>NW_026290910.1:0-688934 GCF_023373465.1 Oncorhynchus keta
AGTGTTGCCCATCTATGAGCAACAATGACGTGAACAAAACCAAGTTTTCCTCTATATAGGCTTCTGCATCTCTGCTACATAAGTTTCCTGATACTGTATACCACAACAATTATTATAGATATAAAACACAAATGGCTTATACATCTCCATTATACATCTCCTCATCTCCTTTTCCAAACAAACTCAGAAAACCTCTGTAGCCTCCTCTCTGCTCGACCTGGACAGATTACAGCCCAGCGTTGTGGTTGTAAAATAGGCCCTTTGTGTCCTCGACAACCAAAACATGACTGATCTGTGTAAGAAGAGAGATAGATAAAACCCATGGAACAATATGGCTGCTTCTCAAACGGCACCCTATTACCTATATATCCTAATGCACTAATACAGTTGAATTTGGAAGTTTACATACACTTAGGTTGGAGTCATTAAATCTTGGTTTTTCAACCACTCCACAAATTTCTTGTTAACAAACTATAGTTTTGGCAAGTCGGTTAGGACATCTACTTTGTGCATGACACAAGTCATTTTTCCAACAATTGTTTACGGACCGATTATTTCACTATATCACAATTCCAGTGGGTCAGAAGTCTACATAGACTAAGTTGACTGTGCCTTATTAAAACAGCTTGGACAATTCTAGAAAATGGCTTTGGATGCTTCTGATAGGCTAATTGACATAATTTGAGTCAATTGGAGGTGTACCTGTGGATGTATTTGAAGGTGTACCTTCAAACTCAGTGCCTCTTTGCTTGACATCATGGGAAAATCAAAAGAAATCAGCCAATACCTCAGAATTGTTTTTGCAGACCTCCACAAGTCTGGTTCATCCTTGGGATCGATTTCCAGATGCCTGAAGGTACCATGTTCATCTGTACAAACAATAGTACACTACTATAAACACCATGGGACCGCGCAGCCCTCATACCACTCAAGAAGGAGACGCATTCTGCCTCCTAGAGATTAACATACTGTGGTGCGAAAAGTGCATATCAATCCCAGAACAACAGCAAAGGACTGTGTGAAGATGCTGGAGGAAACAGGTACAAAAGTATATATATCCACAGTAAAACAAGTCCTATATCGACATAACCTGAAAGGCCGCTCAGCAAGGAAGACGCCACTGCTCCAAAACCTCCAAATAAAAAGGCAGATTACGGTTTGCAACTGCACATGGGGACAAAGATCGTACTTTTTGGAGAAAAGTCCTCTGGTCTGCAAAAATAGAACTGTTTGGTCATAATGACCATCATGTTTGGAGGGAAAAGGGGGAGGCTTGCAAGCCGAAGAACACATTTACATTACATTTACATTTAAGTCATTTAGCAGACGCTCACCATCCCAACCGTGAAGCACAAAGGTGGCAGCATCATGTTGTATGCACCAATTTCTAAGTCGCTCTGGATAAGAGCGTCTGCTAAATGACTTAAATGTAAATGTAATGTAAAATGTAAATGTGGGGGCTCTTAGCTGCAGGAGAGACTGGTGCACTTCACAAAATAGATGGCATCATGAGGGAGGACAATTATGTGGATATATTGAAGCAACATATCAAGACATCAGTCAGGAAGCTAAAGCTTGGTCACAAATGGGTCTTCCAAATGGACAACGACCCCAAGCATACTTCCAAAGTTATGGCAAAATGGCTTAAGGACAACAAAGTCAAGGTACTGGAGTGGCCATCACAAAGCCCTGACCTCAATCCTATAGAAAATTTGTGGGCAAAACTGAAAAATGTTTACTAGGATTAAATGTCAGGAATTGTGAAAACCGAGCTTAAATGTATTTGTCTAAGGTGTATGTAAACTTCTGACTTCAACTGTATGTCTGGTTCCCCACTCTGTTCCCTGCCATATGTCCTTGTTTACCCGTGTGCCACCGCTGTGCCTGTCTTGTTACCTGTTTGTTCCTGATTATATGTTGACTCCCCGTACCTGCTTTTCATCTCCAGCTTCGGTCCTTACAACTTTACAACTGCTACACCTGACTATCAGCGGAGCCTTGTCTGGCAGTGAAACAGTTCATTCAGCCTCATTTACTGCCTTTTAATGAAACATATCTGATATGGATGACTTGCTTAAACAAATGTGGTTATACTGACAATTGAGATGTACAAACTATGACATGATGGGACGACAAGCGGATACGAGGCAATCAGTAATTTCAATTAAGACATTAATGAGCGAGCTAGGACGAACGTAGTCAGCATAACTATTTGTTCAGCACTTTTGAAATGTACAGCGACAGAATATGGGCCATTCTTACAGTGTTCTCCCTGTACACCAAGTCAGAAACATAGGATAAATAAAGGGGTTATAAGCAGACAATGAAAGCTCTTACAATATTCAATGATTACATTTATCTAAAACAGGTTATAGGCTACATGTGCACCACCAAGTCAGAACAGTAGGCAAAATTAAGAGGGGAAAATAGACCAAATTAGGGTGAGGCACATGGGCTACTAACAGTTTACTACACACCTTATACTGTAAGTAAGAAAGTAATACTAAGTGTACATATCTGCCTGGCATATTATATAATTTATGCAGCAGTGTACATTACATTTGAACTCACCTTGTTGTGCAGTACTCACCTGAACAGGAAGGTGGCGCGTCCTTCGTGGGAAAATTTTGTCATCAATGTCTGGTATTCTCTGGATTTATGGTGCTTTCAAGACCACTTGGAACTCTGAAAAAGACCATGTCGAATCATGATGACGGTGATCTTCAGGTCGTAATTCTAGAAAGAGGCCCTAGTTACAATTCCGAGTTGGATGACGGTTCAAAATGTATTTTTCCAGTTGGAGATCGTTTTTTCCCCAATTGTTTTCAACAGATTTTCCCATTTCCGAGTTAAGTTGTTTTGAGCGTGGCAGAAATCATGCTGGATTGACAGCATCTGCATTTTGGGCTGCCTTAAGAAATCAAAAAAAAGAGACCATGTTTGTATGCTGCTTTATTAACTCAATTATTTTTTTTTACATTGTTTGCAAACTGATGTAACACGTAATAATTCCCAAAATAAAAAAATATAAAATATATTTTGATTCATTGATTCAACTTTTTTGGTTACTACATGACTCCATATATGTTATTTCATAGTTTTGATGTCTTCATTATTATTCTACAATTTAGAAAAAGTAAAAAATAAAGAAAAAACCCTTGAGTGAGTAGGTGTTCTAAAACCTTTGACCGGGAGTCTATCTCAGCCCAGACCTACAGTGGCAAGTGGCAGAGAAACGCTGCTGACAGTGGGAATTCTTTTAAATCCCTCCTGCTGTGTCAAGACATCCCTCCCCAAACACAAAAACCCTGACTCTCAGAATGAATGAGTGTAAAATTGGTAAAATAGTCACTGATATTTCAGTCAGATGTCTAGCCAGCTAGAAGTATGAAGCTGGAAGCTAACGTTGAACGGAGCCTGACCTCAGCAGGAGCAGTTGACTGAAATTAAGCTAGCTATAAACAAAATATGGACTACTTTAAGTTCTACTTTAAGAAAATAATTTTTCTTTACAGAGATTAGTGAGACCGACAGTAATGATGGAGACAAATGAGATACACAGAAACCGGAAGCGTTGAAGCAAGCAGGGAGACAGGTTATTAGTACAGTGGTTCCCATACTGGGTTTTAATAGGGTCCCCTGAGAGAATCTTTAATCTTATCAAACAAATGAATAACTTGTATTCTATATCCATTTGAAGAGAAAGAACATTAGAAGTTATTCATGCGTTTGATAATATCTTTAAAGGATTGCCCGTTTTTTTTTCAATTTTCACCTAAAATGACCCAAATCTAACTGCCTGTAGCTCAGGCCCTGAAGCAAGGATATGCATATTCGTGGTGCCATTTGAAAGGAAACACTGAATTTGTGGAAATGTGAATTGAGTGTAGGAGAATATAACACAATAGATCTGGTAGAAGAAAGTACAAAGACCTTTTCATGCAACAGAAAGGTCCCACATCTAGCCATCACTCAGGTTGTAATTCCGATGGTGTACAGGGCCTTGTGAAAGTATTCGGCCCCCTTGAACTTTGCAACCTTTTGCCACATTTCAGGCTTCAAACATAAAGATATAAAACTGTATTTTTTCGTGAAGAATCAACAACAAGAGGGACACAATCATGAAGTGGAACGACATTTATTTGATTTTTTTCTTTTTCTTTTTTAACAAATCAAAAACTTAAAAATTGGGCGTGCAAAATTATTCAGCCCCATTAATACGTGTCACATATCAGTTTGCAAACAATGAATAAAAAAAAGTATATTTGAGTTAATAAACCTGCGTACAAAAATGGTCTCTTTTTAGCTTTCTTCAGTTCGGCAGCTCCAAAAATGCAGGTATTGCAGTGCTTTCTGTGGTGGTGCGGCAGCCTGTGCAAAATACAGAGCGTAAGGGTTGGTAATGTTCTCTAATTGCGACGCCATAGGCTCAGTGTTCTGTCACTCATGGGGGACACTACGTCACTGCCAAATCTCCAGGGAGACCTTGAAAATTCAAGCCCCTTAGGTGCTGACAGATTTACATTAGAATTACCCATCCAAGAAGGCTCAAGGTCATTGGCCACAGATAAAATGACGTCAAAACACGTGAGTGGCTAACTGCAAGCGTTGCAAAGCAATTCACTAGCCTTCTAGTCAGTGGAGAGGGTGTGGTTTAACTTATTTGGGACTGGGGGGCAGTATTGAGTAGCTCGGATGAATAAGGTGCCTAGAGTAAACTGCCTGCTACTCAGGCCCAGTTGCTAATATATGCATATTATTATTAGTATTGGATAGAAAACACAATGAAGTTTCTAAAACTGTTTGAATGATGTCTGTGTATAACAGAACTCATATAGCAGGCAAAAACCTGAGAAAAAATCCAACCAGGAAGTAGGATATCTGAGGTTTGTAGTTTTTCAAATCATTGCCTATCGAATATACAGTGTCTATGGGGTCATATTGCACTTCCTACGGCTTCCACTAGATGTCAACAGTATTTAGAACCTTGTTTGATTCTTCTACTGTGAAGGAGGGGGGAATGGGAGCTGAACGAGTCAGAGGTCTGCCAGAGTGGCATGACCTGATCACGCGCTCTCACGTGAGAGGTAGCTGCGTTCCATCGCATTTCTACAGACAAAGGAATTCTCCGGTTGAAACATTGAAGACTTATGATAAAAACATCCTAAAGATTGATTCTATACTTTGTTTGACATGTTTCTACGAACTGTAATATGACTTTTCGTCTGAACTTTCGCCTGAACTTGTCCGCGTGTCGCGAGTTTGGATTGTGTACTAAATGCGCGAACAAAAAGGAGGTATTTGTACATAAATGATGGACTTTATCGAACAAATCAAACATTTATGGAACTGGGACCCCTGGGAGTGAATTCTGATGAAGATCATCAAAGGTAGTGATTAATTTTATCTCTATTTGTGCTTTTTGTGACTCCTCTCTTTGGCTGGAAAAATGTAAAGACTTTTTTTACAAAAAAAATGTATTACAAATAATAAACAAATACCTTATTTACATGAGTATTCAGACCATTTGCTAAGAGACTCGAAATTGTGCTGAGGTGCATCCTGTTTCCATTGATCATCCTTGAGATGTTTCGACAACTTGATTGGAGTCCACTTGTGGTAATGTTATGTTTGGGGCAAATCCAATACAAAACATTACTGAGTACCACTCTCCATATTTTCAAGCATATTGGTGGCTGTATCATTTTATGAGTATGCTTGTAATCGTTAAGGTCTGGGAGTTTTTCAGGATAGAAAAGAAACGTAATGAGGCACAGGCAAAATTGGGAGATGAATTCACCTTACAGCACGACAATAACCTAAAACACAAGGCCAAATCTACACGGGAGTGGCCGAGTTAGAGTTACAGTTTTGATTGGAATCTGCTTGAAAATCTATGGCAAGACCTGAAAATGGTTGTCAAGAAATGACCAACAAGATTCTCTGGTCTGAAGAAACCAAGATTGAACTCTTTGGCCTGAACGCCAAGCGTCACGTCTGAAAGAAACCTGACACCATCCCTACGGTGAAGCATGGTGGTGGCACCATCATGCTGTGGGGATGTATTTCAGCAGCAGGAATGAGGGAGACTCGTTAGGAATGAGGGAGACTCGTCAAAAATGAGGTAGAGATGAACGGAGCAAAGTACAGAGAGATCCTGCTCCACAGCGCTCAGGGACCACAGACTGGTTCGAAGGTTCACCTTCCAACAGGACAACGACCCTAAGCACACAACCAAGACAATGCAGGAGTGACTTTGGGACAAGCCTCGAATGTCCTTCAGTGGCCTAGCCAGAGCCCAGACTTGAACCCAATCAAACATCTCTGGGGACCTGAAAATAGCTGTGCAGTGACGCTCCCCTTCAGACCTTACATAGCTTGAGAGGATCTGCAGAGAAGAATGTGAGAAACTCCCAAAATACAGGCATGCCAAGCTTGTAGCGGCATACACAAGAAGACTCGAGGCTGTAATCACAGCCAAAGGTGCGTCATCAAAGTACTGAGTCAAGGGTATGAATACTTATGTAAATGTGATTTCAGTTTTGAAAAATAAACCTGTTTTTGCTTTGACATTATGGGCTATTGTGTGTAGGTTGATGAGGGGGGAAAACAATGTAATACAATTTAGAGTAAGGCTGTAACATAACAAAATGTGGAAGAAGTCAAGGTGTCTGAATACTTTTCAGAATTAACTGCATGTCATTTGACATAGGTGGTTATTTCACACAGTTATGCCACATTTATGAACTCTTTATAAAGCATGACATATGGCTATTTAGAACACATTCATGTAGTGTTCATGAAGCCTTTATAAGCTGCATGTGATTTTTTTAAATTATTTTTATTTCACCTTTATTTAACCAGGTAGGCTAGTTGAGAACAAGTTTTCATTTGCAACTGCGACCTGGCCAAGATGAAGCATAGCAGTGTGAACAGACAACACAGAGTTACACATGGAGTAAACAATTAACAAGTCAATAACACAGTAGAAAAAAGGGGAGTCTATATACAATGTGTGCAAAAGGCATGAGGAGGTAGGCAAATAATTACAATTTTGCAGATTAACACTGGAGTGATAAATGATCAGATGGTCATGTACAGGTAGAGATATTGGTGTGCAAAAGAGCAGAAAAGTAAATAAATAAAAACAGTGTGGGGATGAGGTAGGTGAAAATGGGTGGGCTATTTACCAATAGACTATGTACAGCTGCAGCGATCGGTTAGCTGCTCAGATAGCTGATGTTTGAAGTTGGTGAGGGAGATGAAAGTCTCCAACTTCAGCGATTTTTTTTTTTTGCAATTCGTTCCAGTCACAGGCATTTAAAGCGGGACCGAATACAGTCCTAAATGAGATTTCTGTATTTCATTTTCAATGCATTTGCAAAAATGCCAAACATTTTCACTTTGTCATTATGGGTTAGTGTGTAGATGTGTGAGAAAAAATATATTTAATTCATGTTGAAAACCTTCAATAGTGAACATACTAGCAATACACTGGCTACTGTTGAAAGTCTGCAAAAAGAAAGCTACAAAATGTGTCTGTGCTGATATCTGTTTTGGAACGTTTGTCTTAAAGGGGCAACGTCCTATTTTCAAATCGTCTCAAAATGACATACTTTAGAAATCAAATTAATGCAATTGACATAATGAGGTTCTAAAGAATAGAGTATTGACTTGCTGTCACGGTTGTCGTAAGAACGGGACCAAAGCGCAGCGGATGTTGAGTTCCACATATTTAATACAAAGAGAAACTTAAACAAAACAAAATAAACGAACAACTAAACGTGACTATGTGGTGCACATGCACAAACACAAAACAATATCCCACAAACACAGGTGGGAAAAATAGCTACTTAAATATGATCCCTAATTAGAGACAACGATTACCAGCTGCCTCTAATTGGGAATCGAACACAACATAGAAATTATAAACTAGATTACCCCCTAGTCACGCCCTGACCTACTACACCATAGAGAAACAAGGGCTCTCTATGGTCAGGGCGTGACAGTACCCCCCCAAAGGTGCGGACTCCGGCTGCAAAACCTGAAACCAAATGGGGGTGATTAGTGTCGGTGGCGGCTCCGGTGCGGGTCGTAGCCCCCCCCCCCCCAAGACCCAGATCTGACCATGGCGCAGGGCTGAACGCCGTGCCTGGACTGGGCACCGGCGCAGAAGAAGGCTCCGGCCATGGAGCTGGGCTGGCCGCCGTGCCTGGAATGGGAACCGGCACAGAGGAAGGCTCCTGCCATGGAGCTGGACTGGCCACCAGCGCAGAGGAAGGCTCCGGCCTTGGAGCTGGACTGGACACCGTGCCTGGACTGGCCACCAGTGCAGAGGAAGGCGCCTTTCCTGGAAGCTTCGGACCGTTGACCCTCGCTGGAGGTTCCGGACCGTGGACTGTCGTTGGAGGTTCCGGACCGCTGCAGGAGGTTCCGGACCGCTGCAGGAGGTTCCGGACCGTGGACCGCTGCAGGAGGTTCCGGACCGTGGACCGTCGCAGGAGGTTCCGGACCGTGGACCGTCGCAGAAGGTTCCGGACTGGGATCCGTCGCCGGAAGCTCTGGACTGGGAACCGTCGCCAGAAGCTCTGGACTGGGAACCGTCGCCAGAAGCTCTGGACTGTGAATGCGCACTGGAGGCCTAGTGTGTGGAGCCGGTACAGGTGGCTGGTGACACGCACCTCCGGGCGAGTGCTGGGAGAAGGCACAGGACGTACCGGACTGGGGAGGCACACTAGAGTCCAGATATGTGGAGCCGGTACAGGTTTCACCAGACTGCTAACTGGATCCTGTGGTCGAATGTTAGCAGAATATACTTGTACATCATCTCTCTCCTCTCTCTCTCTCCCAACTTCTCCATCGCCTCCCTGACGGTCTCTGGCTCTTCAGGGAGAGTGTGGGGAGCTGGCACAGAATGTACTGGACAGGGGACACGCACTTCAGGACGAGTGTGCTGCAGCATTCTCATCCTACCACCTCTCTCCGGAATCTTTCATCGAATTCCTCCTCCGACCTCCGACTCCTACACAGGCTCTGGAACTCTCCGCTGCTCAACCAGCTCCATGTGACCCCAACCCCAAAAGTATCTTGGGGTTTCTTTGGCAGCGGACTGACTACATGCTCCTCATGGCGAGTGCGAGGAACCGGCACAGGACATACCAGGCTGTAGAGGCGCACAGGAGATCTGGTGCATGGACGGCGATACTCCCCGGCCTGCGTCCAGGGTCTTTTTCCATCCAGGATCTCCTCCCAAGTCCACTCCTCCTGTACATGCTGATTGGTCCATTTTTGGTGGGATCTTCTGTCACGATTGTCGTATGAGTGAGACCAAGGCGCAGCGTGAATAGAGTTCCATATATTTTTAATAAACTGAAACTCACCAAAACAAAACATTAAAGCATAAACGAAACGTGGCAACTCAATGTAGACAAGATCCCACAAACACAAATGAGGACATGGCTACCTAAAATATGATCCGCAATCAGACAACTATAAACAGCTGTCTCTGATTGGGAACCATATCAGGCCAACATAGACATACAAAAAACCTAGATGACCCACCCTAGTCACTATCACGCCCCAACCAACATAGAGAATAAACAGCTTACTATGGTCAGGGCGTGACAGTATCTTATATAGTCAGTTTTCATTACACATGTGGCAACATACCTAGTGACAACTCAAATCGCTTTGAAAAATAACCTTCTAATTAGCCTTTTCTTACCAACTGAAAGCCTGTAGCCGACATAACAAAACAATGTTTACATTAAATATAGTTTAGATAATCAAATAATATTATTGAAACTTAAATAAACCATTTCCAGAATCGACTGCAAAAATAGCCTACATGTATTTACTAGTCCAACACTCTAACCACTAGGCTACCCTGCCACCCCAGTATCAACAAATGAAACCCAGGAATGTTTTCAAATTTCAACTGATTTCATATCATCTGAGTTATTTTAAAAGAACACAATAGAATTGGCTTGCTCCGGTCCCTCTATGTGCTGTATGTAGATGGAAGGCTCTGGTCATGCTCATTGAAAAATGTTTAATTCCCTAAGTTTCTGTCTCCTACAGAGGGAAAGTCTCCAAGCTCCACTTCAGGAAAGCCACCATTACACATGCTGGCTCCTACACATGCGAAGCCTTCAATAACTTGGGAAAAACCAGCACCATCGGTAACATGACAGTCCTCCATGATAAGACCATTCATATACAATGTTTTAACCTTAAAAATGTCATGACAACTAACTGAAGAGGTAGTATGTGAGAATGGATGTGTTGTGGTCATGGGGGCTTTGTAACTGAATTAGTGGCATTGAGGTCTCCCTCATCAGAACCAGACTGGAAATGTGTGTGAGGGTTAGGGTTAATGACCTCTAAGTGGCTTTGTCCACTCCTCATAAAGCGACATATTAAAAGGCTATGACTTCGAGGCTATGGTTGCTCTGAGGGAAAGAACTCTTCCCCCTGTGTTTTTTTAATCAATAGTGGACAGCTGTTTTACAGTTTCTAGCCTGACTTTGCTGCTTGGTGGTAATAGACACCACTTTCTATGGCACATCCCTTACCAATCCAAGATAAAAGGGCCTTTATTGTAAGCTGTTGTTAACGGCTTCATTACCACAGGTAAGTCTGAACATGCAAGAGTTTGATTTCACAACAAGTTTTATGAGTTGTGGTATCCAGATAAATACTGCAGCATCACTAGGGATACAGGTATAAACGCTGACTGTGGCAACAATGTAACTTTCCAAAAGCATGCAGAGTCAGATCTTTTGTTCTGCCCTGGAGCACTTATTCATTATGTGCTCTGCCTTCTCGCCAAAAAACTCTGATGTTGATCAACTTCTGGCTGATAGAGAAAAACCCTGGGGCCTTTAATATTGCAGCTGAGTAATGCTCGGGCCCACGCTGGCTCCAAGTCTACATCCTCTCCTCTTTACTTCCCGCAATTTTGCAACATTGCAACAGTGATCAGTTTGCGGGCCAGTTTAAAGCTGCCACTTAATCACTTTTTTTCAATTAGCCAGTAGTACTTCTCTGAACAGCTGCCAAGGGAGAGAAAAAAGCAATTTCATCCACCTCTTGTCTGAGGCATAAGCACAGCAAGGTCAAGAGGCAGGAGCTCTGGGAAGCAGCCGATGCCAAACACACCTGCTCAATGTGGACAGCTGGAAGACTGACTCAGCATTCAGCACTCATTGTGTCTTTCTTTATTATGTTGCTGGCAGTGGCATGTGATATGATATTACCCTCGACTGCAGTATCTTGTCATGTCAGGTTTTGGAGGGACGTCTCGTTCTCTACTCACATTGGGCCTATTGACACACAGATTTGACTGGCGGGCTAAGGGCTGGCAACACATGAGCACATCAGTGAGAACATACTGTGTCACATACTGTATCATCAGCTATTACAGGTATTCCCAAACTGGGGTACTGGGGGTACGTGCAATGCCGTTGGGGGTAAGCCAAATAGAAATGTGATTCTCACCTAGCCTCGTTTCACTGCCAAAAATAAAATTACATCTAGTGTTCAGCGAAATAACAACACAATGTCAAATACAGGTAGCCTAGTCAAATAATGAATATTAACTGTTACTCTCTCGCAGGAATTGCACGGTCCTTATGGAGCCAAACGTAGCTGCTGCTCATTCCGTTTGCTCTAAAATGAATGGTTAAAAAAAAGAAAGGCCCATGTCCATAGAGACACATACCAGCTCTACTGGTAGTACTGATACGACCAGCAGTACTACACCTGCACCTGTTGACGACACAAGTTGTTCTGCTTCCACGAGCACATCCAATGCTAGCATCAGTAATTCTACATTTGTTGTTAGCCCAGCTAGCATGTTAGCATGGACACTGACAGTTGTGAGTCTGATGAAGCCGAAAAGCTACTGCCCCCTTACCCGGGAAAGCACCGAACAACAGACAGGTACGTTGGACCATCGCTGAGGTGCAAATATGATGAGAATTACATTGATTTGGGGTTCACTTATATTGGGAGGAGTTCCTTTCCTCAGCCACAGTGTGTTATATGTGCAAAAGTACTATCTCAGAACTCTTGCGCAGACATTTAGAAACAGAACATGCCATTTTAAAATAAGCCACAGGAGTTTTTGAGTGAGAATTAAGATGACTTTCGAGTAGTAAGACATGTATAAAAGCAACAGATACCATTAATTAGAAGAGGCTAGAAACGTTTTATATGGTGAGCTACTGAGCGACTAGGACAGGCAAGACCCATGCTATTATGGAGGACTTCATTATTCCTGCTGCCACGGATATGGCTGGGACAATGCTTAAATATGGCTGGGACACTGCAAAAAACTATACAGACAACGTCTTTATCGAACAACACTGTTTCCCGACGCATTAGTGGCATGGCAGGAAATGTTTTGAAACAATTACTGCTTTGCATACAAGCCAGTGAATTATATGCATTACAGCTGGATGAGTCAACAGACGTGGCAGGCCTGGCACAGCTCCTGGTATATGTCCGTTACGTTTGTGGTGGGTCAATTAAGGAAGACATCCTCTTCTGCAAACCACTGGAAACCAGGACAACAGGAGAGGATATTTTTAAAGTACTGGGCAGCTTTGTGACATCAAATGGACTATGGTGGTCAAGATATGTTGTTATCTGTACTGATGGCACATAAGCCATGACAGGGAGACATAGTGGAGTGGTAATGCACGTGCAAGCAGCTGCTCCCGATGCCATTTGGGTACACTGCAGCATCCACCGAAAGGCTCTTGCTGCTTAGGGAGTGCGAGACGTTTTGGACACTACAGTGAAAATGCTTAACTTTGTTAAAGCAAGGCCCCTTCCCTGAACTCTTGTGTATTTTCTGAACTATGCAATAAAATGGGCAGTGACCGTGTAACGCTTTTACAACATACAGAAGTGCGCTGGTTATCTAGGGGCAAAGTATTGACCCGTTTTGAATTGAGAGACGAGCTTAAAGTTTTCTTTACTGACCAATGTTCACTTGTCTGACCACTTGCATGATGACGAGTTTCTCACACAACTGGACTGTTTGGGTGATGTTTTTTCTCCCTTGAATTATCTGAATCTAGGTTTACAGGGACTCTCTGCAAAATTGAGGCTAAGATTAAGAAGTTGGCACTCTTCTCTGTCGGAACCCCGTTCCGCTAGCGGAACCCCTCGCCAACAGCCAATGAAATTGCAGGGCGCCAAATACAAATCAACAGAAATCTCATAAATCAAATTTCTCAAACATACAAGTATTAGGCACCATTTTAAAGATAGAATTCTCGTTAATCCAGCCACAGTGATTTAAAAAATGCTTTGCGAAAGCTCCACAAACGATTATATTAGGTTACCACTAACTCACAGAAAACCACAGCCATTTGTCCAGCCAAAGAGAGGAGTCTCAAAAAGCACAAATAGAGATAGGATTAATCACTAACCTTTGATGATCTTCATCAGATGACACTCATAGGAATTCATATTACACAATACATGTATGTTTTGTTCGGTAAAGTTCATATTTATATCCAAAAATCTTATTTTACATTAGCGTATTACATTCAGTCGTTCCAGAACATGGAGTGATATTGCAGAGAGCCACATGAATTCACAGAAATACTCATTATAAATGTCGATGAAAATACCATTTTTACACATGGAAATATAGACACATTTCTCCTTAATGCAACCGCTGTGTCAGATTTAAAAAAAACTTTACGGAAAAAGCATAATCTGAGAACAGACCACTGACTCAAAGAGCTCCCATCCGGCTCCACATCACAGTAGAATCCTCATTCAAGTTTCTAAAGACGGTTGACATCTAGTGGAAGCCCTAGGAAGTGCAACATACCCCTATTGAATACACAGTGGGATATTGGTTGAGTTCAAAAACTACAAACCTCAAAATCAAATCAAATCAAATTGATTTATATAGCCCTTCGTACATCAGCTGATATCTCAAAGGGCTGTACAGAAACCCAGCCTAAAACCCCAAACAGCAAGCAATGCAGGCGTAGAAGCACAGTGGCTAGGAAAAACTCCCTAGAAAGGCCAAAACCTAGGAAGAAACCTAGAGAGGAACCAGGCTATGTGGGGTGGCCAGTCCTCTTCTGGCTGTGCCGGGTGGAGATTATAACAGAACATGGCCAAGATGTTCAAATGTTCATAAATGACGAGCATGGTCGTATAATAATAAGGCAGAACAGTTGAAACTGGAGCAGCAGCACCTCAGATTTCCCAGTTCCTGTTGGGATTTTTTCTCAGGTTTTTGCCTGCCAGATGAGTTCTGTTATACTCACAGACATCATTCAAACAGTTTGAGAAACTTCAGAGTGTTTCCTATCCAATACTACTAATAATATGCATATATTAGCATCTGGGACTCTGGGCATGCTACTCATCCAAAAGTGAAAATGCTGCCCCCTATCCCAAAGAAGTTAACAAGGACAACACAGGTCTTCCATCATTGTATTATCTTTTGTGTGAAAATGAACTCCAGCTTACGAACATTGTCAAATGTGATATAGCAAAGCACCTGAGTGAGTTTGGTGCGCAATTATGCAGGTACATTCCAGAAACAGATGACACAAACAACTGTATTCGTTATCCCTTTCATGCCCTGCCTCCAGTCCACTTACCAATATCTGAACAGGAGAGCCTCATCCAAATTGCAACAAGCGGTTCTGTAAACATTTTATTTAATCAGAAGCCACTACCATATTTCTGGATTTGGCTGGATTCAGAGTATCCTGCCTCGACAAAGCACGCTGTTAAGACACTGATGCCCTTTGTAACCACGTACCTATGTGAGAGTGGATTCTCGGCCCTCACTAGCATGAAAACGAAATACAGGCACAGACTGTGTGTGGAAAATTATTTAAGACAGACTCTCTCCAATACAACCCAACATTGCAGAGTTATGTGCATCCTTTCAAGCACACCCTTCTCATTAACCTTTGGTGAGTTATTCACAATTTTTGATGAACAAATATGGCTTTATATGTAAGATGGCTAAATAAAGAGGTAAATTATTGATTATTATTATATTATTATTTGTGCCCCTGGTCCCATAAGAGCTCTTTGTCACTTCCCATGAGATGAGTTGTGACAAACTCCCACTCATTCTTGGGGCGGCAGCGTAGCCTAGTGGTTAGATTGTTGGACTAGAAACCGGAAGGTTGTGAGTTCAAACCCCCGAGCTGTCATTCTGCCCCTGAACAGGCAGTTAACCCACTGTTCCTAGGCCGTCATTGAAAATAAGAATATGTTCTTAACTGACTTGCCTGGTTAAATAAAGGTAAAAATGTTAATTAAATTACGTTTAATAAATGTATCTTATAGTGTGTGTGTGTGGCAGGCTTACAATGATGGCAAAAAACAACATTTCATAGTGCGCTGACCCTGGTGCTAGAGGGGGTACGCAGCTAGAGGTTTGAAGGGGTAAGGGACTATAAAATGTTTTGGGAACCACTGAGCTTGTTACATGCTTCCTCTCTGATGGCCATTTTTCCCTTGTTGTATATACCCAAGCTCTTTACTGTGCCACAGTTCTCTTTCAGTAAACTCGGTTCGACATCGCACTATGGGACATGCCCCCTCGTGTCCTATTTGCTGAAACCCTTTCAATCACGCCTAACAGGCCATTCAGAGCTTTATGGGCGTGAGCCTCGCGTATAGCACCTGCAATGCTCTGGTTTCCTCATTCAACTCCTCTTCACAAATCTAGTATTTGCTTATGAAACTGTTTTATTAACAGGTTTCTTCAGAAAACTTAGCTCTCAACTTAATTGTTCCATTCGGTATCGGTTACCACTCCACCATGGGGCGTTGAGTTGCTTTTTTTCTATCGACAGAAATGCTGATAACTTATGCTTCGCTTTGACAAGTGAATATATAATAATAATAATAATAATAATATAATAATATAATAATAATAATAATATAATAATATATAATAATATATGCCATTTAGCTGACGCTTTTATCCCCACCATTCAGAGTTCGCTAGCTGAACTTGCAGTGTCTTAACTAGCTAGCTAGTTGGCTAACCGCGCCACACACAGTTCTGTCTAGCAACCAATGGGCTAACCCCCACTCGGTTTTCTTGGCTAAACTCGAGCGGTGCTGTTTATTCAAGTGTGTTACCCCACCATGAAGCACCATTCTTTATATTCCCCTGTAAAAGATAAACCTAACTGTGCTTTTTACCTCAAGCTGCTGAGTTTATGAGTCATCACTTGGTACGAGTCATCACTTCGTTCAAGAGTCATCACTTGGTATTAACACTCGCTAGTTCAACTCGTGGTCTCTAGCTCCCCTTCGGTCCCCACCATTCAGTTAGCTAGCTGAACTGCAGAGTGTCTTAGCTAGGTAGTTGGCTAACATCGTCACATCGTCACACATGTTTTTTTTAGCTAGCAACCATTGTGCTAAAAGATAAAGCTAGCTGTGCATTTTTACCTTGAGTGGCTTGGTTTACACACCGAGTTGGCACTTCGTATTAACATATACTTGGCTAGCTATTGTCAGTCTTGTGATTAGCTAGCATCCCTGTTAGCTCTACTATCACTACCCTGAACGTATTTAGCACTTATTTCCCACTCCCTTGGTAAATAAAGATTCCTGTTTCTGATTACCTTGTTTCAAACTGTCATTGAACATAAACAAAGTACATGGAAAGTATTGTCCAGGCCTCATTATCTTTTATTGTTTTTTTGTTTATAAGATTTTGGGGGGCCCATCAATCACCCCCCTCTTTGGAGGTAAAAAATAAACTAGTTTTTTTACAGCTTTTTCTTTTGTTGATGCATGTACATTATACACACATTTGACATACATGTATTTTTCTCATTTTAGTTAGCAAAAATGATAGTTTGATATACATTACATTTCGTTCTTGCTTGAGGTAGATTTAGTTTACAACAAAGTCCCAGGCTTTCCTGCTGCTTGAGCCCCTCGCAAAATGATTCACTTACAGACAAATCCGGAATTGAGGATGATGGCATGTCTCTTGCCGTATCAGGCAACACCTTCTCTGACCAAGAGGTGGATCATACCCCTGAGGAAGAGTTGCTCTTCTCTGTTCTCTCAACTTGTGTTGCCCAGCCAAACTGAGAGTTACACATGGAACAACAACACAGAGTTACACATGGAATAAACAAGCGTACAGTCAAGAACACAATAGAAAAAAATAAAGTCTATATACAGTGTGTGCAAATGGCGTGAGGAGGTCAGGCAATAAATAGGCCATAGTAGAGAAGAAATTACAATTTAGCAAATGAACACTGGAGTGATAGATGAGCAGATGGTGATGTGCAAGTAGAACTGGTACATACTGGTATGCATACATACTTTTATGCAAAAGAGCAGAAAAGTAAATACAAATAATATGGGTATTAGATAGGTAGATTGGGTGGGCTATGTACAGCTGCATCGATCGGTCAGCTGCTCAGAGAGCTTATGTTTAAAGTTAGTGAGGAAAATATAAGTCTCTAGCTTCAGCGATCTTTGCAATTCGTTCCAGTCATTGGCAGCAGACAACTGGAAGGAAAGGTGACCAGAGGAGGTGTTGGCTTTGGGGATGACCAGTGAGATATACCTCCTGCAGCGTGTGCTATGGGTGGGTGCTTTTATCTTGACCAGTGAGCTGAGATAAGGCGGAGCTTTACCTAGCATAGACTTATAGATAACCTGGAGCCAGTGGGTCTGGCGACGAATATGTAGCGAGGGCCAACCGACTAGAGCATACAGGTCGCAGTGGTGGGGGGTAAAAGTGGCTTTGGTGACAAAACGGATGGCACTATGATAGACTGCATCCAGTTTGCGGAGTAGAGTATTGGAGGCTATTTTGTAAATTACATCGCCGAAGTAGAAGACCGGTAGAAGAGTCAGTTTTATGAGGGTATGCTGGGCGGCGTGAGGGAAGGGGGCTTTGTTGCGTAGTAGGAAGCTGATTCTAGATTTAATTTTAGATTGGAGATGTTTAATATGAGTCTGGAGGAGAGTTTACAGTCTAGCCAGACACCTAGGTATCTGTAGTTGTCCACATATTCTAAGTCAGAACCGTCCAGAGTAGAGATGCTAGTCGAACGGGCGGGTTTCGGGCAGCGAACGGTTGAAGAGCATGCATTTGGTTTTACTAGCATTTAAGAGCAGTTGGAGGCCACGGACGTAGTGTTGTATGGCATTGAAGCTCATCTGGAGGTTAGATAACACGGTGTCCAAAGAAGGGCCAGATGTATACAGAATTGTGTTGTCTGTTTAGAGGTGGATCAGGGAATCACCCGCAGCAAGAGTGGCATCGTTGATATATACGGCCCGAGAATTTAACCCTGTGGTACCCCCATAGAGACTGCCAGAGTTCCCGACAACAGGCCCCCAATTTGACACACTTAACTCTGTCTGAGAAGTAGTTGGTGAACCAGGCGAGGCAGTCATTTGAGAAACCAAGGCTTTTGAGTCTGCTGATAAGAATGCAGTGATTGACATAGTTGAAAGCCTTGGCCAGGTCGATGAAGACAGCTGCACAGTCCTGTATTTAATCGATGGCGGTTATGACATCATGTAGTACCTTGAGCGTGGCTGAGGTACACCCATGACCAGCTCTGAAACCAGATTGCATAGCGTAGAAGGTATGGTGGCATTCGAAATGGCCGGTAATCTGTTAACTTGGCTTTCTAAGACCTTAGAAAGGCAGGGTAGGATAGATATAGGTCTGTAGCAGTTTGGGTCTTTGAAGAGGGGGATGATCGCGGCAGCTTTCCAATCTTTGGGAATCTCAGACATTACAAAAGAGAGGTTGAACAGGCTAGTAATAGGGGTTGCAATAATTTCGGAAGATAATTTCATAAAGAAAGGGTCCAGATTGTCTAGCACGGCTTATTTGTAGGGGTCCAGATTTTCTAGCTCTTTCAGAACATCATCTATCTGGATTTGGGTGAAGGACAAATGGGGGAGGCCTGGGCGAGTTGCTGTGTGGGGTGTAGGGCAGTTGACCGGGGTTGATAGGGAAGAGTAATTTAGGCAGGTTACCTTGGCGTTCTTGGGCATCGGGACTATGTTGGTTTGCTTTAACCAAGTTCGTATTACAAACCAGGTCAGGGATATGTTAAAAATATCAGTGAAGAGATTTGTCAGCTGGTCAGCGCATGCTCTGAGTATGCGCCTGGCCCTGCAGTCTTGTGAATTTTAACCTGTTTATAGGTCTTACTCACATCGGCTTCGGAGAGCAAGATTACACAGTCGTCTTGAACAGCTGGTGCTCTCATACAGTGTTTCTTGCCTCGACATGAGCATAGAAGGCATTTAGCTTCTCTGGTAGGCTTGTGTTGCATGTCAACTCACGGCTGGGTTTCCCTTTGTAATCTGCGCTAGTTTGCAAGCCTTGCCACATCTGTTGAGCGTCAGAGCCGGCATAGTAGGATTTGATCTTAGTCCTGTGTTGATGCTTTGCCTGTTTTCATGGCTCGTCAGAGCAGGATTTCTTATAAGAGTCCGGATTAGTGTCCCGGTCCTTGAAAGCAGCAACTCTAGCTTTTAGCTAAATGCGGACGATGTCTGTAATCTATGGCTTCTGGTTGGGATATGTACAGTACGTACGGTCACTGTGGGGATGACGTCGTCATTGCACTTATTAATTAAGCAGATGTGGTAAACTCCTCAATGTTATCGCATGAATTGAGGAACATATTCCAGACTGTGCTAGTGAAACAGTCCTGTAGTTAGCATCCACTTCACGGGAACAATTCCGTATTGAGCACATCACTGTACTTTCTATTTGAAGCAGGAAAATAGAGTTATGGTATGATTTGCAAAAGGGGAGGGCCTTATATGCATTTTGTGTGTGGAGTAAAGGTTATCTAGAGTTTTGAGGCCATAGTTGCACAGGTGACATGCGGGTAAAAATGAGGTAAAACAGATTTCAGATTTCCTGCATAAAAATCACCAGCCACAAGAAACGCTGCCTCTGAATGTGCATTTTCTTGTTTGCCTCTGGCTCTAAACAGCATGTTTTAGTGCCAACATCAGTGTGTGGTGGTAAATAGACAGCTATATAAAATATAGATGAAAACTCTCTTGGTAAATAGAGTAAATAGAATAGTCTGCAGCTTATCATGAGGTATTCCAACACAGGCGAGCAGAAATGCTGGACTTTAACATTAGAGATTGAGCACCAGCTGTTGTTAACATAGAAACACACCCCTCCTCCTTTCCTCTTACACAAGTCTGCCATCCAGTCTTGGCAATGATTAGAGGAATCCGTGAGATGTACTCTGAGTGTACAAAACATTAGGAACACATTCCTAATATTGAGTTGCACCCCATTTTCATCTCAGTACAGCCTCATTTCGTCAGGGTATGGACTCGCGTTCCACAGGGATGCTGGCCCATGTTGTTGACTCCAATGCTTCCCACAGTTGTGTCAGGTTGGCTGGATGTCCTTTGGGTGGTGGACCATTCTTGATACAGACGGGAAACAGCTTAGCCTGAAAAACTCAGCAGTGTTGCAGTTCTTGACACACCCAAACCGGTGCTCCTGGTACCTACTACCATACCCCGTTCAAAGGCACTTAAATATTTTGTGTTGTCCATTCACCCTCTGAATGGCACACATTCCCAATCCATGTCTGTTGTCTCAAGGCTTAAAAATCCTTCTTCAACCTTTCTCCTATTGTTCATCTCCACTGATTTTTAAGTGGATTTAACAGGTGACATCAGTAAAGGATCATAGCTTTCACCTGGTCAGTATATGTCATGGAAATGCTTTGCTGCTAATGTTTTGTAAGCTCAGTGTATAGCCATGTCTTCGTTCAGCCATGACTCTGAGAAACATAAGATATTACAGATTTTCAATGAAGTTGTATTTTCTCGCCGATGTAGTCTCGTCAGGATGGTGCCTCGCCTGCCTCGCTTTCTCCATTTCCTCTTTCGAGTCCCGGGGATTAGGGCCTTGTCCGGAGTAAGCAGAATGTCCAGAGCCGTCGACTCGTTGAAGTAGAAATGTTCATCCAAATCAAGGTTAGTGATCGCTGTCCTCATGTCCAGAAACTGTTTACTGTCATAGGACATGATGGCGGAGACATTATGATCAGCGTAGAAAAAATAGCAGAATTGGTCAGGAGCCCATTAGATGGCTTCTATCCACTGCAGCGCCATCTTCATGTACAGAATGAGAGAGAAGATGTACAGGCAGGAAGAGTATACTGTTCTAAATTAGCAAGGCAATGGGAATGATCCATCACATTGCATCAGGAAACTCTTAAGTACAGTACAGTACATGTTTTTTTTGCATAGACTATTTCATAAACTAACTCCTCTATTATTCAAAGCTCACCTTCACTGTATTGTTACCTGAATACATCCGTACTGTGCAGTGTGTGTGTGTGTGGTGTGGTAATCACAAACGGTTACCATCGTTACAAAGGTACAACAATGCCAAGAACAAAATGTCAGCTGATGTCTTAAGGAACCAAATAATGCAGTCAACTAGATACTCCATGGATTGGATCAGCTAGAGTTGTCATCTCCCTCCAATGAATAAACTTCGTCACATGTTCTCCTCTATTACTTCATAATGAATATGCCTTGATTCAACACATCATCGATTTGTGGTGTCTGAGTAGTTTCCCCTCAAGGTTTTACATTTAAGTTGCCCTTTTCTTGCAACTTGAAACCACAGGCCATCATTAGTCCGTCCATGCAGACCCTCCTCTGTGTTCCCCGGGGCATTTCATTTGTTTACCCTGAAAGGAAGCCATTTCTCAGTATTTCCTTGGACATAATGACCTGCATTAGCCAATTGTAGCTGGGAATTGATGAGGCTTGATTATAGATGTCGGCATAGCATTGGAAGGCCACACAGTATGTATAATGCATGTTGGTCATTTCCTCAAATCGTTTAGACATTGTAATCAAATTTGTCATGTTCACCAAAACATTTCATAAGATTAGGTTGTATCATTCGAGAATGATCTCTAATCTAAGTTACAGCTTTTAAAGTTCTTGACATTTTCCATATTGACTGAGCTTGATGTCTTAAAGTAATGATAGACTGACTTTTCTCTTTTCTTATTTGAGCTGTTCTTTCCATAACATGGACTTTGTCATTTACCAAAAAGGCCTATCTTCTGTATACCACCCCTACCTTGTCACAACACAACTGATTGGTTCAAACGCATTAAGAAGGAAAGAAATTCCACTATTTAACCTAAGCAAGCACACCTGTCAATTGAAATACATGCCATACCTCGTGAAGCTGGTTGAGAGAATGCCAAGAGTGTGCAAAGCTGTCATCAGGGCAAAGTGTGGCTACTTTGAAGAATCTAAAACACTTTTTTGTATACTACATGATTCGGTATGTGTTATTTCAAAAGTGTTGATGTCTTCACTATTATTCTACATTGTAGAATAATAGTCAAAATAAAGGAAAAAAAACTTTTTTCTGTCTCTCAGTCACAGCTTTGATTAACCTGCACTGACCTACTGGATGATAGTGGGATGAACAGGTAATTGGTGATCTTCTTGGCCTTCCTGTGACACCGGGTGCTGTAGATGTCCTGGAAGGCAGGCAGTGTGCTCCCGGTGATGCATTTGGCAGACTGCACCACCCTCTGGAGAGCCCTGCGGTTGCAGACGGTGCAGATGCCGTACCAGGGGTTACACAGCCGACAGGATGCTCTCAACGGTGCATCTGTAAAAGTTTGTGAGGGTCTTAGGGTCCAGGACAAATTTCTCCAGCTTCCTGAGTTTGAAGAGGCACGCCTTCTTCACCACACTGTCTGTGTTGGTGAAGCATTTCAGATTGTCAGTGATGTGTACGCTGAGGAACTTGAAGCTTTTCACCTTCTCCACTGCTTCCCCTTCGATGTGGATGGGGGGTGTTTTTTTCCTCACCTCCTCCCAGTAGGCTGTCTCGTCGTTGTTGGTAATCAGGCCTACCATTGTGTCGTCTGCAATCTTGATGATTGAGTTGGAGGTGTGCATGGCCACGCAGTCATGGGTGAACAGGTAGTACAGGACGAGGCTGAGAACGCACCCTTGTGGGGCATCTGTGTTGAAGATCCGTGTAGTGGAGCTAGTGGAGGTGTCGATGTCTACCTTCACCACCTGGAGGCGGCCCGTGAGGAAGTCCCAGACCCAGTTGCACAGGGCAGGTTTCAGGCCCAGGGCTCCGAGCTTAATGATGTTCTTGGAGGGTACTATGGTGTTGAATACTGAGCTGTAGTCAATGAACAGCATTCATATATAGGTATTCCTCTTGTGCAGATGGGATAGGGAAGTGTGCAGTGGGATGGCGGTTGGCAGATTGCAGTGGGTCTCGGGTGTCAGGTAAGATGGAGGTGATATGATCCTCAAAGTACTTCATGATGACAGTGCTATGGGTCGATAATCATTTAGTTCAGTTACCTTCGCTTTCTTGGGTACAGGATCAATGGTGGACATCTTGAAGCATTTGTGGAGAGCAGACTGTGTCACTCTGTCATCTCAGACAACATGTTGTCTGGAACATTGACATTACTGCATTGTGATAGATATACGCCCATTGTTCATAAAGAGTGTTTCCAAAGCCTTTTTCACACATCTCCATTCCAGCATCGTTGACAACACTTGCTACTCTTTTAAACTCATCTCAATTTTCATTTTACCTTTATTTAACCAGGCCTGGGAACTGCCTGTTCAGGGGCAGAAGGACAGAGTTGTACCTTGTCAGCTTGGGGGTTTGAACTCGCAACCTTCCGGTTACTAGTCCAACGCTCTAACCACTAGGCTACGCTGCCGCCCCAATATGGTGAGGGATCATTATCAGGGCATCATAATCTAAGCTTTGCTCCGTTAATGCTACAAGACAAGTCTAGCACATGGACCTCCACTAACCAGATGTTGGACTGTGTGGAGAGAGATAGCATGTCAAATGTGACTCATTTCAGGAAACTAGGTGTATGTCGCAGATCAATACTTCACAGCCATTTCACCGTAAACGGTAGAAGTCCACAATAAGGAACAATTACAGGTGAACAGAAACTGTCCAGATATAAATATTTACCCAGACACATTTGTCTCAATTGATGGGTCATGTGAAAGAAACACTTTAACCCCCAGCCAGATCCAGTGGTGAAAAAATACTACATTGTCATACCTGAGTACAAGTATAAATCATTTCAAATTCCTTATTAAACCAGACAGCAAAATGTATTTATCTTTTTATTAAAAAATATATACATTTGACGGATAGCCAGGGACACACTCCAACACCCAGACATCATTTAAAAACATTGCGTTTGTGTTTAGTGAGTCTACCAGATCAAGATGCAGTAGGGATGTTCTCTTGAAAAGTGTGTGAATTGGACAAATGTCCTGTCAAAATGTACTTTTGGGTGTCAGGGAAAATGTATAGAGTAAAAAGTACATATTTTCTTTCGGAATGTAGTGAAGTAAAAGTAAAAGTTGCTAAAAATATCAATTCTAAAGTCATGTACAGATACCCTCCAAAATTTCTTAAGTGGTATGTTAAAGTATTTTTACTTAAGTACTTTTGACCACTGCCCAAATGCCTTCACACCAGTACATTAGCATACTCTATATACTGTTACACACGCACTTATCACATAGTATTCCATACATAAGTTAATGAAAATTATTTCACCTGTAGTGCTGGTATTGCTTGATCTGTGGCAGCGGCCTGAAGTACAGAGTCAGGTGTTGTTGCCAGCCATAGCTTTCCACCAACACCGTACCATCCTCCAGTCCAACCAGCTGTGGGATGTTGACCCCTGTCACAGTGCTGCCCTTCACAACACCAGCAATCTCAGACAAAGTGTTCACTCTGGTCTTTCACTACACACACTTCATGCACATAATGTTAGCTAGCTAGCCAGACATCTAACATCAGCTGGCTAGCTAACAGCAAACTTAAACTAGCAATATAAACTGATTTACATTCTACCTAAAGTTAACCAAATAGGTTCAATGTTAGCTA
Organism: Oncorhynchus keta; assembly: GCF_023373465.1. Lineage (NCBI taxonomy): Eukaryota > Metazoa > Chordata > Actinopteri > Salmoniformes > Salmonidae > Oncorhynchus > Oncorhynchus keta. Next base: position 24,977 of record NW_026290910.1, read on the forward strand.
GCTAACATTAGGCTATAACTAGCAATGCGAAATGGCATTCTGAGAAAACATAACTAATGTTACACACACATCATACACTTCATTAATGTGAGCTAACAAGCCAGCCATCTAACCTCAGCTAACGTTAGCTAGCTAACATTAGGCTATAACTAGCAATGCGAAATGGCATTCTGAGAAAACATAACTAATGTTACACACACATCATACACTTCATTAATGTTAGCTAGCAAGCCAGCCATCTAACCTCAGCTAACGTTAGCTAGCTAACATTAGGCTATAACTAGCAATGCGAAATGGCATTCTGAGAAAACATAACTAACGTTACACACACATCATACACTTCATTAATGTTAGCTAGCAAGCCGTTAGCTAGCTAACGTTAAAAAGTAGTTCATCACAACTTTTTCCCCAAAACCTGATAAATTAAGGGCAGCGACGCTATTGAGGGCAGTAGCAACATATTTCTCCATGGCTAATGCTATATCTTTAAAAAAAATTGCAGTAGAAAGGATTATCTACGCATAAAGAGCAGCTCATTTTATAGACACAAGATGCTATAATCTGAAACTCATCTCTCGGCATGTCCAGCCCACTCAACCAATCATGGCTAGCGGTAAGGTTCCTGTCTTTCTTTGGCTAAATGGACTAGGCTCTTAATTTAACAATTGTATCTGTATTTACAGATTTGTCATAAATGTTTGTTATTAAGGCACATGAAAGTTCAAATGTTTGAGAAGACATTTCTGACCCAAAAAACACATTTTGATAAAAAAAATAGTTGTATGTTCAAACGGCTCTCCTGTGAAGTTGTGACTTGCGACATACGCCTGGTTTCTTGAATCGAGTCACATTTTGTAATTGTATGTCTCTGATTTTATCCAATGTGAAAAACACAATTTCAAATTTTGCTAAATAAGACCGAATCAGGGCGGTTGTTCATAAATAATCCCACATCAGTCGCACTAGGATAAGGCCTTTCTGCGATGCAAACAGACAATGTCATATCGATGGCATTTAGACATTACTCCATTAATGAAAAAACCATAGACATGTCATGTTTTCATAAGCTGCTAAAAACATCTAGACATCCATGACTGTTGGCTGGTGGATATTGAGTTCATCCCATTGGCCGGGTGAGGTCAGGGGAACTTCCTGGTGGCAGAATTCATTTTCTGTAATTCCGCCTTGCTAGGACCATTGTAAATATTCCTCGGTGCATTACGTTTGACAGGATATATAAGGTTAATCTCTTAAATTTGTAATCCATTCGATTACACAGGGAAAACTAATGTCTATGATTCCGAGTATGGTTTGAATAGGCTCAAATGAGCGGAGGTTAACTTGGTCAGGGAAAGGAGGCTCTAGTGGGATCTCTACATAAGCACACTATTAGCCTCGTGTTTTTTCCTTGTGCCAAGTCCCTGTTCAGGGTTGTCAGAGGGGTTTGTCTGCTCTTGGGAATGTTATGTCTCTCTGCTGGTGCTCGGTTGTGCAGCATGGGAGCTGAAGAGGGAGATTTGCTTCTTTAAGCCCATAGATGTAGATGGAATAAATGCGCTGAGTAGAATGTGTTTGGCTTTCTTGCTTTGATCTATTTTCTCCATCAGTGCATGCATATTCACCATGGGTAAGAAGGCTTTGACACTTTACAATCCCACTAGCACTCCTCTGCATCTCATCCTATGTTTATTTGTTCTGAATAGTTATATATAGCTGCTTTTCTTCCTGCTATCTTTCATTTTAATTTATCTTTCTCACTTTTAACGTGACGACGACCCCTTTTCTTCCATTCACGCACTATTGCTCGGTGAAGTTCTCTTTCTCTGCATTTCTCACTGAATCAGAAGTCTTTGTAAAATGTTCTGTCCAGGCAAAGACAGCAAGGGCGGTTCGTTGCTCCAGAGCCTTTCTGTTCACCTTCACATTCCTGGGCCAGACTACACTCAATCATATGACCTACTGACGAGATGAATCTTCAATAAAGACTTTATAAAGGTTGAGACCGAGCCTGAGTCTCTCACATGGATAGGCAGACCATTCCATTAAAATGGAGCTCAATCGGAGAAAGCCCTATCTCCAGCTGTTTGCTTAGAAATTCTAGGGACAATATGGAGGCCTGCGTCTTGTGACCGTAGCGTACATGTAGGTATGTACGGCAGGACCAAATCGTAACGATAGGCAGGAGCAAGCCCATGTAATTCTTTGTAGGTTATCAGTAAAACCTTGAAATCAGCCCTTGCCTTAACAGTAAGCCAGTGTAGAGAGGCTAGCACTGGAGTAATATGATCACATGTTTCTGGTTCTAGTCAAGATTCTAGCAGCTGTGTTTAGCAGCTGAAGTAACTGAAGTTTATTTAGTGCTTTATCCGGGAAGCCAGGAAGTAGAGCGTTGCAGTAGTTTTTAACCTGACAAAAGCATGGATACATTTTTCTGCATAATTTTTGGACAGAAAGTTTCAGATTTTTGCAACGTTACGTAGATGAAAAAAATCTATCCTTGAAACAGTCTTGATATGTTAGTCAAAAGAGAGATCAGGGTCCAGCGTAACACCGAGGTCCTTCACAGTTTTATTTGAGATGACTGTACAACCATCGATATGAATTGTCTGATTCAACAGAAAATCTCTTTATTTCTTGGGACCTAGAACTAGAAACTCTGTTTTGTCTAAGTTTAAAAGTAGAACATTTGCAGCCGTCCACTTCCTTATGTCTGAAACACAGGCTTCCAGGGATGGCAATTTTGGGGCTTCACCATGTTTCATCGAAATGTACAAGCTGTGTATCGTTATGTTTCCGAATGACATCCCCAAGAGGTAAACCAGAATGTGGTGATCGATAGTAACAAAAGCAGCAATAAGGTCTAGGAGCACGGGGACAGATGCAGAGCCTCAGTCTGATGCCATTAAAAGGTAATTTACCACCTTCACAAGTGCAGTCTCAGTGCTATGATGGGGTCTAAAACCAGACTGAAGCGTTTCGTATACATGGTTTGTCTTCAGGAAGGCAGTGAGTTGCTGCGCAACAGTTTTTCATTTTTTTTTGAGAGGAATGGAAGATTCGATATTGGCCGATTAGATTTTTATATTTTCTGGGTCAAGGTTTGGCTTTTTCAAGAGAAGCTTCATTGCTGACATTGTTAGTGAGTTTGGTACACATCTGGTGGATAGAGAGCCGTTTATTATGTTCAACATAGGAGGGCCAAGCACAGGAAGCATCTCTTTCAGTAGGTTAGCTGGAATAGGGTCCAGTATGCAACTTGAAGGTTTTGAGGCCATGATTATTTTCATCAACGTGTCAAGAGATATAGTATTAAACACTTGATTGTCTCCCTTGATCCTAGGTCCTGGCAGAGTTGTGCAGACTCCGGAAAACTGAGCTCTGGAGGAATACGCAGATTTAAAGAGGAGTCCATAATTTGCTTTCTAATGATCATGATTTTTTCCTCAAAGAAGTTCATACATTTTTCACTGCTGAATTGAAAGCCATCCTCTCTTGGGGAATGCTGCTTATTAGTTAGCTTTGCGACAGTATCAAAAATACATTTTGTATTGTTCTTATTTTCCTCAATTATCAAGGGGAAAAGTTTTGACACGTTTTAGTTTTATTGAGAGACGAGCTTAAAGTTCTCTTTACTGGCAATAATTTTCACTTGTCTGACAACTTACATGATGACGAGTTTCTCACACGACTGGCCTATCTGGGTGTTGTTTTTTCTCGCCTGAATGATCTGAATCTAGGATTTACAGTGATTCTCTGCAACTATATTTAATGTACAGGACAGAATAGAGGCTATGATTAAGAAGTTGGAGCTCTTTTCTGTCTGCATTAACAAGGACAGAACACTGGTCTTTCCATCGTTGTATGATTTCTTGTGTGAAAATGAACTCCAGCATACGAACATTGTCAAATGTGATATAGCAAAGCACCTGAGTGAGTTTGGTGCGCAATTACGCTGGTACTTTCCCGAAATGGATGACACAAACAACTGGATTCGTTATCCCTTTCATGCCCTTCCTCCAGTCCATGAAAACTGAATACAGGCACAGACTATGTGTGTAAAATGATTTAAGACTGAGACTCTCTCCAATACAACCCAATATTGAAGAGTTATGTGCATCCTTTCAAGCACACCCTGCTCATTATTAACCTGTGGTGAGTTAATCACCATTTTCGGGAAACAAATAAAGTTATATATGTACGATGGATAAATAAAGTGCAAAAATATTTATCTAAAACAGGCCAGAACTTGTCAGTGTAGACCAATCTCCCCAGAAGAATGTGGTATGGAGAATGGAATGTCTGAGTGTTACAACAGAGAGACACGTTGCAGTATTGTAACATCAAATAATGGGACGTTGAAACATTACTCCTAACATAAATAATGTGGGAAATAGTTGGTGGGGATCCGAACAATAATAATGTCAAGTCGGTAACCACGCCCACGTGAGCACAGACATTGTGGAAACATGATGGAATCGCCCTCCAAGGCAAGGGCATAAAAGCACTCCTGACAAAATGTACATTAGACCAGAAATCATGGAGCGGGGGCTACACATTTAAAGACATGGTGATCTCTGGTGGACAACCAGAAACTTACACAACCAGAGACTTTCACAACCAGAGACTTACACAACCAGAGACTTACACAACCAGAGACTTACACAACCAGAGACTTTCACAACCAGAGACTTACACAACCAGAGACTTTCACAACCAGAGACTTACACAACCAGAGACTTACACAACCAGAGACTTACACAACCAGAGACTTTCTGTCAAACTATTCATCACAGACGGATCGGGCAATTCGAGACGACAAAGACATACAAGCGTAAATATGTACATTTGCATTTCTAAATCCGAATGAGCAGTTGTTAGGCTGCTAAATATCCACATGTACGATAGTTTAATTCCTTTGTCTCTCCTTCTCCCTGTCTTTGTTTCCCCACCACTGTCATTGTGTAACCAACCTTCATATCAGGTTAGTCAACTAGGGACTTTTCATTGTGTAACCAACCTTCATATCAGGTTAGTCAACTAGGGACTTTTCATTGTGTAACCAACCTTCATATCAGGTTAGTCAACTAGGGACTTTTCATTGTGTAACCAACCTTCATATCAGGTTAGTCAACTAGGGACTTTTCATTGTGTAACCAACCTTCATATCAGGTTAGTCAACTAGGGACTTTTCATTGTGTAACCAACCTTCATATCAGGTTAGTCAACTAGGGACTTTTCATTGCATTATTTTAGTAATCAGTTCAGAGGCAAAGGAAACACACCTGTTTAGGTGCTGGCTAGCGGAATAGAACACTTGAATAATTAAAGGAGAGCCGCACACTAGGAGCTCAGATGTAATCATTTTATAACCTAATATCAAACTGTCTTCATGAGGTTATAATGACAAACACTTTGGGGTGACTAGTTTATATGTCTGTAATCATGGCCGGGTGTGATCTGATATCATTGGTTAATTCTCATATATTAAAATAGCATACAAAAAACATAAATGGATAGCGTACGATCATAGATACAATTTGGCTACATAAGCCTACTAACATTTACAATAGCAAAAATCACAATAATCACGAGAAAGGCTTCAGATCAAAGTCTACGTTGATACCGAAGGGAGCAAGGGTCTTTAAATGAAAGATCCAGACAGCCACTCCGAGGGATGGTGACATGTCCCTACGTTACATTGGCATCGAACATGTCATCCTCCCTTGGAGAGGGGGTGACCTCGACAATTTCTTGTTATCAAAACGAGAGGCTGCCTTTTAATTTAAAGACTCTTGCTCCCTTCCGTCTCAACATAGACTTTGATCTGAAGCCATTCTTGTGATTATTGTGATTTTTGCTATTGTAAATGTGTTACGAGAATTATGTTTTCTATGTTCATAAACCCAAACTCAATTCACTAAACTCAATTCACTACTCAGCCTGAAACCCAGAATTTGTAAGAAACTGGTTGAAATGAATCAGACGGAGGCCCAGCTACAATAGTCAGAAAGTTTATTTACGAGAGCGCTGGTCTATTGTACAAGACAATTCATTTAATGCTTGCTTCTCACTCACGCACACACATTCACACTAACATACACACCCATTCACACTAACATACACACCCATTCACACTAACATACACACATTCACACTAACATACACACATTCACACTAACATACACACCCATTCACACTAACATACACACCCATTCACACTAACATACACACACATTCACACTAACATACACACACACATTCACACTAACACACACACATTCACACTAACATACACACATTCACACTAACATACACACATTCACACTAACATACACACATTCACACTAACATACACACACACATTCACACTAACATACACACACATTCACACTAACATACACACACATTCACACTAACATACACACACACATTCACACTAACACACACACATTCACACTAACATACACACATTCACACTAACATACACACATTCACACTAACATACACACATTCACACTAACATACACACACACATTCACACTAACATACACACACACATTCACACTAACATACGCACACACATTCACACTAACATACACACACACATTCACACTAACATACGCACACACATTCACACTAACATACACACACACATTCACACTAACATACACACACATTCACACTAACATACGCACACACATTCACACTAACATACACACACACATTCACACTAACATACGCACACACATTCACACTAACATACACACACACACATTCACACTAACATACACACACACATTCACACTAACATACACACACACATTCACACTAACATACACACACACACATTCACACTAACATACACACACACACATTCACACTAACATACACACACACATTCACACTAACATACACACACACACACATTCACACTAACATACACATTCACACTAACATACACACACATTCACACTAACATACGCACACACATACACTAACATACGCACACACATTCACACTAACATACACACACACATTCACACTAACATACGCACACACATTCACACTAACATACACACACACACATTCACACTAACATACACACACACATTCACACTAACATACACACACACACACATTCACACTAACATACACACACACACACATTCACACTAACATACACACACACACACATTCACACTAACATACACACACACACACATTCACACTAACATACACATTCACACTAACATACACACACACATTCACACTAACATACACACACACATTCACACTAACATACACACACACACACATTCACACTAACATACACACACACATTCACACTAACATACACACACACACATTCACACTAACATACACACACACACACATTCACACTAACATACACACACACACACATTCACACTAACATACACACACATTCACACTAACATACACACACACATTCACACTAACATAGACACACACATTCACACTAACATACACACACACATTCACACTAACATACACACACACATTCACACTAACATACACACACACATTCACACTAACATTCACACACACACACATTCACACTAACATACACACACACATTCACACTAACATTCACACACACACATTCACACTAACATACGCACACACATTCACACTAACATACGGACACACATTCACACTAACATACACACACATTCACACTAACATACGCACACACTGTACCCAGCCGACAGAGATTAGGGAGACCTTGAGCCGTACTCCCCGTTCTCTCCCAAGTCTCTAGTCAGGTCGGCGCCGAATTCTGCTCAGACAGTCTGTCTTTAAAATACCATAAAGACCAACATTAGCTATATTGTTTTACCCTAATTCTGACTAGAACTACACATTTATTGATTATAATTTTATACATTATAATGAGTTCCATACAATTATATGGTTTCAGGGTGGAATATTCTAATCATTCAATTAACAGATAAATCCCATTTACAAAATGTTTGTAGGTTCATATAGCCTGGTGGTCCAGAATAGCATAAATGATATATTTGAACACCAATAAACCCATCCATTTGAAAATGAATGTAGTATATGTCAATCGAGTAAACCAGTTAGCTAAAAGCTACTTTCTAAACAATGTTTTGTTTTGTTTCTAGCTTGTCCGTTTATTCGTCACGTGCCAAGGATACAGAAGGTGTAAACGGTACAGTGAAATCAAGTGTAATATTTTTTGCTCATATAATTTAAAAATCAGGTCGCTAGGTGAAGACAAAGCCATAAGCAAATAGGTCAACTGTGATGTCACTAAAGAGTTAATCAGGGTCAACTGTAATATGACTAAAGAGTTAATCAGGGTCAACTGTGATGTCACTAAAGAGTTAATCAGGGTCAACTGTAATATGACTAAAGAGTTAATCAGGGTCAACTGTAATATGACTAAAGAGTTAATCAGGGTCAACTGTAATATGACTAAAGAGTTAATCAGGGTCAACTGTAATATGACTAAAGAGTTAATCAGGGTCAACTGTAATATGACTAAAGAGTTAATCAGGGTCAACTGTAATATGACTAAAGAGTTAATCAGGGTCAACTGTAATATGACTAAAGAGTTAATCAGGGTCAACTGTAATATGACTAAAGAGTTAATCAGGGTCAACTGTAATATGACTAAATAGTTAATCAGGGTCAACTGTAATATGACTAAAGAGTTAATCAGGGTCAACTGTAATATGACTAAAGAGTTAATCAGGGTGATTTTTACACAAATAGACAGGTATTTTCCTTTTCATGGCAGCAGGACTTTTTTTGCTAACTTTCTATTAAAATGTAGTGGAGTGATTTATTTATTGCGGGATATGTATAATGAGTATGTCCACATCCCGGTCAATCCATTTTATTGGTTAACTTCATGTTAATGTAAAAGTTATATATTTTTGTGATCCAATATGTAATATAGTAAGTTGAGCCTGTAGCGGATCCCGGACTTGACGTCATTCCCACCGAAACAAAAAAACACTCCCTGATGCTTCCCTTAGGTGAGGTATCATTCTGTAACGATGTGCACTGAGAGTCTGGTAGCAAGTTCAGGTAGTGAGTGATTTAATCAATAAATGAAACACGAATAACGCACAGACATGAAACTGAAACAGAAACAATGACGCCTGGGGAAGGAACCAAAGGGAGTGACATATATAGGGACGGAACCAAAGGAAGGAGACATATATAGGGAAGGAACCAAAGGGAGAGACATATATAGGGAAGGAACCAAAGGGAGTGACATATATAGGGAAGGAACCAAAGGAAGGAGACACATATAGCGACGGAACCAAAGGGAGAGACATATATAGGGAAGGAACCAAAGGGAGAGACATATATAGGGAAGGAACCAAAGGGAGAGACACATATAGGGAAGGAACCAAAGGGAGAGACATATATAGGGAAGGAACCAAAGGGAGAGACACATATAGGGAAGGAACCAAAGGGAGAGACATATATAGGGAAGGAACCAAAGGGAGAGACACATATAGGGAAGGAACCAAAGGGAGAGACACATATAGGGAAGGAACCAAAGGGAGAGACATATATAGGGAAGGAACCAAAGGGAGAGACATATATAGGGAAGGAACCAAAGGGAGAGACACATATAGGGAAGGAACCAAAGGGAGAGACATATATAGGGAAGGAACCAAAGGGAGAGACATATATAGGGAAGGAACCAAAGGGAGAGACATATATAGGGAAGGAACCAAAGGGAGAGACACATATAGGGACGGAACCAAAGGAAGGAGACATATATAGGGAAGGAACCAAAGGAGAGACATATATAGGGACGGAACCAAAGGAAGGAGACATATATAGGGACGGAACAAAAGGGAGTGACATATATAGGGAAGGAACCAAAGGGAGAGACACATATAGGGACGGAACCAAAGGGAGAGACACATATAGGGACGGAACCAAAGGGAGAGACACATATAGGGACGGAACCAAAGGAAGGAGACATATATAGGGACGGAACCAAAGGGAGAGACACATATAGGGACGGAACCAAAGGAAGGAGACATATATAGGGACGGAACCAAAGGGAGAGACACATATAGGGACGGAACCAAAGGGAGAGACATATATAGGGAAGGAACCAAAGGGAGAGACACATATAGGGACGGAACCAAAGGGAGAGACATATATAGGGAAGGAACCAAAGGGAGAGACACATATAGGGACGGAACCAAAGGGAGAGACACATATAGGGAAGGAACCAAAGGGAGAGACATATATAGGGAAGGAACCAAAGGGAGAGACATATATAGGGAAGGAACCAAAGGGAGAGACACATATAGGGAAGGAACCAAAGGGAGAGACATATATAGGGAAGGAACCAAAGGGAGAGACATATATAGGGAAGGAACCAAAGGGAGAGACATATATAGGGAAGGAACCAAAGGGAGAGACATATATAGGGAAGGAACCAAAGGGAGAGACACATATAGGGACGGAACCAAAGGGAGAGACACATATAGGGACGGAACCAAAGGGAGAGACATATATAGGGAAGGAACCAAAGGGAGAGACACATATAGGGAAGGAACCAAAGGGAGAGACACATATAGGGACGGAACCAAAGGGAGAGACACATATAGGGACGGAACCAAAGGAAGGAGACATATATAGGGACGGAACCAAAGGGAGAGACACATATAGGGAAGGAACCAAAGGGAGAGACACATATAGGGACGGAACCAAAGGGAGAGACACATATAGGGACGGAACCAAAGGGAGAGACATATATAGGGAAGGAACCAAAGGGAGAGACATATATAGGGAAGGAACCAAAGGGAGAGACATATATAGGGAAGGAACCAAAGGGAGAGACACATATAGGGAAGGAACCAAAGGGAGAGACACATATAGGGACGGAACCAAAGGGAGAGACACATATAGGGAAGGAACCAAAGGGAGAGACATATATAGGGAAGGAACCAAAGGGAGAGACACATATAGGGACGGAACCAAAGGGAGAGACATATATAGGGAAGGAACCAAAGGGAGAGACACATATAGGGAAGGAACCAAAGGGAGAGACACATATAGGGACGGAACCAAAGGGAGAGACATATAGGGAAGGAACCAAAGGGAGAGACATATGTAGGGAAGGAACCAAAGGGAGAGACATATATAGGGAAGGAACCAAAGAGAGAGACATATATAGGGAAGGAACCAAAGGGAGAGACACATATAGGGACGGAACCAAAGGGAGAGACACATATAGGGACGGAACCAAAGGGAGAGACACATATAGGGAAGGAACCAAAGGGAGAGACACATATAGGGACGGAACCAAAGGGAGAGACACATATAGGGACGGAACCAAAGGGAGAGACACATATAGGGACGGAACCAAAGGGAGAGACATATATAGGGAAGGAACCAAAGGGAGAGACATATATAGGGAAGGAACCAAAGGGAGAGACATATATAGGGAAGGAACCAAAGGGAGAGACATATATAGGGAAGGAACCAAAGGGAGAGACATATATAGGGAAGGAACCAAAGGGAGAGACATATATAGGGAAGGAACCAAAGGGAGAGACATATATAGGGAAGGAACCAAAGGGAGAGACATATATAGGGACGGAACCAAAGGGAGAGACACATATAGGGAAGGAACCAAAGGGAAAGACATATATAGGGAAGGAACCAAAGGGAGAGACATATATAGGGAAGGAACCAAAGGGAGAGACACATATAGCGACGGAACCAAAGGGAGAGACATATATAGGGAAGGAACCAAAGGGAGTGACATATATAGGGAAGGAACCAAAGGGAGAGACATATATAGGGAAGGAACCAAAGGGAGTGACATATATAGGGAAGGAACCAAAGGGAGAGACATATATAGGGAAGGAACCAAAGGGAGAGACATATATAGGGAAGGAACCAAAGGGAGAGACATATATAGGGATGGAACCAAAGGGAGAGACATATATAGGGAAGGAACCAAAGGGAGAGACATATATAGGGAAGGAACCAAAGGGAGAGACATATATAGGGAAGGAATCAAAGGGAGGGACATATATAGGGAAGGAACCAAAGGGAGAGACATATATAGGGAAGGAATCAAAGGGAGTGACATATATAGGGAAGGAACCAAAGGGAGAGACATATATAGGGAAGGAACCAAAGGGAGAGACATATATAGGGAAGGAACCAAAGGGAGAGACATATATAGGGAAGGAACCAAAGGGAGAGACACATATAGGGACGGAACCAAAGGGAGAGACATATATAGGGAAGGTAATCAGGGAGGTGATGGAGTCCAGGTAAGTTTGACGACGAGCAAGTGCTCGTAACGATGGTGACAGGTGTGCGCCATAACGAGTAGCCTGGTGACCTAGAGGCCAGAGCGGGAGTACACGTCACAGTTGGATAACAGATCAGCTCTCGGGAACTCATTAAGAGGGGGCTTCTACCTTCAATATGCTTTAAATGCTTTATTATCCAAATGTTTAAAGTGCGTGCTGGCGACGGAGAGAGTGCATTTGACGGTTTTTAATATTATGACTTTCAGGAGGAACGGAAAATTGCTTGTCAATTCAGAAACCATGTGCCATAGAATCGGTAAATCGAAAATGTCTTCCCAACTACTTTGCGGTCTATATGACACAGCTGTCAATTTTCTCCTAACAGTCAATTTGTGCCACAGTTTAGACTACCGATAGATCAGCGTTCTAACTCCCCCTTGTGGTAGTGTGGTGCAGAGACAGAATGCCAACATCTACCACTAACGGTCGCAGCATAAGCTCTTTTAAAAGAATAAACACTGTACCTTGCAAAGTGGAGTCTTTTGTTTAGACATGTAGCTAGCTAGCTAAACAATGAACCAAAATCCCAACTCATAACGTTACTACTATGCACGAATCTGCAGGTAACTAACCAACTAGATTCCGTGTTAGCTAACTAGCTAAGATTAGGCTATAACTAGAAATGCAAATGGCTCTGAGATGCAAATAATATTACTACACAGATCATACACGTAACGTTAGTTAGCAAGCCAGCCAGCTAACATTAGCTAGCTAACAATACATTTTAACTTGATGAAAACTACTTTCTGACAAAATTTGAAAAATATCTGAAAATGTAGCTAGCCAGACTCTCTTACACGTATACAATGATGAATGCTTCTCCCACTCTGTCACGGATGCCATGGTTTGAAGATGTATTTCGCAAAAAGGTGTTTTATACAACAGCCTTCTGTGTGTTCTCTTCTCGACACCCTCATATTTGTAATCAAACACCAGAATTTTCTCCGTCTCCTTAGCTATCATACTCTGCTTCCACTGGGCATTCCACTCATTTCAATACTCTGTCCTCCAGAAAGTGGAGAGCAACACTTTTGCAGTTATTCATGTTATCTTTCAAAAAAGCTGTGTTAGAAAGGATTGCCTATACATACTGAGCAGCTATATGCTGTAGACAGAAGTGTGCTACATGTCAGACCAATCCGAACTCATCTCCCGCTATGTCCAGCCCATCCATTATCTCAGCCATTCAAGGCTAGTGGGAAGGTTCCTGTCTTTTATTTTAGCTAGACCAACTGGGCTCATAATTGAACAATTTTACTTATACTTACAGAGTAGTCACAACTGTCAGGGTGAACAGAGTAGGCCTACACATCCCTGCTATAGCATTTGTTTTCCTCTCTTTGGCTGTTGACATACTCCCGTTTGACAGACCAAGATGACCAAACGCAGCCCCATTTTGAGAATGTGACAAAATGACAAAGCCACAGAGATTAACAGTATTAGCACCGTTGGCCCTGCTCTCACCAACCGTGGCTTTAGAGCAGGCATAATCACCCAGCATCTGCATGGGCTATGACTGTCCTATACTATTGGAGCACTGCTTGCTGCAGTCTCAGTCACATCAACTCCTCAAGTATCTCCCACTCAATTTGGGAAAGGGGCTCTGAACGAGAATGACTTTACTGTACCTCCCAACACTGCATAATGAATGAAAGACTGCTGCTCCCGTCCTGCAGTTCTCGTCTGCACACTTCTCTCTACTTATCTTATTTCGCAAAAGGTGACATTTGTAAGAATGGCAAACATTTTAAACAAATTGCATTTCCTCACAGCATTTGCTCAAAGTTTGTCTTTCATGATATGAGCGTTATTGATGGCACTATTGCTTTTCACTTCCACAAAACGTCAGCTCACTCCCAAATTCTCTCTTGACATTTTTTTTTCTCGATAGGTTTACTTTCTCTCAAACTGTATAATGCAAAGTAATTCCTATCTTGTTTCTGGGAGTAGAGATGGCTATGTCTGCAATTAATGCGTTCTGCAATAGCATCGAACAGCACCTGTGATATGCACCATTTCAGGCAAGTTAGAAACCAATATACACAGGCAGTTAGAAAAGCAAAGGCTAGCTTTTTCAAACAGAAATTTTCTTCCTGCAACACAAACTCAAAAAAGATCTGGGACATTGTAAAGTCCATGGAGAATGAAAGCACCTCCTCCCAGCTGCCCACTGCACTGAGAATAGGAAACTCTGTCACCACCGATAAATCCACTTTAATTGAGAATTTCAATAAGCATTTTTATATCGCTGGCCATGCTTTCCACCTGGCTACCTCTACCCCGGTCAACAGCACTGCACCCCCACAGCAACTCGCCCAAGCCTTCCCCATTTCTCCTTCTCCCAAATCCAGTCAGTTGATGTTCTGAAAGAGCTGCAAAATCTGGACCTCCACAAATCAGCCAGGCGGGACAATTTGGACCCTTTCTTTCTAAAATTATCTGCCGAAATTGTTGCAACCCCTATTACTAGCCTGTTCAACCTCTCGTGTCGTCTGAGATTCCCAAAGATTGGAAAGCAGCTGCGTTCATCCCCCTCTTCAAAGGGGGAGACACTCTTGATCCAAACTGCTACAGACCTATATCTATCCTACCCTGCCTTTCTAAGGTCTTCGAAAGCCAAGTCAACAAGCAGATTACCGACCATTTCGAATCCCACCATACCTTCTCTGCTATGCAATCTGGTTTCAGAGCTGGTCATGGGTGCACCTCAGCCACGCTCAAGGTCCTAAACAATATCTTAACCGCTACAGATAAGAAGCAATACTGTGCAGCCGTCTTCATTGACCTGGCCAAGGCTTTCGACTCTGTCAATCACCATATCATCATTGGCAGACTCAACAGCCTTGGTTTCTCAAATGATTGCCTCACCTTGTTCACCAACTACTTCTCCGACAGAGTTCATTGTGTCAAATCTGAAGGCCTGTTGTCCGGGCCTCTGGCAGTCTCTATGGGGGTGCCACAGGGTTCAATTCTCAGGCCGACTCTCTTCTCTGTATACATCAATGAGGTCGCTCTTGCTGCTGGTGAGTCTCTGATCCACCTCTACGCAGACGACACCATTCTGTATACATCTGGCCCTTCTTTGGATACTGTGTTAACAACCCTCCAGACGAGCTTCAATGCCATACAACACTACTTCCGTTTAGTTTAGTTTAGTTTAGTTTAGTTTAGTTTAGTTTATTTTTACAGGGACAGTGCACATTAATCAACGTTTCAGTAAAAGTGCCGGTTTTAGCCAGCCGGCTAATTTTCAACCGCAGTCCCTGGGCAGGTTATTAAAAACAATTACAATATAGACAATAGCACCATAGACATAGCAACATAGCAACATAGGACAAGCAAGACATAGCATACAGACAGAGCAACATATAACAAAAAGCAGCAAGACAAAATTCATAAAAGCAACAAAGTGTTTCCATACCTAAATGGCATATATATATATATATATATATATATATATACCTCACAAGCTACAGACAACATGGAAAGCGGCAACACACAGCTAGGGACCATGTTCACAAATCTGATTGACCTTTAGCCATGTCTTCAAGCATTTTGTGAAAGTGTGATATGTGGTGCAGTTATGTGTGTCTGATGGCAGTGTATTCCAGACATGGGAAGCTCTCACAGAGAATGCAGATTTACTAAAGGTGCTTTTCCTTAGGGGAACTATACAGTCACCTTTCATGGCAGACCTTGTGGATCTGCTGCCATATGTCTGGGTTTTCTGTTTAACAAAAATATTGAGTGGAGGGGGAGCCAGGCCATTAAGGATCTTGAATACAAGACATGCGTCGGTGTATTGCACAAGATTTTCCCAACTCAAGAGCTCATGTTTTCTAAGGATGTGACAATGATGATGGCTATTGGGCTTCCTATCAAGCACTTTGAGAGCCTGTTTGTAGACAGACTGAATAGGTTTTAATGTTGTACAGCAAGCTTGGGCCCAACTAGTCAAGCAGTGGCCTCCAACTGCTATTAAATACAAGTAAAACTAAATGCATGCTTTTCAACCGATTGCTGCCTGCACCTGCCCGCCCGTCCAGCATCACTACTCTGGACGGTTCTGACTTAGAATATGTGGACAACTACAAATACCTAGGTGTCTGGCTAGACTGTAAACTTTCCTTCCAGACTCACATTAAACATCTCCAATCCAAAGTTAAATCTAGAATTGGTTTCCTATTTCGCAACAAAGCATCCTTCACCCATGCTGCCAAACATACCCTCGTAAAACTGACCATCTTACCGATCCTCGACTTCGGTGATGTCATTTACAAATTACCTCCAACACCCTACTCAACAAATTGGATGCAGTCTATCACAGTGCCATCTGTTTTGTCACCAAAGCCCCATATACTACCCACTACTGCGACCTGTACGGTCTCGTTGGCTGGCCCTCGCTTCATACTCCTCGCCAAACCCACTGGCTCTTGGTCATCTACAATACCCTGCTAGGTAAAGTCCCGCTTTATCTCTGCTCGCTGGTCACCATAGCAGCACCCACCCATAGCACACGTTCCAGCAGGTATATCTCACTTGTCACCCCCAAAGCCAATTCCTCCTTTGGCCGCCTTTCCTTACAATTCTCCGCTGTCATTGACTGGAACGAGCTACAAAAATCTCTGAAACTGGAAACACTTATCTCCCTCACTAGCTTTAAGCACCAGCTGTCAGAGCAGCTCACAGTTCACTGTACCTGTACATAGCCCATCTATAAATAGCCCAAACAACTCCCTCTACCATTACTGCATTTATTTATTAATTTGGCTGCTTTGCACCCCAGTATTTCTACTTTGCACACTCATCTATTGTCAAATGTACCATTCCAGTGTTTTAATTGCTGTATTTGATTTACTTCACCACCATGGCCTATTTATTGCCTTTACCTCCCTTATCTCACCTCATTTGCTCACATTGTATATAGACTTATTTTTCTACTGTATTATTGACTGTATGTTTGTTTTACTCCATGTTGTAACCATGTGTTGTTGTGTGTGTCAAACTGCTTTGCTTTATCTTGGCCAGGTCGCAGTTGTAAATGAGAACTTGTTCTCAACTTGCCTACCTGGTTAAATAAAGGTGAAATATAAAATAAAAAAGTTAAATTGCATTTTATTTCAGAAAAATGCCAATTTAATTTGACGCGTTGCCTCTGGGTTGTCTTTTGTATAATTGTATAATTTAGATGACCGTGTTTCTTCTGTCACCTCTGTAGTTCATTTGAATTCTGATGTTTGAGGATCAGAAAGCATTTTTGCTATTTTCTCACAGATCAGTCAAGAAACTGTAAGCGAGAGATAAACACTCGAAAGCCACGAAGGTTTTATCTCTTTGTTTGCTTCAGTTGTTGCTCTCAATGTACTCTCCCACGGTAAATAATGATACGCAGTGCACGTAGCACTAATGATAATGGAGCTCCCTCCTTCTCCCTCTCCTCCATTGAATGACTGACTTCCTGCCCATAGCTCCATTACAGGCACTAGTGGGATGGGGCGGAGTGTGTGCATGTGTCTGACAGTCGCACACAGAGGTCTTTTAACTGAGAAACAAATGAGGCTTTACCAGAGGCACCAGGCTGGCGGACAGGGGGAGGCGAGGACAGAGAGCCATGGCACTAACACACACCCAGCCTCTCCTTAATTCTTTCCCCTGTAATTGACTCAACTGCTCCTTTTTTGTCACATCAAAGCCAGGGCAAGGAGCCGAGGCTGGGACTATCCAGTGGTCATTCTTTACATTTTTAAGCCCCCTACATACAGTCGTGGCCAAAAGTTTTGAGAATGACACAATTATTAATTTCCACAAAGTTTGCTGCTTCAGTGTCTTTAGAATTTTTTGTCAGATGTTACTATGGAATACTGAAGTATTATTACAATTATTTAATTTGTGTCAAAGGCTTTTATTGACAATTACATGAAGTTGATGCAAAGAGTCAATATTTGTAGTGTTGACCCTTCTTTATCAAGACCTCTGCAATCCGCCCTGGCATGCTGTCAATTAACTTCTGGGCCACATCCTGACTGATGGCAGCCCATTCTTGCATAATCAATGCTTGGAGCTTGTCAGAATTTGTTGGTTTTTGTTTGTCCACAAGTTCTCAATGGGATATCGATGTTTTGTTCCCCGAGCCACTTAGCTATCACTTCTGGTCCCCGGGACCACCCATACATAGAATGTATGCACACATGACTGTAAGTCGCTTTGGATAAAAGCGTCTGCTAAATGGCATATATTATTATATATTATTATTATTATATATTATTCTGCATTATGGCAAGGTGCTCCATCATGCTGGAAAAGGCATTGTTCGTCACCAAACTGTTCCTGGATGGTTGGAAGAAGTTGCTCTCGGTAGATGTGTTGGTACCATTCTTTATTCATGGCTGTGTTATTAGGAAAAATTGTGAGTGAGTTTGAGATTGGGAGTGCCAACTCCCTTGGCTGAGGAGCAACCCCACACATGAATGGTCTCAGGATGCTTTACTGTTGGCATGACACAGGACTGATGGTAGCACTCACCTTGTCTTCCCCGGACAAGCTTTTTTCCGGATGCCCCAAACAATCGGAAAGGGGATTCATCAGAGGAAATGACTTTATCCAAGTCTTCAGCAGTCCAATCCCTGTACCTTTTGCAAAATATCAGTCTGTCCCTGATGTTTTTCCTGGAGAGAAGTGGCTTCTTTGCTGCCCTTCTTGACACCAGGCCATCCTCCAAAAGTCTTCACCTCACTGTGCGTGCAGATACACTCACACCTGCCTGCTGCCATTCCTGAGCAAGCTCTGTACTGGTGGTGAATCAACTTTAGGAGATGGTCCTGGCACTTGCTGGACTTTCTTTGACAGCCTGAAGCCTTCTTCAGAACAATTGAAGTCCTTGAAGTTCTTGATGATCCAAAAAATGGTTGATTTAGGTGCAATCTTACTGGCAGCAATATCCTTGCCTGTGAAGCCCTTTTTGTGCAAAGCCAAGGCAGTGTCCCCAATCACTGCCTTGGGGCATTGGAATATTTTATTTTTTTAGACCAGAGGAAAGGGTGCCTCCTACTGACCCTCCAACACCACTTCCAGCAGCATCTGGTCTCCCATCCAGGAACTGACCAGGACCAACCCTGCTTATCTTCAGAAGCAAGCCAGCAGTGGTATGCAGGGTCATATGCTGCTGGCATCACTGACATGATGTCAGCTGGTCCTTTTGTGCCAGGGCTGAAATGCAGTGGAAATGTTTTTTGGGGATTCAGTTCATTTGCATGGCAAAGGGGGACTTTGCAATTCATTGCAAGTCATTTGATCACTCTTCATAACTTTTTGGAGTATATGCAAATTGCCATCATACAAAATGAGGCAGCAGACTTTGTGAAAATTAATATTTGTGTCATTCTCAAAACTTTTGGCCACGACTGTATATTCCACCATTTAATGACTCGACAGGGAGCTTAGCTACAGCATGCCCTAAGTGCAGTCTCGTCCGTGCCAATGATACAGCGCTCTGGCAGGATTCAAATCGGCCTCTATTTCTTTAAACCTCACTAGCTATGTTTTCATTAACTTGCCCAGTGATTTTTTTTGTCGACATTTAGAAGGTTCGCATAGAAAATAGATGCAACAATTGCCTGCTAGGACGCGTTTACATTTAACTATCTTGTTTCGATTAAAAACAGGTGGACGTAATGATGTCACACCTATAAAAAAATATTTTGACAAATTGCACATTAATTAATTGGTGACAACCTGTACGCCCTTCCACCTACAATTAACGTACTGTATCAGGTAGCCCGTGAAAGCTTTATTGACTTCTAGCCTGACTCCTCTTAGACCTTGTCCAGTATTTGTTAATACAAGTTATGCTTGGCTGTTTTTGCCAAGAAAGTGCCTTATCATCTCCTAATGCACTCGTAACCTTCTTCCTGCCAATAGGCAGATAATCTGTCTCACTTTCAAAAATCTACGGTAGGATTTTTGTAGGTCAGGTCCATCTGTCTCCTATCCTCTACCATAAATAATGGATTGAACTTCCTGTAAACGACTGCATGTAAAAGGAAATAAGCGAGGGCGTCCTTTTTCATCTAATGTTACAGAGGCACATTGATGATTTTCAGAATGAACATCTCTTCATAGTTGTAGCAGACAAATGACTTCTTAGATGAGAATTTTTGATCCAAGCGTTGGGTAAACCAATATTAACTAGGATACTTGAACGTTTGGTGATGACAGATTCCACAGGGTGTTATAAATATTAAGCCTGATCAAAGATATAAATGCAACAATTTCAAAGATTTGACTAAGTTACAGTTCAAATATCTGGAAATCAGTAAATTGAAATAAATAAATTAGGCCCTAATCTATGGATTGTACATCACTGGGAATACAGATATGCATCTGTTGGTCACAGATACTGTACTTTAAAAAAAGGTAGGGGAGTGGATCAGAAAACCAGTCAGCATCTGGTGTGACCACCATTTGCCTTGTGCAGAGTTACACATCTTCACATAAAGTTGTCTGAGTTTGCCGGCCATGGAAAAACTGGGACATTTTCAGCTTCCAGGACTGTACAGATCTTTGCAACATGGGGCTGTGCATTATCATGCTGAAACATGACGTGATAGTGGAAGATGAATGGCACGACAATAGGCCTCAGGATCTCGTCACGGTATCTCTCTGCATTCAAATTGCCATCGATAAAATGCAATTGTGTTTGTTGTCCGTAGATCATGCCTGCCCATACCATAACCCCGCCGGCACCATGGGGCACTCTGTTCACAACGTTGACATCAGCAAACATCTCGCCCACAAGACGCCATACACACTGCCATCTGCCAGGTACAGTTGAAACCGGGATTCATCTTGAAGAGCACACTTCTGCAGTGTGCCAGTGGCCATCAAAGGTGAGCATTTGCCCACTGAAGTCGGTTACGACTCCGAACTGAGGTCAGGTAAAGACCCTGGTGAGGATGATGAGCTTCCCTGAGACGTTATCTGACAGAAATTCTAGAATTGTGCAAACCCACAGTTTCATCAGCTGTCCAGGTGGCTGGTCTCAGACAATCCCGCAGGTGAAGAAGCCAGATGTGGAAGTCCTGGGCTGGCATGGTCACATGCGGTTCTGAGGCCGGTTAGACGTACTACCAAATTATCTAAAACAACATTGTTTAATCAGCTTCTTGATATGCCACACCTGTCAGGTGGATGGATTATCTTGGCAAAGGAGAAATGCTCACTAGTGAACAAATTTGTGCAGAACATTTCAGAGAAGTACTATTTTTGTGCATATGAAAGAATATTTTATTTGAGCTCACACTTCACATGTTGCGTTTAAGATTTTTGTTCAGTGTACCTTTGGCCTTTGATCAAGTTCAGAAACAGCATTTTAATGTTTATTACTTTCTGATCAACAGCGGATTATTAAAACATTTGTTGCCCGTAACATTGTTGGATACGTCGACCAAACATTGCTGTACCCAATCATTTATACATACCCTAGATGACTGACAGGGGGTGCTGTTTTGAAGACACCACGCCTCCATCTTGGCCCTCCTCCACATTGTAAAAAAATATTTAGGAAACTATTTGAAGGCATTAATTAATGTCTACATTTGTTTTTGCCACGTCTATTCTATTACAGACACCTTAATGCACACTTTAACATTATATTATGTAAACTAAACATACAAATAATAAATAAATAAACATTTTTCTTAAAGTATCATTTTTTGAAAGTACTAATATTACACCCCCACTACAACTAAATACTTAAATACATGTAATTAAGTCCTTGAAACATTTAAATGAAGTATTGTAGAATTCTATTCATTCCTATGGAGGACCGCTTTCTGAGGAGGGCCAATATGGCTGACTGGGGGCTTTAAAGCGTCTCATTGGCCAAAACATAGCATCAGCAATCCAGGGTTTACAGCATATACAGTACACCATTGGTTGTACCTTAATAAGTGTAGTATCTGGCAATCCAAGCACATTTGGCAACACCCGTTTGGCTTCACCATTAGACGTTGACTAGGTTTAGGGTAACGTGACTCCATTTAATTCATTGATTTAAACTTACTGCAACTGCTGCCAGTCTGTTCTTGGGATTCAGTATGTCAAAGTCATTTCCTGGAATTTTCGTCACTTTAGATATTCCTGAAGTTTTACCATGTTCTCAATTTATGTGACTACAGTTCACTACTACCCTTGAAATTGTACTTGTTTGATGTCAGTTAAAAACAAAAGTATCCTCTCTGGCGTCTTTCATCTCGCACGCTTTAATGCTTGTTCAGTGTCACACACATTAGCTTCCCCCTTCCTTCCTCCATCGTAAGATCTGTATCATCTTGAAAGCTATTGAGCCCCTAGACAATTTGTGGTATTAGATGAGGTATCCCTGCCTGCCAAATGAAATGTATTTCATAACAGCACCTGTGATATGATCCCATAGACATCCATTGGTTTGCAGAGCGGTCTCCATACCAAATATCTCTCCATTACTTCAAATCAAATGAAATCAAAAAAATATTTGTCACATACACATGGTTAGCAGATGTTAGTGCGAGTGCAGCGAAATGCTTGTGCTTCTAGTTCCGACAATGCAGTAATAACCAACAAGTAATCTAGCTAACAATTCCAAAACTACTACCTTATAGACACAACTGTAAGGGGATAAAGAATATGTACATAAAGATATATGAATGAGTGATGGTACAGAGCAGCATAGGCAAGATACAGTAGATGGTATCGAGTACAGTATATACATATGAGATGAGTATGTAAACAAAGTGGCATAGTTAAAGTGGCTAGTGATACATGTATTACATTAGGATGCAGTAGATGATATAGAGTACAGTATATACGTATACATATGAGATGAATAATGTAGGGTATGTAAACATTATATTAGGTAGCATTGTTTAAAGTGGCTAGTGATATATTTTACATCATTTCCCATCAATTCCCATTATTAAAGTGGCTGGAGTTGAGTCAGTGTCAGTGTGTTGGCAGCAGCCACTCAATGTCAGTGGTGGCTGTTTAACAGTCTGATGGCCTTGAGATAGAAGATGTTTTTCAGTCTCTCGGTCCCAGCTTTGATGCACCTGTACTGACCTCGCCTTCTGGATGATAGCGGGGTGAACAGGCAGTGGCTCGGGTGGTTGTTGTCCTTGATGATCTTTATGGCCTTCCTGTAACATCGGGTGGTGTAGGTGTCCTGGAGGGCAGGTAGTTTGCACCCGGTGATGCGTTGTGCAGACCTCACTACCCTCTGGAGAGCCTTACGGTTGTGGGCGGAGCAGTTGCCGTACCAGGTGGTGATACAGCCCGACAGGATGCTCTCGATTGTGCATCTGTAGAAGTTTGTGAGTGCTTTTGGTGACAAGCCGAATTTCTTCAGCCTCCTGAGGTTGAAGAGGCGCTGCTGTGCCTTCTTCACGATGCTGTCTGTGTGGGTGGACCAATTCAGTTTGTCTGTGAAGTGTACGCCGAGGAACTTAAAACTTACTACCCTCTCCACTACTGTTCCATCGATGTGGATAGGGGGGTGTTCCCTCTGCTGTTTCCTGAAGTCCACAATCATCTCCTTAGTTTTGTTGACTTTGAGTGAGGTTATTTTCCTGACACCACACTCCGAGGGCCCTCACCTCCTCCCTGTAGGCCGTCTCGTCGTTGTTGGTAATCAAGCCTACCACTGTTGTGTCGTCCGCAAACTTGATGATTGAGTTGGAGGCGTGCGTGGCCACGCAGTCGTGGGTGAACAGGGAGTACAGGAGAGGTCTCAGAACGCACCCTTGTGGGGCCCCAGTGTTGAGGATCAGCGGGTGGAGATGTTGTTGCCTACCCTCACCACCTGGGGGGCGGCCCGTCAGGAAGTCCAGTACCCAGTTGCACAGGGCGGGGTCGAGACCCAGGGTCTCGAGCTTGATGACGAGCTTGGAGGGCACTATGGTGTTAAATGCCGAGCTGTAGTCAATGAACAGCATTCTCACATAGGTATTCCTCTTGTCCAGATGGGTTAGGGCAGTGTGCAGTGTGGCTGAGATTGCATCGTCTGTGGACCTATTTGGGCGGTAAGCAAATTGGAGTGGGTCTAGGGTGTCAGGTAGGGTGGAGGTGATATGGTCCTTGACTAGTCTCTCAAAGCACTTCATGATGACGGAAGAGAGTGCTACGGGGCGGTAGTCGCTTAGCTCAGTTACCTTAGCTTTCTTGGGAACAGGAACAATTGTGGCCCTCTTGAAGCATGTGGGAACAACAGACTGGGATAGGGATTGATTGAATATGTCCGTAAACACACCAGCCAGCTGGTCTGCGCATGCTCTGAGGGCGCGGCTGGGGATGCCGTCTGGGCCTGCAGCCTTGCGAGGGTTGACACGTTTAAATGTTTTCCTCACGTCGGCTGCAGTGAAGGAGAGTCCGCACGTTTTAGTTGCGGGCCGTGTCAGTGGCACTGTATTGTCCTCAAAGCGGGCAAAAAAGTTATTCAGTCTGCCTGGGAGCAAGCCATCCTGGTCCGTGACGGTGCTGGTTTTCTTTTTATAATCCGTGATTGACTGTAGACCCTGCGACATACCTCTTGTGTCTGAGCCGTTGAATTGAGATTCTACTTTGTACCAGCGTTGAACAGACCTCAGCGCGGGAGCTTCTTGTTTTAGTTTCTGTCTGTAGGCAGGGATCAACAAAATGGAGTCGTGGTCAGCTTTTCCGAATGAGGGCGGGGCAGGGCCTTATATGCGTCGCGGAAGTTGGAATAGCAATGATCCAGGGTTTTACCAGCCCTGGTTGCGCAATCGATATGCTGATAAAATTTAGGGAGTCTTGTTTTCAGATTAGCCTTGTTAAAATCCCCAGCTACAATGAATGCAGCCTCCGGATATATGGATTCCAGTTTGCAAAGAGTCAAATAAAGTTCGTTCAGAGCCATCGATGTGTCTGCTTGGGGGGAATATATACGGCTGTGATTATAATCGAAGAGAATTCCCTTGGTAGATAATGCGGTTTACATTTGATTGTGAGGAATTCTAAATCAGGTGAACAGAAGGACTTGAGTTCCTGTATCTTGCAGTGACTCATCATGTATAATTCAAATCACTGGGCCTTTATGCCAATGTGTTTGATCCTAGGCATGAGGTGCTATCAAATAAAGTATACCTCTTTTGATCAAACCTCTGTTTTAAATGGCATAAATGTACTGTAAAGTTTAATATACAGACACCCAGATCCAGAGGATGAGAACAGTCACTTGACAGGAGGCCACTGTACTGACCCAAAGATACCATTACCAGTATTAATTCCTCTTGATGATTGAAAAGAGTCATTTGTGTGTCAACGGGAAGTGTGGCATTGACTGGACCTTTCTGACTGTGGTCCTCCTCCTGGTTAAACTCCCCCTCGCTTGCTCACTCAGACCACAGTCTTTGGTTTGTCCTCCCAGCCTATTTGCACCGGGGGGAAGAGCTTAACAGCTCACCAGGGGGACATCTTTGTCGTGCTGCTCAGGATCGTTAGGATATTGTGCTTAAAACCAGCCATGAAAAAGTGTGGATTTTGTGACCAGTAATAATCCCGGATCCTCTTGCATTGTGGCAGATGGGATTTGAGGGCCAAAGCAAATACGCATGGGCTGTGTGACAAACAAGACGGGGATTTTCTACAGAGGTGTAGTAAATAGTAGTGGAGGCTACTGAGGGGAGCACAGCTCATAATCATTTCTGGAAC
This sequence comes from Oncorhynchus keta, assembly GCF_023373465.1. Taxonomy (NCBI): domain Eukaryota; kingdom Metazoa; phylum Chordata; class Actinopteri; order Salmoniformes; family Salmonidae; genus Oncorhynchus; species Oncorhynchus keta. The sequence goes on from NW_026290910.1 coordinate 51,052, forward strand.
TGAGAGAAAGGAATGTTGGCAAACCCATGGAAACCATTTGAAACCGTTTCACTGATTCCACTTGCCATTTCCACGAGCCAGTCCTCCCCAATTAAAGTGCCACCAACCTCCTGTGATAAATAGAGCATTCATGTTGCTGTGCATATCTGAGCTATGCTTCTGAATGATGAGAAGTTGAGCTGGTTCTGTGTCCCATGGATTAGCAAGAAATTGTACTCGCTATTACTATTCAGCCCGTCCAATACGGTTTCTTAACTTAAAGTAACATGCATGAAGATATGGCCTTTGAATAACTTGGTGTAGTAATACATGTATGAAGTAAAGTAGTTCCCTAAAGAATAGTATTATGGAAATGAGTTTTACCCATCTGAAGGTAAGGATTCCCTGTGGGAAGAGACTCTTTTAGTGCTAATACATTTTGATTTAAGATTTTAAGACAGATTTAGCTCATTTATGTCCCAATCCCTTTTTTGTTTTGACTGAATTGCCCAAATGTCAGATGTCTAAGCTTTTATTTCCACACAGACACGCTCAAAACATGCATATGTGTCACATTGAATTTTGAGAAAAGAAGAACATCATGCTAGCGCTGAAATTTGCCTCTTTAGTATGAACAATTAAGCATGGTAAACTATGACAAAATTGAATTGTGTTTTGATAATGAGAGACTCCCTATTGGGTTATTTTAATGGAAAGTTCCCTATTTGGTTATTTTAATGGAAAGTTCCCTATTGGGTTATTTTAATGGAAAGTTCCCTATTTGGTTATTTTAATGGAAAGTTCCCTATTTGGTTATTTTAATGGAAAGTTCCCTATTGGGTTATTTTAATGGAAAGTTCCCTATTGGGTTATTTTAATGGAAAGTTCCCTATTGGGTTATTTTAATGGAAAGTTCCCTATTGGGTTATTTTAATGGAAATATTACTTCACTGATTTTTCCTTTAATTGTCATTCACGCCAAATGAAGGACGATATCTGAGAAGAGCCATAAAACAATAGCTCAATCCCCTTGGGGCAGAACATATGTCTATTTCAATGGCTCCCACCCCTTGACAAAAAAAACATACCCATTTTAGTATTAGCATAATCAATGTTCTAGTCTGAGAGGTTGAGAGAGAGAGCGAGGAAGAGAGAGAGGCCTGAGCCGTCTGCTTGCCTGTGATTCGTTGCCATTCCTCATAATTGGATCAAGTACGAACTTGTTTAGCTGTATGCTTTGTATTCAGACTGGGAGCAGCCTGGGACGAGTGAGTGGACATATCAAACAGAGAGAGACCGAGTGAGTGGGAGAGAGAGAAAAAGAGAGAGAGTGGCTAAAGGGGAGAGGAGGGGTGTGGAGAGGAAGAAAACGGGAATATCCTGACTTGGCAATCCTTCCGCATTGTGCGTCTCTCTCTCTCCACTCATGATCTGTTTCTCTGGACCTGCTGAGATGATTCATCCCCTCTCGGCTGCTGCTTGAACACCACAGACAGACAGACAGCATGTCACTCCTGCCACCGCAGTGCCTGCTTGATCTGTCCCAGCCGCTAGAGCCGCATCCTGCCCCTAGCATTTACACAGCAGCTGTCCTCAGTTGAGTGAGCGTCTATTGATTCCACCCAGCAAAATGCACTGAACTCAACTGGATCATGTCTTCTGGGCTACTTTTGTTGTGCATCTAAGCTGAGCAGAATCTGATGCTTCTATTTCGGGACTTGTTTCGTGAATACATTTCCCATGAGAATGCTGAGAGAGTGAACCTGTGAAGATATCTTTCTCCCTGTCACGCAAGTCTTATCGGTTTATTTACCAGACGTTATAAAGGTAAACCCCGCACGGCTCTGAAAAGCATCCTCCTTCTTCATCTCCCACTCAACCCCCACCATGGCGATCTGATAATGGACAACACACTTTACAGTACCCGCCGCAGCCAGCTGCTGTGTGCTTTGAGTTGAGTCCAGAGATCATTCTGTCTAAGAGAGAGAGAGGGAGGATGGCGGAGAGTGTGGAGGCGGAGGACTCCTCCGCCGGGCTGGTTGTCCCTCTCGGATCAGCGTCCCTTACCCACTCCTGCACCGATCCTAGACGAGCCTCCGAGGAGGCGCTGGAGGGGGCTGCGGCAGGTGGAGAGTGCGGGGAAGAGGGCACCGAGGGAGGCGGGGACAATTGCGATGGCGGTCGAGCCGGGCCCCTGGGATTATTGGGCTTGGCAGGGACCTGCTGTGTGTGCATAGAGATGGAACAGGTGCGCAGTTGCCTGCGCTCTGAGAAGATCTGCATCCTCCCCATCCTGGCCTGCCTGCTCAGCCTGGCCCTCTGCACCGCCGGCCTCAAGTGGGTCTTTGTGGACAAAATCTTTGAGTATGAGCCGCCCACCCACCTGGACCCTGATCGCATGGAACAAAACCCCTTCATCATCATTTCTGACCCCACACGGGATCTGCCAGTGTCATTTCCATACCCCTCCCCTGTCCCCATGCCGACGACCACCACCACAGGACAACCTGAGGTCATAGTAGAGGGGAAACCCACCGGAGGACCCTTTATACCCCAGTCCCCCAGAGTGACTCAGTACAGCCCTACTTCTGCATTGATGTACCCCACAGACCCGCCCACGCAACCTGGACCCCCTAACACCCCAAAACCAGTGAAAAAGGGAACACCAACCCCCCACACCCAAACTACTGTGGAATCTAATGACGTTGTTCTCCCTAAATTCTGTAAGTACGCAACACTTTGTATTTCACCATGTGGTATTTTCATTTCCTCTCAGTTTTAGTTTACGCTCATCTTCAGTAAATATGTTCAGTTATATTAGCCTTGGAAGTTTAGACAAGAAAGGATTCTGAAGTTTAATGTCGGATAAAGACAAACTCACAAATATTCACTAGGGTAAGCATGTTTCTTTTAAGGGAACCAGATATTGTAGTCAGATGAAGGAAATCTACTGTCAGTTGATGTTGAAATCAACCATCAGCATACTGGGTACAGACAGAAAGGAGATATTCATGTGATGCCATTCAGAGAAATAGTTTGCATACAATCCTCCAGTGTACAATACGCAGCCTAAAAAGGCCATTACTTCTACATTTTTTTCCTATTATGCAACTCTATGCGGAGAATGATAATGCCTGTTGCTGAGCACTCTGTCTGAAAGCAGACATGCTGTGACTTGCTCTGTAGCGCAAGTGGCCATGACTAAGCCTCAGAAGAATTTCCAACCTACCTGGGTGTGCGCAAGAAACAAAATCCCAATCGAAACCACCACAGGCTATTAGTACTAAACAACCAACTATAAACTAAAAAACGATCTACTACTGCATAAACATGCCCCTTTACAGTCCCACACACCACATTCGATACAGTTAGTCACAAGCATTTTAATACTATGCTGTCATGTCAATTTCACCAAAACATGTGCTAGCCATGCTAGCACCCCCAATGCTAGCCACCCCCAATGCTAGCCACCCCCAATGCTAGCCATGCATTATTTCCATTTCATATGACAAATCATTAGGTGATGATGCACGACTTCCTAAAACTAAATGGTCCTTCTGTAGCTCAGTTGGTAGAGCATGGCGCTTGTAACGCCAGGGTAGTGGGTTCGATTCCCGGGACCACCCATACGTAGAATGTATGCACACATGACTGTAAGTCGCTTTGGATAAAAGCGTCTGCTAAATGGCATATATTATTATTATATTATATATATTATAAATGCTGTGGTGACGGAGAGACTTCCTCCTGCCAGGCCGATGCTCCATTTCAATGTCAGAGCCTGCTGGAGGCTAATTGATTCCCCCTCCACCTCTGAGCCACAGAGAAATACAATCCCAGTAATGCTATCTACCATGACTTTGAGAGCCGCCAGAGTTAGAACTGCTGGGAAGCTGCTGACTCTACCAGCACTTCTGTCCTCTTGCTGCGTTATTCCCCATTCCCTACGAGATTTCATATGTTTTTCTCACCTGTCCTCATCTTAATTTGACTAGTATTGTCTCAGCAAAATAATCTTGCAGCAACAGGATTTGAACTTTTAGTCCAAAATGTTCTTAGCAACAAAAGTGATCAAATCAAAATCCTACATCTGTATTTGACTCTTGTGGGTTTTTGTGGCTGCCTGCCCTTGATGCATTTCCTCATGCAAATGAGATTTTCAGTGTAATTAATTCACACTTGACAATTGCCTGTTGGAGATGTGATGAGTAGATTATAGATGGACATCTGTTCGAAAGGCAGGATATTTGGTTAATAACGCCTGCACTCTGATAGCTGACGTGTGTGCTTGGTTCAGTGAGCAGAGAGATGGGAAGGTTTCCTTGTGTTTTTGACACACCCCTGATGAAACAAAAGCATTGGCATTGAAATCTGCCAATCATCAGCACAGATGAAAGTTTAATACTGTATGTGCAGCTTCGCTCAGAAACTATGAATGCCTCGCATCGATTGAAGTTTTTCGTAATTCATGCATTGATGACGTTTATAGAATTTATTGGCGTGTTCCACCATAGCAGAGGCACATTTTAGAAATTGAAAGACACAGGCGGTGTGTCTGCATTCATTAGTCAAATTGAGGGCTGCTGTGAGGCAAGACACTCACCCCTTTTTTAAGATGCATGATCAATTTGGGGATTTAAATTGGAAATGTGATCTGCTGCTTTGGTAATCCCAGACCAAATCAATACCCAGAGAGCAGGTCAGCTGTCCAACCAGGAAGTGAACGTGTTAGTGATTTGTCACATTATTTGACATATTGAGCAAATTAGAAATTGTGAAGGAAGCTAACGAATAAGCCCGTATGGATGCCATATCAATCTGTGGAGAGGTGTATCAAAGTTGTGTCCGACATTCCTATGACTGCATGTGCGTATGAGACAGTTGGTGTTGTCGGCGACCTACAACACACCTGTAAATGTTCTGCAAAAAAATTAATATATACAACAATAACTCAATGTTGCAAGTACATGGCATGCTCGGGCTAGTTGACTGTAACATACATTAATACAATTGGTGCACCCTCTTTACTCACCCTCTAATGCGCTTCCTTTTCCCTAATTGGTATTTCCATAATAGTAGTCAAATTTGCATTTCATTACAGTTTGTGTTGAACTGAGAAATGTCGAATTCCATTGTCACAATTCCCTTGCCAATTTGGTTTACCCCACATGAAAAAATATTACAGTTTACTATAGAATATTATAGTACTTACTATACAATTCTGTAATAGACTGTAGTACACTGGGAGACCTCCGGTCGTTCGATCTAAGAAGACGTGTTTGAGAGAGGTCCCCATTTAAACTTTAATTTTACATGCCACTGTTTTTATGTAGATGTATCAGTTGGTTATATTCTTTAAAAAAAAAAGAACTGCTACAACCAACAAATTCTTGAAGGTCCAACCAACTACTCGAATGCCTAAAATGGCTGCCGTGGCCAATCCTGATGCAGAGTTGGAGGCCTTTACTATGACCACACTTGTAGCTGAGCTAGCTAAACAAAGAAGCCTCAAAGAGAATATGGCTTGTCTCCTCATCACTTCACTGGCACCTTTCCAAACTTCCATTGATGCCTTTCGAGAAACGGTCAACACGTTTGGGCGACGCCTCACTACACTAGAAGGTTTCTCCACTGACAACACCTAGCGGATTGCTGAGCTAGAAGCAGCTGTCTCTCATATGAAAACGGCCAACACAGCTCTACTTTCCAAGGTACATTCGTTGGAGAATTATGCCAAAGGGGAATACATCTGGATCATTGGCATCATGGAGGGAATTGAGCCTGGAGTCAATTTGTCTCTGACATGCTGGTGAGTAACAGGACAAACCGCCAGAGCTCGACCGAGAGCACAGATCCCTTACCCCCAAACCCAACTCAGGGGAGCGGCCTAGGGCGATCATAGCCTACTTTTATCATTACCAAAACAAGGAATGGGCAATGTGCTGGGCAAAGGAGCATCAACCAAAATTCTATGGCCAAGATATACGATTCTACCCGGACCTGAGTGCCAATATCATGAAGAAAAGAGCTGAATTCAAGAACCTAAAAACCTGTCTCTACACGAAGGGGATAAAGTTTCAGTTCCTACACCCTGCCCATCTTCATATCTTTTGCAAGGAAGAGACCCTAATTTTTGACACAGTGGCCGAGGCTAAAGCATTCTATGTCCGGAGCGAAGAGTATAGTTGATAGAAGAAGCGACCCAGCTGGCTAGACATGGCGGGAGGTATATGTGAATGGCTACTTTGTTAGCTGGCAATGGACTGATTTTCATGACATCCACTTGGATATTACTTTTCACGTGAAAACAATGTTTATTTTTCTTGTTCCGGGAGAAAACGATTTATTTAATTTTGTTTTATTTGACTGAGATTAATGGCAACGTTAGCTATAATACATCCCAATCAATTTGGCTGGCTAGCGGGAGCTGGCTGGACACACTTGACTGTTTACTATCTGACTAGCTAACGCCACATTTATATTGAAATGTATTTTTACAATGTAACAAGATGCTTAATTACCTCTTGCGACGAGCAAACGATTACGATGAGCGTAATCATAGCCTCAAACGCATTAGCATAACGCAGCGGACATAAATACGCAAAAAATCGCAAATGAAATTAAATAAATATATTCAAACACAAGCTTAGCCTTTTGTTAACAACACTGTCATCTCAGATTTTCAAAATAGGCGTTACAGCCAACGCTAGACAAGCATTTGTGTAAGTTTATCATGGCATAATGCTATGCTAGGCTCTGCTGGCAGCAGGCAACATTTTCACAAAAATAAGAAAAGCAACCAAATTAAATAATTTACCTTTGAAGAACTTCAGATGCTTTCACTCAGGAGACTCCCAGCTAGATAGCAAATGTTACTTTTTTCCAAAAATATTATTTTTGTAGGCGAAAAAGCTCCCGTTTCTTCATCATGCTTGGCTGAGAAATCAACCGGAAAATGCTGCAACTATAACGCCAAACTTTTAAAAAAAATTGCTCCATAATATCGACAGAAACACGACAAACATTGTTTAGGATCCATCCTCAAGGTGTTTTTAACATATATATTCGAAAATATATCCGTCGAGGCAAATGGTTTCTCATAAGAAGCGATTGGAAAAATGGCTACCTCAGTATTTTACGCAAGATTTTCTGCGGGAGACACCATGTGACCACATGCTATATATGGTCCCTTACAGCCATTCTTCAAGGGAAATGCCTGAAAAAGACGTCACAATGCTGTAGACACCTTGGGGAAAACATGGAAAACGTAAGCTCATTCGTAGCTCATTCAAAGCCATATAAGGAGTCATTGGCATGAGGCGGTTTCAAAAAATGCGGCACTTCCTGGTTGGATTTTTATCTCGGTTTCGCCTGTAACATCAGTTATGTGGCACTCACAGACAATATCTTTGCAGTTTTGGAAACGTCAGAGTGTTTTCTTTCCAAAGCTGTCAATTATATGCATAGTCGAGCATCTTGTCGTGACAAAATATCTTGTTTAAAACGGGAACGTTTTTCATCCAAAAATGTAATAGCACCCCCTAATGCATAACTGGAACACCCAGGGAAAACCAGGGAAAACTTTATACTTGGCTGAGAAGATTTCAGACAACAGGGATTTTGGCTGACTTGCTAGCATGCACACCAAAAACCGGAGTGCTCAAGCACTGACTGGGTTGTTTGAATGTGGCGATGGATTTATCTGAGCACTTCTTCTCTACCATTTCTAGTGGCTATCTAGCTGACATATGGAGACCTAGCTAGCTACATCTAGAATCAATTGCACAAAGACCTGTATCCGTGTAAGTAAAATTGGCTAGCTGACTAGTTTAGCTGGCACTAGTAACACATAAATAGCCAACGTGGGTTTGTTATGTTGGCATTAGCTAGTCTGTATAGACTATTTAGTAGTGCTACAATCTCAGGGTTTGACTTGTGTTTATTTCTTATTTGCATTTGCTTTCATGTGACTGTAATGCATTTGTTTGATTGAGTGGGTGTTTGGATATATTTAGCTTTCGCCTCAACCGAGACTCACTGATGTTGGAATATTTTGGCCTGCGTGTTTGTGGAGTGCGTTCCCTCTTTGTGGTCATGCTGTGCCTGAGTATCATATTTTACTGCCTGTAGTCGTGGACAGTGTGACTGTTGGAGCATGGCTCGAAAGTCTTGGCTAACAGAAGTATTTTATTTGGCTATTTTTGTTTATTAAAGCCAATGTGGGATGTAACTGATCGACTATTGAGTGCCACTGTTAAATATTTGAGTTCAAATGATTTAAACCTGGCGTTGTAAATCATTCTGTTAAAATCCGATCTGAATGGGAAAAGGAACTTGAATGGAGAGATCACTGGTGAAGTCTGGAATAGGGCCTTACTTAGTTTTAATGGAAGCTCCTCTTGTGCCCGGCTCAGCCTTATACAGTTTAAGGTAATATGTATGGTGTGACGTGACAGGTGTAAAAGCTTCTTGGTGGATTTGGCCCACATGTTCTGGTCCTTTCCTCATCTGGCAGACTATTGGTTCACTATATTTAAAAGCCTTTCTGAAGCATTTGATTGAAAGTTGCAGCCTAGTGCAGAAATGGCTATTTTTGGAGTAGCAAAAAACAATCCTTCTCTGACCTTTGCCTCCCTGTTAGCCAGCAGAAGGGTTTTAAAGGGTTGAAAATCTATCAGTCCTCCCTTAGCCTCTCTTTGGCTCAAAGATCTGATGCTGTTTCTAAAATGTGAAAAAATGATGTATGCCATTCGAGGGTCAACCACCTAATTGTATTCCACCTGGGACTTGATGATATCCTATTTTGAACAACTCCAAACACTTCCTCCAGATTAGTATTCTTGGCCCCACCCCCACCCCTTGAGGTTACTGCTATATAGGCCTATAAGATCACCTGATTGCTATTACATTTTGGCTTGTATTGAAGTAACATTGTTGTATACTTTTGTTTTGTTTTATAACATGTAACTCAATGACTTTCCCTTTTTAAATGTGTTTGGAGGCATTATGAGTGGGGGGGGAGGGGGGAGGAGGAGGTCAAAGGGGAACAAAAATGGGGGAAATGTACAGTCTCTTTTTGTCTTTAATTCATTGTGAATATAAAATTATATATACAAAAAAAGACTGCAGAATACTATACTACACACTGTAGTATCCCTCGAGCATGTGTTGTACCTACTGTAGAACGTTGTAGTAGACTGTAGAATACTATGTCTGCAAAACCACTACACATGTTTTTAACTATGGTAAATACTATAGTTTCAAATTTACATATACCCTGCCCATTCCCTCTTCCATATGGGTGGCACAAATTAATATAATAATATAATAATATATGCCATTTAGCAGACGCTTTTATCCAAAGCGACTTACAGTCATGTGTGCATACATTCTACGTATGGGTGGTCCCGGGATCGAACCCACTACCCTGGCGTTACAAGCGCCATGCTCTACCAACTGAGCTACAGAAGACCCCCCATATCTTTGACATAGAAGTGGAGGCTTTTTCTGGGATAAGTGAGAAACCTACATTCCAAGTTTGGACCATATTGTGTTCCATACAGGAAAACAGCAGAAGTTCTGAACTATCCGTTCAGACCCCAGTCCTACAGTACCTACAGGTTATGGAAAATGTGCTCTTTTAGTGTTTCTCCAGAAAAAGCCTCCACTTCTATGTCAAAGATACCGTAGTATCACCGTAGTATACTATAGCATTTTTTTCATGTGGGTAGCCGCATTAAGGTGATTTAAGTTCTTCACTCGAGTTCTGTATAATTTAGAGTTCGATATTCCTATTAAATATTACCTTGTCTCAGCAAAACTGGGCTTTGGAGTGTACAGAACAGGGGGGCCTCTGCCTCAGTTTGACAGATAACACACATACACACCCAATGGTCTTTCCCTGTTCTGTTTATAAAGCCATTACTTGGGTAAATAACCCCTTCAGCTATCTTCTCAACACATTCTCTTCAGGAAACAGAGCATTTACAGCAGCACAGTAGAACATTTATTTCAAGCCAAGCTAATGAGCTATTCCTCATAAAGGCCGGAACTCAATAGAGGCAGTAGGTATAGGAAGCCATCTTGTTGTGATAGAGTCATTTACATATATTAATCACAGTGGCTCATAAAAAATACCTGATATAGCACAATGCGCACCTCCATGATCACAATGCTTAGAGATTAACAGGCTTCTATAGTGTTCACCCACGATGTGGACTCAATGTGGGCTAAAATATTGGCCCCATGTAGGCTGCCCGCATTGGGCCAATGAACCTTTCCGTAGATTTGTATAATTTTTTCATTACAATGCATAAATTGTATCACTTTACGCTTGAAAGATATTCAGTGAATGCGTTATATTGTATCAGAAAGACAACCAAGTTGTTGCTATCATACATACAGTATATTTTTTGAAAATAAACTGTTCAGTTTTTCATATGTCACATGCACTTGTTTAAGACTTCCTCATTGGCAAGATTCAAGAGTCAAAAGAATTGGCATCACACAACAGAACACTTAGGGCTTGATTCAATCAGATCCGCTTTAGCCAACATCCGAGTAGTTGTTGTTTTGGCGGTGTCCAAAGTGGAACTGTGTTAGAGCTGTCAAATCCACAAGAGACTCCCGGCATAAAGCAGACATTGCCATTGGCAATGTGGGAGTTACATTAACAGAAATTCCACACAGCCTTGTTTACAAATTCGAACATTGGAATGTGAGATGCAATCTACACCTCAGTTAGGATTATAGAAATCCTCCTTATTTAGTTGAATTATTTTTCATTTTGAGCGTAATTATTTATATTTAGCCTACACTTTCTCGTTTTGAACTTATAACACTTCATGACAATGCTGCTCACCTTAGTTCCACCTCCGACACTGCCAAAATATCCGCTATGGGGGTGTCTGCTATCACAGGTGTCTGCTATCACAGGTTATGCTTGATTTTATTCAATCTATGCCTTAAATTGGCATGACACTTCTCAGTAACGGTTGCACAAAAGGGAGGTGGGAAAAGCCTAATTATTTTAATGAATTGCCGCCTCCTATATTATGTAATAGCTGGGCTTGGTGTGGGCTAGCCCGTGTTGGGCTGGTGTAGACTAGTCTGTGTTGGATTTATGTGGGCTAGCCTGTATTGCGCTCGTGTAGGCTAGCCCATGTTGGGTTCATGTGGGATTGGTGTGGGCTAGCCTGTGTTGGGCTGTTGTAGGCTAGCCAGTGTTGGGCTGATGTGGGCTTGGTGTGGGCTAGCCTTTGCTGTGCTCGCCCGTGTTGGGCCGGTGTGGGCTAGCCCCTGCCCCTCCTTGCCCACAGAATACTCACATGATGCCAAATGGGGTCATGATTGCTGGGCAGTTTGATATACACACTGTCCTTTGGGTTGTTGTATCCCACTGATGCTAAAAGGCATGATTACATTAACATTAATAATACAACATATTGTAATGACAAGAACTGGAAGAGGGAAGGCTGAGAATAAGTGGGTCTAATAAAATGACCACTGTGACATGGGATTTATTTTCCTTCAGTGAACTTTCCTTGACAATGCACCAGGGCATTAATTTGTTTCAACTGAGCTAGTTCATAAGTTGGCATAAGCCTAGCTCTATAACAAGAAAGAAGATTCATAATTTCACTTGAAAATTATTTTGACGGCATTGACATTTTTTACCTAGATCAAGTTTCTCTCGATTTAAAATGTAAAATAACTGTGTTCTCTATGACCCTTTGAAATTCTTGTTTGTCTTGAATTGGAAGTATCCTTCTTCCTTAATCTAGGCTGTGATTTAATTTGACCTTTCCATTGACTTAAAATTAGATATCAATAGTTGAATATTTTCTCTCACATTGTCTTGTAAAGATCAATGATAAACCAGTCAAGGTGACGTAGCTACCACCTGACAGCACCATAAATCAGTACACACATTTTTGCCTTTGTGGTTTCATTTTGCGTAAGTATACAGCTTCACCAAATAATGCAGCATTTCCCAAACTCGGTCCTTGGGAACCCAAGGGATGCACGTTTTGGTTTTTGCTTTAACAGGAGTATGATGATGGTGCCGCAGGGGATGGCTGCCGTTTTACAGCCTCTGAACCAACCGTGCTATTTTGTTTGTTTTTTCATATTGTTTGTAACTCATTTTGTACATAGTGCTGCTGCTACCGTCTCTTATGACCGAAAAGAGCTTCTGGACATCAGAACAGCGATTACTCATCTGGAACTGGATGAGTAATTTTTCTTTAATGAGACGGACGAGAGGGATTTACCCCAGACACCGGAATAGGCCCCCATCCCCGTCATTCGCAGGAGAAATAGACAGATGTTTCACGGAAGGACTTCGGGGTGCCTTGTGAGGATCCAGTGGCTAATCTGCCTTTGCCATCGGTACTATTGACCAATGTACAATCGCTCGATAATGAACTACAAGCACGTATATCCTACCAACGGAACATTAAAAACTGTAATATCTTATGTTTCAACGAGTTGTGGCTGAACGATGACATCAATAACATACAGCTGGTGAGTTATACAGTACACTGTACGGCAGGATAGAACAGCAGCCTCTGGTAAGACACGGGGTGGCGGTCTGTGTATATTTGTGAACAACCGCTGGTGCACGATATCTCAGGAAGTCTCAAGGTTTGCTCGCCTGAGGTGGAGTATCTTATGATAATCTGTAGACCACACTATCTACCTAGAGAGTTTATCTGTATCCTTCGTAGCTGTCTATTTACCACCACAAACCGATGCTGGCACTAAGACGCACTCAATGAGTGCGAGCACATCCAGAGGTGGCGCTCCTAGTGGCCAGGGACTTTAATGCAGGGAAGCTTAAATCCGTTTTACCTCATTTCTATCAACATGTTAAATGTGCAACCAGCGAAAAACAAAGCAGGAAGCACCCTTGACTCTGTCAATAAAAAAGAGGTCAGATGAAGCAGATGCTAAACTACAGGACTGTTTTGGTAGCACAGACTGGAATATGTTCCGGGATTCTTCCGATGGGATTGAGGAGTACACCACATCAGCCACTGACTTCATCAATAAATGCATCGATGATGTTGTCCCACAATGACAGTATGTAATACCCCAACCAGAAGCCATGGATTACAGGCAACATCCAAACTGAGCTAACGGGTAGAGCTGCCTCTTTCAAGAAGTGGGGCTCTCAACCAGAAGCTTATAAGAAGTACCGCTATGCCCTCCAACGAGCCATCAAACAGGCAAAGCATCAACACAGGACAAAGATCGAATCGTACTATAACGGCTCCGATGCTCGTCGGCTGTGGCAAGGCTTGCAAACTATTACAGACTACAAAGGAAAGCACAGTCGAGAGCTGCACAGTGACACGAGACTACCAGACCATCTAAATTACTTCTATGCTTGCTTTGAGGCAAGTAACAATGAAACATGATTTAGAGCATCAGCTGTTCCGGATGAATGTGTGATCACGCTCTCCGCAGCCGATGTGAGTAAGACCTTTAAACAGGTCAACGTTCACAAGGCCGCAGGGACAGACGGATTACCAGGATGTGTACTCCGAGTATGCGCTGACCAACTGGCAAGTGTCCTCACTGACATTTTCAATATCTCCCTGTCTGAGTCTGTAATATGAACATGTTTGAAGCAGACCACCATTGTCCCTGTGCCCAAGAACACTAAGGTAACCTAACTAAATGACGAACGGCCCATAGCACTCACGTCTGTAGCCATGAAGTGCTTTGAAATGCTGGTCATGGCTCAAATCAACACCATTATCTCAGAAACCCTAGACCCACTTCAATTTGCATACCACCCCAACAGATCCACAAATGATGCAATCGCTATTGCGCTCCACACGGCCCTTTCACAATTTGACAAAAGGAACACCTATGTGAGAATGCTATTCATTGACTACAGCTCAGTTTTCAACACCGTAGTGCCCTCAAAGCTCATCACTAAGCTAAGGACCTTGGGCCTAAACACCTCCCTCTGCAACATGATCCTGGACTTCCTGACGGGTTGCACCCAGGTGGTAACGATAGGTAACAACACGTCCGCCACACTGATCATCAACACGGGTCCCCTCATGGCTGCGTGCTCTGTCCCCTCCTCTACTCCCTGTTCACTCATGACTGCATGGCCAGGCACGACTCCAACACCATCATTAAGTTTGCAGATGACACAACAGTGGTAGACCTGATCACCAAAAACGATGAGACCAGAGATCAGAGACCTGATCGTGTGGTGCAAGGACAAACTCTCCCTGAACGTGATCAAAACAAAGGAGATGATTGTGGACTACAGGATAAGGAGGACTGAGAATGTGTCAAGGAAATTTTATAATTCCTATATTTGTTCATTAACCAATTCAATTAAAATCACTCTGTCAGTTTCTAAGAATTTGTAAGATCCTTATTTGCATAAAATAGACAGAGACCAGTCTATTAAAAATGTGTCAATTAGTCAATAGTATTTATTCTCTCTTATTCCTCTTTGCTTACTTCAGACACACACACATGCATTCCTCTCCAACCTAGTTGGAATGGTGTTTATTATGTTTTAATTACTCCTTGTTCATGCTACATAACCTCTTTCTTATGAACTAACATTATAAATCAGATATAGTAAAACAGGGTAGAATTCAATTAGATATAGTTCTAGTTAAATGTATACATTGTTTAACCATTATTCATCAAATCCATAACAGAGCGCCCCTATTCTCCTCAACGGGGCTTTTGTGGAGCAGGTTGAGAGTTTCAAGTTCCTTGGCGTCCACATCACCAACAAACTAACATGTTTCAAGCACACCAAGACAATGATCAAGAGGGCACGACAAAACCTATTCCCCCTCAGGAGACTGAAAAGATTTGGCATGGGTCCTTAGTTCCTCAAAAGGTTTTACAGCTGCACCATTGAGAGCATAGGGTTAGGGTTAGGATTAGGGTTAGGGTTAGTCGGGTTAGTGGGTTAGGGTTAGGGTTAGGGTTAGTCGCTTGGGGTATGTCTCTATCAGTTTTGCACATCGAGAGACTGAAATCTTTTCCCATTCCTCCTTGCAAAACAGCTAGAGCTCAGTGAGGTTGGATGGAGAGCATTTGTGAACAGCAGTTTTCAGTTCTTTCCACAGATTCTCGATTGGATTCAGGTCTGGACTTTGACTTGGCCATTCTAACACCTGGATATGTTTATTTTTGAACCATTCCATTGTAGATTTTGCTTTATGTTTTGGATCATTGTCTTGTTGGAAGACAAATCTCCGTCCCAGTCTCAGGTCTTTTGCAGACCCCATCAGGTTTTCTTCCAGAATGGTCCTGTATTTGGCTCCATCCATCTTCCCATCAATTTTAACCATATTCCCTGTCCCTGCTGAAGAAAAGCAGGCCCAAACCATGATGCTGCCACCACTATGTTTGACAGTGGGGATGGTGTGTTCAGGGTGATGAGCTGTGTTGCTTTTACGCCAAACATAACGTTTTGCAGTGTTGCCAAAAAGTTCAATTTTGGTTTCATCTGATCAGAGCACCTTCTTCCACATGTTTGGTGTGTCTCCCAGGTGGCTTGTGGCAAACTTTAAACAACACTTTTTATGGATATCTTTAAGAAATGGCTTTCTTCTTGCCACTCTTCCATAAAGGCCAGATTTGTTCAATATACGACTGATTGTTGTCCTATGGACAGAGTCTCCCACCTCAGCTGTAGATCTCTGCAGTTCATCCAGAGTGATTATGGGCCTCTTGGCTGCATCTCTGATCAGTCTTCTCCTTGTATGAGTTGAAAGTTTAGAGGGACGGCCAGGTCTTGGTAGATTTGCAGTGGTCTGATACTCCTTCCATTTCAATATTATCGCTTGCACAGTGCTCCTTGGGATGTTTAAAGCTTGGGAAATCTTTTTGTATCGAAATCCGGCTTTAAACTTCTTCACAACAGTATCTCGGACCTGCCTGGTGTGTTCCTTGTTCTTCATGATGCTCTCTGCGCTTTTAACTGACCTCTGAGACTATCACAGTGCAGGTGCTTTTATACGTAGACTTGATTACACACAGGTGGATTGTATTTATCATCATTAGTCATTTAGGTCAACATTGGATCATTCAGAGATCCTCACTGAACTTCTGGAGAGAGTTTGCTGCACTGAAAGTAAAGGGGCTGAATAATTTTGCACGCCCAATTTTTCAGTTTTTGATTTGTTAAAAAAGTTTGAAATATCCAATAAATGTCGTTCCATTTCATGATTGTGTCCCACTTGTTGTTGATTCTTCACAAAAAAATACAGTTTTATATCTTTATGTTTTAAGCCTGAAATGTGGCAAAAGGTCGCAAAGTTCAAGGGGGCCGAATACTTTCGCAAGGCACTGTATTTTGCTGATGGGAGGGCCATCCATTTTTATTTCAGAGAGGTCTGATTTTCTCCATGTAACCCTTATTATAAATAATGTTCACTTAATGGACAGTGTGGCCAACAGCCATCATTACTGTCTCATATGCCAATGTGAACATGTCCCTTCCCACATAGCCCCCTGCACATCCCATACCTTGATACAGTTCTTACATGACTGCTGGACTACTCCACACAATATTGAAGTGTTTTGGCAATCATAAAACAGACAGCTAGGGAATAAATAGACTTACATATTTTACTGTAACCATAAAGTCTCACCGAGCGCCAGTATGAAATGCCCTCTCTGACAAAAAGATGCCAAAATATTGATGCGTTGTCATCCGCTGCAGTGCCACAATAAAGAATAAGACATTAAAATGCCAATAAATGTGGTCGGCCATTAGGAGTAACATTATCAGTGATTATAGTGAGACAGTAAAAACCACTAGCGTAGTCGATTATGGAAACTCCATCAATTACAACATCTCTCTCACATGCTTCCTCCTCTCTCTCTCCCCCTATCAGAGAAGAGCTGAGTGGTTGAATTATTATTATTATTACGCCTTTATTTAACTAGGCAAGTAAGTTAAGAACAAATTCTTATTTAAAATGACAGCATATCCCGGCCAAACCCGGATGATGCTGGGCCAATTGTGCGACGCCCTATGGGACTCCAAATCACGGCTGGATGTGATTCAGCCTGGATTTGAACCAGGGACTGTAGTGACGCATCTTGCACTGAGATGCAGCGCCACCCGCGAGCCTGAATCACTCAGTCTGCTTGTTTGAAACGCAGATTCAAGGTTTATAATTGCGATAAAATTTAAACTATCATTAGATATGCTTGGTAGAACCTGTCGAGAAGTGACGTTTCTCCGGCAATTCTGCCACACCTGTAAGTGGCATTCAATAACAGGCCTCTTCTGTGTAATAGCTCCCTGCTCACCATAATGGTCGGTGTCCTCTTATTTGTCATTACAGGATAGCTGTGTAGACAGAGCAGGACAAACAATCAAGGTTAATATTGTGTGTGACGCCCAGTCTTCCTACTTCTACTGTGCTCTGCTAGGCTCTTTCCCACCTTGTTGATTAGCTCCTCGCTAATTCCCCATACGAGTCGCCTCTGTGCCCACAACACCTGTGGAGCAGACACTGCAATTAAAAAGTCTCCCCGATGCCATTAGTAGCCATCTGAACACTCCTCTGGAGGACACTCTATTTTCTTTGTTTACAGGCTTCCAGTTGGCTCATTCATCCCTCTCCTCTCCCCTGTAACTATTCCCCAGGTCATTACTGGAAATGTGTTCTCAGTTAACTTACCTGGTAAAATAAAATAAAATAAAGTCCTTGAAGTCCTTGTTTTGAAGTGTGGATGCCATTTCCACTGAGTGTACAAAACTAACATTCAGTTGCAACCCCCTTTGCCCTCAGAACAGCCTCAATTTGTCTGGGGGAAGGACTCTACAAGGTGTTGAACTGCGTTCCACAGGGATGCTGGCCCATGTAGAGTCCAATGCTTCCCACAGTTGTGTCAAGTTGGCTGGTAGTGTATCTTTTTTCTGACTAGCTCATTCCATCTCATTGCACAGATGCTCAATTGGATTGAGATCTGGTGACTAGGCAGGCCTCTGCAGTAAAATGAGTTTACTGTCATGCTTGTGGAATCATTCCTGGGCAATCCTAGCCTTGTGGCATGGGGAATTATCCTGTTGGAAAAATCAATTGGCAGATGAATACACTTTATCAAGGAGCCCAGTGTGTGCCATGTAAACACACCCCACATCATCACACCACCACAGCCAGCCTGCAATGTTGACAAGCGACATTACGGATTCTCCATACCCATCAGTGTGGAACCGGGATTCATCAGACCAGGCAATGTTTTACCAATTCTCCAGTGTCCAGTGTTTTGTTCCTTAGCCCACTGCAATCACAGTTTTTGAAGATGTGAATCTCTGCATGCAAAGCATGTACTTCTGTCATACCTTGTCCATAGACTGCTTACAGGGATTTGTAATTTGGGTGAACTATCCCTTTAACCAAGTCATTACACCGGGGTGCTGACTGGAATAGGATTCTCATTATTCTACATGAGGAAATAGCAAGAGCACTTGTTAAATTAGTATGGTTGTGTTTTTACAATTTATCCATATACTTCATTCAAATCAAATAATATCTCATTTTATTGGTCACATATTTAGCAGATGTTATTGCGGGTGTAGCGGAAAGAGTGCAGTAGTATCTAACAATTCACAACAGTAGTATCTAACAATTCACAACAGTAGTATGTAACAATTCACAACAGTAGTATCTAACAATTCACAACAGTAGAATTTAACAATTCACAACAGTAGTATTTAACATTTCACAACAGTAGTATCTAACAATTCACAACAGTAGTATCTAACAATTCACAACAGTAGTATCTAACAATTCACAACAGTAGTATCTAACAATTCACAACAGTAGTATCTAACAATTCACAACAGTAGTATCTAACAATTCACAACAGTAGTATCTAACAATTCACAACAGTACACAGAATCAAAAAGTTCAAAAATGGAAGTAAGAAATATTTAAGTATTAGAATGAGCAATGTCAGAGTGATCTTGACTAAAATACAGCAGAATATAATACAGGATATACATGATTCCGTGAAACAGTATGTTACAGTCCCTGATGTCTCTCTGGAAGGAAATCCTCGCCCTGAGCTCATCTACTTTATTGTCCAGAGACTGGTGATTGGCTAAGAGAAATTGATGATAAAATTATTATGGGGTCTGTGTTGTAGACTTCAGTGCAGCTTTTGACATTATCGATCATAGTCCGCTGCTGGAAAAAATGTATGTGTTATGGCTTTACACCCCCTGCTATAATGTGGACAAAGAGTTACTTTTCTAAAAGAACACAGAGGGTGTTTTAAATGGAAGCCTCTCAAACATAGAAGAGGCTTAGAAGCAGGAATTCCCCATGGTAGCTGTTTAGGCCCCTTGCTTTTTTCAATCTTTACTAACGACATGCTTTGATTAAGGCCACTGTGTCTATGTATGCGGATGACTCAACGCTATACACATCAGCTACTATAGCGACTGAAATGACACTTAACAAAGAGCTGCTGTTAGTTTCAGAATGGGTAGAAAGGAATAAGTTAGTCCTAAATATTTCTAAAACTAAAAGCATTGTATTTGTGACAAATCATTCACCTTTATTTAACCAGGTAAGCTAGTTGAGAACAAGTTCTCATCTACAACTGCGACCTGGCCAAGATAAAGCAATGCAGTGCGACACAAACAACAACACAGAGTTACACATGGAATAAACAAACATACAGTCAATAATACAATAGAAAAATAAGTTGATATACAGCGTGTGAAAATGGCTTTAGGAGGCAATAAATAGGCCATAGTAGCGAAGTAATTCAAATTTAGCAAATTAACACTGGAGTGTTAGATGTGCAGATGATGATGTGCAAGTTGAAATACTGGTGTGCAAATGAGCAAAAAAGTAAATAAAAACAATATGAGGATGAGGTAGGTAGATTGGATGGGCTATTTACAGATGGGCTGTGTACAGGTGCAGCAATCGGTTAGCTGCTCAGATAGCTGATGTTTAAAGTTAGTGAGGGAGATATAAGTCTCCAACTTCAGCAATTTTTGCAATTCATACCCAATCATTGGCAGCAGAGAACTGGAAGGAAAGGCGGCCAAAGTAAGTGTTGGCTTTGGGGATGACCAGTGAGATATACCTCCTGGAGCCCGTGCTACGGGTGGGTGTTGTTATCATGACCAGTGAGCTGAAATAAGGCAGAACTTTACTAGCAAAGACTCATAGATGACCTCGAGCCAGTGGGTCTGGCTACGAATATGTAGCGAGGGCCAGCCGACGAAAGCATACAGGTCGCAGTGGTGGGTGGTATACGGTGCTTTGGTGACAAAATGGATGGCCCTGTGATAGACTGCATCCAGTTTGCTGAGTAGAGTGTTGGAGGTTATTTTGTAAATGACATCGCCGAAGGCAATGGAAGGAGTGTTGTATGGCATTGGCTCATTTGGAGGTTTGTTAGCACAGTGTCCAAAGAAGGGCCAGATGTATACAGAATGGTGTCGTCTGCGTAGAGGTGGATCAGGGAATCACCTGCAGAAAGAGCGACATCGAGGGCCTCCCGGGTGGCGCAGTGGTTAAGGGCGCTGTACTGCAGCGCCAACTGTGCCACCAGTGAATCTGAGAAAAAAAGAAAGAGCGACATCGTTGATATATACAGAGAAAAGAGTTGGCCCGAGAATTGAACCCTGTGGCACCCTCATAGAGACTTCCAGAGGTCTGGACAACAGGCCCTCCGATTTGACACACTGAATTCTATCTGAATAGTAGTTGGTGAACCAGGCGAGGCAGTCTTTGAGAAACCAAGGTGGTGAGTGTGCCGATAAGAATGTGGTGATTTGATAGAGTCGAATGCCTTGGCCAGGTCGACGAAGACGGCTGCACAGTACTGTCTTTTATCGATGGCGGTTATGATATTGTTAAATACGTTGAGCGTGGCTGAGGTACACCCGTGACCAGCTCGGAAACCGGATTGCGCTGAGGAAAAGGTACAGTGGGATTCGAAATGGTCAGTGATCTGTTTATTAACTTGGCTTTCGAATACTTTAGAAAGGCAGGGCAGGATGGATATAGGTCTGTAACAGTTTGGGTCTAGAAGAGGAGGATGACCGCGGCAGCTTTCCAATCTTTAGGGAATTTCGGATGATAAGAAAGATAGATTGAACAGACTGGTAATAGGGGTTGCAACAATGGTGTCGGATAATTTTAGAAAGAGAGGGTCCAGATTGTCTAGCCCCGCTGATTTGTACGGGTCCAGGATTTGCAGCTCTTTCAGAACATCTGCTATCTGGTTTTGGGTGAAGTAGATGCTGGGGAGGCTTGGGCAAGTAGCTGCGGGGGGTGCGGATCTGTTGGCCGGGGTTGGGGTAGCCAGGAGGAAATCATGGCCAGCCGTAGAGAAATGCTTCTTGAAATTCTCGATTATCGTAAATTTATCGATGATGACAGTGTTTCCTAGCCTCAGTGCAGTGGGCAGCTGGGAGGAGGTGCTCTTATTCTCCATGGACTTTACAGAGTCCCAAAACCTTTTGGAGTTAGAGCTACAGGATGCACATTTCTGTTTGAAAAAGCTAACCTTTGCTTTCCTGACTGACTGCGTGTATTGGTTCCTGACTTCCCTGAAAAGTTGCATATCGCGGGGACTATTTGATGCTATTGCAGTCCACCACTGGATGTTTTTGTGCTGGTCAAGCGCAGTCAGGTCTGGAGTGAACCAGGGGCTATATCTGTTCTTAGTTCTACATTTTTTGAATGGGGCACGCTTATTTAAGATGGCGAGGAAATTGCTTTTGATCATAATGGTAGATGTACCCTTCAGTTTTGTGATATTAAAATATGTACCCTTTGAGAACCCTCAAGTTCTTGGTTGTTTGGATTTGAAGTGGGAGGTTTTTGAACAGATACCCTGAATGTTTTGTTTTATTGCTACATGGTCAAGCAGTCCATAAAAAGTTATATCCTAGGTGCACCTATTCAGGGAATGACAACAATCTTTATCTACAGTTTTGTCTTACTTTCTAACAATTTAATATGAACTGTATGCACATTTGTTTTTAATAGATGTTCTACAAATATATTATTAGTCATGTTCCCCCTCCAGTTTCCCCCTTATGCATCACTTACTTGATCAAGTCTGTAGGTGTCCAGAGACACACACGCAAAGAAGTACATTGCTACTGTCTGAATTGCTTTCATCAAACATGGCCTCTTAAATGATGTCCCGTCACTCCATTTCCGCAATCCCCTCATGGTTGTGCCCCGATTACCCTTGTGTTTTTCAAGTGAGAGTAAGTACTTGAAAAGTTCATTAAAATCAAAGCTCATTGAAACAATAGTGTTATAGTTCATATACTGTATTTCTTTTACACTTTGATGAACTTATTAGTGCATCCATCCTTGACTTCCGATTGGCTCATTCAGCCCCCCCCAATGCAAATATTCCCCAGGTCATTGCTATAAATAATAATGTGTTCTCAATCAGCTTACTTGGTCAAATAAGAGTAGATAATAATGATTAAAATGATGAAGAGCTAGGTCAACGACCATAGACCAGTAATTTCCGTGAAATCCTATTACTCTGGATTCTTTGTGAATTACAAATAACTTGAATTGAAAATCCTCTTAACTTTTTAACAGTGACCCTACATTTGGAGAATATAATGAGAGTGTCTCTGTTGCCACATGACCATTTGCTAGTGCCTCCTCAGCCTTGAAGGGATGGAAGAGATGGACAATGGGTGTCAGTCAGACTGAGGACGAGAGGCTCCTGGATGAGAACAATTCCAGTTTAGCAAGGCCCTTAGATCAGGCAGGATTTAAACATAATCCACGTATGGTGAAGAACGATGGGGCTTCCAAGGTTCCCATATCCACAGCATGTGTTCTCAAAATACTCCATTCTTGTCGATGTGCATGTCAATGCAAAGCTTGGAGTTGGAGAGTCCTGGTGCTTCATCGTTATGCAACAAGGGTTAACTGGACAACCTCCTTAGCCAGTGCATGATTCACAGGAATTTATTCAAACAGTCCCACAGGAAACCCAAAAGCAAGCTTAACATGGTCTTCGAAACCAATATATTATTTTGAGTTTACCTGATTCCTCTCATTTTCTACCTACAAGCAGATAGATTTAAAGATGTAAGTGGGCAGTGGAGATGCCCCAGCCATATTGTAAGATTTAACTTCAGCCCTAAGACATGGTTGCGCAGTGAAAATATGGATGACCATTTAAAGGCCCTTAAAGATCTTCCTGAAATAGGCATTTTTTTTAAATACTTTTGAGCCAGGGTTGATTTATCCCTACTGCAAAGTTGGCCAGTGGCATGAATATTTAAAGGAAAATTGATACCTCTCCAATCCTTTGCCTCTTCAAGGCTCAGCTAGTCCCTAATTATCATAAACGTATCTTCAGTGTCCCTCGCTCTCTCAGGGCTTTCGAAGTGACAACACATGCATTGCTTTAAGGATACACGGGAGAGCAAAGCTCTCCACTATCCACTGTTCGTCTTTGACAGTTTCATGTTGGATCTGAGAATGGTCCCATCCCATCTAGGGTGGCACAATCCCATCTAGGGTGGCACAATCCCATCTAGGGTGGCACAATCCCATCTAGGGTGGCACAATCCCATCTAGGGTGGCACAATTCTGGAAACTTTCCCAGTTGAATAACGCCCTTCCTGCTTATTCCTTAATGATTATGTGAATCGTCGAACTGGGATTTCGGGAAAAATGTGGAACTTGGTGAAAATGTTTGTCATCCTTCTCAGCCTTTCGTCTAGACGCAACAGTAAATACAAAACCCCCAAGTAGAGTAACCAGTGAAACTTGCTCCTCTTCCTAATTCCTCCCTATGGAGAGCTGACTCTCCATAGACTCCCATTGGTTTTTCAGCGCCATCCTCTTGTTCCAATCTGTCAAGTCAGGGAGGTCTCAGTATGTCTGAGTAGGAACCAGCACTGCTGGCGATCCCGGGGATAGAATAAATAGAGCAATCAGTTTGGCTGGTCTCACTAATGACTCAACAGCTTGCTGGGAGAAGGAAGGCCCTAAAAATGGTCAAAGATTCCAGCCACCCTAGTCATAGTCTGTTCTCCTTGCTACCGCACAGAAAGCAGTACAGGAGCGCCAAGTCCAGGTCCAAAAGGCTTCTCAACAGCTTGTACCCCCAAGCCATAAGACTCCTGAACAGCTGATCAAATGGCTACCCAGACTATTTGCATTGCCCACCTCCCTTTTATGCTGCTGCTATTCTCTGTTTATTATCTATGCATAGTCACGTTAACTCTGTCTACATGCACATATTACCTCAATTACCTTGACTAACCGGTACCCCCTGTATATAGCCTCGCTATTGTTATTTTACTGCTGCTCTTTAATTAATCATATTTTTTTCTCGTTTTTTACTTATTAACATGTATTTTTCTTAAAACTGCATTGTTGGTTAAGGGCTTGTAAGTTAGCGTTTCACTGTTCTATTTGTCGCATGTGACAAATAAAATTTGATTTGATTTGATCCATCCTTCCTCACTCAACCAGCACATTCGCAGCACATGCAGGGTTTATAGACCAGAGATAAGGTGACCCAACCTAGAATTCCTAACAATCAAATGCCGACCATTTTACCTACCAAGAGAATTCTCGTCAGTTATAGTGACAGCTGTGTGCATTCCCCCTCAAGCGAACACCAAGACGGCCCTCAAGGAACTTCACTGGACTCTTTGTAAACTGGGAACTATATATCCGGAGGCTGCATTCATTGTAACTGGGGATTTTAACAAAGAAAATTTGAGAACAAGGCTGCCTAAATTCTATCAGCATATTGATTGCATGACTCGTAGGGCTAACACTCTCGACCACTGCTACTCTAACTTCCGCGATGCAAACAACGCCCTCCCCCGCCCTCCCGTCGGCAAATCTGACCACAACGCCGTCTTGCTCGTTCCGTCTTATAGGCAGAATCTCAAATAGGATGTATCATTGACGAGAACCATTCAACGCTGGTCTGACCTATCGGAAGCCACGCGTCACGATTTTTTGTATCACAGCCTGGTACAGCAATTGCACTTCCCGCAACCGCAAGGCTCTCCAGAGGGTGGTGCGGTCTGCATAATGCATCACCGGGGGCAAAATACCTGCCCTCCATGACACCTACAGTACCCGATGTCACAGGAAGGCCAAAAATATCATCAAGGACAACAACCACCTGAACCATTGCCTGTTCACACCGCTATCATCCAGAAGGCGAGGTCAGTACAGGTGCATCAAAGCTGGGACTGAAAGATTGAAAAACAGCTTCTATCTCAGGGCCATCAGACTGCTAAACATCTGTTGCCTACATTGAGAACCAATCACTAACTCAGAGAGGCTGCTGCCTACATTGAGAACCAATCACTAACTCAGAGAGGCTGCTGCCTACATTGAGAACCAATCACTGGACATTTTAATAAATAGATCACTAGTCACTTTAAACAATGTCACTTTAAATAATGCCACTTTAATAATGTTTACGTATCTTACATTACTCATATCACATGGACTGTATATACTGTATTTTATACCATCTACTGCACCATGCCTATGCCGCTCGGCCATCGCTCATCCATGTACATATTCTCATTCACCCCTTTAGATTTGTGTGTATTAGGTAGTTGTTGGGGAATTGTTTGATTATTTGTTAGATTTGTGTGTATAAGGTAGTTGTTGGGAATTGTTAGATTTCTTGTTAGATATTACTGCACGGTGGGAACTAGAATCACAAGCATTCCGCTTCACTCGCATTAACATCTGCTAACCATGTGTATGTGACCGATCAAATTTGATTTGTTTCTAAGAGAAAACAAACTAATTTCTTGTCAACAGCTGTGATATAAGGCGCCTCATCTCTGTGCACAAAACCCTGACCTGAAAATTAACAGAAGACACCATGAGAGTAATTAGCTGATCATATGACACTGCTGACTAAAACAGATGCTCCCTATGTCTGGGAGCCCTCGGAACTGTTAACCTATAGCCTGGAGTAGCCTCGCACACACAGGAAGTGGTCGGCGACAATGGGCTTCCTCTCTACTCTTTAACAGATCATTTGGTGTTCAGACCCCCAAGGGATGTGGGTTGAGGATAGGATACTCTGTTTTTTAGGTGTTGTTGCGATGCTTGAGATGGAATAGTTATCACATAACCTCCTAGCTGCTGCTAGCCACACTTGTTTATTTATTCAAACCAGCGTTTTTGACTCTCGGGTCCCAGAAAAATGAACAGGCTATATTAACTCCTGAGCCTGCTAATGTTTTACAATTGAAGTGGGATACATGGTGTTTGTCTCTATAATGCCCAGTTATTAATCACTTACAAAATTGTTCTCTATAAAGCTATGCCGATAATTTTATCAGATAACAATGACATACACTTACCGTTACCTCTTCACATTATACCTGCCACTACCACTAGTGTGAAATATGGCACAGCAGTGTTTTATTACTCACATTGGCATGTGGTGTCAAACACAGTTCATATACTTGTCATACATTTACTATTTCTGAATTAAATCAAACAAACATATAGAGGAACTAATATGGCTGGCTGCTCTGCCCAAAAGGATAGCTCATTTAGCTGGTGAAAGTTGAAGAAAAGTCTGTAAACTCGTAAGTTATTCACTAAAATGTTTTACTCAAACTGTATTCTCCCCTCGTTAATTGGGCCCTCTGAAGAGGAGCCCTTGAAAGTCTTTATCGAATAGGAGGAGACGTCTGCTCAAAACAAAATTGTCCCAGACACGGCATCTCCATGGTGTGTCTATTAGATTATCCATCGGTTCAAGTTGTGGCCCTAGAAGCAGACAGTAAAGCCAACCAAAGGGGATGAGTGGGTTGGTTTTGATTATAACCTGCTCCATTGGTTGGAGATTGGGCTCTTGACGAAACAGATACCAGGTGGTCGGAAGCAGTCTGTCAACAACCATTGGTTGGAGATTGGGCTCTTGACGAAACAGATACCAGGTGGTCGGAAGCAGTCTGTCAACAACCATTGGTTGGAGATTGGGCTCTTGACGAAACAGATACCAGGTGGTCGGAAGCAGTCTGTCAACAACCATTGGTTGGAGATTGGGCTCTTGACGAAACAGATACCAGGTGGTCGGAAGCAGTCTGTCAACAACCATTGGTTGGAGATTGGGCTCTTGACGAAACAGATATCAGGTGGTCGGAAGCAGTCTGTCAACAACCATTGGTTGGAGATTGGGCTCTTAATGAAACAGATACCAGGTGGTCGGAAGCAGTCTGTCAACAACCATTGGTTGGAGATTGGGCTCTTGATGAAACAGATACCAGGTGGTCGGAAGCAGTCTGTCAACAACCATTGGTTGGAGATTGGGCTCTTGACGAAACAGATACCAGGTGGTCGGAAGCAGTCAGTCAACAACCATTGGTTGGAGATTGGGCTCTTGAAGAAACAGATACCAGGTGGTCGGAAGCAGTCTGTCAACAATGAAACAGATACCAGGTGGTCGGAAGCAGTCAGTCAACAACCATTGGTTGGAGATTGGGCTCTTGATGAAACAGATACCAGGTGGTCGGAAGCAGTCTGTCAACAACCATTGGTTGGAGACTGGGCTCTTGACGAAACAGATACCAGGTGGTCGGAAGCAGTCTGTCAACAACCATTGGTTGGAGATTGGGCTCTTGACGAAACAGATACCAGGTGGTCGGAAGCAGTCTGTCAACAACCATTGGTTGGAGATTGGGCTCTTGACGAAACAGATACCAGGTGGTCGGAAGCAGTCTGTCAACAACCATTGGTTGGAGATTGGGCTCTTGACGAAACAGATACCAGGTGGTCGGAAGCAGTCAGTCAACAACCATTGGTTGGAGATTGGGCTCTTGACGAAACAGATACCAGGTGGTCGGAAGCAGTCTGTCAACAACCATTGGTTGGAGATTGGGCTCTTGACGAAACAGATACCAGGTGGTCGGAAGCAGTCAGTCAACAACCATTGGTTGGAGATTGGGCTCTTGATGAAACAGATACCAGGTGGTCGGAAGCAGTCTGTCAACAACCATTGGTTGGAGACTGGGCTCATTGACGAAACAGATACCAGGTGGTCGGAAGCAGTCAGTCAACAACCATTGGTTGGAGATTGGGCTCTTGACGAAACAGATACCAGGTGGTCGGAAGCAGTCTGTCAACAACCATTGGTTGGAGATTGGGCTCTTGACGAAACAGATACCAGGTGGTCGGAAGCAGTCTGTCAACAACCATTGGTTGGAGATTGGGCTCTTGACGAAACAGATACCAGGTGGTCGGAAGCAGTCTGTCAACAACCATTGGTTGGAGATTGGGCTCTTGATGAAACAGATACCAGGTGGTCGGAAGCAGTCAGTCAACAACCATTGGTTGGAGATTGGGCTCTTGACAAAACAGATACCAGGTGGTCGGAAGCAGTCTGTCAACAACCATTGGTTGGAGATTGGGCTCTTGACGAAACAGATACCAGGTGGTCGGAAGCAGTCTGTCAACAACCATTGGTTGGAGATTGGGCTCTTGATGAAACAGATACCAGGTGGTCGGAAGATACCAGTCTGTCAACAACCATTGGTTGGAGATTGGGCTCTTGACGAAACAGATACCAGGTGGTCGGAAGCAGTCAGTCAACAACCATTGGTTGGAGATTGGGCTCATTGGTTGATGAAACAGATACCAGGTGGTCGGAAGCAGTCTGTCAACAACCATTGGTTGGAGATTGGGCTCTTGATGAAACAGATACCACGGAAGAGTCTGTCAACAACCATTGGTTGGAGATTGGGTCAAAACAGATACCAGGTGGTCGGAAGCAGTCAGTCAACAACCATTGGTTGGAGATTGGGCTCTTGATGAAACAGATACCAGGTGGTCGGAAGCAGTCTGTCAACAACCCAGTCAGTCAACAACCATTGGTTGGAGATTGGGCTCTTGATGAAACAGATACCAGGTGGGAAGCAGTCTGTCAACAACCATTGGTTGGAGATTGGGCTCTTGATGAAACAGATACCAGGTGGTCGGAAGCAGTCAGTCAACAACCATTGGTTGGAGATTGGGCTCTTGATGAAACAGATACCAGGTGGTCGGAAGCAGTCTGTCAACAACCATTGGTTGGAGATTGGGCTCTTGATGAAACAGATACCAGGTGGTCGGAAGCAGTCTGTCAACAACCATTGGTTGGAGATTGGGCTCTTGATGAAACAGATACCAGGTGGTCGGAAGCAGTCTGTCAACAACCATTGGTTGGAGATTGGTTGGAAACAGATACCAGGTGGTCGGAAGCAGTCTGTCAACAACCATTGGTTGAGATTGGGCTCTTGATGAAACAGATACCAGGTGGTCGGAAGCAGTCTGTCAACAACCATTGGTTGGAGATTGGGCTCTTGATGAAACAGATACCAGGTGGTCGGAAGCAGTCTGTCAACAACCATTGGTTGGAGATTGGGCTCTTGACTAAACAGATACCAGGTGGTCGGAAGCAGTCTGTCAACAACCATTGGTTGGAGATTGGGCTCTTGATGAAACAGATACCAGGTGGTCGGAAGCAGTCTGTCAACAACCATTGGTTGGAGATTGGGCTCTTGATGAAACAGATACCAGGTGGTCGGAAGCAGTCTGTCAACAACCATTGGTTGGAGATTGGGCTCTTGATGAAACAGATACCAGGTGGTCGGAAGCAGTCTGTCAACAACCATTGGTTGGAGATTGGGCTCTTGATGAAACAGATACCAGGTGGTCGGAAGCAGTCTGTCAACAACCATTGGTTGGAGATTGGGCTCTTGATGAAACAGATACCAGGTGGTCGGAAGCAGTCTGTCAACAACCATTGGTTGGAGATTGGGCTCTTGATGAAACAGATACCAGGTGGTCGGAAGCAGTCTGTCAACAACCATTGGTTGGAGATTGGGCTCTTGATGAAACAGATACCAGGTGGTCGGAAGCAGTCTGTCAACAACCATTGGTTGGAGATTGGGCTCTTGACGAAACAGATACCAGGTGGTCGGAAGCAGTCTGTCAACAACCATTGGTTGGAGATTGGGCTCTTGACGAAACAGATACCAGGTGGTCGGAAGCAGTCTGTCAACAACCATTGGTTGGAGATTGGGCTCTTGATGAAACAGATACCAGGTGGTCGGAAGCAGTCAACAACCATTGGTTGGAGATTCTCTTGATGAAACAGATACCAGGTGGTCGGAAGCAGTCAGTCAACAACCATTGGTTGGAGATTGGGCTCTTGATGAAACAGATACCAGGTGGTCGGAAGCAGTCAGTCAACAACCATTGGTTGGAGATTGGGCTCTTGATGAAACAGATACCAGGTGGTCGGAAGCAGTCTGTCAACAACCATTGGTTGGAGATTGGGCTCTTGATGAAACAGATACCAGGTGGTCGGAAGCAGTCTGTCAACAACCATTGGTTGGAGATTGGGTTGACAAAACAGATACCAGGTGGTCGGAAGGTCTGTCAACCATTGGTTGAGATTGGGCTCTTGATGAAACAGATACCAGGTGGTCGGAAGCAGTCTGTCAACAACCATTGGTTGGAGATTGGGCTCTTGATGAAACAGATACCAGGTGGTCGGAAGCAGTCTGTCAACAACCATTGGTTGGAGATTGGGCTCTTGACGAAACAGATACCAGGTGGTCGGAAGCAGTCAGTCAACAACCATTGGTTGAAACAGAGATTGGGCTCAACAACCTTGAGGTGGTGGGCTCATTGGTTGGAGACGAAACAGATACCAGGTGGTCGGAAGCAGTCAGTCAACAACCCTTGATGAAACAGATACCAGGTTGGAGTCTGTCAACAACCATTGGTTGGAGATTGGGCTCTTGATGAAACAGATACCAGGTGGTCGGAAGCAGTCTGTCAACAACCATTGGTTGGAGATTGGGCTCTTGATGAAACAGATACCAGGTGGTCGGAAGCAGTCAGTCAACAACCATTGGTTGGAGATTGGGCTCTTGTGAAACAGATACCAGGTGGTCGGAAGCAGTCAGTCAACAACCATTGGTTGGAGATTGGGCTCTTGATGAAACAGATACCAGGTGGTCGGAAGCAGTCTGTCAACAACCATTGGTTGGAGATTGGGCTGAAACAGATACCAGGTGGTCGGAAGCAGTCTGTCAACAACCAGATACCATTGGTTGGAGATTGGGCTCTTGATGAAACAGATACCAGGTGGTCGGAAGCAGTCTGTCAACAACCATTGGTTGGAGATTGGGCTCTTGACAGAAACAGATACCAGGTGGTCGGAAGCAGTCTGTCAACAACCATTGGTTGGAGATTGGGCTCTTGACGAAACAGATACCAGGTGGTCGGAAGCAGTCTGTCAACCATTGGTTGGACCATTACCAGGTGGTCGGAAGAGTCTGTCAACAACCATTGGTTGGAGATTGGGCTCTTGATGAAACAGATACCAGGTGGTCGGAAGCAGTCTGTCAACAACCATTGGTTGGAGATTGGGCTCTTGATGAAACAGATACCAGGTGGTCGGAAGCAGTCTGTCAACAACCATGATGAAACAGATACCAGGTGGTCGGAAGCAGGTTGGAGATTGGGCTCTTGATGAAACAGATACCAGGTGGTCGGAAGCAGTCTGTCAACAACCATTGGTTGGAGATTGGGCTCTTGATGAAACAGATACCAGGTGGTCGGAAGCAGTCTGTCAACAACCATTGGTTGGAGATTGGGCTCTTGACGAAACAGATACCAGGTGGTCGGAAGCAGTCTGTCAACAACCATTGGTTGGAGATTGGGCTCTTGATGAAACAGATACCAGGTGGTCGGAAGCAGTCTGTCAACAACCATTGGTTGGAAACAGATACCAGGTGGTGGGCTCAACAACCATTGGTTGGAGATTGGGCTCTTGATGAAACAGATACCAGGTGGTCGGAAGCAGTCTGTCAACAACCATTGGTTGGAGATTGGGCTCTTGATGAAACAGATACCAGGTGGTCGGAAACAGATACCAGTCTGTCAACAACCATTGGTTGGAGATTGGGCTCTTGATGAAACAGATACCAGGTGGTCGGAAGCAGTCTGTCAACAACCATTGGTTGGAGATTGGGCTCTTGACAAAACAGATACCAGGTGGTCGGAAGCAGTCTGTCAACAACCATTGGTTGGAGATTGGGCTCTTGATGAAACAGATACCAGGTGGTCGGAAGCAGTCTGTCAACAACCATTGGTTGGAGATTGGGCTCTTGACGAAACAGATACCAGGTGGTCGGAAGCAGTCTGTCAACAACCATTGGTTGGAGATTGGGCTCTTGATGAAACAGATACCAGGTGGTCGGAAGCAGTCTGTCAACAACCATTGGTTGGAGATTGGGCTCTTGATGAAACAGATACCAGGTGGTCGGAAGCAGTCAGTCAACAACCATTGGTTGGAGATTGGGCTCTTGACAAAACAGATACCAGGTGGTCGGAAGAGTCTGTCAACAACCATTGGTTGGAGATTGGGCTCTTGATGAAACAGATACCAGGTGGTCGGAAGCAGTCTGTCAACAACCATTGGGCTCTTGATGAAACAGATACCAGGTGGTCGGAAGCAGTCTGTCAACAACCATTGGTTGGAGATTGGGCTCTTGACAGAAACAGATACCAGGTGGTCGGAAGCAGTCAGTCAACAACCATTGGTTGGAGATTGGGCTCTTGATGAAACAGATACCAGGTGGTCGGAAGCAGTCTGTCAACAACCATTGGTTGGAGATTGGGCTCTTGATGAAACAGATACCAGGTGGTCGGAAGCAGTCTGTCAACAACCATTGGTTGGAGATTGGGCTCTTGACAAAACAGATACCAGGTGGTCGGAAGCAGTCTGTCAACAACCATTGGTTGGAGATTGGGCTCTTGATGAAACAGATACCAGGTGGTCGGAAGCAGTCAGTCAACAACCATTGGTTGGAGATTGGGCTCTTGATGAAACAGATACCAGGTGGTCGGAAGCAGTCAGTCAACAACCATTGGTTGGAGATTGGGCTCTTGAAACAGTACCAGGTGGTCGGAAGCAGTCTGTCAACAACCATTGGTTGGAGATTGGGCTCTTGATGAAACAGATACCAGGTGGTCGGAAGCAGTCTGTCAACAACCATTGGTTGGAGATTGGGCTCTTGATGAAACAGATACCAGGTGGTCGGAAGCAGTCAGTCAACAACCATTGGTTGGAGATTGGGCTCTTGATGAAACAGATACCAGGTGGTCGGAAGCAGTCTGTCAACAACCATTGGTTGGAGATTGGGCTCTTGATGAAACAGATACCAGGTGGTCGGAAGCAGTCTGTCAACAACCATTGGTTGGAGATTGGGCTCTTGACGAAACAGATACCAGGTGGTCGGAAGCAGTCTGTCAACAACCATTGGTTGGAGATTGGGCTCTTGATGAAACAGATACCAGGTGGTCGGAAGCAGTCTGTCAACAACCATTGGTTGGAGATTGGGCTCTTGATGAAACAGATACCAGGTGGTCGGAAGCAGTCTGTCAACAACCATTGGTTGGAGATTGGGCTCTTGATGAAACAGATACCAGGTGGTCGGAAGCAGTCTGTCAACAACCATTGGTTGGAGATTGGGCTCTTGGAAACAGATACCAGGTGGTCGGAAGCAGTCTGTCAACAACCATTGGTTGGAGATTGGGCTCTTGACGAAACAGATACCAGGTGGTCGGAAGCAGTCTGTCAACAACCATTGGTTGGAGATTGGGCTCTTGAAACAGATACCACGGAAGAGTCTGTCAACAACCATTGGTTGGAGATTGGGCTCTTGATGAAACAGATACCAGGTGGTCGGAAGCAGTCTGTCAACAACCATTGGTTGGAGATTGGGCTCTTGATGAAACAGATACCAGGTGGTCGGAAGCAGTCTGTCAACAACCATTGGTTGGAGATTGGGCTCTTGACGAAACAGATACCAGGTGGTCGGAAGCAGTCTGTCAACAACCATTGGTTGGAGATTGGGCTCTTGATGAAACAGATACCAGGTGGTCGGAAGCAGTCTGTCATTGGTTGGAGATTGGGTCAACAGATACCAGGTGGTCCAGTTGTCAACAACCATTGGTTGGAGATTGGGCTCTTGATGAAACAGATACCAGGTGGTCGGAAGCAGTCTGTCAACAACCATTGGTTGGAGATTGGGCTCTTGATGAAACAGATACCAGGTGGTCGGAAGCAGTCTGTCAACAACCATTGGTTGGAGATTGGGCTCTTGATGAAACAGATACCAGGTGGTCGGAAGCAGTCTGTCAACAACCATTGGTTGGAGATTGGGCTCTTGGAAACAGATACCAGGTGGTCGGAAGCAGTCTGTCAACAACCATTGGTTGGAGATTGGGCTCTTGATGAAACAGATACCAGGTGGTCGGAAGCAGTCTGTCAACAACCATTGGTTGGAGATTGGGCTCTTGACGAAACAGATACCAGGTGGTCGGAAGCAGTCTGTCAACAACCATTGGTTGGAAACAGATACCAGGTTGAAGCAGCTCTTGATTGGGCTCTTGATGAAACAGATACCAGGTGGTCGGAAGCAGTCAGTCAACAACCATTGGTTGGAGATTGGGCTCTTGACAAAACAGATACCAGGTGGTCGGAAGCAGGTCAACAACCATTGGTTGGAGATTGGGCTCTTGATGAAACAGATACCAGGTGTCAAGTCTGTCAACAACCATTGGTTGGAGATTGGGTCAACAACCTCTTGACGAAACAGATACCAGGTGGTCGGAAGCAGTCTGTCAACAACCATTGGTTGGAGATTGGGCTCTTGAAAACAGATACCAGGTGGTCGGAAGCAGTCTGTCAACAACCATTGGTTGGAGATTGGGCTCTTGATGAAACAGATACCAGGTGGTCGGAAGCAGTCTGTCAACAACCATTGGTTGGAGATTGGGCTCTTGACAAAACAGATACCAGGTGGTCGGAAGCAGTCTGTCAACAACCATTGGTTGGAGATTGGGCTCTTGATGAAACAGATACCAGGTGGTCGGAAGCAGTCTGTCAACAACCATTGGTTGGAGATTGGGCTCTTGACGAAACAGATACCAGGTGGTCGGAAGCAGTCAGTCAACAACCATTGGTTGGAGATTGGGCTCTTGATGAAACAGAAACAGATCAACAACCATTGGGTGAAACAGTCGGAAGCAGTCTGTCAACAACCATTGGTTGGAGATTGGGCTCTTGATGAAACAGATACCAGGTGGTCGGAAGCAGTCAGTCAACAACCATTGGTTGGAGATTGGGCTCTTGATGAAACAGATACCAGGTGGTCGGAAGCAGTCAGTCAACAACCATTGGTTGGAGATTGGGCTCTTGAGAAACAGATACCAGGTGGTCGGAAGCAGTCTGTCAACAACCATTGGTTGGAGATTGGGCTCTTGACGAAACAGATACCAGGTGGTCGGAAGCAGTCTGTCAACAACCATTGGTTGGAGATTGGGCTCTTGATGAAACAGATACCAGGTGGTCGGAAGCAGTCTGTCAACAACCATTGGTTGGAGATTGGGCTCTTGATGAAACAGATACCAGGTGGTCGGAAGCAGTCAGTCAACAACCATTGGTTGGAGATTGGGCTCTTGACTAAACAGATACCAGGTGGTCGGAAGCAGTCTGTCAACAACCATTGGTTGGAGATTGGGCTCTTGACGAAACAGATACCAGGTGGTCGGTCAACAAAGTTGGAGTCTTGTCACCACAACCATTGGTTGGAGATTGGGCTCTTGACGAAACAGATACCAGGTGGTCGGAAGCAGTCTGTCAACCAACCATTACCAGGTGGTGGAGTCAACAACCATTGGTTGGAGATTGGGCTCTTGATGAAACAGATACCAGGTGGTCGGAAGCAGTCAGTCAACAACCATTGGTTGGAGATTGGGCTCTTGACTAAACAGATACCAGGTGGTCGGAAGCAGTCTGTCAACAACCATTGGTTGGAGATTGGGCTCTTGATGAAACAGATACCACGGAAGCAGTCTGTCAACAACCATTGGTTGGAGATTGGGCTCTTGACGAAACAGATACCAGGTGGTCGGAAGCAGTCTGTCAACAACCATTGGTTGGAGATTGGGCTCTTGACGAAACAGATACCAGGAAACAGTCTGTCAACAACCATTGGTTGAGATTGGGCTCTTGGAAACAGATACCAGGTGGTCGGAAGCAGTCTGTCAACAACCATTGGTTGGAGATTGGGCTCTTGATGAAACAGATACCAGGTGGTCGGAAGCAGTCTGTCAACAACCATTGGTTGGAGATTGGGCTCTTGACGAAACAGATACCAGGTGGTCGGAAGCAGTCAGTCAACAACCATTGGTTGGAGATTGGGCTCTTGACAAAACAGATACCAGGTGGTCGGAAGTAGTCTGTCAACAACCATTGGTTGGAGATTGGGCTCTTGACGAAACAGATACCAGGTGGTCGGAAGCAGTCAGTCAACAACCATTGGTTGGAGATACCAGGTTGGGCTCAACAACCATTGGTTGATGAAACAGATACCAGGTGGTCGGAAGCAGTCTGTCAACAACCATTGGTTGGAGATTGGGCTCTTGACGAAACAGATACCAGGTGGTCGGAAGCAGTCTGTCAACAACCATTGGTTGGAGATTGGGCTCTTGACAAAACAGATACCACAGATACCAGGTGGTCTTGATGAAACAGATACCAGGTGGTCGGAAGCAGTCTGTCAACAACCATTGGTTGGAGATTGGGGAAACAGATACCAGGTGGTCGGAAGCAGTCAGTCAACAACCATTGGTTGGAGATTGGGCTCTTGACGAAACAGATACCAGGTCGGAAGCAGTCAGTCAACAACCATTGGTTGGGATTGGGCTCTTGACAAAACAGATACCAGGTGGTCGGAAGCAGTCAGTCAACAACCATTGGTTGGAGATTGGGCTCTTGACGAAACAGATACCAGGTGGTCGGAAGCAGTCTGTCAACAACCATTGGGTTGATGAGATTGGGTCAACAACCATTGGTTGATGAAACAGATACCAGGTGGTCGGAAGCAGTCTGTCAACAACCATTGGTTGGAGATTGGGCTCTTGATGAAACAGATACCAGGTGGTCGGAAGCAGTCTGTCAACAACCATTGGTTGGAGATTGGGCTCTTGATGAAACAGATACCAGGTGGTCGGAAGCAGTCTGTCAACAACCATTGGTTGGAGATTGGGCTCTTGATGAAACAGATACCAGGTGGTCGGAAGTATAGTCTGTCAACAACCATTGGTTGGAGATTGGGCTCTTGATGAAACAGATACCAGGTGGTCGGAAGCAGTCAGTCAACAACCATTGGTTGGAGATTGGGCTCTTGATGAAACAGATACCAAACAGATACCAGGAAACAGATACCAGGTGGTCGGAAGCAGTCTGTCAACAACCATTGGTTGGAGATTGGGCTCTTGACGAAACAGATACCAGGTGGTCGGAAGCAGTCTGTCAACAACCATTGGTTGGAGATTGGGCTCTTGATGAAACAGATACCAGGTGGTCGGAAGCAGTCTGTCAACAACCATTGGTTGGAGATTGGGCTCTTGATGAAACAGATACCAGGTGGTCGGAACAGTCAGTCAACAACCATTGGTTGGAGATTGGGCTCTTGACTAAACAGATACCAGGTGGTCGGAAGCAGTCTGTCAACAACCATTGGTTGGAGATTGGGCTCTTGACGAAACAGATACCAGGTGGTCGGAAGCAGTCTGTCAACAACCATTGGTTGGAGATTGGGCTCTTGACGAAACAGATACCAGGTGGTCGGAAGCAGTCTGTCAACAACCATTGGTTGGAGATTGGGCTCTTGACGAAACAGATACCAGGTGGTCGGAAGCAGTCTGTCAACAACCATTGGTTGGAGATTGGGCTCTTGATGACCAAAACAGATACCAGGTGGTCTTGATGAAACAGGAAGCAGTCTGTCAACAACCATTGGTTGGAGATTGGGCTCTTGACTAAACAGATACCAGGTGGTCGGAAGCAGTCTGTCAACAACCATTGGTTGGAGATTGGGCTCTTGAAACAGATACCACAGATACCAGGTGGTCGAAACAGATAAGCAGTCAGTCAA
Organism: Oncorhynchus keta; assembly: GCF_023373465.1. NCBI lineage: Eukaryota > Metazoa > Chordata > Actinopteri > Salmoniformes > Salmonidae > Oncorhynchus > Oncorhynchus keta. Next base: position 89,054 of record NW_026290910.1, read on the forward strand.
CAACCATTGGTTGGAGATTGGGCTCTTGACTAAACAGATACCAGGTGGTCGGAAGCAGTCTGTCAACAACCATTGGTTGGAGATTGGGCTCTTGATGAAACAGATACCAGGTGGTCGGAAGCAGTCTGTCAACAACCATTGGTTGGAGATTGGGCTCTTGATGAAACAGATACCAGGTGGTCGGAAGCAGTCTGTCAACAACCATTGGTTGGAGATTGGGCTCTTGACAAAACAGATACCAGTCTGTCAACAACCATTGGTTGGAGATTGGGCTCTTGACGAAACAGATACCAGGTGGTCGGAAGCAGTCTGTCAACAAACCATTGGTTGGAAGCAGTCTGTCAACAACCATTGGTTGGAGATTGGGCTCTTGACGAAACAGATACCAGGTGGTCGGAAGCAGTCTGTCAACAACCATTGGTTGGAGATTGGGCTCTTGGAAACAGATACCAGGTGGTCGGAAGCAGTCTGTCAACAACCATTGGTTGGAGATTGGGCTCTTGACAGAAACAGATACCAGGTGGTCGGACCAGCAGTCAGTCAACAACCATTGGTTGGAGATTGGGCTCTTGACAAAACAGATACCAGGTGGTCGGAAGCAGTCTGTCAACAACCATTGGGTTGGAAACAGATTGGGCTCAACAACCTTGACTTGATGAAACAGATACCAGGTGGTCGGAAGCAGTCTGTCAACAACCATTGGTTGGAGATTGGGCTCTTGACAAAACAGATACCAGGTGGTCGGAAGCAGTCTGTCAACAACCATTGGTTGGAGATTGGGCTCTTGACGAAACAGATACCAGGTGGTCGGAAGCAGTCTGTCAACAACCATTGGTTGGAGATTGGGCTCTTGACAAAACAGATACCAGGTGGTCGGAAGCAGTCAGTCAACAACCATTGGTTGGAGATTGGGCTCTTGATGAAACAGATACCAGGTGGTCGGAAGCAGTCTGTCAACAACCATTGGTTGGAGATTGGGCTCTTGGAAACAGATACCAGGTGGTCGGAAGCAGTCAGTCAACAACCATTGGTTGGAGATTGGGCTCTTGACGAAACAGATACCAGGTGGTCGGAAGCAGTCAGTCAACAACCATTGGTTGGAGATTGGGCTCTTGACAAAACAGATACCAGGTGGTCGGAAGCAGTCAGTCAACAACCATTGGTTGGAGATTGGGCTCTTGACGAAACAGATACCAGGTGGTCGGAAGCAGTCTGTCAACAACCATTGGTTGGAGATTGGGCTCTTGATGAAACAGATACCAGGTGGTCGGAAGCAGTCTGTCAACAACCATTGGTTGGAGATTGGGCTCTTGACGAAACAGATACCAGGTGGTCGGAAGCAGTCAGTCAACAACCATTGGTTGGAGATTGGGCTCTTGATGAAACAGATACCAGGTGGTCGGAAGCAGTCAGTCAACAACCATTGGTTGGAGATTGGGCTCTTGACGAAACAGATACCAGGTGGTCGGAAGCAGTCTGTCAACAACCATTGGTTGGAGATTGGGCTCTTGTGAAACAGATACCAGGTGGTCGGAAGCAGTCTGTCAACAACCATTGGTTGGAGATTGGGCTCTTGATGAAACAGATACCAGGTGGTCGGAAGCAGTCTGTCAACAACCATTGGTTGGAGATTGGGCTCTTGACGAAACAGATACCAGGTGGTCGGAAGCAGTCAGTCAACAACCATTGGTTGGAGATTGGGCTCTTGACAAAACAGATACCAGGTGGTCGGAAGCAGTCTGTCAACAACCATTGGTTGGAGATTGGGCTCTTGACGAAACAGATACCAGGTGGTCGGAAGCAGTCAGTCAACAACCATTGGTTGGAGATTGGGCTCTTGATGAAACAGATACCAGGTGGTCGGAAGCAGTCTGTCAACAACCATTGGTTGGAGATTGGGCTCTTGACAAAACAGATACCAGGTGGTCGGAAGCAGTCTGTCAACAACCATTGGTTGGAGATTGGGCTCTTGGAAACAGATACCAGGTGGTCGGAAGCAGTCTGTCAACAACCATTGGTTGGAGATTGGGCTCTTGACAAAACAGATACCAGGTGGTCGGAAGCAGTCAGTCAACAACCATTGGTTGGAGATTGGGCTCTTGATGAAACAGATACCAGGTGGTCGGAAGCAGTCTGTCAACAACCATTGGTTGGAGATTGGGCTCTTGACGAAACAGATACCAGGTGGTCGGAAGCAGTCAGTCAACAACCATTGGTTGGAGATTGGGCTCTTGACGAAACAGATACCAGGTGGTCGGAAGCAGTCAGTCAACAACCATTGGTTGGAGATTGGGCTCTTGACGAAACAGATACCAGGTGGTCGGAAGCAGTCAGTCAACAACCATTGGTTGGAGATTGGGCTCTTGACGAAACAGATACCAGGTGGTCGGAAGCAGTCTGTCAACAACCATTGGTTGGAGATTGGGCTCTTGATGAAACAGATACCAGGTGGTCGGAAGCAGTCTGTCAACAACCATTGGTTGGAGATTGGGCTCTTGACGAAACAGATACCAGGTGGTCGGAAGCAGTCTGTCAACAACCATTGGTTGGAGATTGGGCTCTTGACGAAACAGATACCAGGTGGTCGGAAGCAGTCTGTCAACAACCATTGGTTGGAGATTGGGCTCTTGATGAAACAGATACCAGGTGGTCGGAAGCAGTCTGTCAACAACCATTGGTTGGAGATTGGGCTCTTGACGAAACAGATACCAGGTGGTCGGAAGCAGTCTGTCAACAACCATTGGTTGGAGATTGGGCTCTTGACGAAACAGATACCAGGTGGTCGGAAGCAGTCTGTCAACAAACGTTGGAATGGGGAAAGAAACACTTTCAGTTTTTCTCCCTTTCACCATCATTAGTTATGGTGCGAAATGGAAAGCATCGGTGTAGTTTATCTCAAAAAACATATTTTTTTGCTTAATCAGAATGTTGCCCCTAACTGCACAGTTACTAGAAGTGACCGTAATTTACAGTTACATTAACAATGCGATTTAAACACAACGCTTAGTAGTATTTCATTGAAATGGAAGATGCTCCATTTAAAATAATATGAATCTACCCTCCCCATCAAGCCAATGTGGTTACGAGGTGATCTTATATTCCTGCAGTCACTGCACATATGTATGCCATTCAGCAGACGCTTTTATCCCAAGTGACTTACAGTAGTGAGTGCATACTGGTGTGCCCAGTGGGAATCAAACCCATGATCCTGATATTTCTAGCACCATGCTGTACCAGCTGAGCCACACAAGACCACATCAAAATATTGGTTTCGGTGATGTTTAGGTTGTAGAGTAGCATCGATCATCGTCAGTGATGTAGAGGTAAAAAAAATAAGTGGATAAACTATAAACACCAGTGGACGATCGAGATAAGACGATCAATCACCGATATAAACCAAAACATATTACATTTTTGGAACTGTATTGTTTGATTGCATTTTCAGGTAGTTAAAAATGACAGAAAACGCACATCAGGTCATGCCTCCCAAAACAGTTCATTTGGACACTAGAAATGTCCAGAAAAACAGGATGTGGAGATGTTTATATTGAAATGTGTTATCTTTTTAATCACGTTCATGTTCTTATTATCTCATGTAAGCTGTACTGAAATAAAGTTTTCTTTATTGTAAACTGCAAAAGTGCGCAAGTGTTAAATGAACTTAGTTGTTTCTAAAATGTTTGAAAAATTACAGATTCAGGAGAGAACTGGAAGGAAAGGCGGCCAAAGGAAGTGTTGGCTTTGGGTACAACCAGTGCAATATACCTGCTGGAGCGCATGCTACGGGTGGGTGTTGCTATGGTGACCAGTGAGCTGAAATAAGGCAGGGCTTTACCTAGCAAAGATGTATAGATGACCTGGCGGCAGTGGGCTTGGCGACGAATATGTAGTGAGGACCAGCCAGCGAGAGCATACAGGTTGCAGTGGTGGGTGGAATATGGGAATTTAGTGACAAAATGGATGGCACTGTGATAGACTACATCCAGTTTACTGAGTAGAGTGTTGGAGGCTATTTTGTAAATGACATTGCCTTAGTCAAGGATCGGTAGGATAGTCAGTTTTACAAGGGTATGTTTGGCAGCATGAGTGAAGGATGCTTTGTTGCGAAATAGGATGCCGATTCTAGACTTAATTTTGGATTGGAGATGTTGAATGTGAGTCTGGAAGGAGAGTTACAGTCTAACCAGACATCTAGGTATTTGACATATTCTAAGTCTGAACCGTCCAGAGTAGAGATGTTAGTCGCGGGGGCAGGGTGCGGGCAGCAATCGGTTGAAGAGCATGCACTTAGTTTTACTAGCATTTAAAAACAGTTGGAGGCCATGGAAGGAGTGTTGTATGGCATTGAAGCTCATTTGGAGGTTTGTTAGCACAGTGTCTGAAGAAGGGCCAGATGTATAAAGAATGGTGTGGTCTGCATTGAGGTGGATCAGAGAATCACCAGCAGCAAGAGCGACATCATTGATATATACAGAGAAAAGACCCAGCCCGATAATTGAACCCTATGGCGCCCCCATAGATACTGCCAACGGTCCGGACAAAAGGCCCTCCGATTTGGCACACTGAACTCTATCGCAGAAGTAGTTGGTGAACCAGGCGTGAAAAATCCAATTTTATTTGTCACATACACATGGTTAGCAGATGTTAATGCGAGTGTAGTGAAAAGCTTGTGCTTCTAGTTCCGACAATGCAGTAATAACCAACAAGTAATCTAACTAACCATTCCAAAACTACTGTCTTATACACAGTGTAAGGGGATAAAGAATATGTACATAAAGATATATGAATAAGTGATGGTACAGAGCAGCATAGGCAAGATACAGTAGATGGTATCGAGTACAGTATATACATATGAGATGAGTATGTAAACAAAGTGGCATAGTTAAAGTGGCTAGTGATACATGTATTACATAAGGATGCAGTCGATGATATAGAGTACAGTATATACGTATGCATATGAGATGAATAATGTAGGGTATGTAACATTATATTAGGTAGCATTGTTTAAAGTGGCTAGTGATATATTTTACATCATTTCCCATCGATTCCCATTATTAAAGTGGCTGGAGTTGAGTCAGTGTCAGTGTGTTGGCAGCAGCCACTCAATGTTAGTGGTGGCTGTTTAACAGTCTGATGGCCTTGAGATAGAAGCTGTTTTTCAGTCTCTCGTTCCCAGCTTTGATGCACCTGTACTGACCTCGCCTTCTGGATGATAGCGGGGTGAACAGGCAATGGCTCGGGTGGTTGTTGTCCTTGATGATCTTTATGGCCTTCCTGTAATATCGGGTGGTGTAGGTGTCCTGGAGGGCAGGTAGTTTGTCCCCGGTGATGCGTTGTGCAGACCTCACTACCCTCTGGAGAGCCTTACCGTTGTGGGCGGAGCAATTGCCGTACCAGGCGGTGAAACAGCCCGCCAGGATGCTCTTGATTGTGCATCTGTAGAAGTTTGTGAGTGCTTTTGGTGACAAGCCGAATTTCTTCAGCCTCCTGAGGTTGAAGAGGCGCTGCTGCGCCTTCTTCACGATGCTGTCTGTGTGAGTGGACCAATTCAGTTTGTCTGTGATGTGTATGCCGAGGAACTTAAAACTTACTACCCTCTCCACTACTGTTCCATCGATGTGGATAGGGGGGTGTTCCCTCTGCTGTTTCCTGAAGTCCACAATCATCTCCGTAGTTTTGTTGACATTGAGTGTGAGGTTATTTTTCTGACACCACACTCCGAAGGCCCTCACCTCCTCCCTGTAGGCCGTCTCGTCGTTGTTAGTAATAAAGCCTACCACTGTTGTGTCATCCGCAAACTTGATGATTGAGTTGGAGGCGTGCGTGGCCACGCAGTCGTGGGTGAACAGGGAGTACAGGAGAGGGCTCAGAACGCACCCTTGTGGGGCCCCAGTATTGAGGATCAACGGGGTGGAGATGTTGTTGCCTACCCTCACCACCTGGGGGCGGCCCGTCAGGAAGTCCAGTACCCAGTTGCACAGGGCGGGGTCGAGACCCAGGGTCTCGAGCTTGATAACGAGCTTGGAGGGTACTATGGTGTTGAATGCCGAGCTGTAGTCGATGAACAGCATTCTCACATAGGTATTCCTCTTGTCCAGATGGGTTAGGGCAGCGTGCAGTGTGAGATTGCATCGTCTGTGGACCTATTTGGGCGGTAAGCAAATTAGAGTGGGTCTAGGGTGTCAGTTAGGGTGGAGGTGATATGGTCCTTGACTAGTGCTACGGGGCGGTAGTCGTTTAGCTCAGTTACCTTAGCTTTCTTGGGAACAGGAACAATTGTGGCCTTCTTGAAGCATGTGGGAACAGCAGACTGGTATAGGGATTGATTGAATATGTCCGTAAACACACCGGCCAGCCGGTCTGCGCATGCTCTGAGGGCGCGGCTGGGGATGCCGTCTGGGCCTGCAGCCTTGCGAGGGTTAACACGTTTAAATGTTTTACTCACCTCGGCTGCAGTGAAGGAGAGTCCGCATGTTTCCGTTGCAGGCCGTGTCAGTGGCACTGTATTGTCCTCAAAGCGGGCAAAAAAGTTATTTAGTCTGCCTGGGAGCAAGACATCCTGGTCCGTGACTGGGCTGGTTTTCTTCTTGTAGTCCGTGATTGACTGTAGACCCTGCCACATACCTCTTGTGTCTGAGCCGTTGAATTGAGATTCTACTTTGTCTCTATACTGATGCTTAGCTTGTTTGATAGCCTTGCGGAGGGAATAGCTGCACTGTTTGTATTCGGTCATGTTAGCATTCACCTTGCCCTTATTAAAAGCAGTGGTTCGCGCTTTCAGTTTCACGCGAATGCTGCCATCAATCCACGTTTTCTGTTTAGGGAATGTTTTAATCGTTGCTATGGGAACGACATCTTCAACGCACGTTCTAATGAACTCGCACACCGAATCAGCGTATTCGTCAATGTTGTTATCTGACGCAATACGAAGCATATCCCAGTCCACGTGATGGAAGCAGTCTTGGAGTGTGGAATCAGCTTGGTCGGACCAGCGTTGGACAGACCTCAGCGTGGGAGCTACTTGTTTTAGTTTCTGTCTGTAGGCAGGGATCAACAAAATTGAGTCGTGGTCAGCTTTTCCGAAAGGAGGGCGTGGCAGGGCCTTATATGCGTTGCGGAAGTTAGAGTAACAATGATCCAAGGTTTTTCCAGCCCTGGTTGCGCAATCGATATGCTGATACAATTTAGGGAGTCTTGTTTTCAGATTAGCCATGTTAAAGTCCCCAACTACAATGAATGCAGCCTCAGGATGTATGGATCCCAGTTTGCAAAGAGTCAAATAAAGTTCGTTCAGAGCCATCGATGTGTATGCTTGGGGGGGAATATATACGGCTGTGATTATAATCGAAGAGAATTCTCTTGGTAGATAATGCGGTTGACATTTGATTGTGAGGAATTCTAAATCAGGTGAACAGAAGGATTTGAGTTCCTGTATGTTTCTTTGATCACACCACGTCTCGTTAGCCATAAGGCATACGCCCCCGCCCCTCTTCTTGCCAGAAAGATGTTTGTTTCTGTCGGCGCGATGCGTCGAGAAACCCGCTGGCTGCACCGCCTCCGATAGCGTCTCTCCAGTGAGCCATGTTTCCGTGAAGCAAAGAAAGTTACAGTCTCTGATGTCCCTCTGGAATGCTACCGTTGCTCGGATTTCATCAACCTTGTTGTCAAGAGACTGGACATTAGCAAGAAGAATGCTAGGGAGTGGTGCACGGTGTGCCTGTCTCCGGAGTCTGACCAGAAGACCGCCTCGTTTCCCTCTTTTCCGGAGTCGTTTTTTTTTGGGGGTCGCTGCATGGGATCCATTCCGTTGTCCTGTTTGTAAGGTAGAACACAGGATCCGCGTCGCGAAAAACATATTCTTGGTCGTACTGATGGTGAGTTGACGCTCATCTTATATTCAGTTGTTCTTCTCGACTGTATGTAATGAAACCTAAGATGACCTGGGGTACTAATGTAAGAAATAACACGTAAAAAAACAAAAAACTGCATAGTTCCCTAGGAACGCGAAGCGAGGCGGCCATCTCTGTCGGCGCCGGAAGTACTCTGTTATGTTATCCAGAGCGTTGGTGCCTGCAACTGTGCTCTGAGATTGTCGTAAATTCAGAGTGCACACCGGACGCTCTGGCAGATTAGTAGGGTTGATCCGAACATTCTGACCTCACAACTGCAGTCAAGCACCTGAGCTAACTGGCTAGCTTGCAAGCTACTTCTAGACACGTAATGGGAGAACACCCCACTCTGACCATTTTACTTGCCCTAGCAGAGCTGGTCAGGCTGTTTTCATGTTATCCAGAGCGTTGGTGACTAACTGTGCTGCTGGAAACGATTTAATTGCGTTTTTTTGTCCAAATTTACTGACACCGGCCATATTTAACAGGGGTTTCAGGAATCGTCAATTCGTCAGTTATTCTGCAATCTCTGGCACACTCAGAAGAGAGTGCTTTGAAATCGGAGTAGATGGCCAGATTGAATTTCTGTACATATTTTGTTCAGACATGGAGCTAGCTAGCTCTGCAGGTAGCTAACCAACCAGGTTCAGTGTTAGCTAGCTAACATTAGGCTATAGCTAGCCAAGCAAATAGCTCTGAGTAACGAATAATAAGATCACAAGGTTCTTACTGTGGAATGCAGTGTTATTTGCGATACATGATGGGACCCATCTCGTTCAACAAGTTGATTTAAGTTTGCTAAAAGCTCCTGGAAACACTGGATAATCATCAACTCTTAGAAGAATGTTCTATGGACAGATGAGTCAAAAGTATAACCTTTTGGATGACATGGGTCCCATTTATAACTGGCGGAATCCAAACACTACAGTCGTGGCCAAAGGTTTTGATAATGACACTAATATAATGATAATAATTAAATAATGATAATGAAATATTAATTTTCACAAAGTCTGCTGCCTCAGTGTTTTTAGATATTTTAGTCAGATTTTACTACGGAATACTGAAGTATAATTACAAGCATTTCAGAAATGTCAAAGGCTATAATTGGCGATTACATGAAGTTGATGCAAAGAGTAAATATTTGCAGTGTTGACCCTTCTATTTCAAGACCTCTGCAATCTGCCCTGACAGGTTGTCAATTAACTTCTGGGCCACATCCTGACTGATGGCAGCCCATTCTTGCATAGTCAGAATTTGTGTGGTTTTGTTTGTCCATCCGCCTCTTGAGGATTGACCACAAGTTCTCAATGGGATTAAGGTCTGGGGAGTTTCCTGGCCATGGACCCAAAATATTGATGTTTTGTTCCCCAAGACCCTTAGTTATCACCTTTGCCTTATGGCAAGGTGCTCCATCATGCTGGAAAAGGCATTGTTCATCACCAAACTGTTCCTGGATGGTTGGGAGAAGTTGCTCTCAGAGGATGTGTTGGTACCATTCTTTATTCATGGCTGTGTTCTTAGGCAAAATTGTGAGTGAGCCCACTCCCTTGCCTGAGAAGCAACCCCACACATGAATGATCTCAGGATGCTCTACTCTTGGCATGACACAGGACTGATGGTAGCTCTCACCTTGTCTTCTCCGGACAAGCTTTTTTCCAGGTGCCCCAAACAATCGGAAAGGGGATTCATCAGGGAAAATGACTTTACCCCAGTCCTCAGCAGTGCAATCCCTGTACCTTTTGGAGAATATCAGTCTGTCCCTGGTGTTTTTCGTGGAGAGAAGTGGCTTGTTTGCTGCTCTTCATGACACCAGGCCATCCTCCAAAAGTCTTTGCCTCACTGTTTGTGCAGTTGCACTCACACCTGCCTGCTGCCATTCCTGAGAAAGCACTGTACTGGTGGTGCCCCGATTCTGCAGCTGAATCAACTTTAGGAGACGGTCCTGGCGCTTGCTGGACTTTCTTGGGTGTCCTGATGCCCTCTTCGAAACAATTGAACCGCTCTCCTTGAAGTTCTTGATGATCCGATAAATGGTTGATTTAGGTGCAATCTTGCTGGCAGCAATATCCTTGCCTGTGAAGCCCTTTTTGTGCAAAGCAATGATGACGGCACGTGTTTCCTTGCAGGTAACCATGGTTGACAGAGGAAGAACAATGATTCCAAGCACCACCCTCCTTTTGAAGCTTCCAGTCTGTTATTCAAACTCAGTCAGCATGACAGAGTGATCTCCAGCCCGGTCCTCGTCAACACTCACACCTGTGTTAACAAGAGAATCTCTGACATGATGTCAACTGGTCCTTTTGTGCCAGGGCTGAAATGCAGTGGAAATGTTTTTGGGGGATCAGTTAATTTGCATGGCACAGAAGGACATTGATTAATTAATTGCAATTCATCTGATCACTCGTCATAACATTCTGGAGTGTATGCAAATTGCCATCATACAAACTGAGGCAGCAGACTTTGTGAAAATAAATATTTGTGCCATTCTCAAAACTTTTGGCCACGACTGTACATTCCACAGTAAGAACCTGAAACGGAGAACAATATGGTATTCGTGAGAAGTGTGGTATTAGTTTGTAGACCAAGCGGTTGGACACTACAGACGTTTTCATGAGTAGACTGATGTTCGAGATGTCTTCTGGTCTGACAAACAGATGTGGAGGGCCTACATCGGTGGATGCGGTGGATTGAGGGGACACATACAAAGTGATTTTTGTAGCAGGTTAGGAGAGGATTTTCCCTTAACCCATTTCATAACCTTAATCTCAGTCTCTTTACCTGCTATGTTAATTATCCAAACTTGCTGAGTAAGTTCTACTAACCTGCTACGAAAAATGTCCTCATGTCTGGTATCTCGCAAGTCCACTGTCAGCGGTGTCTCTCTCTACTTGCCACTTGCCTGCGTTGGTCTGGACTGAGCTAGTTTGTTTCACAGCCATGGGGATATGAATCATCTGACAGCCCAGGCTACACATACACGCACACAGAGAGGCACACTTGGCCTGCTAGCCATCCGTCCTCATCAGAAGAACACAAAGCCCTACAAGGGAGAGAGTGACCTTGCTGCCCAAACAGAGACAGGTTTGTGTGTATTTGTCCTGTGTTTGTGTGTGTGTGCATGTGTTCCACCTAAAGGACTCCCTTGAAATAAACCATAATTGACGTGAACATTGTCGTGAGTACCGATGATTCAGGCAGTGACTTTCAAGGCCATTTTATACAGGACACTCAACAAAGCCTCATTAAAAGTTTGACTGTAGTTTTGTGCACTCGGTTTCCCATAATGGCCAGTCACACTATTATTAAACATAAAATAAATAAACATAATTTATGACTGTCCCTAATGGAACCCTATTCCCTAATATAGTGCACTACTTTTGACCAAAGCTGTGGTAAAAAGTAGTGCATTATGTAGGGAATAGTGTGCTATTTGGGTCGCAATTTTAAGCACCCCTTACTCTGCTTGATTAATGATCCTAGTTGTTAGCCCAAAACTGCTCTAAACTCTCTGCTAGCCATTTGTTGAAACGTCTGTCTGGCATTGGGAGGAAGAACTGGCGCTATGTTAAACATGTATGTCCTAACAAAAGTTGCAGAGAAGATTTAGCTAATTAATTCACGTCATTAAAGTAACTGCACAGTGTTCCCAGATATAAGTGGATATCAAATCAAATCACCTTTTATTTGTCACATGTGCCAAATAGAACAGGTGAAATGCTTACTTACAAGCCCATAACCAACAATGCAGTTTTAAGAAAAATAAGTGTTAAGTTAAAAATTAGAGCAGCAGTAAAATAACAGTAGCAAGGCTATTTACAGGGAGCACAGCTTAGTCAAGTTAAAGTGAAGAGTTAAAGTGACTATGCATAGATAATAAACAGAGAATAGCAGCAGTGTAAAAGGGGGGAGACAATGCAAGTAGTCTGGGTAGCCATTTGATTAGCTGTTTGGGAGTCTTATGGCTTCGGGGTAGAAGCTGTTTAGAAGCCTCTTGGACCTAGACTTGGTGGTCCGGTACTGCTTGCCGTGCGGTAGCAGAGAGAACTGTCTATGACTAGGATGGCTGGAGTCTTTGACCATTTTTAGGGCCTTCCTCTGACACTGCCTGGTATAGAGGTCCTCGATGCTAGGAAGTGGGGCCCAGTGATGTACTGGGCCATGCACACTACCCTCTGTGGTGCCTTGCGGTCGGAGGCCGAGCAGTTCCCATACCAGGCAGTGATGCAGCCAGTCAGTGATGCACTCGATTGTGTAGCTGTAGAACGTTTTGAGGATATGAGGACCCATGGCAAATATTTTCAGTCTCCTGAGGGGGAATAGGCTTTGTTTTGCCCTCTTCTAGACTGTCTTGGTGTGTTTGGACCATGATAGTTTGTTGGTGATGTTGACACCAAGGAACTTGATGCTCTCAACCTGCTCCACTACATCCCCGTTGATAAGAATGGGGGCGTGCTCTGTCCTCCTTTTCCTGTAGTCCACAATCATCTCCTTTGTCTTGATCAAGTTGGGGGATAGGTTGTTGTCCTGGCACCACACGGCCAGGTCTCTGACCTCCTCCCTACAGGCTGTCTCATCGTTGTGGGTGATCAGGCCTACTACTGTTGTGTCGTCTGCAAACTTAATGATGGTGTTGGAGTCATGCCTGGCCTTGCAGTCATGAGTGAACAGGGAGTAAAAACTGAGCACGCACCCCTGAGGGGCCCCAGTGTTGAGGATCAGCATGGCAGATGTGTTGTTACCTACTCTTACCACCAGGGGCGTGCCGTCAGGAAGTCCAGGATCCAGTTGCAGAGGGAGGTGTTTAGTCACAGGGTCCTTAGCTTATTGATGAGCTTTAAGGGCACTATGGTGTTGAACGCTGAGCTGTTGTCAATGAATAGAATTCTATTCAGGCATTTGGAAATTGCTCCCAAGGATGAAACAGACTTCTGGAGGTCTACAAAAGAAAATCTGAGGTCTTGGCTGATTTCTTTTGATTTTCCCATGATGTCATGATGATGGCCTTGAAATACATCCACATCCACAGGTACACCTCCAATTGACTCAAATTATGTCAATTAGCCTATCAGAAGTTTCTGAAGCTATGACATAATTTTCTGAAATTTTCCAAGCTGTTTAAACGCACAGTCAACTTAGTGCCTGTAAAAGTCTGACCCACTGGAATTGTGATACAGTTAATTATAAGTGAAATACTCTGTATCAATAACTTGTCATGCACAATGTAGATGTCCTACCCAACTTGACAAAACTATAGTTTGTTAACAAGACATTTGTGGAGTGGTTGAAAAACTAGTTTTAATGACTCCAACCTAAGTGTATGTAAACTTCTGACTTCAACTGTACATATAGTGTATATGCGTGAACTGTTTTGACTGGGAAGCATAGGGTAAGCTGCAATGGACTGTTGGGTCGGCAAAAATCCACCACCAGCCCATGCAGGAGAAGGACGAGACACTCCATCAAGCAGTGTCTCCGCTCCCCAGTTTTGGGTTTCTTATTCACCACACACATTTTTTGTTATTGATTGAACTGTATCTTTCTTTTCCATCAAACCCGGTGGGTAAAAAAAAGGTGCAGCTTGAGCTCTGCAGCATTGTTAAATATAACCCTCATGACCCTCTCTCTCGCTTCTCTCATTATAATATATGCCATTTAGCAGACGCTTTTATCCAAAGCGACTTACAGTCATGTGTGCATACATTCTACGTATGGGTGGTCCCGGGAATCGAACCCACTACCCTGGCGTTACAAGCACCATGCTCTACCAACTGAGCTACAGAAGGACCACCTCATTCAGCCTCTGCTGTAAAACTAACAATATTTCAAACCATATTTCTCCCTGTTTTGATACTGGATTAAGAACTAGACTGTACAAGGAAGTAAGGTGTGTCGTGACTGATTTGGTACCGATCGCTTACCAGTTCTAATGCATACAGTATGTGCTGATGTATTTCAGATAACAATGCTGACTTTTGCTGATTGAATCAATGTTAGTGATAGGGTTTGTATCAATAGCTGGTTGACATTTTGAAAGGTCCCAAACAAAAGCTGAAAACGTCAGTAATGGCAATCAGATGTGTTTCTTTTTTCCTCACTGGGCAATTACCCTTATCTAGCAGAGCAATCGTAGGTAGGCCAGTTGACAGTCTTTTAGTTGCAGTGCTGAAAAGGCTCAACATTTCTAATATTTAAACTGCCCTACAATTTAGCACCTGGAAGTTGGTGGATTTGAAAAAGTAATGAAGGCTGTCTGAGGGTCATATCGTTGGAATGGTTTGTATTCATGATTAGTTGAGTGTGTCATTACTTAAACTTGTCCCTTATTTAAGCCCTAGTGTAATTGCATTGGCGTCTGCGAGGAGAGATTGTTCCCCATATATTAGCTACAGTCTATCTGTATGCAGAGGGGAGCTTACATTCGTTTTTTAGAATGAAGAGTAGGATGCAGACTTTTGATTGATTTAACGGTGGCATAGCAAGTAATTTGATTTGTGGGAGATAAGCAATCTGTTGCATTGTCAATTATTCAACCAGTGTTGGCTGTTTACTGGGAAACAACAGTATGGCCCCTAGAGATTGAATTGCATTTAGTCAAAAGGTAATGTCTCTCAGTACAAAATGTAACCTGATGGTGTCTGTGACCTATGAAATCATTGCGTCATCTCAACAACAATCTATGAGTTAACTCGATTGTCTGTCAAGAAGGAGACACGAGCACGGCACTACGTCGGAATCGTCAATGAGGCCTAAACCAGTCACATTGGCATTAAAAAAGGAGTAAAGTATGCAACAATGCTCACCTCGTCCGGCTGGAATTAGCCAGGACCAACATGTGGTTGTAAGCCAAAATGATGTATGTGAAAGTATATTCCACTGTCAAACCGACTAGAGCGTCCATCCATGCCAGGAAGTAGATTTTTTTTGCTAGATAACTCATTCAACCCCCTAGTCATCGAGCTCTGGCATCTTTTCGGCCGGAAGTTGCATCCATTGTATTTTCGATGCGCAAAGTCTTCTGATGCCAGAAGTGACATCCGGATGAGATAGAGATAGAGGGTTAGGGGGGTAAATGCTTATTTAAAATGTTTATGGGCTTTCACACAGTGCAGACTGGGGAGGACAGGCTGTGGGGAGAGGCTGTAGAGACCTCCAGCCGACAGAGTGCTTAGAGCTCCAGCCTATTGATTCACTGGACGGCACTGGCCTGAGCTGCTCCAATGGGCAGAAAAGGGGAAACGCGTCTCCACGTCTTGAGACTTTTCAGAAACATCACTGCTCCAAAGCTGGTTCATTGAAGATAAGATAACCGTTCTGAATTGACTTTAGGTTTGAAGTCATTATTTAGACAACAAGGAGTTGTAAATGTTTTATTCATATTTGAGTTATAGCACTGCTTCATCATTGTTTCAGGTCTTCTCTCACACAATTGAGCTCTGGAATGGTACATTTATATTTGAGTTGTTGAAATGATCGCTCTACCGCAAGAGGTGTCTTTTATTTCTTGTAAATATATATGTACATCTTTATGTTGTAAAGGCGTATGTGCGATAAAGCATTTTATTGATATATTTACTGTCAAGGATAGCAGTAATCAATAAGCAAATCCTTGCTTTGTGGGTTCGGGTTTACTATATCTCTTGCCATTAATTTTGCGTTGTAACAAAGGGCACGGGTATAAATCATGGATGTACACTGAGCGTACAGAGAGGCCACAGTAGCTTTCTCTAAGCACTAGCGTTCAGCTGAACACTCCCCAGGGGTCTACTGGGATGACTGGATCCATTTCCTGCATTTCCTGCTAATCCCTCGTATCTTCCTGCAGCTGCCACCAGCACCACTGCTGTGGTGAAGACCTCCAGCCACATGACGCGCTGTAGTGACAACCAGAAAAACTACTGCGTAAACGGAGGGGAGTGCTTCACCCTGGACATCACCCCTGGCAGGTCCAAGTTCCTCTGCAGGTAGGACATGATGAAACACAACACCATCCACACCACACACTGTACTATACTATGCAGACTATGTTTGACTTTATGCTTAATACAATTCCTGATGGCTTAAAGCTGCTGTTTCTAAATATTTAATTGTGCTCCATGATGTATCATTATAGAATTTGCCGGTGCCGACTTCAGCACACTACTTTGCTATTTTGTACATGTCAAGAAGTAGCACATGCTGATACAGTAGATGCAGTCATAACATTTACCATCAATCATGTTTGAAGTAATGATCTTTTAGAATGCGGTATGTCTAGCCCCATTTATGCCCGCTAAATTAGGCCCCAGAGCTTTTTAGGCCCAAACTGTGCCTAGTTTAGAGGAAAGTGCAAAGTATTTTTTACAGTAAAGGTGTCGGCTGAATGTTTTTGGAGTAAATCATGAAACAATCCAAAGACCTGAGCAGAGATTAAAGTGACATCATGGCGGTGTACATATGTACTGCCTCTGCACTTTAAAATTTATTTTTGGGAGGATGGGGAGGAGCCGTAGGGGAGGATGTTCTAATGGACGCTTTGCATGACACTAACTGGGCTAAGCAACAGGGAGAGCATGGAGAGCAGAGCAGGTGGAGGTCCCTATCCACATGCTCCTTTGCCCCCCTACATTATTAATGCCGGCTCCTTTCATCGCAACAGCCCAACCTCTGCACTCCATTTAAGAAAAACGAACCCCAAATCTGGGGCTATGTTGCATTTGAGATTTTCTTTCTGTATTCTTCCCCATTTCATTGTTCACTTTGTAACCTTAGAGCAGGGTCATGTTCATTAGGCACCAAATGTAACTAAATAGTCTGTAATAGGGAGGGACTACCTGGACTTGTCCAATAATAAACGGTCATTTTAGTTTGTTGTTGTGAAACGTTTTAAATTGTTTTCCGTCACATGCCCTACTGAACATGACTCTGTGCTGACATTGTGCTGATGTCAGGATCAGCCGTGTTCTTACAGTAGGACATTTATTTATGCTCCAGCATCGCAGTCTTGTTGTCAAGAGTGTTCAGCCCTGATCCAAGCGATAGAGCCGATGAGAGACTAAGGCAGGACGGGGCTTGATGTGCTTTCCCAGTGCCCCCTGTGGCTTGAACCTCTGTGACTCAGTCTCTGAGAGTTTGAGTACTCAGCTCAAGGCACATGAGTAGCGAACCATCCCGAGCAGCAAACAAGCTGGCATGCTCTTTACACGCTTCGTATGAGAAGCAACAGCATACATCGCTGACATCTATATTTGACAAGATAATCACCTCTCTGCTGTCCTGTCCACATTCTCCATCATTGTCATTCATATAAAATCCATCTGAGGTAAAATCATGTATTATCCAGACCAATTGACCACTAAGGCATTTAAGTAAACTGTGGTCTGTATAGCAAAGTGGATTGACCCTTTAGAAACATTCCGAGGTTGTAAACTCTTCCTAATTATCTACAGCATCTCCCAATTTGTATATTACATCATTACATCTGTGGTTAGAACATCCAGTAGTTTTCAAAAGACATGGTGAGGTGGTGATAGCTCATGGTATTATTGCTTCCATTGCAGCAGCAAGAAAGATCACTGCAGCTCCTCCCACTTTGTGCCTGAGACAAGGCTTGACATTGCCAAGGATACACTTTGGGTCTGGGCCATCCAATACATACATAAGACAGACTCTTACCGTCCACCGACAGATTGAGTTTCGTATTAAATACTTCAGTGACTAAGCGCAAAAATGCTGCTGTCTCCGGGATATTTTGTTTCCTTTCAGTAAATGATGCAGCATGCCGTCACTGGAAGGGAGGGGAGAAAAATAACCTCTCGGTCTCCCTCAGAAATAACTCTATCTACAAAAATAACCTGTCTGCCAGGGGTCCCTGTGGAGCCCGATTCGCTGAAGCCTGAACAGTCGGAGCACGGATTCTGTAACAGGCACACAGTGTGGAAGGGTCAGAACATCATGGAAGCAACACTTTCCATCCTGACCCCCTCCTCAATTTATTTATAGAAAATGATATGTTTTATTTGATATAATATGTATTTAACTAGTCATATTTCAATTTAAATATTCATAGCCAATACGAATGTCTTTCTTTAGCGGTTATTTGAAACGGCAGTACATTCGAATTACGTCCTACTGTACTTTACCTGACAATGGTCACTGACCTCTGGGTAAACCAGCATACATACCAGCAACACCTACACCTATCAGTTTCCTGCTATTTTCCATCCCACTCCCACGTTCCCCTCTCTCTATCCCCCTTTTCTTTCTCTGCCTCTGAGAGAATGGGCTTGCCCAGCAGACCCTGTCAGAACTGAATCACAGCTGGACTGGCTTGTTGGATTCTTTCTGCATCTCACTCCACAATCTCTTCCTTAGCAAGACATTACTCAGCCTCCTGCTTTGTCATCAGACACCAGATGATCTGCCAGTCTTCGCCCCTAACCCTCACGTTAAATCCCGCTTCAGTACACAAACAACTTACAAATGAAGAATCATCAAAAAAGGCAGATTTTAAAAAACTGAGCATTGGTCAGTTCCAAAGTTCCAATCACTGTCTCTCCCAGAGCCAGACGGCCAATACATCCAGACAATTTGGTGTGTGTGTGTGTGTGTGTGTGTGTGTGTGTGTGTGTGTGTGTGTGTGTGTGTGTGTGTGTGTGTGTGTGTGTGTGTGTGTGTGTGTGTGTGTGCGTGTGTGTGTGTGTGTGTGTGTGTTTATGGAGTGGAGTAGAACGGCATACAAATTACTAATAGACACACATACACACTCATCCTGACTCGATTTCCTTTCTTGATGGATCAAAAGAGGTTGATAATCAGACAATTATTCAGGCATGGAGTCCACAGCTAAGGCGTCTCGCTAGTGGGACAACTTCCGGTGACACTGGAGGGCGCACAATTCAAATAAATCATCGTAAAAAATGATGGATATGAAACATTTAGGTACATACAAGTGTGTATTGGTTGAAAGCTTAAATTCTTGTTAATCTAACTGCACTGTCCGATTTACAGTAGGCATTACAGTGAAAGCCCTGCGATTGTTTGAGCACGGCGCCCCACATCAAAATATTTTTCCACCGCCACAGGTTTCACAAATTCACAAATAGCGATTAAATATTCACTTACTTTTTGAAACTCTTCCTCTGATTTGTCATCCAAAGTGTCCCAGCTACAACATGTAGTGCCGTTTTGTTAGATAAAATCCTTCTTTATTTCCCAAAAAGTCATTTTAGTTGGCGACATCAATTTGAGTAATCCACTCGTTCAACATGCAGAGATAGGAATCTGAAAATCTACCCCTAGACTTTGTTTCAACAAGTCAAAGTACATTTCTATTGACTCCTCAGATAGCCTAAAATGTAATCAAACTATACAGTTTCATACGGAAAGAAGTATGTTCAATAGGAAACTTAGTACAGGGACACAGTCTTGGAAATGTGGGTATGCACGCAAGATGAAGACAGAACCCACCTGCTAAAATCAAACTGATATTTCTCATTCATTTTGGAACAAGCCTGAAACCTTGAACATAGACTGCTGACACCCTGTGGAAGCCATAGAAATTGCATCCTGGGAGCTAGAATTCATTATGCCCATGTACTTTCCATTGTAAGAGCATGGGCTCTCAAAAAAAACTAAAATCCAATTGGTTGTTCTTTGGATCTTCTCCTACCATATATATTGTGTTATAATCTCCTACATTATTTTAACATTTCTACAAACTTCAACGTGTTTTCTTTACAACGGTACCAATTATATGCATATCCTTGCTTCAGGGCCTGAACAACAGGCAGTTTACTTGGGACACGTCAGTCAGGTGGAAATTTAGAAAAAAAGGACCCTAGCCCAAAGAAGTTTTAATTAAATCTCCCTGGAATCAGAATGCATGAGCCAAACATTTGCTGAATTTCGAGGGCCTGTTGAAGAAGACATTGATTGAGACTTTTCTCTCAAGTACATATGTTTTCGCAAACAGAACTGGCAATGGTTGCAAGACATATCAGTCTCCTTGACAACACCAGCGATGCACGTGAGTCTTCTGTAGATCTGGTGTAAACTCATCTTCTCTTCTTCCTTGTCTTCTGTTTGTGACTTTTTTGTTTCCCTCTCAGGTGTCCAAATGAATTTACTGGTGATCGCTGTCAAAACTACGTAATGGCCAGCTTCTACAGTACGTCTATTTTCTCTCTCTGTCTGTGCTTGTGATTGGAGCATGCTCAATCAGCGCTACTTCCTGTTGCTTCATTTTCTTAATGTTGTATGTATCCCATAACGGTAGCGAACACACTTTTGTACATTGCGATGTTCCATACATTTGACCTTAATTTAGACCCCCAAAAACATAATACTTCCAGGTCAACTGTAATATGAATAACATTGTAAGGCACAATTTCTCCCCTTTCCAGCAAAATCAATGACGAGACCTTGATGAAGCCCATCTCTGCATGATCGTCTTTAAAAAAATGGTGGGTGGGGAAGCAAACGCTACTGCGTCATAGTGAAAGGGGAGATATGTCGTATGGGGAATAGGCATTTTTCACCGGCCGAACTTATTAACTCTAAAATGTAAATATACCATAAAGAGTTTATATAATGTGTCATTACATACCTATGTAAAGGTTTGTGTCGATTTTGATGTCCATTCTTTTGGCCTTGTTTTGTAGAGTTGGATGAAATTTAAAGCAGTTCATTATAGTTTCCTGATATTGTGTTCGTTATGTCATGATTGAATGGAACAATAATAGAAGAAAGATGGGGAAATGAACACTCAAATGTATGAATATTCAACTTTCCAAACTTGAACCTTCAAATAGGAGGCAGGGGACAGTGTTGTTTGCTGTACTAAAAAAGCTCTATATCACTACTTACTGCCTTTGAAAGGAAACAACCTAAGCCTGCAATGTATTTTATAACCTGAAGAGCAATAACACTTCTGGGAGGTGGGTGGGGGTCATTGTGGATTATGGAGGCACTGTAAAAACCGGAACAGAGACCTCTTTGATGTCATGGAAAGGCAAGAGAGTGAGAGAGGCAGCCGCCCAGGCAACGGCCCCAGTGCACTTTATCACTGTGACTTACTCACTCACCTTACTGTCCAATTACCATAGGTTACCTGGCAACAGTTGCGGTGCGTGGGTAAAATCACTGAGGAAGCCAAGCCAAGCCAGTTAAAAAGCCATATTACAGCCTGTGTTTTGATCATTTAGTTGTTTGCTCTATAAAGGGTGATTTATACTTCGTCTATTGACATGTCTGTAGACAGTTGGCGCAGTGACATCATGAACATTCTATTGTCGTCCGACATCAAACTTGTCGTTGACATTATGAAAAAGTATAAACACAAAAACGACAGGCTGCACGACATCAGCACCCTGGTGGTCCAAAATAGCATAACTGGTGTATTTTAACACCAATAAACCCTTCCATTTAAAAATGTATTTAGTATATGTCAATCTAGCAAACCAGGCAACTAAAGCAACTCTCTTGTTAGCTAGCTAACTAACGTTAGTTCAAATAATGACCATATCATAGCTGACAACATCTTAACTTTAGAACATTTTTATTGATTATTACAGGAAAAAAAACTCACAAAAATATAATTATTTACAAGTTAATGGTGAGCAAATTAAATAAAATAGCTTCCTTTGTGATGAAATAAAAGTAGGGCATTCTACATGAGGATTTTAAAACTTGAGCATTGTCTCGTTGCTGACTTAGTCAGGTAAACATGACAACGGACGCAGCGACAGGGTCAAAGTTTAACTTTTTTTCATCTGCCTGCAACAAGGAAACGGACAGTCGCAGCGACGGTCTACAGACATTCAACAGGAGTATAAATGAAATATAATTGGAACCAGCAACACTTGTCACATTCCAGTTGTCTAGAGACATGTCGATAGCCAAAGTATTAGCAAGCTTTAACCCATTCGTTCATACACCACCATGATATACAATGATGCTGAGACAACAAAAAGACAACAGTCACATATAGGCCTGTAACAGTGACCGTATTACCATCAGCCTATCACTTGTTTTTTTTATTTATTTTATTTCACCTTTATTTAACCAGGTAGGCTAGTTGAGAACAAGTTCTCATTTGCAACTGCGACCTGGCCAAGATAAAGCATAGCAGTGTGAACAGACAACACAGAGTTACACATGGAGTAAACAATTAGCAAGTCAATAACACAGTAGAAAAAAATGGGCAGTCTATATACAATGTGTGCAAAAGGCATGAGGAGGTAGGCGAATAATACAATTTTGCAGATTAACACTGGAGTGATAAATGATCAGATGGGCATGTACAGGTAGAGATATTGGTGTGCAAAAGAGCAGAAAAGTAAATAAATAAAAACAGTATAAAAACAGTATGGGAATGAGGTAGGTGAAAAAGGGTGAGCTATTTACCTATAGACTATGTACAGCTGCAGCGATCGGTTAGCTGCTCGGATAGCTGATGTTTGAAGTTGGTGAGGGAGATAAAAGTCTCCAACTTCAGCGATTTTGCAATTCGTTCCAGTCACAGGCAGCAGAGTACTGGAACGAAAGGCGGCCAAATGAGGTGTTGGCTTTAGGGATGATCAGTGAGATACACCTGCTGGAGCGCGTGCTACGGATGGGTGTTGCCATCGTGACCAGTGAACTGAGATAAGGCGGAGCTTTACCTAGCATGGACTTGTAGATGACCTGGAGCCAGTGGGTCTGGCGACGAATATGTAGTGAGGGCCAGCCGACTAGAGCATACAAGTCGCAGTGGTGGGTGGTATAAGGTGCTTTAGTGACAAAACGGATGGCACTGTGATAGACTGCATCCAGTTTGCTGAGTAGAGTGTTGGAAGCCATTTTGTAGATGACATCGCCGAAGTCGAGGATCGGTAGGATAGTCAGTTTTACTAGGGTAAGCTTGGCAGCGTGAGTGAAGGAGGCTTTGTTGCGGAATAGAAAGCCGACTCTGGATTTGATTTTTGACTTGTGAATGATATATTATCACTTGTGTATGATGCCCAGTGTAAGGCAAGACATAATGACTTTTTTCTAATTTTCTAATCACAGTCGCACACCTCGTGTTTGTATAACAACTAAAGTGGACAAAATTACTTCTTAAGATTAAGCACATTAATCTGCTTTACAAGGGGTGTAGAGCCTAACTGGCATACATAAGCAGGGCGTGAGTTTCAAGTTTGGGGAAGATGAATTTCTCCATAAAAATGACCCTTCATAATACAAGCACTACATGCATAATTGCATTTGAGGTCATTTATGATAATGGATGCGCGCAGTTGCCTCCCCGGTGTGTCTGTCTTCACTTGTAGCCTGTGAGAAAGCCCAGATCACATGATGGAGAGCCATGTGAGTGAGAGGTGCTTCATAGCATGCAGCACTCAGGGAGAAGGGAATTATAATTATTATATTCAGCCCAAAGGCAAAACGGACACTGATTTTTTTAGGGGGCATTACAGCCACACAAAAGGATGCCGCTGGGAAATTCGAGGCATTATCAAGTGCTTGTCAAATTGTGAACGAGAAACTGATGAAGTCTATACAGCACAAAACAAGGCAGAGCTCATGCCTTTCATGCAACTTTTTTCAAATAATAATTTGTCTCATTATGCAGCCTTTGAATGTATTAAAAATCAAAATATATAGCCCAACAATTGTAGAATAACTAAAGTTACGTTAATAACTCTAAATTATTATTCTGACTTATTTTACCTTTATTTAACTAAGCAAGTCAGTTCTTATTTACAATGACGGCCTACCCGGGATGACGCTGGGACATTGTGCACCGCCCTGTGGGACTCCCCATCACAGACATGGTTATCTGAAATGACAGTTTTTCTTAGGAAGTGATCTGATTGGTGTGAAGCCAAAACCAAACTAGCCACACTTGGGGACATTTTGCTGCACCAGGACAACCCCCAGTTGAGCTTAGCTGAAGGGAAGCCAAGTGTTTGCTGGCATCAGTCAATCAAATGCTACAACGGCAACATCTTGTACTCTTTTGTTACCGACAGGAATCAGATACTTTGGCTACAAATCAAATCAAATTTTATTGATCACATACACATATTTAGCAGATGTTATTGCAGGTGTAGCAAAAATGCTTGTGTTCTTAGCTCCAACAGTGCAGTGGTATCTAACAATTCACAACAATACACAGAAATCTAAAAGTAAAAGAATGGAATTTAAATATTAAGATGAACAATGTCAGAGTGGCATTGACTAAAATACATTAGAATACGGTATATACAGTTGGGTTAGGTAAGTCTGATGTTAACATACACTTAGGTTGGAGTCATTAAAACTCATTTTTCAACCACTCAACAAATTTCTTGCTAACAAACTATAGTATTGGCAAGTCAGTTAGGACATCTACTTTGTGCATGACACAAGTCATTTGTCCAACAATTGTTTTCACTTATAAGTACCTGTATCACAATTCCAGTAGGTCAGAAGTTTCCATACACTAAGTTGACTGTGCCTTAAAACAGCTTGGAAAATTCCAGTGAAAATTCCAATTGTCATGGCTTTAGAAGCTTCTGATAGGCTATTTTACATCATTTGAGTCAATTAGAGGTGTACTTGTGGATGTATTTCAATGCTTACCTTCCAACTCTGTGCCTCTTTGCTTGACATCATGGGAAAATCAAAAGAAATCAGCCAAGACCTCAGAAAAAACATTGTAGACCTCCACAAGTCTGGTTCATCCTTGGAGGTAAACGCCTGAAGGTACCACGTTCATCTTTACAAACAATAGTACGCAAGTATAAACACCATGGGACCACGCAGCCGTCATACCGCTCAGGAAGAAGACGCGTTCTGTCTCCTAGAGATGAACGTACTTTGGTGCGAAAAGTGCAAATCAATTCCAGAACAACAGAATGTCAACAGAATAACAACAATTCCAGCTCAGCAAGGAAGAAGCCACTTTTCCAAAACCGCCATAAAAAAGCCACACTACAGTTTGCAACTTCAAATGGGTACAAAGATCATACTTTTTGGAGGAATGTCATCTTGTCTGATGAAACAAAAATAGAACTGTTTGGCCATAATGACCATCGTTATGTTTGGAGGAAAAATGGGGAGGCTTGCAAGCCGAAGAACACCGAAGAACAACAACCGTGAAGCATGGGGGTGGCAGCATAATGTTGTGGGGGTGGCAGCATAATGTTGTGGGGGTGCTTTGCTGCAGGAGGGACTTGTGCACTTCACAAAATAGATGGCATCATTAGGTAGGAAAATTATGTGGATATATTGAAGCAACATCTCAAGACATCAGTCAGGAAGTTAAAGCTTGGTCGCAAATGGGTCTTCCAAATGGACAATGACCCCAAGCATACTTCCAAAGTTGTGGCAAAATGGCTCAAGGACAAAGTCAAGGTATTGGAGTGGCCATCACAAAGCCTTGACCTCAATCCTATAGAACATTTGTGGGCAGATCTGAATAAGTGTGTGCGAGCAAGGAGGCCTACAAACCTGACTCAGTTACACCAGCTCTGTCAGGAGGAATGTGTCAAAATTCACCCAACGTATTGTGGGAAGCTTGTGGAAGGATACCTGAAATGTTTGACCCAAGTTAAACAATTTAAAGGCAATGCTACCAAATACTATTTGAGTGTATGTAAACTTCTGACCCCACTGGGAATGTGATGAAAGAAATAAAAGCTGAAATAAATCATTATCTCTAGCATTATTCTGTCATTTCACATTCTTAATATAAAGTGGTGATCCTAACTGACCTAAGACAGGGAATTTCTACTTTAAAAACTGAGTTTAAATATATTTGGCTAAGGTATATGTAAACTCTGAATTCAACTGTAAATATGAAATGAGTAAAAAATGATGTAAACATTATTAAAGTGACTAGTGTTCCATTATTAAAGTGACCAGTGATTGCATGTTGATGTACAGTACATACAGTAGGGCAGCAGCCTCTAAGGTGCCGGGTTGAGTAACCGGGTGGTAGCCGGATAGCGATGGCTATATAACATTATGATGGCCTTGAGATAGAAACAGCTTTGATGCACCTGTACTGATCTCGCCTTTAGGATGATAGTGGGGTGAACAGGCCGTGATGTAGATGTTCTGAAAGACAGGCAGTCAAATCAAATTAAATTTGATTTGTCACATGCTCCGACCTTACAGTGAAATGCTTACTTACAATGAAGTTTGAAAATGTTAAATAATAATAATAATAGTAACAAATAATTAAAGAGCAGCAGTAAAATAACAATAGCGAGGCTATATACAGGGGGTACCAGTACAGAGTCAATGTGCGGGGCCACCAGTTAGTCGAGGTAATTGAGGTAACATGTGCATGTAGGTAGAGTTATTAAAGTGACTGCATAGATAATAACAGAGAGTTGCAACAGTGTAAAAGATGGGGGGGGGGGGGCAATGCAAATAGTCTGGGTAGCCATTTGATTAGATGTTCAGGAGGCTTATGGCTTGGGGCTAGAAGCTGTTTAGAAGCCTCTTGTACCTAGACATGGCACTCCGGTACCAGTGACTGGAGTCTTGGACCATTTTTAGGGCCTTCCTCTGACCGCCTGGTATAGAGGTCCTGGATGGCAGGAAGCTTGGCCCCAGTGATGTACTGGGCCATACACACTACCTACCCTCTGTAGTGCCTTGCGGTCAGAGGCCGAGCAGTTGCCATACCATGCAGTGATGCAACCAGTCAGGATGCTCTCGATGGTGCAGATGTAGAACCTTTTTGTCACATCTACTCCTGCCACACCCCCTAGTGGTCATCCAGTATATGCTTTACCTGCAGCTATTCACTCCAGTACACTCTTTCTCTCTCTACCCCTCCCTTTCTATTTGTGTGTGATGGTGTGGTTGGAGACATGTGTGCTGGAGTCAAAGCAGATCTCTATCAGCTGCAACTCGTTCCATAAATCAAGACCTCTACAAATACCCATTCCTGCCAATTCCACTCTGCCAGATCGTAATCTCTGCTCAGTCAGTATCAGTCTAGCCTTTTGTTTATTCTCAAGATCCTGTTGCTCTGCTTTGCTCGTTTCCCTGCCTTACACCATTTTTGTCCCCTCCTTGTAGTTACTGCTCTGTCTCTTGTCTCCTGTTCCACATCTCACCACCAACCACCTTGCTCTGGATATCACTCACCACCATTACCTTGGATTCCCCTCAGGACCTGTTCCCCTGTTCTACTCAGCCAACTCTACAATCCTGTTTTTTGCAACTCATCTGAGCTACCCCGGTTCTGCACTCCCCATTTCTCTGTGATCAATAAACCTATTTGTGCATTCATCCCGGCTACCTCTTCTGAGTCCGCTCTTGGGTTCCCCCCCTTCGCTCATCGTAACACTTTTGAGGATCTGAGGACCCATGCCACATTTTCAATCTCCTGAGGGGGAATAGGTTTTGTCGTGCCCTCTTGACCACTTTCTTGGTGTGCTTGGACCATGTGAGTTTGTTGGTGATGTGGACACCAAAGAACTTGAAGCTCTCAACCTGCTCCACTACAGCCCCATCGATGAGAATGGGGGTGTGCTCGGTCCTCCTTTTCCTGTAGTCTACAATTATCTCCTTTGTCTTGATTGATTATTTTTTATTTGTATTTTACCTTTATTTAACGAGGCAAGTCAGTTAAGAACAAAATCTTATTTTCAATGACGGCCTAGGAACAGTGGGTTAACTGCCTGCTCAGGGGCAGAACGACAGATTTGTACCTTGTCAGCTCGGGGATTTGAACTTGCAACCTTTCGGCTGCTAGTGCAACACTCTAACCACTAAGCTACCCTGCCACCCCGTTGAGGGAGAGGTTGTTGTCCTGGCACCACACAGCCAGGTCTTTGACCTCCTCCCCATAGGCTGTCTCATCGTTGTCGGTGATCAGGCCTATCATTGTTGGTGTTGTGCCTGGGCGTGCAGTCATAAGTGAACAGGGAGCACAGACTGAGCACACACCCCTGAGGGCCCCCATGTTGAGAATGCAGTGTGCCCGGCCCACCACAGAAGTCACTAGAGCGCGATGGGACAAGAGCATCCCTGCTGGCCAAACCCCCTGAAGTCCACGATCAGCTCCTTCATTTTGTTGACGTTGAGTTTATTTTCCTGACACCACACTCCGAGGGCCCTCACCTCCTCCCTGTAGGCTGTCTCGACGTTGGTAATCAGGCCTACCACTGCTGTGTTGTCTGCAAAACTTTTTTACCACTTTTTCTCCCCAATTTCATGGTTTCCAATTGCTAGTTACAGTCTTGTCTCATCGCTGCAACTCCTGTACGGACTCAGGAAAGGTGAAGATCGAGATCCGTGTGTCCCTGCTTCTTGACACAATGCCCACTTAACCCGGAAGCCAGCCGCACCAATGGGTCGGAAGAAACACTGTACACCTGGCGACTGTGTCAGCACACATTGCGCCCGGTCCGCCACAGGAGTTGCTAGTGCGCGATTGGACAAGGACATCCCTGCAGGCCAAACCCTCCCCTAACCCGGGCGACACTGGGCCAATTGTGCGCCGCCCCATCTCCCAGTCTCAGCCGGCTCTGACAGAGCCTGGACTCGAACCCAGAATCTCTAGTGGCACAGCTAGCACTGCGATGCAATGGCTTAGACCACTGTGCCACTCGGGAGGCCCTGACGTCCGCAAACTTCATGATTGAGTTGGAGGCGTGCATGGCCACGCAGTGATGGGTGAACAAGGAGAATAGGAGGGGGATGAGCACGCGTCCTTTTGGGGCCCATGTGTTGAGGATCAGCGTAGTGGAGGTTCAGTTTCCTACCTTCACCAGTTGCACAGGGAAGGGTTCAGACCCAGGGCTCCAAGCTTAATGAGGGTGCTATGGTGTTGAAGGCTGAGCTATAGTCAATGAACAGCATTCTTATACTGCGACAGAGAGGCGCTGTTTCCCTCGCTCAGATGATTTCTCTGGTGAAATTCAGCCACTTGCAAATTGATGGAAAATTATGAAAACACAGAGAGAGACTGAAGATACATTATTTGATCATTTCAAATGTTTATTGAGTATCCATGAATACATGTCATTGTCTGGCAAAACAGCAGCAATAAAACCATGCATTTCATCTACGAGATGGAACAAAAAAAGATGCCTATTGAGATGTAATCAGAGTGTGGAGGAAGCAAAGGAACAGAGTGAGTTGAATTTTGCTTCTCCCTGAGATGACAGCGAGTGAATTTGAGGAGCTAATCAAAGGAATGCTGCTGTCGCTATCTATTCCTCTAATCATCGTGGCCCACTACTCCTCCTCCTAGTTGGCATAGCCGTGGGTAGTAGGGATGCTGAGGATGATGCAGCACCCCCTGAAAAAACACAACCCCAAGAAATATAAATGTAAATTATTGTACTATTTAGAAAATATAAGTGCACTAGGACTTTACTTTATTAGCGGACCAAAAATTCTCAGCACACCCCACCCCCAAACCTCTTCCCGTGGCCAGTTGGAGGCCTTTATCGAGCCAGGGAAAAATACCGTGTCCGTGAAACCAACCCTGGAGCTGCAAGGAGGGCACGCTGCCAGCAATGTAACAAGAGACACTCACTGCTACGGAGGAGGAGGGATGCTGTAGATGAGGAGGAGCTACGGATGCCGTGTGTGCATAGTATAGGCCGAGAAAGGATGGATGCAGCCCTATCCTTGACAATCAGGAAATATTATCCAAAGGGGGGACAGCCAATGTCTCTGTATGGCTGTTGCCAAAATAGTCATATATTTTCATGCTTGCTGAGGTCGGAGGGGTCGGAGGGGACAGACATGAAGACGGCTCCGACAGCAGTTCAGAAGAGCTGAGAGCACAATCATTTACCCCTCGCTGACAAACGGACCTCCTGACAAGGGCTGCTGTGGGTCGAGGGTACGCTACTCAAAATGGAGGTATATGTTAGGGTCTGTTCAGAGTAGTATTCAGGAAGGAGTCCTTTTCTTCTGATGTGACTAGTCCTTGTTTGACCCAGCGAGAGTAGTTGAAGATGTTGTTGATATTGATAGTACTCTGTACTCTCCTGAGGCGTCACAGTTGCCCGTGACCAAGTAGGGAAAGTTGCAAACACTTTGAAACTCAGTCAGCTGTCATGTTACACACGGTGAAAGCAGGACTTTGATATTTGTTAACAATGAGATGAGTCATAGAATTTGACCAAGAACAGAGCGGTTGTTATTGTTGTCACTAACCATATTTTGAGTAGAGAACATG
Source organism: Oncorhynchus keta (assembly GCF_023373465.1). NCBI lineage: Eukaryota > Metazoa > Chordata > Actinopteri > Salmoniformes > Salmonidae > Oncorhynchus > Oncorhynchus keta. The sequence goes on from NW_026290910.1 coordinate 119,099, forward strand.
GATAGGGTACTTGGTAATGCAAGAAAAGTGATGTTTGCATGTGCATGCCACTGCACTGAGAAAGTTCCTCTCATGGTAGCGATTATTAGATGGATACATTTTAATGCATTTTTGATTAACTCATGTATTCGATGGGTTTAGGTGTCTGATCACTTTTCCTAATTGTGGTAACATCATCTTAGTTACTTAGTTAGCTGTTAGACTATAATAGAGTGGATATTCTAGAAGAGGGTTTCCCAAACTTGGTCCTGGGGCCTCCCATGGGTGCATGTTTTGTTCAGCTGTGTAGTGCTAGGGCGAACAACAAAACATGCACCTATGGGAGGCCCCAGGACCAAGTTTGGGAAACCCTCTTCTAGAATAATTATATAATTATTCTATAAGGTGAAATAGTCAGTTATAATGCATTATTCTATTCTCTGTAGAAACATTTTGTGAGCATTATAGTTCTGAATAACACCTCATCTGAAAAATACCTCTCTTTTCTTTTTGTCACGTGTCTGCATTGGCAGAACATCTTGGGATTGAATTTATGGGTATGGATAGTTCCTTTCTCTTTAGTTTGCAGACGTAGGACTAGAAGCTTGAGCCTGCCCCCCTCATCTCCAGTCAGTTTCCTTGTGCCAATGAAGGGATCATCCAGCCATAACATACCATATTTGTTACAGAATAATAAACATACATTCACGCTATATACAGTGGTGAAAAAAGTATTTAGTCAGCCACCAATTGTGCAAGTTCTCCCACTTAAAAAGATGGGAGAGGCCTGTAATTTATCATCATAGGTACACTTCAACTATGACAGACAAAATGAGAAAAAAGGAGGATTTTTAAAGTAGGATTTTTAATTTATTTATTTGCAAATTATGGTGGAAAATAAGTATTTGGTCACCGACAAACAAGATACAAGATATCTGGCTCTCACAGACCTGTAACTTCTTCTTTAAGAGGCTCCTCTGTCCTCCACTCGTTACCTGTATTAATGGCACCTGTTTGAACTTGTTATCAGTATAAAAGACACCTGTCCACAACCTCAAACAGTCACACTCCAAACTCCACTATGGCCAAGACCAAAGAGCTGTCAAATAACACCAGAAACAAAATTGTAGACCTGCACCAGGCTGGGAAGACTGAATCTGCAATAGGTAAGCAGCTTGGTTTGAAGAAATCAACTGTGGGGGCAATTATTAGGGAATGGAAGACATACAAGACCACTGATAATCTCCCTCGATGTGGGGCTCTACGCAATATCTCACCCCGTGGGGTAAAAATTATCACAAGAACGGAGAGCAAAAATCGCAGAACCACACGGGGGGACCTAGTGAATGACCTACAGAGAGCTGGGACCAAAGTAACAAAGCCTACCATCAGTAACACACTACGCCGCCAGGGACTCAAATCCTGCAGTGCCAGACGTGTCCCCTTGCTTAAGCCAATACATGTCCAGGCCCGTCTGAAGTTTGCTAGAGAGCATTTGGATGATCCAGAAGAAGATTGGGAGAATGTCATATGGTCAGATGAAACAAAAATATAACTTTTGGTGAAAACTCAACTCGTCGTGTTTGGAGGACAAAGAATGCTGAGTTGCATCCAAAGAACACCATACCTACTGTGAAGCATGGGGGTGGAAACATCATGCTTTGGGGCTGTTTTTCTGCAAAGGGACGAGGACGACTGATCCGTGTAAAGGAAAGAATGAATGGGGCCATGTATCGTGAGATTTTGAGTGAAAACCTCCTTCCATCAGCAAGGGCATTGAAGATGAAAGACCACCGCATGACAATGATCCCAAACACACCACCCGGGCAACGAAGGAGTGGCTTCGTAAGAAGCATTTCAAGGTCCTGGAGTGGCCTAGCCAGTCTCCAGATCTCAACCCCATAGAAAATCTTTGGAGGGAGTTGAAAGTCCGTGTTGCCCAGCAACAGCCCCAAAACATCACTGCTCTAGAGGTGATCTGCATGGAGGAATGGGCCAAAATACCAGCAACAGTGTGTGATAAACCTTGTGAAGACTTACAGAAAACGTTTGACCTCTGTCATTGCCAACAAAGGGTGTATAACAAAGTATTGAGATAAACGTTTGTTATTGACCAAATACTTATTTTCCACAATAATTTGCAAATAAATTCATAAAAAATCCTACAATGTGATTTTCTGTCATCTCATTGTGTCTGTCATAGTTGAAGTGTACCTATGATGAAAATTACAGCCCTCTCTCATCTTTTTAAGTGGGAGAACTTGCACAATTGGTGGCTGACTAAATACTATTCTGCCCTACTGTATGTAGCTCAAATATGCTGCCCATCTATCAAGCCTTGATGCTGTTATTCTGGCAGCATGCCCAAAAATGGCAATGTGATTAATGTCATATAGTTCCACTCAAATTCGAAGCCACATGGTGTAGCCAGCATCTACAATGCTTAGTAATGACACCTATTATACATTTCTCGAAAACCTCAATGTGTTTGTGCATAGTCAAATTAACCTGCACACATACAAACAAACGACGAGCAGGTCCTCAAAATACCAACACACATTAGGTTCTAAAATGTCCATATACTCACATTAGACTCATTCAAACGTTTGAGCTACAGTAGACTATCTCTTGTTGTTGTGTCAGACACACATTAGATAGTGTAGGTACCCAGAGAGACTGCAGTGTGTTTATGCTGTGTGTTCAGATCCCTTCAGCTCTTGCTTTTTCCTTTTCCTTGCATCTCCCCTGATCCCTCCTCTGTTCCAACCAGTATTTAGCATGTCATGCCAACTATGCTGACAGCGTCCTCCCTCGCGACCCATTCATTTCATCTCCTTCTTTCCTGTCGTCCTATTTCCTACTGTACCGTGTGGATGTACTGTATGTGTCCAGCAGTGTCCCCTTTGTTTTCCTGTCATCTCATGCTTCCTCCCCTTGTCTCATCAGTGGTGTCAGTTTTTGCTGTAGGTCTTTTAAGGGATCTTGATGTTCACTCTGAACAATTTACCAAATAATTGTTCTTCATTTTAAAAAAGTGATTGTTTCTAGCATCATTTGTTCACAGGACACATAATACTGAACCATTTTTCAAAAATGGAGTAGAAACAAACTAGGTGTGATTACTGAACAGTTTATATAATTACTCACTTCACTTGATCCCCTAATCTGGTGACTTGTAACCTCTAAATATTTTGAAACATAATTATTCCATAATTCCTGGGTCCTGTGAACAAACAATGTTGCACTGTTTGCAGTATTACAATATTAACATTACACAAAGGAGTGATTTGAATTGTCTTGATGAATAACAATATCTTATATACAGTATGCATCTGTTGTATTAGGAACACCTGGTCTGGTTAGAATGCATTGTGGAAAATACATTTTCTGTGGTTTGCCTAGTCGTGATTACTGAGCCCGACCTTGAACTAACACTTCCTCGCTTTCCGACTGGATTCAGCAGAACTGCCTCCTCAGATCAATGTATTCGATTTCCTCTGTCTCGGTCGACAGCCACTATACAATGTTATATCTGGGCCACGTTCAGTAGACAAACATTGTTTAACATTGCAGAAAGAAATGCCATGAATAATGCCAACGTGATTCCTCTAAAACGTTTTGCCCCGGTTTGTTTGTTTCTGTGAATGTATAACCCTAATACATAACCTAAAACACGTTTATTTGTTTCTGTGAATGTATAACCCTAATACATAACCTAAAACACGTTTCTTTGTTTCTGTGAATGTATAACCCTAATACATAACCTAAAACACGTTTATTTGTTTCTGTGAATGTATAACCCTAATACATAACCTAAAACACGTTTCTTTGTTTCTGTGAATGTATAACCCTAATACATAACCTAAAACACGTTTCTTTGTTTCTGTGAATGTATAAGCCCTAATACAGAACCTAAAACACGTTTCTTTGTTTCTGTGAATGTATAACCCTAATACATAACCTAAAACACGTTTCTTTGTTTCTGTGAATGTAAAAAGCCCTAATACATAACCTAAAACACGTTTCTTTGTTTCTGTGAATGTATAGCCCTAATACAGAACCTAAAACACATTTGTTCGTTTCCCTTGGGATTTCCAATTCGAGTTTGGTTTGTGTAACAGTAAGGCCTGCATGTTGTGGAGTTTTAAGAATGCGTTGTCCTCTTTTCCAGAAGCTGAGGAGCTGTATCAGAAACGTGTATTAACAATAACAGGAATCTGCATTGCACTCCTAGTGGTTGGAATCATGTGTGTGGTTGCCTACTGCAAAACAAAGTAATTCACGTCACATTTTTATGCTAAACTCAAAATCATTATTTACTAGTATCCTTATTATGTAATTTGTAGTTTTCTCTGAGGTAATAGCCTGCACATTTGAACATTTAAATATTTGTTTCGGTCGATCACAACCTCTGATGTCAACCTTTGACAAAATCTGTCATCCCTCTGGTTTTTGGATTGGCTAAATGGCTGGTCAGTCTCACAATGCAGTTTGTCTTTACGTGCACAGAAAGCAGAGGAAAAAGCTCCATGGTCTTCTGAGGCAGAGCCTACGAAATGAGAGAAACACCATGGCAAGTATGGCTAATGGACCTCCGATGTATAACCCTTCACTAGAAAACGTCCAGTTTGTCAATGTAAGTCACTCACGTAGCTAGCTTACATCTTATAATGGTGACTAAGCAACTCTCTCGCTATCTTTCAAATATTCATTGATTTCAGAAAGTATTCACAGCCCAAGACTTTTTCCACATTTTGTTGTGTTACAAATTGGGATTAAAATGGATGTAATTGTCTTTTCTTGTCAATGAGTTATACAAAACACTCTGTCAAAGTCGAAGAAAACCCAGACAGGAAGACCACGTCATTGACTCAACCCACTCAAGTCACGCACCCCTCCTAGGGACGGCATGGAAGAGCACCAGTAAGCCATTGACTCAACCCCTGTAATAGGGTTAGAGGCAGAGAATCCCAGTGGAGAGAGGGGAACCGGCCAGGCAGAGACAGCAAGGGTGGTCTGTTGCTCCAGTGCCTTTCCGTTCACCTTCACACTCTTGGGCCAGAATACGCTCAATCATAGGACCTACTGAAGAGATGAGACTTCAATAAAGACTTAAAGGTAGAGACCGAGTCTGCATCTCTCACATTGGTAGGCAGACCATTCCATTAAAATGGAGGTCTATAGGAGAAAGCCCAGCCTCCAGCTGTTTGCTTAGAAATTCTAGGGACAATTAGTAGACCTGCGTCTTGTGACTGTAGCGTACGTGTAGGTATGTACGTCAGGACCAAATCAGAAAGATAGGTAGGAGCAAGCCCATGTAATGCTTTGTAGTTTAGCAGTAAAACCTTGAAATCAGCCCTTGCCTTAACAGGAAACCAGTGTAGGGAGGCTAGCACTGGAGTAATATGATCAAATATTTTGGTTCTAGTGAGGATTCTAGCAGCCGTATTTAGCACTAACTGGAGTTTATTTAGTCCTTTAGTCTTGATATGTTTGTCAAAAAAGAGATCAGGGTTCAATGTAACGCCGAGGTCCTTCACAGTTTTATTTGAGACAACTGTACAACCATCAAGATTAATTGTCAGATTCAACAGAAGATCTCTTTGTTTTTTGGGACCTAAAACTAGCATCTCTGTTTTGTCCGAGTTTAAAAGTATAAAGTTTGCAGCCATCCACTTCCTTATGTCTGAAACACAGGCTTCTAGGGAGGGCAATTTTGGGGCTTCACCATGTTTCATTGAAATGTACAGCTGTGTGTCATCCGCATAGCAGTGAAAGTTAACATTATTTTTTCGAATGACATCCCCAAGAGGTAAAATATATAGTGAGAACAATAGTGGTCCTAAAACGGAACCTTGAGGAACACAGACATTTACAGTTGATTTCTCAGAGGACAAACCATTCACAGAGACAAACTGATATCTTTCCGACAGATAAGATCTAAACCAGGCCATAACTTTTCCATGTAGACCAATTTGGGTTTCCACTCTCTCCAAAAGAATGTGTGTGATCGATGGTATCAAAAGCAGCACTAAGGTCTAGGAGCACGAGGACAGATGCAGAGCCTCGGTCTGACGCCATTAAAAGGTAATGTATCACCTTCACAAGTGCAGTCTCAGTGCTATGATCGGGTCTAAAACCAGACTGAAGCATTTCGTATACATTGTTTGTCTTCAGGAAGGCAGTGAGTTGCTGCGCAACAGCTTTTTCAAAAAATTTGGAGAGGAATGGAAGTTTCGATATCGGCGAATAGTTTTTCAAATATTTTCCTGGTCAAGGTTTGGCTTTTTCAAGAGAGGCTTTAATACTGCCACTTTTCGTGAGTTTGGTACACATCTGGTGGATAGAGAGTCGTTTATTATGTTCAACATAGGAGGGCCAAGCACAGGAAGCAGCTCTTTCAGTAGTTTAGTTGGAATAGGGTCCAGTATGCAGCTTGAAGGTTTAGAGGCCATGATTATTTTCATCATTGTGTCAAGAGATATAGTACTAAAACACTTGAGTGTCTCCCTTGATCCTAGGTCCTGGCAGAGTTGTTGCAGACTCAAGACAACTGAGCGTTGTCTTGATTTAAAGAGGAGTCCGTCATTTGCTTTTTAATAATCATGATCTTTTCTTCAAAGAAGTTCATGAATGTATTACTGCTGAAGTGAAAGCCATCCTCTCTTGGGGAATGCTGCTTTTTAGTTAGCTTTGCGACAGTATCAAAAATACATTTGGGATTGTTCTTATTTTCCTCGATAAAGTTGGAAAAATAGGATGATCGAGCAGCAGTGAGCGCTCTTCGGAAACTTCCAGTTTGGTGTGGCGCCATTTCCGTTCCAATTTTCTGTAGCTTGCTTCAGAGTTCGGGTATTTTCTGTATACCAGGGAGCTAGTTTCTTATAACAAAGGTTTTTAGTTTTTAGGGGTGCGACTGCAACTAGGGTATTGCGCAAGTTAAATTGAGTTCCTCATTCGGTGGTTAATTGATTTTTGTCCTCTGACGTCCGTGGGTAGGTGGTTAACTTCTTGCGACTAGGGAGTCTGGAAGGGCATCAAAGAATCTGTGGGGTGTCTGAGAATTTATATCACGACTTTTGATGATCCTTGTTTGGGGTCTGAGCAGATTATTTGCTGTGATTGCAAACGTAATAAAATAGTGGTCCGATAGTCCAGGATTATGAGGAAAAACATTAAGATCCACAACATTTATTCCATGGGACAAAACTAAGTCCAGAGTATGACTGTGGCAGTGAGTAGGTCCGGAGACATTTTGAGTTGATGATGACTCCGAAAGCCATTTGGAGTGGGTCTGTGGACTTTTCCATGTGAATATTAAAGTCGCCAAAAATTAGAATATTATGTGCTATGACTACAAGGTCCGATAGGAATTCAGGGAACTCAGTGAGGAACGCTGTATATGCCCCAGGAGGCTTCTTAGCTGTACCTATAAAAAGTGTTTGAGTAGGCTGCATAGATTTCATGACCAGAAGCTCAATTTTTTTGTAAATTGAAATATGCTATCGTAAAGCAACACCTCCACCTTTGCGGGATGTGCGGGGGATATGGTCACTAGTGTATCCAGGAGGTGAGGCCTCAATTAACACAGTATATGCATCAGGCTTAAGCCATGTTTTAGTCAAGCCAATCACATCAAGATTATGATCAGTGATTAGTTAATTGACTATAACTGCCTTTGAAGTGAGGGATCTAACATTAAGTAGCCCTATTTTGAGATGTGAGGTATCACAATCTCTTTCAATAATGGCAGGAATGGAGGAGGTCTTTATTCTAGTGAGATTACTAAGGCGAACACCGCCATGTTTAGTTTTGCCCAACCTAGGTCGAGGCACAGATAGGGTCTCAATGGGGATAGCTGAGCTGACTACAGTGACTGTGCTAGTGGCAGACTCCACTAAGCTGGCAGGCTGGCTAACAGCCTGCTGCCTGGCCTGCACCCTATTTCATTGTGGAGCTAGGGGAGTTAGAGCCCTGTCTATGTTGGTAGATAAAATGAGAGCACCCCTCCAGCTAGGATGGAGTCTGTCACTCCTCAACAGGCCAGGCTTGGTCCTGTTTGTGGGTGAGTCCCAGAAAGAGGGCCGATTATCTACAAATTCTATCTTTTGGGAGGGGCAGAAAACAGTTTTCGACCAGCGATTGAGTTGTGGGACTGCTGTAGAGCTCATCACTCCCCCTAACTGGGAGGGGGCCAGAGACAATTACTCGATGCCGACACATCTTTCTAGCTGATTTACACGCTGATGCTTGGTGACCTTTGACTGTTTCATCCTAACATTGTTGGTGCCGACGTGGATAACAATATCCCTCTACTCTCTACACTCGCCAGTTTTATCTTTAACCAGCACATCTTCAGATTAGCCTTAATGTCAGTAGCCCTGCCCCCTGGTAAACAGTGTATGATCGCTGGATGATTTGTTTTAAGTCTACAACTGCGGGTAATGGAGTCGCCAATGACTATGGTTTTCAATTTGTCAGAGCTGTGGATAACAATATTTGCACACCTGGATTGTACAATATTGGTACATTATTATTATTTTAAATTCTACATGCTCTGTCAAGTTGGTTGTTGATTATGTCTAGACGGCCATTTTCAAGTCTTGTCATAGATTTAAGTCAAAATTGTAACTAGGCCACTCAGGAACATTCAATGTCATCTTGGTAAGCAACTCCAGTGTACATTTGGCCTTGTGTTTTAGGTTATTGTCCTGCTGAAAGGTGAATTTATCTCCCAGTGTCTGTTGAAAAGCAGACTGAACCAGGTTTTCCACTAGAATTGTGCCTGTGCTTAGCCCTATTCCGTTTAGTTTTATCCTTAAAAAACTCCCTAGTCCTTGTCGATGACAAGCATACCCATAACATGATGCAGTGGTAGTCAATTATGTTTTGTGTTGGATTTTCCCCAAACGCGTTGTATTCAGGACATAAAGTTAATTTCTTTGCCACATTTATTGCAGTTTAACTTTAGTGCCTTATTGCAAACAGGATGCATGTTTTGGAATATTTTTTATTATGTACAGGCTTCCTTTTCATCCTGTCATTTAGGTTAGTATTTTGGAGTAACTATAATAATATAATATAATGTTGTTGATCCATCCTCAGTTTTCTCCCATCACAGCCATTAAACTCTGTAACTGTTTTAAAGTGACCACTGGCCTCATGGTGAAATCCCTGAGAGGTTTCCTTCCTTTTCGTAAAAAAATATTCAACATTGACATTATGGGCTGTTGTGTGTGTTTAGGCCAGTGACACAATCTCAATTTATTCCATTTTAAATTCAGGCTATAAAACAACAAAATGTGGAAAAAGTCAAAAAGGGTTTGAATACTTTGTTGATAAGGCACTGTATATATTTTTGTTGACTTGTTTCAGAGTACAGGCACGTTTCATAATGTGAACGTGATTTCATGGCCTTTACTATTGACGCTTCTTTTGGTTGTTTTCCGTTTCCCTTCTTATAGCAATTTGTGTCTAAAAATGCATTGCCCACACAGCATCTACTCGTGAAGGAAACGGAAATGCCTTTCTCCACGAGCCAGTACACATCATCAGTGCATCAATCGACAACGGTCACCCACACCTCCAGTCAAAGGTAACCCAATCCTACACGACAGCTTTCCTTTTTCCTTTCCTTCCTCTCCTCCCATCTGTGAAAGTCGTTCGCTTTTAAAAAGAGATGAAGCAATAGCGCTTGAAATTGAATAAAGAGAGTGTGTCTACAGATACGCCGTATTCTGACCTTGATGTGTGAAATGCTTGATGTGTGAATGCTTGATGTGTGAATGCTTGATGTGTGAAATGCTTGATGTGTGAATGCTTGATGTGTGAATGCTTGATGTGTGAATGCTTGATGTGTGAAATGCTTGATGTGTGAAATGCTTGATGTGTGAAATGCTTGATGTGTGAAATGCTTGATGTGTGAAATGCTTGATGTGTGAATGCTTGATGTGTGAAATGCTTGATGTGTGAAATGCTTGATGTGTGAAATGCTTGATGTGTGAATGCTTGATGTGTGAAATGCTTGATGTGTGAATGCTTGATGTGTGAAATGCTTGATGTGTAAATGCTTGATGTGTGAAATGCTTGATGTGTGAATGCTTGATGTGTGAATGCTTGATGTGTGAAATGCTTGATGTGTGAAATGCTTGATGTGTGAAATGCTTGATGTGTGAAATGCTTGATGTGTGAAATGCTTGATGTGTGAAATGCTTGATGTGTGAATGCTTGATGTGTGAAATGCTTGATGTGTGAATGCTTGATGTGTGAATGCTTGATGTGATATCAACAGAGACGTATATTTTCTGGTTGATTTAAATATTGACTGGCTTTCATCAAGCTGCCCACTCTGGGAAAAAAATCTAACTGTAACCAGTGCCTGTAACCTGGATCAGGCTGTCAGTCAACCTACCAGGGTAGTTACAAACAGCATAGGAATTAAATCATCAACACGTATTGACCACATCTTTACTAATGCTGCAGAGATTTGCTCCAAAGCAGTATCCAGATCCATCGGATGGAGTGATCACAATATAGTAGCCATATCTAGGAAAACCAAAGTTCCAAAGGCTGGGCCTAATATACTGTATAAGGGTTGATAAAATATGTTTTTTAGTGATTCATATGTTGATGGTGTAAAGAATATTTGCTGGTCTGTGGTGTGTAATGAGGAGCAACAGGCACTTGTCATCTCCGCTGCTGGTCTGCTCCCTGCCTGTGTGTAATGAGGAGCCCGTCTGGTGCAACCAGACGCTGCTGGTCTGTGCTACAAGTGTGTAATGAGGACGGCACCTCAACCAGGCTCTGATCAGGCTGCACTGGTCTGTGGCCTGTGCCTCCCTACCACTGAGGAGCAGTTCCCGCTCAGCCCAGTCAAAACGCTGGCCCCCAATGGTCTGTGGTGTGTAATGAGGAGCAACCAAGTGGCTGTTCCACTGGTTGTCATGCACCAATTTGTAGATGCACTTAAATGTAATGTAAATGTGTAATGAGGAGCAATTTGTGTAATGAGAGAACAACCCAGGCTGCTGGTCTGTGGTGTGTAATGAGGAGCAACCAGACGCTGCTGGTCTGTGGTGTGTAATGAGGAGCAACCAGACGCTGCTGGTCTGTGGTGTGTAATGAGGAGCAACCAGACGCTGCTTGTCTGTGGTGTGTAATGAGGAGCAACCAGACCAGAGCAACCAGACGCTGCTGGTCTGTGGTGAGTAATGAGGAGCAACCAGACGCTGCTGGTCTGTGGTGTGTAATGAGGAGCAACCAGACGCTGCTGGTCTGTGGTGTGTAATGAGGAGCAACCAGACGCTGCTGGTCTGTGGTGTGTAATGAGGAGCAACCAGACGCTGCTGGTCTGTGGTGTGTAATGAGGAGCAACCAGACGCTGCTGGTCTGTGGTGTGTAATGAGGAGCAACCAGACACTGCTGGTCTGTGGTGTGTAATGAGGAGCAACCAGACGCTGCTGGTCTGTGATGTGTAATGAGGAGCAACCAGACGCTGCTGGTCTGTGGTGTGTAATGAGGAGCAACCAGACGCTGCTGGTCTGTGGTGTGTAATGAGGAGCAACCAGACGCTGCTGGTCTGTGGTGTGTAATGAGGAGCAACCAGACGCTGCTGGTCTGTGGTGTGTAATGAGGAGCAACCAGACGCTGCTGGTCTGTGGTGTGTAATGAGGAGCAACCAGACGCTGCTGGTCTGTGATGTGTAATGAGGAGCAACCAGATGCTGCTGGTCTGTGGTGTGTAATGAGGAGCAACCAGACGCTGCACCTGACACATTTATGAAACTACTTATTCCAGTTACTAATAAGCTGCACACATTAAGGAAATGACAGTAAAAACGGTTAAATCCCCTTGAATTGATGAGGAATTGAAAAATGGTATGGTTGAGGGGGATGAGGCAAAAGGTATGGCAATTAAGTCTGGCAGCCCAACTGACTGGCAAACGTACTTGTGACGAAACTAAATAAAAATGAAAAGAAACTACACCATGAAACAATATAAAGAATGATAGTATAAAGCTTTGTGGCACCTTAAATTACATTTTGGGGAAAAAAGCCAGCTCTGCTCCTTCATTTATTGAATCAGATGGCTCATTCATCACAAAGCCCACTGATACTACTTTAAGTGCTATTTTAATCCCTTAAATACTTTTGTGGTTTTGTTCTAGCCTGCTTGGAGTGTAAGAACGTCAGTTTTAGCAGATTTGGGACTATTCTATTGGTCCATTAAGCCGGGCAAGCTCAATCAAGCCCAGCTGAAGTATTTGAAATTATTTCTAAAAGTATTTGAACCCAGGTTTGCAATAGACATGTTTTAACGTGTTTACAGCTCACATCAGTGTCTGAAGCAGCCAGTGTTATGCACCATTTAAGAGAAGCAATTAATTCCCCTCTTCTGTCTACCCTCTTCATTCTCCTCTGTCTACCCTCTTCATTCTCCTCTGTCTACCCTCTTCATTCTCCTCTGTCTACCCTCTTCATTCTCCTCTGTCTACCCTCTTCATTCTCCTCTGTCTCCCCTCAGCTGGAGCAACTGCCGAAGCGAGAGTGCCTTCTCTCACAGCTGCTCTGTCTTGGTGATGTCATCAATGGAGAACAGCCGGCACGCCACGCCTATCCACCGGGGTCGTTTGGACGCCACGGGCGGCGCCAGAGACCCGAGTGTCTACCTAAAGAACACCCGAGACACGCCAGACTCCTCCAGGGACTCGCCGTTCAGAGACAGGTAGGAGAAAGATGCCCTAATGTAGCTAATGATGCTACATGCTGCTTTACACACAATAACCTCCCTTCAGCCCATACAACTAATTGAGGGTTTGTGACTACTGATAGGTCATTAAGAAGTGGCAGACACGGAGTTAAATAGAGATATCCATTTAAGAATAAGGTATATTTTAGAGCTTATATGTGATATCATGTTTAGGGAATAACATTCATTTTATATATCATGGCACTTTGTTTGTAAATATACAGTAAACCAAGATTTAATCCAAGATTTGTGGTATTTCCATTGCCATGCTATCATTTTCTTTCTTCTGAATGAAATAGTTATTTTTTAATTATTAAAGGTTTCCTATGAGCTGTCCTATTGTAACGATGTGCACTGAGAGTCTGGAAGCAAGTTCAGGGAGTGTTTTATTAAATAAACACAACATAATGTAAAACAAGAAACTAATGTGCCTGCCTGCGGCTATGGAATCCTGACCTGTTCACCGGACGTGCTACCTGTCCCAGAACTGCTGTTTTCAACTCTCTAGAGACAACAGAAGTAGTAGAGATACTCTTAATGATCGGCTATGAAAAGCCAACTGAAATTTACTCCTGAGGTGCTGACTTGCTGCACCCTCGACAACTACTGTGATTATTATTATTTGACCATGCTGGTTATTTATGAACATTTGAACATCTTGGCCATGTTCTGTTATAATCTCCACCCGGCACAGCCAGAAGAGGACTGGCCACCCCACATAGCCTGGTTTCTCTCTAGGTTTCTTCCTAGGTTCTGGCCTTTCTAGGGAGTTTTTCCTAGCCACCGTGCTTCTACACATGCATTGCTTGCTGTGTGGGGTTTTAGGCTGGGTTTCTGTACAGCACTTTGAGATATCAGCTGATGTACGAAGGGCTTTATAAATACATTTGATTTGATTTTGATTTGAACCACGAACAATGCACAGACAGGAAACAGAAACAACACCTGGGGAGGGAACCAAAGGGAGTGAAATATGCAGGGAAGATAATCAGGAAGGTGATGAAGTCCAGCTGAGTCTGATGTGCAGGTGCGAGTAACGCTGGTGACAGGTGTGCGCCATAATGAGCAGCCTGGTGACTTAGAGGCCGGAGATGACACATGACACCTATATTTAGACTTCACAAACAGTCCCTCTGAGATCAAACCTAATGGACAATGATGACTTCATAAATCCTCATTAGTAAACCAATGTGGTGCTGATGAGCGCAGGTGTAACCGTGTTGTCAGTCGAGCTGTGCAGCAAAGGTCACAGGCCACACTGAGTCAGAGAGAACCCATCTGTGCACATAACTCTAAGGACTGGCTGGGGCAGACGGAGACAAATGCTCCAGTGCTCTTCACATCTGTGTCTCTGTCCTCCCCACACATACTAAGAGAAAGGCCTATACAGTTCTATACCTGCTTGATGAAATGGATCGGGAATGAATGTGTATCCTGAACAAGAGTAGAGGAATGTAAAAAATAAAGTATTTGAGTGGAGACTGGTGAATTGCACTGCACTTCAGTAAAGGAGCCTTCGCTCGTCGGATGTGCACTTGAGGATTTGACTGTACCTATAGGGAACAAAATGTAATGCTATGGATTTAGTTATTTTAGCTAAAAAGCATGTGTCCCTAATAAGTGGTGTCCATGCATATAGTTGTGTGTTCTCACTTTTATGTTCCTAATCGATAGTGGCTTCTCTTTTGGTCCTGTCTGTCAGGTATGCATCAGCAATGACGACCCCAACACGCCTGTCTCCTGTGGAGTTGCTCTCTCCCGTGACCCCGCCCTCCCCTCCTTCTGAGATCTCGTCCCCACAGTCCAGCCTGGCCACCTCAGTCCCCTCGGTGGCAGTCAGCCCCACTGGCGAAGAGGAGGACCGCCTGCTGTTCACCACCACGCTGTGGCCCCGTGACAAGCCGCCGCGCCCCGACCATCACCACAGCCAGTCCAAAAGGAACTGTGCCCACTACAACTATGGCCATAAGGCCCACAGCCCCCCGCCCAGCCCGCTGAGGATTGTCGAGAACGACAGCTACGAGACAACGCAGGAGTGCGAGGCGATCGCCGCCACGGTTGTGGTACCAACCGTTCCCCCGCAAAGCCTCCCTAAAAAACTCACAAACAACAACAAAGGCCGCTGTGCCAATAGCACAAAGCCCAATGGCCACACGGCGGGCCACAAAACGGAGTCCAACGACCGAGTCAGCAGTACGGCGAGGAGCAGCTCGGAGAGCGACACGGAGGAGGACTATCGCATGGGAGAGGACACGCCCTTCCTGAGTTTACAGGATTACATGGCTGCAGGTGTGGAGCCACTCACAGACAGCTACAGAACTTACCCAGCACGCCGACTCTCCCCACAGGATGACCTGCAAGCCAGGTTATCCAGCATCATCGCCAACCAAGATCCAATTGCTGTATGATGTCAAAAAAGTAAATATCGCTTAGAAAAATACTTCAAATACTTCAAAAATAAATAATAGTCACTACTAAACTTTTATTTTCTATAAATTAAATATTTGCACAAAAAAAGAAAGAAAGACAACGTTTATTTTAGTGAAGTAGTGAATAAAGTATTTTATAAATAAATAGAAATGTGTACAAACATGCTCATGTCATGAAAGAAAGTGCCATATACACTACTATATACCAATGGTTCAGAGTATTTCAATGGAGAAAAATATTAATGGTGCCTTTAATTTCCATTTGATGTGCTTAAGGGAACTGCATCATGACTCTGGTCCATATATTCATAATTTTCTTCTCGCTGTTGGCGTTTCAACCTGACCCTTAAAACAAAATAATCCACCAGCACTATGCATTACCTATAATGACCTGTATGAACTACTCACTGTAAGCTCAATACAATGTTATTCTACTGAATCTGCGGTGTTGCTTATGTGTTCAAGTGCATGTCATTTCTCCCCATTTACATGAATGCAGTCATAGTCTACGTACAGAGGTGCACACAACAAAGTATTTAGTGTTCACCTAACACAGCACCAAAATATTATACACTATTTCAAGATTTCCACACTCACTTTTGGTTGACTCAAATGGTAAAATAAAATTGTATTCATATTTTTTTATGCTTTTCTTGGCCTGTTAGCCAATAACAAATGAATTACCAAGTCAATCACCTGGGAAGAATATTGAATGTGTAATCTGATTAACATGATTAAATATTTGTATGAAAATAACAAGATTCAACAACTGAGACACAAACTGAACAAAGGTGGGTCAAAATCAAAAGTAACAGTCAGTATCTGGTGTGGCCACCAGCTGCATTAAGTACTGCAGTGCATCTCCTCCTCATGGACTGCACCAGATTTGTCAGTTCTTGCTGTGAAATGTTACCCCACTCTTCCACCAAGGCACCTGCAAGTTCCCGGACATTTCTAGGGGGGAATACCCTAAGCCCTCACCCTCCGATCCAACAGGTCCCAAACGTGCTCAATGGGATTGAGGAGGGACATGTCAGGGTGAGCCTGCAGGAAGGGTACCACATGAGGGAGGAGGATGTCTTCCCTGTAATTCACAGCGTTGATATTGCCTGCAATGACAACAAGCTCAGTCCGATGATGCCGTGACACACCACCCCAGACCATGTCGGATCCTGCCCCTCCAAATCGATCACGCTCCAGTGTACAGGCTTCCTTTGACGATAAACGCAAATATGACCACCCCCCCTGGTGAGACAAAACTGCTACTCGTCAGTAAAGAGCACTTTTTGCCAGTCCGGTCTGGTCCAGCGATGGTGGGTTTGTGCCCATAGGCGACGTTGTTGCCGGTGATGTCTGGTGAGGACCTGCCTTACAACAGGCCTGCAAGCTCTCAGTCCAGCCTCTCTCAGCCGATTGTGGACAGTCTGAGCACTGATGGAGAGATTGTGCATTCCTGGTGTAACTTGGGCAGTTGTTGTTGCCATCCTGTACTTGTCCCGCAGGTGTGATGTTCGAATGTACCGACCCTGTGCAGGTGTTGTTACACATGGTGTGGTAGCAGAATCAGAATTAGTTAGGTAACATTGATAAATAACATGTTTTATTTATATAATAATGCTTATGTGAGATATTTGTCATTAGAATGTTTTCTTTTGGATAATACTGTTGGCAGTTTGCAGTTATCGCTTCTCTGCTAGGGCTTAGTCACTAGGGGCCCAGAGAGGAGAGATCAGGCTTGTCTTCTTATGGGAAAGTGTCTGTAACTATTACACGTCCCCTCTGAGGTTGCCCTTATCTTGATTTAGTATATGACCTCTTGTCCAGGAGGGAGTGTGTTTGATATGGGAGTATCTACAGATGACAATTGATATATGCCATTGGATGAGGTAATGTTTTGGTACTAAGTGGTACCAAGAACGAGCTAAGAACTTAGTCTAAGAGGGCAAACTGAATGATAATTTATAGCCAATGCTGTCTGGCTATGGGATACTCCTCTCTAAAGTAAAATCTTGCTTTGTGTAATGTTCCTAAGATATGTTATTTGTCATGTGAGTTTAGATGGGTGTGTCTTTGCTATAAAGGATCTCAGTTGCCATCCTGTCATCCTGTCTCCCTGTAGCACTGTCCTTAGGCGTCTCACAGTACGGACATTGCAATTTATTGCCCTGGCCACATCTGCAGTCCTCATGCCTCCTTGTAGCATACCTAAGGCATGTTCACACAGATGAGCAGGGACCCTGGGCATGTTTCTTTTTGTGTTTTTCAGAGTCAGTAGAAAGGTCTCTTTATAGTGTCAGCTGTAAGCTGTTAGTGTCTTAACGACCGTTCCACAGGTGCATGTTCATTAATTGTTTATGGTTCATTGAACAAGCATGGGAAACAGTGTTTAAACCCTTTACAATGAAGATCTGTGAAGTTATTCGGATTTTTACGAATTATCTTTGAAAGACAGGGTCCTGAAAAAGGGACATTTATTTTTTGCTGAGTTTAGAAGAATTAATCAAATAAAATAAAAATAATTGGGTAAATTGGGTAAACGGTTAGTATCTTGGGACATTTACTGAATGCACTATGTACATCCTTGCCATTATTCTGTGTATTGCGTTCTATATAATAGATGTATTTAGTAATCTCTGGTTAAGCAATACTCTGTACGATGCTCTCACTATAGCCACATCTCATGACTTGCAAGTCCAAATTGTAGAGATATGTACTGAATGAATGATTGAATATATGACTCAGTCTTTCAACAACACATCTGTGGGTAGTGCATTCTGGGGATCAATGATAAAAGCGAAAGCTTTTTCATTTGTTTCAATTGTGTTTTAGTATGCTAGTCAATTTCTGCATTTTTGTCCTCCTAAACATTTTGGATAATGTAAACATTTTGGATGTTACATTATCCTATCTGTTATTTTGTGTGAATACAGAATACATTTGTTTTCAGCTGTCCGACTTATCTCTGTGTAATATCATCAACATTAACATATTTTATTATATAATATGTATGTTATATTCCAAGGATACATTTAGGAGTCATGCTAGACAGGAACCACATGAGGTATGGGTTGAATGAGTATTCATGGCCTGCCGAAGACTGTCACCAATAATGTATCACTATAATGAATAGGTAACTAGACAGATTTTCTTTACTACATGATCACATCACCTGTGAAGATTCATTATTTCCAAATGGTAATTTCCTCATAATAATCGACAGTTCAATCTGCTTGTCGCCAGCATTAGCATGACACTATGTTATGAAGGCTTTCCCCCCCTAAATTATAAGTTTGTAATGATGATGGCCCAATCTGAAATGTATCAACAGATATATATTTATTTATATTATTTATTTAGTGTTTATTTATTTTGTGGTCCTTATTATTATTATTTTTTACAGATGACATATTTTAATCAGCGTTTTATATATTTCTGTCACGACTTCGGCCGAAGTTGGTCCCTCTCCTTCTTCAGGCGGTGTTCGGCGGTTGACGTCACCGGCTTTCTAGACACCACCGATCCATGTTTCATGTTAGTTTTGTCTTGATTATTTACACACCTGGTTTCCATTCCATTAATTATGTTCATTATTTAACCCTCTGATTTCCTTCTCTGTTTTGTGCGTTATTGTTTGTCATGTGGGTTCTCGTTGTTCATGCTTTAGTTTATTGTACATGTTCCTTGTTGGAATCTTAACATTTATTGAGTAAATCTTGGATTATTACTCAGAACTGTGTCCTGCGCCTGACTCTGCATTTATTCAATTTGATCAACGGCCTCACAGAGTAATGCACCAATATTATGGAGTCAGCAGGTACAGCCAGCCCTCCTCTCCCAATGGAGGAGCGTGTTCAGCAGCAGGCGACCATGTTACAGAGTCTCGGTACAGCTATGGATCGCATGCTGCAAACCATGGACCGATGGGAGAGAGAGGGTTTTCCACTCCCCCCTTCAGCACACTCCCAGCTTCCACAACAACCGACCCAGAGATCTACACTTCCTACATCATTAGAATAAAGTGGGATTCGACTCTCACTCCCAGGAGCATATGATGGTACGGCTCCCGGGTGCCAGGGTTTCCTTCTCCAGCTGGAGCTCTACCTGGCAGCTGTTCAGCCAGCCCCTTCAGCACGCGAGAGAGTGAGCGCCCTCATCTCTTGTCTGACTGGAAAAGCACTAGTCTGGGCCAACACTATCTGGAGCTAAGAAGGACTGACGTTGGACAATTACGAAGATCACGCCCGGTTTTCGATCATCCAACGGAGGGGAGAGCAGCGGGGGAACGCTTGTTCCATTTAAGACAAGGGATGAGGAGCGCACAAGAGTTCGCTCTGGACTTTAGAACTCTAGCCGCCTGCACAGGATGGAATGAGCATGCCCTGATCGACCACTACAGGTGTAGTTTACGCGAGGACGTTCGCAGGGAGTTGGTCGGTGCTGGGGAGGTTCTCCAGGTAATCGAGGTGGCAGCGGAGCACTGGTGAATCATCTCAGGTGATTAGGAACACACCTCACCCAGAGCTCCCTGTTGCACACGTGGTTGAATGTTGCCTTTCCTGAGTTGTCCCAGCTTTCCCAGCATAAGGCGCTAGTAGATTCAGGTGCAGCTGGGAACTTTATTGACCGTACCTTTGCACTTAGTTTCGGGAATCCTATTGTTCCTGTTGATGTTCTCTTCCCTGTACATGCCTTAGATAGTCGTCCATTGGGGTCAGGGCTAATCAGGGAGGTCACAGCTCCACTACGTATGATAATTCAGGAGAAACATGAGGAGATAATTAGCCTCTTTTTGATCGACTCTCCTGCGTTTCCTGTTGTGTTGGACCTTCCCTGGTTGGCCTCGCATGATCCTATTATTTTGTGGCAACAGAGGGCTCTCAAGGGAAGGTCTCGTCAGTGTTCAGGGAGGTGTGTAGGTGTTTCCTTAGGTGCCACCACGGTGGAGAGTCCAAACCAGGTATCCACCATGCACATTCCTCCTGAATATGCCAATTTGGCACTCACCTTCTGTAAAAAGAAGGCGACTCAATTACCACCCCATCGACCGGGGGATTGTGCGATAAATCTCCTGGTAGGCGATGCACTCCCCAGGAGTCACGTGTATCCTCTGTCACAGGAGGAGACGGTGGCTATGGAAACATATGTCACCGAATCTCTGGGACAGGGACACATTCGGCCTTCCATTTCACCTGTCTCCTCGAGTTCCTTTTTTGTGAAGAAGAAGGATGGAGGTTTGCACCCGTGTATTGACTATCAAGGTTTGAATCAGATCACTATAAAATACAGTTACCCACTACCTCTTGTCGTGTCTTTACTATCATTAAACTGAAGACATCGTTTTTATCAAAGATTCTCTGTAATTAGTTACTCGATTAAACTGAATAATCATGTAACTATAATGAAGTTGGGGCACCAAGGAAAGTATTCAGATTACAAAGTTATAATTTCCCAATATAACCTTTCAGATATTTTCATATCTGATCAATAGTCTTCTGATTAATGATTTATTTATTTTACCTCACGTTAGTCTCATTCCAAACTTCATAAATTGTTGGTTATCTGCACGAACCCAGTCTTCACTATGAGTCATCCCATACATCAATTGTCTTAAATCATTTATTTATTACTAACTAAGTAATTCACAGAAATGCATAAACAAACCGTAAATATGGTTACATGAAATGATAGAATGTGCCCTAGTGGGCTGAACCGGCATGGCGGCTTGTTTGACAAACGGGGAGTGGGGGTTTTTACCAAGAAGTCACGACAGAGTTAATAATTATAACAATTGAAATGCTAATCCTTACACATGAACGCTCACTCATTTGGGAACAATTGAAATCAATATATATATATATTTACGCTCAGTGTGTCATCTTGATCGCTGGTGAAAAATCATTATTTTGTAGAATTGTCCATCTCTCTCTCTGTCTTGGTTAGAGGGGATAGTTCAAAGTGGCATTCGTTATAGAATGGATGTTTCGGCGGTTGTCGTTCTTTGCGTTCAATGATACCGGATTCCTAGCTGCAGACTAGTAATCAATATCAAAGACTTGTTCTTATTCTGTCGGTATCGATAGTCTAAGAGTTTAACGACGTGGTATGGTTGAAAGATCCAGCAATGGTCTGCAACCTTTCGTCCCCCTCCTAATGGAGAAAAACATGGTCTGCTGATAATTTCTCAAAGTTGTTTTTTTATTCGGAATGGCAGAAAGGGCTGTCCCAGGATGTCTGAACCTAACTGGGCTCAGGAGCGGTCCTCTGATTTAGTTCAAATCAAAAGGGAATTGTATTTTTCTTCATTAAACTGTGCACAATCATATTACACCATTATACAAATAGTATCATCCTCATTCATCTTATACAACAATTAGATGTAAACCTCATATCTGAGGCTATTATGTAAACAGCGTTATGGTAATGTGGCCACACTGTCTCTCTTGAGCTTCCCAAGTTGTGACAAACGGACCAGTTTGTAGCTGGATTCGTCACCGATCTTTTACACTTTCTCCGGAACATGAAACTTGTTCGTACCTCAAGTTCTGTGAGGTGGAGGGATTTCCTTTGTCTCCATGAAAAACTACTCTCTATAACTGTGTGTCCATGGGGCAGGGTCTTCCTTAGGAATTTATGACCTCACTCTGCCCACAGCAGTCTGGTTGTAGAAGCAGAGAGCGGGGGATGGTGCTCGCTGTACTCAAAGAGGGCAACGTCATCGCACTCTCATAGCCAGTATGAGTCATTACACGGGGCTGCTTCTTCACAAAATTGGACCTCAGGAGCAGTTACAACCTGGTGCATATTAACCTCTTACTCCTACCCAACACGCAGGCATCCCATCCGGACATCTGGAAATGCAAATGCGCTACGCTAAATGCTAATAGCACTCGTTAAAACTCAAACGTTCATTAAAATACACATGCAGGGTACTGAATGAAAGCTACACTCGTTGTGAATCCAGGCAACAAGTCAGATTTTTAAAATGCTTTTCGGCGAAAGCATGAGAAGCTATTATCTGATAGCATGTAACACCCCAAAAGACCCGCAGGGGACGTAAACAAAATAATTAGCATAGTCGGCGCTACACAAAACGCACAAATAAAATATAAAACATTCATTACCTTTGACCATCTTCTTTGTTGGCACTCCTAGATGTCCCATAAACATCACTATTGGGTCTTTTTTCGATTAAATCGGTCCATATATAGCCTAGATATCGATCTATGAAGACTGTGTGATCAAGGAAAAAAATAGCGTTTTATAACGTAACGTCATTTTTTAAAATTAAAAAAGTCGACGATAAACTTTCACAAAACACTTCGAAATACTTTTGTAATGCAACTTTAGGTATTAGTAAACGTTAATAATCGATCAAATTGATCACGAGGCGATGTATATTCTATAGCTGTACGTCTGGAAATAATGTCTGGGTAAATCTCAACCAAAATATCCTGTCGGAGACCGGAAGAAATGCGCTGCCTTGCGTCTGTTTGACCAAGAAACAAATCGTAGGCAAATGACAAGACTGTTGACATCGTGTGGAAGCTGTAGGTATTACAGCAACCTCGGCCCCATTTAATGTGGTTCACATTCAACAATGGGTTCTAGTGGCGCATGGATATATTTCCGCATTTTCAGTGATCAGATTTTCCTGCGCTTTTCGATGAAACGCACGTTCTGTTATAGTCACAGCCATGATTTAACCAGTTTTATAAACGTCTGAGTGTTTTCTATCCACACATATCATATGCATATACTCTATTCCTGGCATGAGTAGCAGGGCGCTGAAATGTTGGGCGATTTTTAACAGAATGTTCAAAAAAGTAGGGGTAGGAGTAACAGGTTAAGGGAGGAGATGAGTGGAAGACGGCATTTAGCACTACTTCTGGGCACTATGAATATCTCGTCATGCCGTACGGGTTAATGAATGCTCCATCAGTCTTCCAATCCTTTGTAGACAAGATTTTCAGGGACCTGCACGGGCAGGGTGTAGTGGTGTATATTGATGAGTTTCTGATATACACTGCTATACACGCCGAGCATGTGTCTCTGGTGCGCATGGGTGCTTGGTCGACTGTTGGAAATTGGCCGAATCTTACCACGGTAAAGGAGGTGCAGCGGTTTTTAGGGTTTGTCAACTACTACCTCAGGTTTATCCTGGGTTTCGGTCAGGTAGTGGCTCCCATTATCTCCTTGCTGAAGGGGGACCGGTGTGACTGCAGTGGTCAAGGCTCTGTTTACCTCGGCTCCCGTGTTGGCTCATCCTGATCCCTCTTTAGCTGTGCTTTCTCAGCCACCTAAACTCCGCCCCTGCGCTTTCTTTTCGAAGAGGCTCAGCCCGGCGGAGCGAAACTATGATGTAGGGGACCGGGAGCTGTTAGCTGTTGTTAGGGCTCTGAAAGCGTGGAGACATTGGCTTGAGGGGGTTAGACACCCTTTCCTAATTTGGACTGACCACCGCAATCTGGAGTACATTTGGGCAGCTAGGAGACTGAACCCTCGCCAAGCGAGGTGGGCCATGTTTTTCACCCGCTTTGTTTTCACTCTGTCCTACAGACCAGATTCCCAGAACATTGAGGCAGACGCACTGTCCATGATTTATGACACGGAGGAGCAGTCCGCAGAGCATACTCCCATAATTCCTGCTTCTTGCCTGGTGGCACCGGTGGTATGGGAGGTATGGGAGGTGGACGCGGACATCGAGCGGGCGTCACGTACAGAGCCCACTCCGCCACAGTGTCCAGTTTGGCGTCTTTACGTTCCGTTGGATGTCCGTGATCGTTTGATCTGTTGGGCCCACACACGTCACCCTCCTCGGGTCATCCTCCTCGGGTCATCTATCGGTCGGACAGTGCGCTGTCTTGCTGGGAAGTACTGGTGGCCCACTTTAGTTAAGGACGTGAGGGTTTGTGTTTCCTCCTGCTCGGTGTGCGCACAGTGTAAGGCACCTAGACACCTGCCCAGAGGGAAATTGCAGCCTCTTCCCGTTCCACAACGACCGTGGTCACACCTATCGGTGGATTTCGTGACGCATCTTCCCCGTCACGGGGTAATTCCACGATCCTAGTCATTGTGGATGGGTTTTCTAATTCCTGCCGTCTCCTTCCTTTGCTCGGTCTCCCTACGGCTCTAAAAACTGCGGAGGCCCTGTTCACCCACGTATTCCGACACTACGGGGTGCCTGAGGATATAGTTTCTGATTGGGGTCCCCAATTAACATCTAAAGTCAGTAGGGCATTTATGGAGCGCCTGGGGGTCTCGGTTAGCCTCAGCTCAGGTTTTCACCCTGAGAGTAATGGGCAGGTAGAGAGAATTAACCAGGTTGTGGGTAGGTTTCTGCGGTCCTATTGCCAGGACCGGCCGGGGGAGTGGTCGGTTTTCATCCCCTGGGCGGAGATGGCCCAAAATTCTCTTTGCCACTCTTCCACTAACCTATCTCCTTTCCAGTGTGTGCTAGGTTATCAGTCGGTCCTGGTACCTTGGCATCAGAGCCAGATCGAGGCTCCTGCAGTGGATGAATGGTTTCGACACCCGGAGGCGACATGGGACGCTACTCATGTGCGTTTACAACGGGCCATCAGGCGACAGAAGGCGAGTGCCGACCGCTACCGCAGTGAGGCAGATCGGGTCTGGCTCTCGACCCGAAACTTGCCCTGCCGGAAGCTGGATCCGCGGTTTGTGGGGCCATTTAAAGTCCTGAGGAGATTGGACGAGGTTTGATATAGGTTACAACTTCCCTGATTATCGTATTAACCCCTCGTTCCATGTGTCTCTCTTCAGGCCGGTGGTGGCTGGTCCGCTCCAGCAGTCTGAGGTGCGGGAGGTTCCTCCGCCCCGGCGTATACTGTGCGAGCCATCATGGACTCAAGACGTCGGGCGAGAGGCCTTCAGCACCTCGTGGAGTGGGAGGGGTATGGTCCGGAGGAGAGATGCTGGGTGCCGGTGGAGGACATCCTAGATCCATCATTACTGCAGGAATTTCATCGCCTCCATCCGCATCGCCCTGCGCCTCGTCCTCCGGGTCGCCCCCAAGGCCGGTGTCGGTGCATTGCTGCATCCACGCTTAAAGGGGGGGTACTGTCATGACTTCGGCCGAAGTTGGTCCCTCTCCTTCTTCAGGCGGTGTTCGGCGGTCGACGTCACCGGCTTTCTAGACACCACTGATCCATGTTTCATGTTTGTTTTGTTTTGATTATTTGCACACCTGGTTTCCATTCCATTAATTATGTTCATTATTTAACCCTCTGATTTCCTTCTCTGTTTTGTGCGTTATTGTTTGTCATGTGGGTTCTCGTTGTTCATGCTTTATTTTATTGTACATGTTTCTTGTTGGAATCTTAACATTTATTGAGTAAATCTTGGATTATTACTCAGAACTGTGTCCAGCGCCTGACTCTGCATTTATTCCATTTTACCAACATCCTCACAATTTCGTTGGTATATATTTGAAAAGTGTGGAAACGTTATATTTTCTTTCTCTGTCCCGATTTATATATGTTGTCTTCAATATGGGGTCAAACATCTGTTTGCCTTTAAGCATTGATACCGCTATTTTATTCAACATAAATTAATTCAAATAAAAAATGCACACATACTTTGAGTGTACATACACACTGATGATTAGCTGTGTGGCTAGAAACCAGGACGAAATTTCCGTCAATCACATCTTGATATATCCCTTGATGAACTGCTTTCAATTTATGTAAACACCATGAAAATCTTAAGTACTTTTTAAACATAAAATATTAAACCAATGTTTTGTGTTTGAGGACCACTACCTCAAAGCCTTTGTCTCTGTAATGGTTGGAGTGGACCAAAGTGCAGCGTGGAAAGTGTTCATGGTTTTAACCTCTCTGGGATAGGCGGGATGCTTGCGTCTCACTTGGCTAATAGCCAGGGAAAATGCAGAGCGCCAAATTCAAATAAAATACTATAAAAATCAAACATTCATTAAATCACACATGTAAGATACCAAATTAAAGCTACACTCGTTGTGAATCCAGCCAACATGTCAGATTTCCAAAAGGCTTTTTGGCAAAAGCATAAGAAGCTATTATCTGATGATAGCACAACAGTAAACAAAGAGTGAGTAGCATATTTCAACCCTGCAGGCGCGACACAAAACGCAGAAATAAAATATAAATCATGCCTTACCTTTGACGAGCTTCTTTTGTTGGCATTCCAATATGTCCCATAAGCATTACACAAGGTCCTTTTGTTCAATTAATTCCATCGATATATATCCAAAATGTCCATTTATTTGGCACGTTTGATCCAGAAAAACACAGCTTCCAATTTGCGCAACGTCACTACAAAATATCTCAAAAGTTACCTGTAAACTTTGCCAAAACATTTCAAACTACTTTAGGTAGTTTTATTAAACGTTTATAATCGATCAAATTGAAGATGGGACTATCTGTGTTCAGTACAGGAAGACGCCTCTCTCAGAAAGTACACTTCAAGTGACACTCATTCAAGATGGCCGTACTTCTTCATTACACAAAGGAATAACCTCAACCAATTTCTAAAGACTGTGGACATCCAGTGGAAGTGGTAGGAACTGGAAACAAGTCCCTTAGAAATCTGGTTCCCTAATGAAAAATAGTCAGTGACCCCCAAAAAAATCTGAATGGTTTGTCCTCTGGGTTTTGCCTGCTACATTAGTTCTGTTATACTCACAGACGTGATTCAAACAGGTTTAGAAACTTCAAAGAGTTTTCTATCCAAATCTATTCTATTCTGGGGATGAGTAGCAGGAAGTTGAATTTGGGCACGCTATTTATCCAAAAGTGAAAATGCTGCCCCCTATCCCGAAGAACTTTTAATTTTCAAAAACACTCAAACAAAATAACTAACGTGAAAACGAAAGCGAACAGTTCTGTCAGGCAAAAAAAAAAGGAAACAAGATCCCAAAAAACCCAAAAGGACAACCTATATGTGATCCCCAATCAGAGACAACGATAGACAGCTGCCTCTGATTGGGAATGACACACTGGCCAAAAACAAAGAAAAGAAAAACAGACTTTCCCATCTGAGTATCACCCTGGCCTAACCAAAAATAGAGGGGGCTACTGTCAGGGCGTGGATCATCACTGGAGGCTTCGTGCCATGGATCATCACTGGAGGCTTCGTGCCATGGATCATCACTGGAGGCTTCGTGCCATGGATTATCACTGGAGGTGTCGTGCCATGGATCATCACTGGAGGCGTCGTGCCATGGATCATCACTGCAGGCTCCGGGCCATGGATCATCACTGGAGGCTTCGGGCTACTGAGTCTGCCGATAAGAATATGGTGATTGACAGAGTCGAAAGCCTTGGCAAGGTCGATGAAGATGATATCGTTTAGTACCTTGAGCGTGGCTGAGGTGCACCCGTGACCGGCTCGGAAACCAGATTGCACAGCGGAGAAGGTACGGTGGGATTCAAGATGGTCAGTGACCTGTTTGTTGACTTGGTTTTCGAAGACCTTAGATAGGCAGGGCAGGATGGATATAGGTCTGTAACAGTTTGGGTCCAGGGTGTCTCCCCATTTGAAGAGGGGGATGACTGCGGCAGCTTTCAATCTTTAGGGATCTCAGACGATATGAAAGAGAGGTTGAACAGGCTGGTAATAGGGGTTGCGACAATGGCGGCGGATAGTTTCAGAAATAGAGGGTCCAGATTGTCAAGCCCAGCTGATTTGTACAGTTCCAGGTTTTGCAGCTACATGCTTGGGCAAGTAGCTGCGGGGGGGGGGTGGGGGGCGGAGCTGTTGGCCGAGGTTGGAGTAGCCAGGCGGAAGGCTTGGCCAGCCGTTGAGTAATGCTTGTTGAAGTTTTCGATAATCATGGATTTATCGGTGGTGACCGGGTTACCTAGCCTCAGTGCAGTGGGCAGCTGGGAGGAGGTGCTCTTGTTCTCC
Source organism: Oncorhynchus keta (assembly GCF_023373465.1). Classification (NCBI taxonomy): domain Eukaryota; kingdom Metazoa; phylum Chordata; class Actinopteri; order Salmoniformes; family Salmonidae; genus Oncorhynchus; species Oncorhynchus keta. The sequence goes on from NW_026290910.1 coordinate 147,157, forward strand.
ATGGACTTCACAGTGTCCCAGAACTTTTGGAGTTGGAGCTACAGGATGCAAATTTCTGCCTGAAGAAGCTGGCCTTAGCTTTCCTGACTGACTGCATGTATTGGTTCCTGACTTCCCTGAACAGTTGCATATCGCGGGGACTATTCGATGATCCCACAAAACCCAAAAGGAAAATGACAACTTTTATGTGATCCCCAATCAGAGACAACGATAGACAGCTGCCTCTGATTGGGAACCACACACGGCCAAAAACAAAGAAATAGAAAACATAGACCTTCCCACCGAGTCTCACCCTGACCTAACCAATCATAGAGAATAAAAACGATCTCTAAGGTCAGGGCCTCTGTCTTAAATATTTTCCAAAACCAGTGGCTTAAAGTACTTAAGTATTTTAAAAATATGTTTACTTAAGTATTTTGGAGTATTTTTACTTTTAATACACTATATTCCGCAAGAAAATAATGTACTTTTCACTCCACACATTTTCAATGACAACCAAAAGTACTCGTTACATTTTTTTATTTTTTATTTTATTTTAAATGTAACCTTTATTTAACTTAGCAATTCAGTTAAGAACAAAATCTTATTTACAATGACGGCCTACTGGGAAACAGTGGGTTAACTGCCTTGTTCAGAGGCAGAACAACAGATGTTTACCTTGTCAGCTCGAGGATTCGATCCAACAACCTTTCAGTTACTGGCCCAATGTTTTTCCTATTTTGTTGCATTACAACCTGGAATTTAAAAGGAATTTTATTTGGATTTCATGTAATGGACATACACAAAATTGTCCCAAAAAAATACTTTTTCAAAATATTCTAAAATGGAAAAAATGGAAAAGTGCTGCATGCATATGTATTCACCCCATTTGCTATGAAGCCCCTAAATAAGATCTGTTGTAACCAATTACCTTCGGAAGTCACATAATTAGTTAAATAAAGTGCACCTGTGTGCAAAGTGTCACAAGATCTGTCACATGATCTCAGTATATATACACCTGTTCTGAAAGACCCCAGAGTCTGCAACACCACAAAGCAAGGGGCATCACCAAGCAAGTGGCACCATGAAGACCAAGGAGTTCTCCAAACAGGTCAGGGAAGTAGTTGTGGAGAAGATATCAGAAACTTTGAACAACCCACGGAGAACCACAACAAACCTTCCAAGAGAGGGCTGCCCACCAGCACTCATGGACCAGGCAAGGAGGGCATTAATCAGAGGCAACAAAGAGACCAAAGATAACCCACATAACCCACAAGATACCCCAATCTCCAGTGTGTGTTATCTGTCCATAGGACCACTTTAAGCCGTACACTCCACAGAGCTGGGCTTTACGGAAGAGTGGCCAGAAACAAGCAATTGCTTAAAGAAAAAAATTAGCATAAACATTTGGTGTTTGCCAAAAAGCATGTGGGAGACTCCCCAAACATATGGAAGAAGGTACTCTGGTCAAAGGAGATTAGAATTGAGATTTTTGGCCATCAAGGAAAACACTATGTCTGGCGCAAATCCAACACCTCTCATCATCCTCATCACCTCTCATTTTTCATCGGCAGGGACTGAGAAACTTGTCAGAATTGAAGGATGGCGCTGAATACAGGTAACCTGTTTCAGTCTCCCAGAGATTTGAGACTGGGATGGAGGTTCACCTTTCAGCAGGACAATGACCCTAACCCATACTGCTAAAGCAACACTCCAGTGGTTTATTTAAGGAGAAATATTTAAATGTCTTGGAATGGCCTAGTCTAAGCCCAGACCTCAATCAATTTGAGAATCTGGGGTATGACTTAAAAACTTCTTAGGGCTGAGATCCCGTTAACGGGATCGATATGACAACAGCCAGGGAAAGTGCAGGGCGCCAAATTCAAACAACAGAAACAAAACAATTCCTCAACCATAATTCCTCAACCATACAAGTATTTTATACCATTTTAAAGGTAATCTTGTTGTTAATTCCACCACAGTGTCAGATTTCAAATAGGCTTTACAGCAAAAACACCATAAACTATTATGTTAGGTCAGAGCCAAGTCACAGAAAACCAAAGCCATTTTTCCAGCTAAAGAGTGGAGTCACAAAAATCAGAAATAGAGATTGAATTAATCACTAACTTTTGATGATCTTCATTAGATGACACTCATAGGACTTCATGTTACACAACACATGTATGTTTTGTTCGATAAAGTTCATATTTATACACAAAAAATCTCAGCATACATTGGTGCGTTATGTTCAGTAGTTCCAAAAACATCCGGTGATTTTGCAGAGAGCCACATCAATTTACAGAAATACTAATTATAAATACAAGTGTTGCACATGAAACTTTAGATAAACAGCCGTGTTTAGCACTAACTGAAGTTTATTTAGTGCTTTATCCGGGTAGCCGGAAAGTAGAGCGTTGCAGTAGTCTAACCTAGAAGTGACAAAAGCATGGATACATTTTTCTGCATCATTTTTGGACAAAAAGTTTCTGATTTTTGCAATGTTACGTAGATGGAAAAAAGCTGTCCTTGAAATGGCCTTGATATGATCTTCAAAAGAGAGATCAGGGTCCAGAGTAACGCCGAGGTCCTTCACAGTTTTATTTGAGACGACTGTACAACCATTAAGATTAATTGTCAGATTCAACAGAAGATCTCTTTGTTTCTTGGGACCAAGAACAAGCATCTTTGTTTTGTCCGAGTTTAAAAGTAGAAAGTTTGCAGCCATCCACTGTCTGTCTGAAACACATGCTTCTAGCAAGGGCAATTTTGGGGCTTCACCATGTTTCATAGAAATGTACAGCTGTGTGTCATCCGCATAACAGTGAAAGTTAACATTATGTTTTCGAATAACATCCCCAAGAGGTAAAATGTATAGTGAAAACAATAGTGGTCCTAAAACGGAACCTTGAGGAACACCGAAATGTACAGTTGATTTGTCAGAGGACAAACCATTCACAGAGACAAACTGATATCTTTCCGACAGATAAGATCTAAACCAGGCCATAACTTTTCCATGTAGACCAATTTGGGTTTCCAATCTCTCCAAAAGAATGTGTGTGATCGATGGTATCAAAAGCAGCACTAAGGTCTAGGAGCACGAGGACAGATGCAGAGCCTCGGTCTGACGCCATTAAAAGGTAATGTATCACCTTCACAAGTGCCGTCTCAGTGCAATGATGGGGTCTAAAACCAGACTGAAGCATTTCGTATACATTGTTTGTCTTCAGGAAGGCAGTAAGTTGCTGTGCAACAGCCTTTTCTAAAATTTTTGAGAGGAATGGAAAATTCGATATAGGCCGATAGTTTTTATATTTTCTGGGTCAAGGTTTGGCTTTTTCAAGAGAGGCTTTATTACTGCCACTTTTAGTGAGTTTGGTACACATCCGGTGGATAGAGAGCCGTTTATTATGTTCAACATAGGAGGGCCAAGCACAGGAAGCAGCTCTTTCAGTAGTTTAGTTGGAATAGGGTCCAGTATGCAGCTTGAAGGTTTAGAGGTCATGATTATTTTCATCATTGTGTCAAGAGATATAGTACTAAAACACTTGAGCATCTCTCTTGATCCTAGGTCCTGGGAGAGTTGTGCAGACTCAGGACAACTGAGCTTTGAAGGAATATGCAGATTTAAAGAGGAGTCCGTAATTTGCTTTCTAATAATCATAATCTTTTCCTCAAAGAAGTTCATGAATTTATCACTGCTAAAGTGAAAGTCATCCTCTCTTGGGGAATGCTGCTTTTTAGTTAGCTTTGCGACAGTATCAAAAATGAATTTCGGATTGTTCTTATTTTCCTCAATTAAGTTAGAAAAATAGGATGATCGAGCAGCAGTAAGGGCTCTTCATTACTGCACGGTACTGTCTTTCCAAGCTAGTCGGAAGACTTCCAGTTTGGTGTGGCGCCATTTCCGTTCCAATTTTCTGGAAGCTTGCTTCAGAGCTCGGGTATTTTCTATGTACCAGGGAGCTAGTTTATTATGAGAAATGTTTTTAGTTTTTAGGGGTGCAACGGCATCTAGGGTATTGCGCAAGGTTAAATTGAGTTCCTCAGTTAGGTGGTTAACTGATTTTTGTCCTCTGGCGTCCTTGGGTAGACAGAGGGAATCTGGAAGGACATCAAGGAATCTTTGTGTTGTCTGTGAATTTATAGCACGGCTTTTGATGTTCCTTTGTTGGGGTCTGAGCAGATTATTTGTTGCAATTGCAAACGTAATAAAATAGTGGTCCGATAGTCCAGGATTATGAGGAAAAACATTAAGATCCACAACATTTATTCCATGGGAGAAAACTAGGTCCAGAGTATGACTGTGACAGTGAGTAGGCCCAGAAACAGGGTCCAGAGACATGTTGGACAAAACCCACTGAGTCGATGATGGCTCCGAAAGCCTTTTGGAGTGGGTCTGTGGACTTTTCCACGTGAATATTAGTCACCAAAAATTTGAATATTATCTGCTATGACTACAAAGTCCGATAGGAATTCAGGGAACTCAATGAGGAACGCTGTATATGGCCCAGGAGGCTTGTAAACAGTAGCTATAGAGAGTGATTGAGTAGGCTGCATAGATTTCATGACTAGAAGCTCAAAAGACGAAAACGTCATTTTTTTTTGTAAATTGAAATTTGCCATCGTAAATGTTAGCAACACCTCCGCCCGCGGGATGCACGGTGGATATGGTCACTAGTGTAGCCAGGAGGTGAGGCCTCATTTAACACAGTAAATTCATCAGGCTTAAGCCATGTTTCAGTCAGGCCAATCACATCAAGATTATGATCAGTGATTAGTTCATTGACTATAATTGCCTTTGAAGTAAGGGATCTAACATTAAGTAGCCCTATTTTGAGATGTGAGGTATCACGATCTCTTTCAATCATGACAGGAATGGAGGTGGTCTTTATCCTAGTGAGATTGTTAAGGCGAACACCGCCATATTTAGTTTTGCCCAACCTAGGTCGAGGCACAGACACGGTCTCAATGGTGATAGCTGAGCTGACTACACTGACTGTGCTAGTGGCAGACTCCACTATGCTGGCAGGCTGGCATTTTTATGGAATGGTCTGGCTACCCATGTGAGAGACGCAGACTCGGTCTCAACCTTTAAGTCTTTATTGAAGACTCATCTCTTCAGTAGGTCATATGATTGAGTGTAGTCTGGCCCAGGAGTGTGAAGGTGAATGGAAAGGAAGGTGAACGGAAGCGGTTTCAACTGCTCTGCCTGCAGCTATGGAACCCTGACCTGTTCACCGGATGTGCTACCTGTCCCAGACCTGCTGTTTTCAACTCTCTAGAGACAGCAGGAGCGGTAGAGATACTCTGAATAATCGGCTATGAAAAGCCAACTGACATTTACTCCTGAGGTGCTGACCTGATGCACCCTTGACAACCACTGTGATTATTATTATTTGACCCTGCTGGTCATTTATGAACATTTGAACATCTTGGCCATGTTCTGTTATAATCTCAACCCAGCACAGCCAGAAGAGAACTGACCACCCCTCATAGCCTGCTTCATCTCAAGGTTTCTTCATAGGTTCTGGCCTTTCTAGGGAGTTTTTCCTAGCCACCGTGCTTCTACACCTGCATTGCTTGCTGTTTGGGGTTTTAGGCTGGGTTTCTGTACAGCACTTTGTGACAACAGCTGATGTAAGAAGGGCTTTATTAATACATTTGATTTATTGATATTTTTATCAATTTTAGTATTTGTGCTGTTGAATGAAAGACATGTTTCTTACTTAATCCTAGTTTAGATATAGTGAAATAGTTTTTCCCCACTTACAGAAGAGGGAACTCAACAATATTTAATCCTTACACAACTTGAGAAAGACATGGCATGTCATTATTGTCTGTGCCAAGAGCCAGAGAAGGATGCAACAGTCCTGTCAATCGTCCTTGTGCTTCCAGCTATTTCTAAAAGTAAGTCATGCATTCCTGGCCAGGTAAAGTCATATTTGATAGTACTGCTGCATTAAGGACAGAATATACAGTCATTTTCAATGGCATGGTTAGATGGCTGGGAGTTTGGGGGTCATCGCTCATTCTCCTTTTGTAATGTTTTTCTGTTGTATGAATATTGATCTAATTGGAGGGGTGGCCAACTCCAATAGGCTTACACAGGCAAGACAATTATGATATTTTTTTCACTAATTGCTCTTTTTACCAATCACAACAGATCTTTTCCAGACCTGATCTGATTGCTCAAAAGAGAAATTAGTTGAAAAAAAGATCAGAATTGCGCTGCTTGTGTAAAAGCAGCCTTAGAGAACTATAGGAGTACATGGGATGAGGTAGAGGCAGAAAGCTGTGGCTAGCGATCACTTGTTGATAAACAAACAATCCAACTTTACTCGGTGTGGCGGCGTTTCGGCATGGCTGTGCTGTGACTGGGTCAGAGATGGTAGGAGATAGTGATGGCAAGATCAGTTGTGAGGGGAGCATGGAGGTGAGGAGGAGCATAAAGTGATTCTGAAGTTGAGGGAGGAAGGGGGAGTTGGGGGCGATGAGTCCGATAAAGTTGACGGCTGTGATAAAATAGTTGATTGGGGAAGTTGTCAAAGTGTTAAGATGGGAGCTTGTTGGTGTTCTGTAAGGACATGGCGCAGAGGGAAAACGCTCTCAAGGTGCAAGGTAGTGTCGAGCAGCTAGACTGATCAAGCAGAGAAGCAGTGGATTCATTAAAGGGGTGATAACAGGAGTGCCTGTGAGTGTTAGCACTAAAGAGGTAAGCGACAACTTGAGAGGAGGCGTTCTAAGTCAAATCAAATCAAAGTTGATTTGTCACGTGAGCCGAATACAACAGGTCTAACCAATAGTGCACAAAAGGTATTAGGTGAAAAATAGGTAAGTAAAGAAATAAAGGCTATATACAGTAAAAAATACAGGCTATATACAGTAGCGAGGCTATAAAAGTAGTGAGGCTACATACAGATACCGGTTCGTCAGGCTGATTGAGGTGGTATGTACATGTAGATATGGTTAAAGTGACTATGCATATATGATGAACAGAGAGTAGCAGTAGCGTAAAAGAGGGGTTGGCGGGTGGTGTGTGGCAGAAAACAATGCAGATAGCCTAGTTAGCCAATGTACGGGAGTACTGATTGGTCGGCCCAATTGAGGTAGTATGTACATAAATGTATAGTTAAAGTGACTGTGCATATATGATAAACAGAGAGTAGCATCAGCGTAAAAGAGGGGTTGTGGGGGGGGGGGCTCCCATTGCAAATAGTCCGGGTAGCCATTTGATTACCTGTTCAGGAGTCTTATGGCTTGGGGGTAAAAACTGTTGAGAAGCCTTTTTGTCCTAGACTTGGCACTCCGGTACCGCTTGCCATGCAGTTTATGACTGGGTTGGCTGGGATATTTGACCATTTTTAGGGCCTTCCTCTGACACCGCCTGGTGTAGAGGTCCTGGATGGCAGGCAGCTTAGCCACAGTGATGTACTGGACCGTTCACACTACCCTCTGTAGTCCTTGCAGTCAGAGACCGAGCAATTGCCGTACCAGGCAGTGATGCAACCAGTCAGAATGCCCTCAATGTTGCAGCTGTAGAACCTTTTGAGGATCTCAGGACCTATGCCAAATATTTTTAGTTTACTGAGGGGGAATAGGCTTTGTCGTGCCCTCTTCACGACTGTCTTGGTGTTCATGGACCATTCTAGTTTGTTGTTGATGTGGACACCAAGGAACTTGAAGCTCTCAACCTGCTCTACTACAGCCCTGTCGATAAGAATGGGGGCATGTGTAACGGATGTGAAACGGCTAGCTTAGTTAGCAGTGCGCGCAAAATAGCGTTTCAATCAGTGACGTCACTTGCTCTGAGACCTTGAAGTAGTAGTTCCCCTTGCTCTGCAAGGGCCGCGGCTTTTGTGGAGCGATGGGTAACGATGCTTCGGTGGGTGACGGTTGTTGATGTGTGCAGAGGGTCCCTAGTTGGCGCCCGGGTATGGGCGAGGGGACGGTCTAAAGTTATACTGTTACGCATGCACGGACCTCCTTTTCCTGTAGTCCACAATCATCTCCTTAGTCTTGGTTACATTGAGGGATAGGTTGTTATTCTGGCACCACCCGGTGGCACCACTCTGACCTCCTCCCTTTTAGGCTGTCTTGTCGTTGTCGGTGATCAGGCCTACCACTGTTGTGTCATCTGCAAACTTAATGATGCTGTTGGGGCCGTGCCTGGCCATGCAGTTGTGGGTGAACAGGGAGTAAAGGAGGGGACTGAGCACGCACCCCTGGGGAGCCAGGATCCAGTTGCAGTGGGAGGTGTTTAGTCCCAGGATCCTTATTGAGCTTATTGATGAGCTTTGAGGGTACTATGGTGTTGAACGCTGAGCTGTAGTCAATGAATAGCATTCTCACATAAGTGTCCCTATTGTCCAGGTGGGAAAGGGCAATGTGGAGTGCAATAGAGATTGCATCATCGGTGGATCTCTTTGGGCGGTATGCAAATTGGAGTGGGTCTAGGGTTTCTGGGATAATGATGTTGATGTGAGCCATGACCAACCTTTCAAAGCACTTCATGGCTTCGGTCGTGAGTGCTACAGGTCTGTAGTCATTTAGGCAGGTTGCCTTTGTGTTCTTGGGCACAGGGACTATAGTGGTCTGCTTGAAACATGTTGGTATTACAGACTCAATCAGGGACATGTTGAAAATGTCAGTGAAGACACCTGCCAGTTGGTCAGAACATGCTCGCAGCACACGTCCTGGTAATCCGTCTGTCCCCGCAGCATTGTGTAAGTTGACTTGTTTAAAGGTCTTACGTTGGCTACGGAGAGGGTGATCATACAGACGTCCGGAACAGCTGATTCTCTCATGCATGTTTCAGTGTTATTTGCCTCAAAGCAAGCATAGAAGTAGTTTAGCTTGTCTGGTATGCTCATGTCACTGGGCAGCTCTCGGCTGTGCTTCCCTTTGTAGTCTGTAATAGTTTGCAAGCCCTGCCACATCCAATGAGCATCATAGCTGGTGTAGTGCGATTTGATCTTAGTCCTCTATTGACGCTTTGCCTATTTGATGGTTCGTCGGAGGACATTTCTAATAAGCTCTCAGGTTAGAGTCCCGCTCCTTGAAAGCGGCAGCTCTAGCCTTTATCTCAATGCGGATGTTGCCTGTAATCCATGGCTGCTCGTTGGAGTTTGTACGTATGGTCGCTGCGAGGACGATATCATCGATGCACTTATTGATGAAGCCAATGACTGATGTGGTGTACTCCTCAATGCCATCGGAGGAATTCAAAACAGTCCTCTAGATTAGCATCTGCTTAATCTTTATTTTTGTTTTTTAAGCAGGAATCAGGAGGATATAAAAATGGTCAGATTTGCCAAATGGAGGGTGAGGGAGAGCTTTGTATGCGTCTCTCTGTGTGTGTAAATGTGGTCCAGAGTTTTTTCCCCCTCTGGTTGCACATTTAACATGCTGATAGAAATGTGATAAAACGGATTTAAGTTTCCCTGCATTAAAGAACCCGGCCACTAGGAGCGCAGCATCTGGTTTGCTTATGGCAGAATACAGCTCATTGAGTGCGATCTAAGCGCCAGCAGCAGTCAGTGGTGGTATGCAGACAGTTACGAAAAATACAGATAATGTCATCGTTCAGCCAGGACTCCGTGAAGCATAAGATAGCATAAGACAGTTTTGAATGTCCCTTTGGTATTTTGGGCGGCAGAGTAGCCTAGTGGTTAGAGTGTTGGACTAGTAACCGGAAGGTTGCAAGTTCAAACCCCCGAGCTGACAAGGTACAAATCTGTCGTTCTGCCTCTGAACAGGCAGTTAACCCACTGTTCCTAGGCCTTCATTGAAAATAAGAATTTGTTCTTAACTGACTTGCCTAGTTAAATAAAGGTAAAATAAAAATGTTAATCTTCCACGTAGGTCAGAGATTTTGTTTTCCAAAGATTGCACGTTTGCTAGCAGAATGGAAGGAAATTGTGGTTTATTCGATCGCCTACAAATTCTCAGAAGGCAGCCTGCACTCTGGCCCACTTCTCTTCTCTTCTCCACCTTCTCTTCATGCAAATGATGGGGATCTGGGCCTGTTTCTGCAAAAGCAGTATATCGTTCACGTCGGGCTCGTTAAACTCGTTAAAAGAATAAAAGGATTCTGCCAGTCTGTGGTGACTAATCGCAGTTCTGATACCCAGAAGTTATTTTCGGTCATAAGCAGCAACAGTATATAAAAAATAAGTTACAAAAAACGCAAAGAAACAAAAAAATAAAATAAAATTGGTTAGGAATACGTAAAACATCAGCCTTGTTCTCTGGCGCCATCTTGTTATTGGAGTTGGGGCGAGGTAAGGTCGGCGCAACAGATGAGAGTAAGAGCCAGTTGGAGACAAAGCAGATTAACAGCACAGCCCCTCTCACAGCATAGCATGAACACATATACAGTACGTTTGGACACAAGCGGGCAGGTGATGAAAAGTAAATGGCCATAAACACACACCTGAATCCAGTGGACTTTTTAAAATGTATTTTATTTTACCTTGATTTAACTAGATAGGCTAGTTGAGAACAAGTTCTCATTTGCAACTGCGACCTGGCCAAGATAAAGCAAAGCATTGCGACACATAAAACAACACAGAGTTACAACAAACATACAGTCAATAAGGAAGGTAAGGCAGTAAATAGGCCATGGTGGATTTGGGTGAAGGAGAAATGGGGGGCTTGGACGAGTTGCTGTGGGGGGTGGAGGCTGTTGATCGGGGTAGGGGTAGCCAGGTGGAAAGCATGGCCAGCCGTAGAAAATTGCTTATTGAAATTCTCAATTATAGTGGATTTATCGGAGGTGACAGTGTTTCCTAGTCTCAGTTTAGTGGGCAGCTGGGAGGAGGTGCTCTTATTCTCCATTTTTTAGTTTGTGCTACAGGATGCACATTTCTGCTTGAAAGAGCTAGCCTTAGCTTTGCTCACTGCCTGTGTATATTGGTTCCTGACTTCTCTGAAAGGTTGCATATCACGGGGGCTTTTCGATGCTAATGCAGAACGCCACAGGATGTTTTTGTGCTGGTCAATGGCAGTCAGGTCTGGAGAGAACCAAGGGCTATATCTATTCCTGGTTCGATATTTTTTTAATTGGGCATGCTTTTTTAAGATGGTGAGGAAGGCACTTTTAAAGAATAACCAGGCATCCTCTACTGACGGAATGAGGTTAATATCCTTCCAGAATACCCGGATCAGGTCGATTAGAAAGCCCTGCTCGCTGAAGTGTTTTAGGGGGCGTTTAAAAGTGATGAGGTGTGGTCGTTTGACTGCAGACCCATTATGGATGCAGGCAATGAGGCAGTGAGCGCTGAGATCTTGGTTGAAAACAGCAGAGGTGTATTTGGAGGTCAAGTTGGTTAGGATGATATCTATGAGGGTGCCCGTGTTTACGGATTTGGGGTTGTACCTGGTGGGTTCATTGATAATTTGTGTGAGATTGAGGGCATCAAGCTTAGATTGTAGGGCGGCCAGGATGTTAAGCATTTCCCAGTTTAGGTCACCTAGCAGCACGAGCTCTGAAGATAGATGGGGGGCAATCAATTCACATATGCTGTCCAGGGTACAGCTGGGGGCAGAGGGTGGTCTATAGCAAGTGGCAATGGTGAGACTTGTTTCTGGAAAGGTGGATTATTAAAAGTAGAAGCTCAAATTGTAAGACAGGACTCTGAAAGCTATCTCTGCAGTAGATTGCAAAACCGCCCTTTGGCAGTTCTATCTTGTTGGAAAATGTTATAGTTAGGGATGGACATTTCAGGGTTTTTAGTGATCTTCATGAGCCAGGATTCAGACAAGGCTAGGACATCCGGGTTGGCAGAGTGTGCTAAAGCAGTGAAATAAACAAACTTAGGGAGGAGGCTTTTAATGTTAACATGCATGAAACCAAGGCTTGTACTGTTACAAAAGTCAATAAATGAGAGCACCTGGGGAGTAGGAGTGGAGCTAGGCACTGCAGGGCCTGGATTAACCTCTACATCACCAGAGGAACAGAGTAGGATAAGGGTACGACTAAAGACTATCAGAACTGGTCGTCTAGTACATTCGGAACAGAGAGTAAAAGGAGCAGGTTTCTGGGCACGATAGAATAGATTCAAGGCGGAATGTACAGACAAAGGTAAGGTAGGATGTGAGTACATTGGAGGTAAACCTAGTCATTGAGTAATGATGAGAGAGATATTGTCACTAGAGATGTTTACACCAGGTGATGTCATCGCATATGTGGGAGGTGGAACTAAATGGTTGGCTAAGACATATTGAGCAGGACTAGAGGCTCTACAGTGAAATAAGGCAATAATCACTAACCAGGACTGTAATGGACAAGGCATATTGATATTAGGGAGAGGCATGCATAGCCGGGTGATCATAGGGGTCCAGTGAGTGGTTGGGCTGGCTGGAGACACAGCGATTCAGACAGCTAGCAGGCTGGGGCTAGCAAGCTAGCAGAAGCGCCTTAGAGGGACATCTTGATGGAGGAAAGTCTGTTTTAGCCTCCGCATGCGGTGACGTCGATAAACCAGTCGTGAAGGATCGGCGGGGTTCCATGCCCCGTACCGGCAGTAGAAGGGGTCCGGGTATTGTAGCCCAGGAGTGGCTGATGGGCTAGCCGGGAGAATGGGCCTAGCATGGGCTAGCTCCAGGTTAATTGGTGCTTGCTTTGGGACAGACGTTAGCCAGGAGTAGACACTCGGATAGCAGTTAGCTAGCTGCGATGATCCAGGTGAAAAGGTTCAGAGCTTGCGGTAGGAATCTGGGGATATAGAGAGGAAATAGGTCCATTGTGCTCAGGTTTGAGTGGCGTTGTACAAACTGGCGAGAGCTTTCCGAGCTAAAGGTTAGCTGATGACCTCTAACAGTGGTTAGCTGACTACTAGCTAGTAGCTAGTGAGCTGGCTAGCTTCTGATGGGGGATTCCGGTTCCGAGGTAAATAAAAATACTTTAGAGAAAACAGATCCACACATTGGGTGAGGCGGGTTGCCGGAGAGTATTTTGAAGTTGAGGTTTAGAAAAAAATCCAAAAGATATGCGAAGACAAAGATATAAAACGTATGGGACACGATAAGACTAAGGTCAAAGACGTCAGACTTCTACGCCATCTTGGATCCATCTTGGACTTCTCAGTGTCTTTCCGGTATCTTTATTCACTCATTTTTTCTGTCTCATATAGGCTGTGTTTTATGTGTGAAGGGCACTTTGAAATATACCTTTTGTAATTATACTTGAATGACAATTTGTACAGTATCTAAACTCTAAAAGAAAGCCCTCTCACTGCCAACTGCGTTTATTTTCAGCAAACTTAACATGTGAAAATATTTGTATGAGTATAACTAGATTCAACAACTGAGACATAAACTGAAGAAGTTCCACAGACATGTGACTAACAGAAATAGAATAATGTGTCCCTGAACAAAGGGGGGGAGCGGGGGGGTCAACATCTAAAGTTACAGTCAGTATCTGGTGTGGCCACCAGTTGCCTAAGTACTGCCGTGGTCCTTCTGTAGCTCAGTTGGTAGAGCATGGCGCTTGTAACGCCAGGGTAGTGGGTTCGATCCCCGGGACCACCCATACGTAGAATGTATGCACACATGACTGTAAGTCGCTTTGGATAAAAGCGTCTGCTAAATGGCATATATTTATTATTATTACTGCAGTGCATCTCCTCCTCATGGACTGCACCAGATTTGCCAGTTCTTGCTGGCACTCTTTCACCAAGGCACCTTCTGGAGGGAATGGCCCTAGGCCTCAGCCTCCGATCCAACAGGTCTCAGACCTGCTCAATGGGATTGAGATCCAGGCTCTTCGCTGACCATCGCAGAACACTGAAATTCCTGTCTTGCAAGAAATCACGCACAGAACGAGCAGTATGGCTGGTGGCATTGTCATGCTGGAGGGTCATGTCAGAATGAGCATGCAGGAAGAGTACCACATGAAGGAGAAGGATGTCTTCCCTGTAATGCACAGTGTTGAGATTGCCTGCAATGACAACAAGCTCAGTCCGATGATGCTGCCCAGACCATGACGGACCCTCCACCTCCAAATCCATCCCGCTCCAGAGTACAGGCCTCAGTGTAACACTCATTCCGTCGACGATAAAAGCAAATCCGACCATCACTCCTGGTGAGACAAAACCGCAAAACAGTTTTCATAACTGTGACCTTAATTCCCTACCGTCTGTAAGCTGTTAGCCTGTTGCGTTGAGTAATCCCGCATCCGGGAGCGTAATTATAGCCTCATGCTCATTACCGTAACACAACATTAACTATTCATGAAAATCACAAATGAAATGAAAGAAATATATTGGCTCACAAGCTTAGCCTTTTGTTAACAACACTGTCATCTCAGAATTTCAAAATATGCTTTTCAACCATAGCTACACAAGCATATGTGTAAGAGTATTGATAGCTAGCATAGCATTAAGCCTAGCATTCAGCAGGCAACATTTTCACAAAATCAAGAAAAGCATTCAAATAAAATAATTTACCTTTGATGAACTTCAGATGTTTTCAATGAGGAGACTCTCAGATAGCAAATGTTCAGTTTTTCCAAAAAGATTATTTGTGTAGGAGAAATCGCTCCGTTTTGTTCATCACGTTTGGCTAAGAAACCCCCCCCCCGAAAATTCAGTCATTACAACACCAAACTTTTTTCCAAATTAACTCCATAATATCGACAGAAACATGGCAAACGTTGTTTAGAATCAATCCTCAAGGTGTTTTTCACATATCTATTCGATGATAAGTCATTCGTGGCAGTTTGGTTTCTCCTCTGAAGGTAAAATACACGCAGCTGGAGATTACGCAATAATTGCAACGGAGGACACCAAGCAGGGCACCTGGTAAATGTAGTCTCTTATGGTCAATCTTCCAATGATATGCCTACAAATACGTCACAATGCTGCAGACACCTTGGGGAAACGACAGAAAGTGTAGCTTCATTCCTTGCCCATTCACAGCCATATAAGGAGACATTGGAACAAAGCGCATTCAAAATCTGGGGCATTTCCTGTTTGAAATTTCATCTTGGTTTCGCCTGTAGCATCAGTTCTGTGGCACTCACAGATAATATCTTTGCAGATTTGGAAACGTCAGAGTGTTTTCTTTCCAAAGCTGTTAATTATATGCATAGTCGAGCATCGTTTCGTGACAAAAAATCTTGTTTAAAACGGGAATGTTTTTTTATCCAAAAATTAAAAGAGAGCCCCCTATATCGAAGAAGTTAGTGTCTTATAGACCATTCCACAGGTGCATGTTCATTAATTGTTAATGGTTCATTGAACAAGCATGTGAAACTGTTTAAACCCTTTACAATGAAGATCAGTGAATGTCCAGGGTCCTGAAAAAAGTTTATATTTGTACATTGTAAAACTGGATGGATATCAGTTTGGCATTAAGATGATTCTTTCAACTTACTTTTTTCACATGCATCTATTTATATAAACTCAAACATACATCTTTATACTCTATGTGTGTGGTAGAATATACATCTTTATACTCTATGTGTGTGGTAGAATATGCCTCCTCAAATGTTTGTTTCTTCTCAATGTGAAGGACAGTTGTTGGTATAACAAGGAGATTCCCCTTCAGTCCATTTCCAGTATGCAGTTTTGTTTGGGGTATTGGAACACCACTTCTGGAGAACAGAAAGCAAGTGTGTTGACTGAAAAACAGATCTACTTCAGTATCTTGCACAATAGTGTCTCTGAGTCACTGGCTGCAGCCCAAATGGCACCTTAATACATTTACAGTGCACTACTTTTGTAGGGCTCAGGTCAGAAGTAGTTTACTATATAAAGCATAGGCTGCCATTTTGGGACGCAGGCAATGACTAGAGAAACATGAAGCTCATCCTTGTTTTGACCCTATGCTGTTCTTTAGAAAAATATAATTCAGAGTCATTGAACACAAACTCATCAGTCCAGGTCTGTGGTCTGCCTGTTGGGACTGTGAGCAGCACAAACAAAAATAATTTCCGTGGCCGTAATAAACAAAGCCTGGGGATCCACAGTTGAAGTATGTTGTCACGTTCTGACCTTAGTTCCTTTGTTATGTCTTTGTTTTAGTATGGTCAGTGCGTGAGTTGGGGTGAGCAGTCTATGTTCTTTTTTCTATAATTTGGGATTTCGGTGTTTGGCCTGGTATGGTTCTCAATCAGAGGCAGCTGTCAATCGTTGTCCCTGATTGAGAACCATACTTAGGTAGCCTGGTTGTCCCTGATTGAGAACCATACTTAGGTAGCCTGTTTTCTATTGTGTTTTGTGTTTTCACCTTTGAGGTGTGGGTGATTATTTTCTGTTCAGTGTTTTTTCAGCACCATACAGGACTGTTCGTTTGTAGTTTTATTTTGTTCAGTGTTCATTACGTTATTAAAAATATGAACACTTACCACGCTGCGAATTGGTCCTCCTCTTCTTCCACCTACGACGAGCGTTACATATGGGACATATTATGTAAAACTAACCGATCTTGTCAGGGGAAAATAAAGGGAAATGTATGAAATATATATTTGATATATTTAGGGGGGAAAAAAAGGGGTTTTGGAAATGATGCAGACAAATGATGGAATTCACAAACTGCAATATTAAAGCTGATATACCCCCATAGAGTCGATATATTTTTATCAACACTTGACCCTAAATAATGGACTGACTTGGTAAGGTAGAGGGGGGAGAGGACATTTTATTTTCCGAGCACACAAAACAATATTGTATTGTGAACTGCTACTTCCTCCCCGTACGATGGACTAATATATTCTGTTCTATTAATGTTGAAAGTCTCACTGAAAATAAAGCTCTATAAAGATATGCTGGCTTAGAAGCGTAGTCAATTATTAGTTCACATGGATAACACTTTTGGTTTATTTCATATTGTATAATGTCACACATTCACAAACCATGCTCCAAAAAGGGCACATGTATTCTGGTGGCATGCAGTGAAGTACTAGGCTGTTTGTTTCCCGTATATGTGGAAAAGTAGTGTTAACTGAGTGATGGTGGAAGAATATTTTTTATAACCCTCAATGTAGCAATATTTAAACGGTCTGTACATGCAACATCCCTTTCTGAGCATATTCTCTGTAGGAACACATATTGGAGTTTGTCCTGTTGAGATCTGTACGTATGTTCTAAACAAAAGAATCTCAAACAAATTAACAAAATATACTACACTTTTCAGTCTTCAGAAAATTCACGACAACACAAAAATGAATATGAAAAACATTTCCCAGAAACAAATTATACAAAAACTTCCTTTTCAGTATATAATAATAATATAATAATATATGCCATTTAGCAGACGCTTTTATCCAAAGCGACTTACAGTCATGTGTGCATACATTCTACGTATGGGTGGTCCCGGGAATCGAACCCACTACCCTGGCGTTACAAGCGCCATGCTCTACCAACTGAGCTACAGAAGGACCACATAATAATAATGCAACAGTAATATCTCTATATTTGACCTCGAACAAGAAGTTTTGATGGGCAGGGAAATTGCATAGCATTTCTTCATTCCATTCATGACGCAAAGTCAATAAGGCAGTGTGAAAAGGCAAAATGTACATTTGTCAAACAGTTTTTTCTATCTGGAAAGATATGTCACTAACCATACACCTACTAGTGTAGCATACAATGCCTTCAAAGTATTCACACCTCTCGACTTTTTCCATATTTTGTGTTACAGTCTGAATTTAAAATGTATTAAATTGAGATCGTATTTCACTGGCCTACACACAATAGCCCATAATTTCAAAGAGGAACAATGTTTTTTTGACATTTTTTACAAATGAATAAAAAATGAAAAGCTGAAATGTTGAGCCAATTATTCAACCCCTTTTATGGCAAACCTAAAGTTCAGGAGTAAAACTTTGCTGAACAAGTCACAAGATGCACGCACTGTGTGCAATAAGTATTTAACATGATTTTTGAATGACGACCTCGACTCTGTACCCCACACATACAATTACTTGTAAGGTCCCTCAGTTGAGCAAGGAGGTTTTCCAGTGCCTCACAAAGAAGGGCACCTATTGGTAGATGGGTAAAAAAAAGAAGCAGACATTGAATATCCTTTTGAGCAAAGTTATTAATTACACTTTGGATGGTGGATCTATACACCCAGTCACTACAAAGTTAAAGGCGTCCTTTCTACCAGAGTTTAATGGCTGTGATAGGAGAAGACTGAGGATGAATCAACAAGATTGTAGTTACTCCACAAAACTAACCTAAATGACAGAGTGAAAAGAACTAAGCCTGTACAGGATACAAATATTCAAAACATGCATCATGTTTGCAATAAGGCACTAAAGTAAAACTACCAAAATATGTGTCAAAGAAATGTAATTTATGTCCTGAATACAAAGCGTTATGTTTGGGGCATATCCAACACATCACGGAGTACCACACTTCATATTTTCAAGCATGATGGTGGCTGCATCATGTTATGGGTATGCTTGTCATCAGCAAGGACTACAGTTTTTTGGGGGAAAATAAATAAATAAATTGAATAGAGCACAGGCAAAATCCTAGAGGAAAACCTGGTTCAGTCTGCTTTCCAACAGACACTGGGACACAAATACAGCTTTCAGCAGGACAATAACCTAAAACAAAAGTCCATAAATACACTGGAGTTGCTTACCAAGATGACATTGAATGTTCCTGTGTAGCCTAGTTACAGTTTTGACTTAAATTAGCTTGAAAATCTATGGCAAGACTTGAAAATGGCTGTCGAGCAACGACAACAACTAACTTGTACAATCCAGCTGCGCATAGCTCTTGGAGACTTACCCAGAAAGACTCACAGCTGTCAAAGATGATTCTAACATGTATTGAGTCAGGGGTGTGAATACTTATGTAAATCATATCGCTTTTTCATTTTCAATAAATTTGCTAAAATGTCAAAAAACATGTTTTCACCTTGTCATTATGGGTATTGTGTAGATTGGTGAGAATGTTTATATTGAATCCTTTTAGAATTTAGGATGCAACAAAATGTGGAACAAGTCAAGGGAATACTTTCTGAATTTCAAGAGGGTCCTGTTGTATTGGCTAGCATCACCTTTTCGCTTCCTTCAAGTCTTCTTTCTTGGAATGATGAGTCATCACACTTTGTCCATTCAAAGTTCAACTTGGCCGGCTTATAGAGAATAGGGGTCCACATCTAGGCTATGGACTTTTCTTAAGAGGTCAATGGGCGACGCCAACTACCTAGGTCAGTAATTAACTGAAAATGAACGGGTCTGCACGTAGGCATCTATTTCCTTTTTAGGATCTTAAAACAATAAAACCTCGACATACAGGCAAACTATATCATCCACTTAAAAGAGATTTTAACAAGTCACGTCAAGATGCCCACATGAAGTTCATGATTGCCATTTGGGTAAGTGCAAAAATAATAGGCTGACAAAGTTTGGAACAAAAGTGAAATTAACAAAGGCGCAGAGGAAGAGTCACTGTACATGAAGTGTGACAACCTCGAACTAAGTCCTCCTAACACTGAGGCCTGTAGCCGCTGAGCTGAGGCATGTAGCTAGGGTCAGGGCCTGGCTGTCCGTCAGGTGACTGACCCTCCTCTGTGGGTGTGGTCTGCTGAAAGTCCTCCTCCAGGGGGCAGAACCGGCGCAAAGCCAACCCCTGCTTCTTCATCTCCATCTGGTTCAAGTCCTCCAGGTCTCCGCTGTCGCCATTGTTCCCCACAGGCAAGCGCCCGAAGTAGGGGTTCCGCAGGTAGCGCTGTGACTCGGGGCCCTCCGGGTGCTCCTCGCTGTCCAGCAGGGGTTGGGTGGACTCAGAGCGGGTGAAGCTAGGCGTCTGGGACAAGCCGGACTGGGGGAGAGGGCAGGGGGTCTGGCCCTTGTAGCCGCAGGATGCCACCACCGACGAGTACTGGACGGTGCTGGCTGTAGTCTGGCCCTCGTCGCCGCCCTCGTCGCTGTCTGAGACGCTCTGGTGAGGCGATGACAGGCAAGAGGAGCCGCCGATGCCGCTGCTATGCTCCTCCGACAGGTATTTGTCCTTTTTGAGCGGCAGGCCTGCCTTGTCCTCCTCACACAGAGACTTCCTGTCGAACACGTCCACCTCTACAATACTCACGTCACCCAGCGCGCTCTCCTTAGGAGTGTCAGCCTGGAACAAAAAGGGAGGGTCAAGTCAAGTTCTCTTTGAAGTGCATTTCACATCTATGTTACAATACGCTGAAAAAAAGACTGAAATGGTAAAATGACTGAAATGGACACATCTGCATTTAGCAACATGTGCCTTTTGATGCAGTCAAAAGAGCACAGACTTTCCATTGACCAGATTGTTAGATCAGAATTGTTGAAGGTGAACCAAAGTGTATATTCGTCATGATTTATGTATTGTAACAAGCCCACAGTGTTTCCTTAAAGATGCACTACGCAGAAATTGCTCCGCCATTTCCTGGTTGCTAAAATTCTAATAGTTCGCCTAATTTCAGTTCATGTACCATGACATGCAAGTCAAGTGTAGAGAATCATTGTACCATCTAAACCACTATGAAATATATTTTCCAAAATATTGTATTTTCAACTGGTGTAGAAAACAGAAAGTAAGACACAAAAACAAAACTTAGAAATAGCATAGAAATAGAGCACATAGAACAGTTTAGAGCAATTTCAGTGCCAACAGAAATTGTATTTGTATTCCATTATTTTTCATTTGTATTAGGATATTGAATTTGTAATGCACAAATTGAATCGTTGAATTAACACACTGAACTTGTATTTCATGATTTGAAACTGAATTAAGTGAATATTGCATTCAGTTTTAAAATGTATTTAAATTTAATTGAATATTCAAATCCAATATTTATATATTCAGTTTCAATATGGTAGATATTACATTCATTGTCTGTGTATGCATTCAGATTCAGTTTTCAAATTCAGATTCAAAACCAGAGACAACATGCTGAGACTTTGCCAGCTAGGAAAAGTAGAGAAGAACCGGATACAATTAAATGGTCACTGTGGTAAACAGAAGTTTCTGGCGGTTTCTGAAGCAAATGTGGCATGTAGTGTTTGAACCGTTTCGGCTATAAACTATTATGATCCCATTCAAGAAATAGGCCACCATAAGAATACAGTTGATTAGCCCTGTCATAGACATATAAGGATAGACGTTCCACTCCCGATTTAATCTTGCTCTCTCGAACTAGGTCTCCTGCATGTCACAAGACTGTGTTAGCCCACTTAGCTAAAGCCCAAAGGGATCCGTTCTGGAAGCTAACACACGTCTTCACATCTCCGGTAATGTTACTCGTCAAAAGAGCCTGATTCATCGAACCATCTCGGTTACATTTCACCCCTCTTTGACCTCATACTTAGAGATCACAGAACCAATACAACTTGCGGCGAAATCCTGCACGGAGCCGTGCGCTGCCACTTTAAGAGCTCATCAGCAGTCAGGAAGGAGGAAATAAACAGCTCTTCAGGCTCTCTGTGTGGAGCTCCTGGTTGGCACAGCAGTTGGACAGTGTGTGTAACTCTACAGAAGTCTTGTTTATTTTCAGCGTGCTTAGTTGTAAAGTGTTTAAGTCAATCTGCGGTGTTACCACCCTAGGTCATGGTTGTACTCTTTTGGGACCGCTCCTGTCACTGTTCACGTGTAGTATTTTTAACTTTTACCCCTTTTTCTCCAAATTTCATGGTATCCAATTGGTAGTTACAGTCTTGTCTCGTCAATGCATCTCCCGTACGGACTTGGGAGAGGCAAAGGTCGAGAGCCGTGCGTCCTCAGAAACACAACAACCAAGCCGCATTGTTTCTTGACACAATGCTCGCTTAACCCAGAAGCTTAACCCAGAAGCTTAACCCAGAAGCTTAACCCAGAAGCTTAACCCAGAAGCCAGCCGCACCAATGTGTCAGAGAAAGCACTGTGACTGCACTGTGCCCGGCCCGCCACAGGAGTCACAGGTACGCGATGGGACAAGGACATCCCTGCCGGGCCAAACCCTTCCCTAACCCGAACGACGCTGGGCCAATTGTGCGCCACCCCATAGGTCTCCCGGTCGCGGCCGGCTGCGACAGAGCCTGGACTCGAACCCAGAATCTGTGGTGGCACAGCTAATGCCTTAGACCACTGCACCACCCAGGAGGCCTAGCAGTAGAAACATTGTTGCCAAGCTTTGAAAAACAAACCATCAGGTGTATCAAGATGGACAGACACAGTGCAACTGCAAGCCTGAAGTCAACAGCTAAGACCCCCCTCTCTCGCTCTCCTTTTCCCCTCTATCCCTCCAGTGCGTTTCACTGCAGCAGACTTTCTTCTTTCGTATGCGTTAATGTTTAGTGTCGTTGGATTATTAGTCCCCTGCCAGTTGTAGTTGGTGTAACATTTTAGTTAAAGGACGTTTGCGTAAGAGTTGATATTGTGAAGGACTATTTACATTTGTGACATTTTAAGGCCTTTGTTTTGTCTATGAACTCACACCCCCACACACCCATTCATACCCCCCTCACTATATAGGTAATACACTACACTGGAAATCCTAGAATGTTGATGACTTGGTTCATTCTTGTCAATTGTTTATATGAAGTTGCAATTAAATTGCTCTGCCATTATTATTGTATGAGGTATTATTGGTGGGGTTACCCCTGTCCTGTGATGTGTGTTTTATGTGGTGAGTCTTATCTTTTCTCTCCACTGGCTATCTGGCCAACAGGCTACACTAGGCAGTCTCTTCTGCTGATGTGTCTGTCTGGTAGTGGTACTCCATCTAGCCTACTCTTCTCCTTTCAACAGGGTTAATACCTGCCTGGCGCACAAACAAAATCTCTTTACCCCCCTCTAACTTCTGTAGCTCAGTTGGTAGAGCATGGCGCTTGTAACGCCAGGGTAGTGGGTTCAATCCCCGGGACCACCCATATGTAGAATGTATGCACACATGACTGTAAGTCGCTTTGGATAAAAGCGTCTGCTAAATGGCATATATTAATACCGCTACAGAATTGGAGCCCAAACAGGGGCTTGAAAAGAAAAGCACCCATGACACCACACAAAGCTGAATCATGTCTTTTGTTGGAACCCCATACTGTGTAAATGTGGACACACCTAATGGAAAATATGACCAGGATTCTTTCATTGTGGAAGGACTCGATGGTGTAATGGAGTTGGAGAGCACTGGTCCTTATCCTTAGGCTTCAGGCTCAGCTATTACTTCTCCGCCATTACCCTCCCCTCAACCTCTTCCTGTTACCTTGCCCAGACAGACTGGGAGAGGTGTCTCTGTGCTCACTGGACAAAGGGAACAACAATGGACACACACCAACCATAGTTTGACAATGCAGGGGAATTCCATTCGCAAACTCAGTGAAAGTGTGGAGGCTGATCAGAAAGATGTGCTGCCGAGATTGGCTCACCTTCCCCCGTCAAATGGAGGAAAACCAACAAAACTGCTCAGAGATAGAAATATTTGCTAGATTCTCTGAAGCAGGATGTTCAATGGAAAATGCAAAGTTTCAAAACACTCATAGAAACTAACAATCTAGTTATAATCTACCTTGAGGAGGAACAAAAACAGAGAGCAGAGGAGTCAGCCTCTGTTGTGAAGGGAGTGTGTTCTTATCTGAAAGAGGTTATGAAGAACTCTCTGAGGGGAACTATTATTTTTGATTGAACAGACTCAAAAGGAGACCTGTAGTGAGATGGAAAAAGCCACAGACCTTCAACTGGAGGAGCTGCACCAGGAGGTAATGCAGTGCTTTTCCCTTCTGGACAAATCCTCTGTACCTCCCTCAGGGTTTACCTCTGCCTCAGGCTCTGCCATTAAGGGAATAGGAACAGGTAGTACTACAAAAACCCCTCTGAAGATACTGTTAAACAACAGAACTCCCCTTGCCACTGTCATGCCTCCTCTAGAGCGCTCCCTCCCTATCAAACTACTTTTCCCCACTTTTAGCAGCCCAGAAGAGGATGTTGATCCACTGTTTCTCCTATCGGAGTGTAATGATTTCCTTTCTATCCTGCCCCTTACTGACTTGGAGGTTCTGGCTACCCTCCACATTGTTCTCCATGGTACAGCAAGAGACTGGTGGGAGATAGCTGGTGAACATGTGTCAACTTGGGAGGAGTTTCATAAACGATTCTCTCTCTATGAGCATGAACTTGTCGGAGTCCAGGGTGAAGCAGAGCCAAACCGGGACTTTTGGCTTCTCCTATGGAGTTATATGTAGGAGATGGAAGGCTGACATTACTGAGCAGGAGATTATCATTCATTCTCATTCTTCAGAACACGGTACCCATGAAGCCTTCAGACAGCACAACTAGAGGTCTTATTCCAATTCCGCAACAACTATCGGTTCCTCTGACTGTTATGGAAGGCCATAAGCGACACAAGAGCAACTTACACCTTGATGTAGGAGCCCTGTGGCGAAATAGGGCATTACCTCACGAGGAGAACCTGGGAGGAAGGACTATTCTACTTGGCCAATGGAGAACCTACCACTCCTTTGGGCTGGATTGATATGAAAATAGAGCTGCATGATGTTATTATTAACCTCCTTGCATTGGCTGTAGTCCTTGGCCTGGAGCATTCCCGGCCTCATCCATCTCAACCTGGAAATGCACGGATTTCAGGCTGGATCCTGCTACCTTACTCAGAGTCCTGGTTAGCTCAAGTAGAAGACAAGGACAGAGAAAATACAAAGACAGACAAAAACAAGTTCCAACAGTGATGCCAGAGAACCCGGCTATCACCCTGCTTAAGGCCATACACCCCCCCTGGATGACGAGAGGTGGCAACTCTCCCAGGTGAAATCTGTACACTTACACCCGGCCACAAAACTGTCTTCAAACACAACATCTATACCCAGCATGAAGTCCCCATTAAGCAGCATCCGTACAGGCTGTCCCCCTCAATGAACAGCTCAAGAGCATCAATTCTGTGTAGATTACAGAAAGTAATGTCGACCCTCTACTGGACATCAATGACATACTGGAATCTCTGGTAGGAGCATCCATCTTCAGTAATCTGGATATTGGCAGGTGGCAATGGATCCCGCTAGTCAGGACAAGACTGCCTTTGTCACCCCTGCTGGTTTGTACTCAAAGTCATGCCTTTTGGTTTGAAGAACGCTCCAGCAACCTTCCAAAGGTTGATGGACACTGTCCTGGGAGATCTGAGGGGAAGAAATTGTCTTGTGTATCCGGATGACATCATAATCTACTCTGCCTCTGATCATCTGCAAAACATACAGTCCATCTTCGACAGACTAAAGGCTGCAGGTTTGACCTTGCAGCCAGAACTCAAGTTCCTTGGTCATGTGGTTAATGCTGAAGATATCCATGCAGATTCAGCCAAAGTTGTAGCAGTGCAGGAGTTCCCAATTCCCACATCCCTCAAGGCTGTTCAGCACTTCCTGGGTATGGCTGGATGGTACCACAGGTTAGTGCCTGACTTTTCAAAGGTTGCTGAACCACTCAACCACCGTAAGAAGGGGCTGAAATTCCAATGGACCCCTGCATGCCAAAGTGCATTTAAAGCATTCAAACACTCCTCCAGTGCTTGGACATCCTAACCTGAATGCTCACTTCATCATGTACACGGATGCAAGTAAACAGGACTTGCAGCAGTCTTGGCTCATCAAACTGGACCTGGAACAGAATAATTTCTTGCCTATGCAAGTCACACCCTTAATTCAGCCGAGAGGGATTATTCAACGACAAAGGGAGTGCGTCGCTGTGGTCTAGGCTTTGGAGAAATGGACTACATGGAGGCGAAGGTCTTCACAGTTGTCACAGACCACGCTGCTCTGCAGTGGGTTCTGGCATCAGGCAAGACCAATGGCCATCTTATTCACTGGTCTATCAGACTTCAGAGGTTTGACTTCATCATTGAGTATCGCAAAGGAAAACGGAATGTTGTACCAGATGCCTTTTCTTGGATTACAGAGGCTGTCAATGTTTGTCTTCCATTGTGCCGCACTTACACTACCGCCAAGTGTCTGGATGATGAGTGTGTGGAGAGCACGGCAGAATGATGCCGCCATCATGGTGATGATCATCAATTGTGGTGCGTCTGTCTGAAGACTTGAGAAGTTCAGCATAATTCAGGATAAAGTGTATCGAAAAACTCCAAGAGGAGATGGAACACACAGCACCCATTACCGCGTCTTCATCCCCTCTACATTGAGTGACCAGATGATCTAAGCTTATCATGCCAACCCCATGAGTGGACCTTTCTGTTTACCACAGTGAGCGTTTGATTCTATCCGTTCTCTTCTACCTTTCCTGGCTGGCAAAGTACCAGGACGTTCTCTCTTGTTTTTCTGAATTTAGAGAACTGAATTTGAAAACTGAAACAATGCATTTGAGAAGTGGAATATATTGGTCCTATATTTAGGAGATGTAAGAAAGCTCAGGAAATATATATACACACTACTGTTCAAACGTTTGGGGTCACTTAGAAATGTCCTTGTTTTTGAAAGAAAAGCAAAAAAAATGGTCCATTAAAAAACATCAAATTGATCACAAATACAGTGTTGACATTGTTAATGTTGTAAATTACTATCGTAGCTGGAAAAGGCAGATTTCTAATTCAATATCTACATAGGCGTAGAGAGGCCCATTATCAGCAACCATCACTCCTGTGTTCCAATGGCACGTTGTGTTAGCTAATTCAAGTTTATCATTTTAAAACGCTAACTGATCATTAGAAAACCCTTTTGCAATTATGTTTAGCACAGCTGAAAACTGCAATAAAAAAACTGGCCTTCTTTAGATTAGTTATTGTGAAGTGGAAAGCACGAAGAGTGTAAAAATCAGCAACACTCACTTCCAAGTTCCAAACTGCCTCTGGAAGAAATGCCAGCACAAGAACTGTTCGTCAATGGCTTCATGAAATGTGTTTCCATGCAGCCGCACACAAGCCTAAGATCACCATGTGCAATGCCAAGTCGGCTGGAGTGGTGTAAAGCTTGGACCTGACCTCAACCCCATCGATCACCTTTGGGATGAATTGGAACGCGAGCCAGGCCTAATCGCTAATCAGTGCTCGACCTCACCAATGCTCTTGTGGCTGAATGGCACTCACTAGAAAAAACAAAATACCAAATGGCTGGCCCTAAGGTACAGTAATCTACCAAAGGTCCTACAAGGGGTTCAATCAGGACTCATTTGTGGATGAGGTTAAGAATGTGCAATGGCTGGAAGTGTGTAGTGAGGATGATCCTGAAATGGCACTGAGTGTGTTTGTGAAATTATTTCTAGTATTGTTGATGAGCATATTGTTGTATTGTATTGTTGATAAGCATGCCCAATTAAGAAAACGCACTGTGATGTCAAACAGAGCCCCATGGATTGATGATGAGCTGAGAAATGTAATGCTTCAACGTAATAATGCCAAAAAGGAAGCAGATAGATCTGGCACTCTGTCGGGTAAGCAAAGTTATTGTACATTTAAGAAATCTTGAGACCAAGGTAAAAAGAAAGGATATTATCAGCTCAAAATATATGAAGTCAAGGGTGAGGGAAAAAAAATATGGAGAATGTTTGAATGTTATAATGGGTTAGGGTTAGCATGTTTGAATGTTATAATGGGTTAGGGTTAGCATGTTTGAATGTTATAATGGGTTAGGGTTAGCATGTTTGAATGTTATAATGGGTTAGGGTTAGGGTTAGCATGTTTGAATGTTATAATGGGTAGGTATTCAAACATGTTTGCCTCCTTTCTTGAATCACAGGGTATGTTTTTTACAAAACGACATGACATTGCAAATTACTTTAATGAATATTTTAAAGGCAAAGTAGACAAATGGAGAAATACCATGAGTCCAACTGATGACTCTGCCATACACACTTATAAAATATCGCATTATGAATGAGAGGCATTGCAGGTTTGGGTGAAGGATAGGATGAATAAACAATACTCCGAGGCGCAGCTCCATACTACTTGTCTTACTCATAGTTAGGAAAAAACATGGTCCAAATTAGATGATAGGTACTATATGTATTGAATATTATATGAATTATATTAATATAAATGGCCAATTTGGATGCAATCAATTAGCTTAATTTCTCAGAGATCAATATATATATATTTCAACAAAATAATCTTCTGTTTCTAACAACCGAAACGATTTTTAGAACAATCTGAGATGGTGGGTGTGTTGGAACGACCCATGTGGATGTTACGGTCAGTGGAGAGCAGATAGGAGCAATTCATGTTTTGAGAGTTCAGCAACACAGATAAACTTAATTGACAAGTGGCTCAGCAGGTGAGTTGTACTATAAAGTTTTACAAATAAAGTACCATCTTATCTTACGTAAACATCCTCTTTGACTAGCACAGGAGGCACTTAAACTTACTTTGGATGTGAAATCAGGAGACCATTTAGCGATAGTGCTGTTGGAGGGGTCAGGTACCGGTGGCCAGATCTTCTTCTTTATCCTACATAGAAAACAACAGTGGGGTTCGAAATGACTGACATCCTTGATAAAGATGAGCAAAAATGACTGTATACAATAAATATTTAAAATACTGAGCTATATTGTGTTGTCAAATATTGGTCAATTATAGTATTTTATACTAATGTATATTAATTGTGTTACTCAAATCTGAGTAAATGCTCTTACAATTGAACATCACACCTCAGCCATTGTAAACATCCAAATGTAAAATGTAGAGACATTCTACTTCATACAATTCAAGAGTGTAGTTGAGACTTACGAGTCCATTTTGTAAATGCAGCAGAGCATGGTCAGCACTACGGAAAACAGGAAGCTGATGCACACAGACACCACAATGGCTTCTATCTGCCCGGGAGCTGAGGGATAGACACACAGAACTGGAATGGACATTGGGAAGCTAGGAACATGCCTTAAAGTCGACCATGTTGGTCAGGAAAAATGTCCTTCTAGAAACGGTGGACAAACACAGGTTGGAGGTACAGTAACAGTACAACTACAATAGACTACAACTAAAAGGAGAAATGACAGAAGGGCACAATGAATAGGTTGAAGTAGCGACTGCGAAGTGTATTTGGAGCATTGGGTGTTCAGGACTGCTACTTTGAAAAAGCTTTACTGGGACACATTACAAAATATGAAAATGTATTAATGGAATACCAAATATATGGAAATATATTGAAAAGTTCTAGAATGGAACATACTGTATATACAGTACCAGTCAAAAGTTGACACACCTGCTCATTCAAAGGCTTTTCTTTATTTTTACACATTTCTACATTGTAGAATAATAGTGAAGACATCAACACTATTAAATAACACGTATAGGAATCATGTAGTAAGAAAAAAAAAGTGTTAAACACATCAAAATATATTTTATATTTGAGATTTTTCAAATAGCCACCCTTTGCCTTGATGACAGCTTTGCACACTCTTGGCATTCTCTCAACCAGCTTCATGAAGTAGTCACCTGGAATGTATTTCAATTAAGTTGTGTGCCTTGTTAAAAGTTCATTTGTGGAATTTATTTCCTTCTTAATGCGTCTGAAACAGTTGTGTTGTGACAAGATAGAGGTGGTATACAAAAGACAACCCTTTTTGGTAAATTACCAAGTCCATGTTATGGAAAGAACAGCTCAAATAAGTAAAGAGAAACTACAGTCCATCATTACTTTAAGATGTGAAGGTATTTCAAGAACTCTGAGCAGTCACAAAAAACAATTAAGCGCTATGATGAAACTGGCACTCATGAGGACTGCCACAGGAAAGGAAGACCCAGAGTTACCTCTCCTGCAGAGGAAAAGTTCAGTTACCAGCATCAGAAATTGCAAATAAATGCTTCAAGTCACAGACACATCTCAACATTAACTGTTCAGAGGAGACTGCGTGAATCAACCTTCATGGTCAAATTGCTGCAAATAAACCTCTACTAAAGGACACCAATAAGAAGAAGAGACTTGCTTGGTACAAGAAACATGAGCAATGGACATTAGACCGGTGGAAATTAGTCCTTTGGTCTGATGAGTCCAAATCTGAGATTTCTGATTCCTACCGCCGTGTCTTTGTGAGAGGCAGAGTAGGTGAAGGGCTGATCTCCACATATGTGGTTCACACCGTGAAGTATGAAGGATGTGTGATGGTGTTTTGCTGGTGACACTGTCTATGATTTATTTGGAATTCAAGGCACACTTAACCAGCATGGCTACCACAGCATTCTGCAGTAATGACCCAAAACGCTTCCAGGCTGTGTAAGGGATATTTGACCAAGAAGGAGAGTGATGGAGTGCTGCTTCAGATGACCTGGCTTCCACAATCACCCGACCTCAACCCAGTTTAGATGGTTTGGGATGAGTTGGAGTGCAGAGTGAAGGAAAAGCAGCCAACAAGTGCTCAGCATATTTTGGAACTCCTTCAAGACTGTTGGAAAAGCATTGCAGGTGAAGCTGGGTGAGAGAATGCCAAGAGTGTGCAAAGCTGTCATCAAGGGAAAGAGTGGCTCATTTGAAAAATCTAAAATAACATATTTTGATTTGTTTAACACTTTCTTGGTTACTACATTATTCAATATGTGTTAAACCCTTTGACTGGTACTGTATACACACAGTGCATTCGGAAAGTATTCAGACTCCTAGACTTTTTGTTACATTACAGCATTTTTCTAATATGAATTACATAGATTTTTTCCGCATCAATATATACACAATACCCTACAATGACAAAGTGAAAACAGGTTTTAACAAATGTTATTTACAAACGTATTCAGACCCTTTCCTATGAGACTGAAATTGAGCTCAGTTGCATCCTGTTTCCATTGATCATCCTTGAGATATTTCTCCAAATTGATTGGTGTCCACCTGTGGTAAATTCAATTGGTTGGACATGATTTGGAAAGGCACACACCTGTCTATACAAGGTCCCACAGTTGAAAGTGCATGTCAGGTCAAAAACCAAGCAATGAGGTCAAAGGAATTGTCCATAGAGCTCCGAGACAGGATCGTGTCGAGGCACAGGTCCTCAGCAAAAGGCATCCTACTTGGAGTTTGACAACAGGCGCCTAAAGACTCTCAGACCATGAGAAACCAAGATTGAATGCCAAGTGTCACGTCAGGAGGAAACCTGGCACCTACGGTGAAGCATGGTGGCAGCATCACGCTGTTGTAATGTTTTTCAGCAGCAGGAACTGGGAGACTAGTCAGGATCGAGGGAAAGATGAACGGAGCAAAGTACAGAGAGATCCTTGATGAAAACCTGCTCCAGAGCACTCAGGACCTCAGACTGGGGCGAAGGATCACCTTCCAACAGGACAACGACCCTAAGCACACAGCCAAAACAACACAGGACTGGCTTCAGGACAAGTCTCTGACTGTCCTTGAATGGCCCAGCCAGAGCCTGGACTTTAACCCGATCTAACATCGCTGGAGAGACCTGAAATTAGCTGTGCATCGACGCTCCCCATCCAACCCGACAGAGCTTAAGAGGATCTACAGAGAATAATGTGAGAAACTCCCCAAATACAGGCATACCATGCTTGTAGCATCATACCCAAGAAGACTTGAGGTTGTAATCACTGTCAAAGGTGCTTTTTTTTTAAACTAGGAAAGTCAGTTAAGAACAAATTCTTATTTACAATGACGGCCTAGGAACAGTGGGTTAACTGCCTTGTTCAGGGGCAGAACGACAGATTTTTACCTTGTCAGCTCGGGGATTCGATCTAGCAACCTTCTGGTTACTTAGTCCAACGCTCTAACCACTAGGCTGCCGCCTCTTCAATAAAGTACTGAGTAAAGGGTCTGAATACTTATGTAAATGTAATAGGTTTTTATTTGTAGTAAACTTACACAAATTTCAGTTTTTGCTTTGTCATTATGGGGTATTGTGTGTAGATTGTTGAGGGAAAAACATAAATGTAATACATTTTAGAATAAGTCTAATGTAACAAAATGTGGAAAAAGTCAAGGGGTCTGAATAATTTCAGAATGCACCATATACACACTCTATACATACTGTATACCTTATATCATGAAGTGTCCAGCTTCACTCACCATACATCAGAGTATTGAATGACAGGTCCGAGCTGTTTGTAGAGCCTTGTACTGTAGATGCCATGACTCGCACCACATACTTGCTGTTGCTGGCCATGCGCTTCACAGTGTAAGAGTAGGTGTCGGAAGAGACAACTATTGCTGAAAAAAAAATAATAATAAATTTGTACCATTTTTTATTTTTTTTATTGCAGCTGTAAATGTTTAGTTTGGACAACAACAAAAAACATATACTGTACTTACAAATATCAGTACCTACAAGTACTGCACTTACAAATACCAATACTTGCAAATACTTACTGGTATTTTCAAATAGCAGTAAAGGTCCAACTATAGCCAAAGAAACACATTCAGGTATGATTGTGTAGTAATGTCTACAAGGTGTGATTCCTTACAGTGTTCCTTGCCCCCTGTGATGAAGAAGATGGTGTAGTTGGTGATGAACCCTCGCTGTTTGTCCAGTGGAATCTCCATCCACTCCAGCTCAGCGTCGTTTTTCCCCGTCCGCCTCACTTTCACAGAGGGACCCTCCAGCGGAGCTGCATCAACCAGAACAGGTGAACAAATATGTTATTAACATTATTCCGTGATGTCATTTACAAAATAGTAGGTTGCGTATGATAACTTAATAAGACATATGAAGTGATGTGAAGAGGGATTAACCTCGTGTGAAATATTTAACAGGACCAGTTCAATTATTTACATAATAAGGGGTAGCCGATGGCAACATTCCACCACCAAAATTCCACAAAGAAACCGTGTTTCAGCCCAAAAGCGGAAAACGACCTATCAACTCCCCAGCCCCATGAATCCCACCCTCCCCCATTCCAATCACATAGTTCACCCAGATAACTATGTCCCTGTTACCAAGGAGTTGACTGTTACTACGCTCTACCTGGGTAAACTGCTGTGACCCATCCACTGTAACCAACAATACGACAGGGATGCTATGCAGTAGTTCAACTCTCTATTCAACAAATTGGATGCAGTCTGTCACCAAAGCCCCATATACTATCCACCACTGCAACCTGTACACTCTCGTTGGCTGGCCCTCGCTTCATATTCGTTGCCAAACCCACTGGGTCCAGGTCATCTACAAGTCTTTGCTAGGTAATGCCCCGCCTTATCTCAGTTCACTGGTCATCATAGTAGCACCCACCCACGCGCTCCAGCAGGTATATTGCACTGGTCATTCCCAAAGCCAATTCCTCCTTTCCTTCCAGTTCTCTGTTGCCAATGACTGGAACGAACTGCAAAAATCACTGAAGCTGGAGACTTGGATCTCCCTCACTAACTTCAAGCACCAGCTGTCAGAGCAGCTCACAGATCATTGCACCTGTACATAGCCCATCTGTAAATAGCCCATCCAATCTACCTCATCCCCATACTGTATTTATTTATTTTGCTCCTTTGCACTACAGTATCTCCACTTACACCTTCATCTTCTGAACATCTATCACCCCAGTGTTAAATTTCTATATCGTAATTACCTCACCACTATGGCCTATTTTATTGCCTTTACCTCCCTTATCTTACCTCATTTGCACACACCGTACATAGACTTTTTTTCTATTGTGCTATTGACTGTATGTTTGTTTATTCCATGTGTAACTCTGTGTGGTTGTTTGTGTCGCAATGCTTTGCTTTATCTTGGCCAGGTCGCAGTTGTAAATGAGAACTTGTTCTCAACTAGCCTACCTGGTTAAATAAAGATCAAATAATAAAATACAAAAAATTGGGTCCAGGAATAGTCTTAAGCTGTGTCCGGAAAACCACCACTATAGGTATATTACACAGCGAATACTGTGTATACTTTACAGTAGTTCAGTGACTACTACTATTTCTTACCTCCTTGTTCCAGAAAGGCTGCTATGGTCAATGGCTTCCCAGTCCACCCAGAGTACATGGGATACACAGATATATTGTAGCGATTGAACTTCTGAAGGTTACCTTGATTGGGAACATAAGACAGTACAACAACGTTTGGATTTATTTGATCCCTGTGACCCGTTTACCAATATAGTCAACATTAGGGATGAGTCATCAAAACCAGCAGAAAGACAACCAAAGAGTTTATAGCCAAACTACAAGACAACACTCAGTAAAAACATAGCATGTGTGTCTCCTTCTTACCTTTAATGGCTGCCATCCTAGTATGCCTACGTTCTCTCTGCCAGTCCATAGCGCCATCACTGACAGACACCCACTCCAGTATGTACTCCGTCACCTCGGACCTGTAGGGCTCCCCTGTGGCCGTCACATTGGGGGGCTGCCATTTCACCCACAGCCTCCCCTGCTGGGTAAACCAGCTGAGCCATTCCACCGAAGGGGGCTCTGAAATACACAGCACACACAAAGACAACGTGACACCATGATATGAGCATCTCAATGCCGAACTACAACGCTTTAAGAACACTAATATGCAGAACACATGACATCAGTGAACCGTTTACATCAATATACTGTAGTTTCTCCTGACACACATTCGTATAAATATATGAACAGAGCTAAACCAAGCTAGCTAGATGGATAAGATAAATATAATATCACCGTTTCTAAACCCAGAAGCACAACATTGCAAGATTTCTGGGATTGCTTGTGAAGCAGACACGGCAGACCAGACCAGGGTTTGGCAAGTCAATGGGAGGAGTAAAAAAATGCACCCTTTAGTTGTACATTTTCTTTAAATCTAAATGTAAAACCTAGATCCCGCACATTGACTCGGTACCGGTACCCCCTGTATATAGCATCGTTATTGTTATTTTATTACGTTACTTTTTATAATTTTTTACTTTAGATTATTTGGTAAAGAACCCTTTTGTTACAAGGAGATTCCTCACACCAAAACTTCAACATCCTAAAGTGGATAATGACACAATATTCCTAACACAAATAATGTGGGAAACGGTTGATGGAGCTCGAAACAATAATCACTTCAAATAATTTGTTGTTTGTGATGTCTATAAGGACGGTATAACTAAAGAACTGTAACTCTACAAATGTATACATCCCAGTTATCAGATTTACATAGAAATGTTGAGGAACTTGTATGATTAAATATGCAACTATTTGTGAGAAGATGAAATGTGATTTTAGAGGGAATTGTTTTACCCAGTCAGTAACCACATCCACATGAGCACAGACCTTGTGGCAACGTGATAGAAGCACCCTCCAAGGCGAGGGCATAAAAGGGCCGCAAACGAAATGTACATTAGAGCAGAGAACGAAAGGACCATCCACATGTTGAAATGGTTGAAATCTCTACAAACCAGTATATGGACAGTAAGCCGGACGAGTAAAATGGTTAGACGTTACATTAGACCAGCGTGACCGTCAACGTGAGCTGAAAGGTACGAAATGGTTAGAAACTCTGACACTTTCAACAGAGAAGAAGAAAATCTCTACCAAACCAGAAAACGTGGAGACTGTCTGAAACTCTCTCTCTCCCGAAGAAGAAGAAGAAGAAGAAGACTACACAGGAACAGTCCGTCTGCAGCTGTTAGCCTAGAGAACTTGACCGAAGACGAGAGACAAAGAACAACTTCCTCTCACCACTAGAAGTATCTCTAGGGTATCTATTCTAAACAGAGTGAAGGATAAGGCCAGCTGAACAACGTGTGGTACACCTCTGGAGGATACGTTCTAACAGACAGTCCGACACCAGGAAGCTACGACTACAAAGGACTTGGTGACCTCTGGTGGACAACCACTTTCAGTCGACTGATTCCACAAACTGAACACGCGTTTTCAACAGAGCAAGACGACAAAGACATACAAGCGTATATATGTGTTGCATTTCTAAATCCGAATGAGCGGTTGTTATTAGGGTGCTAAATATCTATATTTACGCTGAGCGTATTATTCAACTGTATGTACGATAGTTGAATTCCTTTGTCTCTTCTCCCCCCTTCGTTGTGTAACAAGCCATCATATCGGTTTAGTCCACTAGAGACCTTTCATTGCATCGTTTTAGTAACCAACGTATAATCTCTCCTGTGTTGGTGTTTATGTAATTCTGTGTGATTATTAAAGCTAGTAAATAAATAATTAAGACAATTTGTGTCTCACTGATTTTGAGTCTAGTGCAGATTTTTCCATTGATTTGAGTGTAAAATTCATTTTTTCATCACATTTAATGGTACCAACGTCACAACATATTGATGCGCCGTGCGAGGAATCTAAGAACGAGGCCTTCATGTTGCATTCAGCCAATATGAAACTGAAAAGCAGTTTAAATTATACACCCAGATTATGTTATACACCATGAGGGTTTTGAACAAGATATGGAGGTTGCATTCGTGTTGTTATTCTGACATAGTCGGTGTAGGATTGGACTGGGAGACTAGTCAGGATCTAGGGAATGATGAGCGGAGCAAAGTACAGAGAGATCCTTGATGAAAAACTGGTCCAGAGTGCTCAGGACCTCAGACAGTAATCACAGCCAAAATTGCTTCAGCAAAGTACTGAGTAAAGGGTCTGAATACTTATGTAAATGTGATCGTTTTATTTTATACATTTGCTTAGTCATCAGGGGGAAGTGTGTAGTTTGATGAGGGAAAAATCAATATAATCAATTTTAGAAGGTTGTAATGTAACAAAATGTGTAAATAGTCGAGGGGTCTGAATACTTTCCGAATGCATTGTATAAAGTTAAATATTGTTGGTTGGATTAGGAATTTTGGGGGTGGTTGCCTTTGGCTACAGCCCTGTGCGTGTGCCTTGACGGTAGGAAGGGAGTTATTATATCAAATCGCAATTGCAACCATTGTAAAGTACAGTTCATCAGAACAGTCTATAAATTATTCACATGATAAAACAATCTTGGAGAATTAAAGCAAAAAGGGCGATAATATATAATATGCACCAAACTCGTAACTCCCAAATTTTTTGTTTGTTGTTGTAAAACAGCAATTGTTTAGTGAGGTGTGAATATCTAACCCAGAATGCAGTCGTTATGAACTTTTGTGATGCTGTGTCCATCAATGTTGAGATAACTTTCTCTCTTCCTGAAAAATTGGAGATATTTCCATCAGAGAGCGACGATATACACTGAACAAACATAAACGCAACATGTAAAGTGTTGATCCCATATTTCATGAGCTGAAATAAAAGATCCCAGAAATGTTCCATATAAACGAAAAGCTTACAGAGATACCGTGACGAGATCCTGAGGCCCATTGTCGTGCCATTCATCCGCCGCCATCACCTCATGTTTCAGCATTAAATCTAGAATCGGCTTCCTATTTCGCAACAAAGCATCTTTCACTCATGCTGCCAAACATACCCTCGTAAAACTAGACTTCGGTGATGTCCTTTACAAAATAGCCCCCAACACTCTGCTCAGAAAATTGGATGTAGTCTATCACAGTGCCATCCGTTTTGTCACCAAAGCCCCATATACTACCCACCACTGCGACCTGTATGCTCTAGTTGGCTGGCCCTCGCTTCATATTCGTCCCAAAACCCACTGGCTCCAGGTGATCTATAAGTCTTTGCTAGGTAAAGCCCCGCCTTATCTCAGCTCACTGGTAACCATAGCAACACCCACCCGTAGCTTCAGCAGGTATGTTTCACTGGTCATCCCCAAAGCCAATTCCTTCCAGTTCTCTGCTGCCACTGACTGGAACGAATTGCAAAAATCACTGAAGCTGGAGATCTCCCTCACTAACTTTAAGCATCAGCTGTCAGAGCAGCTTACCGATCATTGCACCTGTAGATAGCCCATCTGTAAATAACCCACCCAACTACCTCATCCCCATTTGTAAATAGCCCACCCAACTACCTCATCCCCATACTGTTATTTATTTTTTTGCTCCTTTGCATCCCAATATCTCTACTTGTACATTCATCTTCTGCACATCTATCACTCCAGTGTTTAATAGCTAAATTATAATTATTTCGCCACTATGGCCTATACATTTCCTTACCTCCCGAATCTTACTACATTTGCACACACTGTATGTAGACGTTTCTATTGTGTTATTGACTGTAATGTTTGTTTATCCCATATGTAACCCTGTGTTGTTTGTGCCGCACTGCTTTGCTCTATCTTGGCCAGGTCACAGTTGTAAATGAGAACTTGTTCTCAACTGGCCTACCTGGTTAAATAAAGGTGAAATAAAAATAAATAACGCAAGGCCCGAATGTCGCAAGGATCTGTACACAATTCCTGGAAGCTAAAAATGTCCCAATTCTTCCACTTTCTGCATACTCAACAGACATGTCACCACTTGAGCATGTTTGGGATGCTCTGGATTGACGTGTACGACAGCGTGTTCCAGTTCCCCCCAATATCCAGCAACATCGCACAGCAATAAGACAACATTCCACAGTCCACAATCAACAGCCTGATCAAATCTGTGCGAAGGAGATGTATTGCGCTGCATGAGACAAATGGTGGTCACACCAGATACTGAATGTTTTTTGATCCATGCCCATACCAACAGATGCATATCTGTATTCCCAGTCATGTGAAATACATAGATTAGGGCCTAATACATTTATTTCAATTGACTGATGAACTGTAACTATAATCTTTGAAATTGTTGCATTTATATTTTTGTTCAGTATATCTTACTTCATTGGTAAGATTGAGAAGGAAGTATGAGTGTAACACCATAGTGTATAGAGCATAGTGTCAACATACCTTGTGTCAATTTTGGGATGACCAAAGACGCTTGGGGAGACTCGCCAACAGAATTCCAGGCCTTCAATTCAATGAGGCCTCTTCTCTTGTCAGACAAGGGAATCTGGTAAAGGGGGATAATTTTCCTCTCTTGCGACCTAGAATCCAGGTCAGAGTCATTGACCGCCACCGTCTCCCAGTTTCCATCTTGGATCTTGATGCTGTAGCCTCGTATCCTTCCATTGGACTCCACTGGATCCTGTAGCAGGGAAAAGAAGAAGGCAACAACCAATCACCTGTTATTATTCAAGCCATAGATGGAGCTGATAATACATCAGGAGTATAGAGTACCACAGTGTGAGTCATACAGTAATACCCATAACACTTAGCGGCCACACACGGAAATGGTTCCAATAATTTTTTCAACATACACTTTAAAATGTGGGATTTTATAACCTTTTCAAATAAGGTATTTCATATAGGGTTACCCTAACG
This sequence comes from Oncorhynchus keta, assembly GCF_023373465.1. Lineage (NCBI taxonomy): Eukaryota > Metazoa > Chordata > Actinopteri > Salmoniformes > Salmonidae > Oncorhynchus > Oncorhynchus keta. The sequence goes on from NW_026290910.1 coordinate 186,175, forward strand.
TGACGTATTGAGAACCATGTAAATCTCTCTCAGACATGGTGACTTTAATGAATATCCTTGCGACATTCGGGCCTTGCGTTATTTATTTTTATTTCACCTTTATTTAACCTGTATATGGCCTAAAAAAAATGCAATTTTTGATTTGATTTCTTTCAATACATTGTTGAACATAATATACTTAATGGGCATATCAAAGTTCCAGAGTGGGATCTCTGCTAGTTTTACAAATATTATTCAATATTCATGTTTATTTTTTATATTCATAAATTAAATGTACAAAAAGAAGTTGAAACCAAAATACTACTCATATTACAGAGCAAGCGACAAAGCTTCATATGACACCAATGTTTGCTTTGCAGCACCTACAGATGAAACACAATGGAGTCTTAAAAGAGTGCTGTGTAAGGCCAAGATGTCATATTTTATGCCAATTTGTAGATACAAAAGTATAAAAACGCAACATGTAAAGTGTTGGTCCCATGTTCATTGAGCTGAAAAAAAAGTTAATTTCTCTCAAATTTTGTGCACAAAAGCAAGTGAGCATATCTCCTTTATACCAAATGCTGACTGGTTTTCTGATCCACAAAGGTACTTTTGTTTTTAATGGTATCTGTGACCAACAGATACAGGTCTTCATTTCCATATTAGGGCTTTGTTCAGTATACGTCAACAATCCTTCCTCCAAAAGGACACTTCTTCAATGGATTACATTTGGTGAAAACCAGTCCTTTAATGTCTGGGTTTTGGATTACATTTGGTGAAAACCAGTCCTTTAATGTCTGGGTTTTGGATTACATTTGGTGAAAACCAGTCCTTTAATGTCTGGGTTTTGGATTACATTTGGTGAAAACCAGTCCTTTAATGTCTGGGTTTTGGATTACATTTGGTGAAAACCAGTCCTTTAATGTCTGGGTTTTGGATTACATTTGGTGAAAACCAGTCCTTTAATGTCTGGGTTTTGGATTACATTTTGTGAAAACCAGTCCTTTAATGTCTGGGTTTTGGATTACATTTTGTGAAAACCAGTCCTTTAATGTCTGGGTTTTGGATTACATTTTGTGAAAACCAGTCCTTTAATGTCTGGGTTTTGTTTACATTTTGTGAAAACCAGTCCTTTAATGTGTCTGGTTTTGATTATAATGGAAAAGCAGAAAAAGTCCTTTAATGTAATGGGTTTTGGTTACATTTTTCAATGTCCCAGTTTTGTCTGGGTTTTGATTACATTAATTGAAAATCTTTACTTCATGTCAGGTGTTTGTATTAAATTTTATGACAGAGCTGCTGTAACTGTCAGGTTTGTGAGGCCTCCTTGCTTGTAAATGCCTTTTCAGTTCTCACAAATTGTCTTAGGATTGAAGTCAGGGCTTTGTGCTGAACACTCCAATTTGACTTTGGAAAAGCCATTTTGCCACAACTTTGTAATTATGTTTGGGGTCATTGTCCATTTGGAAGACCCATTTAAGTATGAATCTTGGGGTCATTGTCCAGGTGTTATTTGGAAGACCCATTTGACAGTATGCTGGGGTCATTGTCCATTTGAAGACCCATTTGGAAGTATGCCTTGGGGTCATTGTCCATTTGGAAGAATTTCTATAGGATTGGGGTCATTGTCCATTTGGAAGACCCATTTGACTTTGTATGTCCTTAAGCCATTTTGTCCACTTTGAAGTATGCTTGGGGTCATTGTCCATTTGGAAGACCCATTTGAAGTATGCTTGGGGTCATTGTCCATTTGGAAGACCCATTTGAAGTATGCTTGGGGTCATTGTCCATTTGGAAGACCCATTTGGAAGTATGCTTGGGGTCATTGTCCATTTGGAAGACCCATTTGAAGTATGCTTGGGGTCATTGTCCATTTGGAAGACCCATTTGAAGTATGCTTGGGGTCATTGTCCATTTGGAAGACCCATTTGGAAGTATGCTTGGGGTCATTGTCCATTTGGAAGACCCATTTGGAAGTATGCTTGGGGTCATTGTCCATTTGGAAGACCCATTTGGAAGTATGCTTGGGGTCATTGTCCATTTGGAAGACCCATTTGGAAGTATGCTTGGGGTCATTGTCCATTTGGAAGACCCATCTGCGTCCAAGGTGTAACTTCCTGACACCTTGAGATGTTGGTTCAATATATCCACATCATTTTCCTGCCTCATGATGCCAATTATTTTGTGAAGTGTACCAGTCCCTCCTGCAGCAAAGCACCCCCACAACATGATGCTGCCACCCCCGTTCTTCACGGTTGGGATGGTGTTGTCCCCATGTGCAATTGCAAACCATAGTCTGGCTTCTTTAAGGCAGTTTTGGAGCAGTGGCTTCTTCTTTGCCGAGCGGCCTTTCAGGTTATGTCGATATATTCCTCGTTTTACTGTGATATAGAATGTGTGGCCAATACAGATTGTACCTGTTTCTCCAGCATCTTCACAAGGTCTTTTGCTGTTGTTCTGGGATTGATTTGCACTTTTCGCACCAAAGTAAGTTCATCTCTAGGAGACAGAACACGTCTCCTTCCTGAGCGGAATGACAGCTGCGTGGTCCCATGGAGTTTATACTTGCGTACTCTTGTTTGTACAGATGAACATGGTACCTTCAGGCATTTGGAAATTGCTCTCAAGGATGAACCAGACTTGTGGTCTACAATTTTTTTCTCAGGTCTTGGCTGATTTCTTTAGATTTTCTCATGATGTCAAGCAAAGCAGCACTGAGTTTGAAGGTAGTCCTTGAAATACATCCACAGGTACACCTCCAATTGACTCAAATTATGTCAATTAGCAGAAGCTTCTAAAGCCATGACATCATTTTCTGGAATTTTCCAAGCTGTTTAAATGCAGTCAACTTAGTGTATGTAAACTTCTGACCCACTGGAATTGGGATACAGTGAATTATAAGTGAAATAATTGGTCTGTAAACAATTGTTGGAAAAATTACAATGCAGTGTCATGCACAAAGTGTCATTGCCAAAACTAAAGTTTGTTATCAAGAAATTTTTGGAGTGGTTGAAAACGAGTTCTAAAAGACTCCAACCTGAGCGTATGTAAACTTCCGACTTCAACTGTATGTCTATTAATGTTCTGTATTATGTCATGTTTCATGTGGACCCCGGGAAGAGCAGCTACTAATGGGGATCCTAAAAAAATAAAAAATACCAAAATATGTTACTGTGGAAACAATATCAACTACTGCTACTGCTTAAAATCAGCTCAGCTGTCCTACAACACAATTCTAAAACTGGCTAGTTTTGTCTCGTCTGTCCTTAGGTCCGCTGTTTATCTTTCCCGGGAGATAAAATCCCAGAACTAATACGCCTACAGGTGTGGGCTACATGTGGACAAACGTCGCCCACCTTGAGAGTAAATACATCACCTAAAAAAATAATAATAATTGGACATGTTCATGTTACAAATACAAAACATGTTCTGCTGTAAATAGATTGTGCTTAAAGACTATGCCTACACTTTACCTAACTAATCTAAATCAGTTGTGTCTGGAGTACAACTTCAGCTGTCTGACCAGAATTGCATTTCTGTGTTATTACTTGCCCAAATCTAAGGATGTGGCTGTCTAACTCTCTGGATGAGTTTGTCTTCTACTCTCCAGTGGGGGATGAAGTCCCTTCCATCTATATAATACAGGTTAAGGACATGTGCAGTCTGGTGGCAGCAATTGTGGAGTGCATGACACTCCATCCTGGGTATGACAGTACGCCTCATGGGTCCAGCTAAAGTTCAATAACTACAGATGTGAGATCAGTGTTTTGATAACTTCCAAGTATAACAGTTCCACAGAATAAACCATCTTTCACATAACTGTTTAAATTCTTTTCTGGCAATATAACAATGTGCAAATATTACACTTTTCTTTCATCCAATTGTCATTCATCGCCAATACAGATACTGTACCCATCAGCATTTTGTCTGGTGAGGCAGGGGCTACCTTGCCAAACACGTCAGTTGTCAACCCTTCCTATATGGTGTACAGGACCCATGTAGCCTAAGAAAGGAGTTCCCTGATATGTTTGAAGAATACACAGGTCCATTGATAGCACCATTTGATTCAATATATATCAAAATACAATAAAAAAAGTGACATTTTATTGCTGAGGGCAAGGTGTCTCCATTTCAGACATCAGCATCAAGCCCACCGGACTCCATACAGGTATCTTTGAACACACATACAGTCACTGTTATATTTGTAATGGTAGTTAGTATCTGTTTATGTCAGATATCACCAATTCTATGTTGAAGTTACCAGGCCAGCCTAAACATACCAAATTCTGTTCTCCCCATTGACAACCGTTGGTGAGAAGGCAAGAAATTAAGCAGCGTAGATCAGCTCATAGCCCCTTAAAGATACTGGTCACACACACACACACACACACACACACACACACACACGATTATGATAAGCCTGGTGGAACCAACCTGAACACTGAGTTTACAGTTCTATTTCACATCTAAAAAGTAGGAAATAAGCAACAAAATGTCAGTTTACATAAATTATGTTTCACAGTAGGGTCATCAAAGTAATGAAGTGGGTTAACCTTCTGTATTTGTACAAATGAGGAGCCCGTGAAAGCGGTTGCCGTTGACAGGTGAAGGTTGCTGGCCGAATACTTACCAACATGTGGAGGACTGTTCCATTCATAGGAACGCACACAGTGAGAGCTTGTAAGTCAGTATTTCACGGTGAGGTCTACACCCAAATGATGCCAATTTTTTTTTTTTTATTGCAACCATTTCCGTGTTTGACCACTACATGTTATGAAGACATCACTGTGGCACTCTATTTTCAGTATGGCCTGCATTACCTTACACATCACTTGCACTCTCCGCTCACTTTTGACTTGGCTGGGAATGACGACTCTCCATAGGTCTGGCTTACTTGTAGGCTCTGGGCAAAGAACAGAGCCAAAATCAATATGACTCAGCCATCTGAGATATGACAAACTGAGCTGTCCATAGACTAGCTACCTGGATCACAATCACTCATACACGGACTTCGCATATGAGTTCTACAGCTTAACATGCTAAATGAAACACAATTGAATGCTATATGCTTGTTGTCATGGCTACTCACTGTCCTCTGGGGTCCTGGCGGTAGAGTTAGCGCTCCAGTCACTCCAATAGCCATAGCCCCTATGATGAATGCATCGCACCTGCACTACATACTCCGTGTCCGGCTTGAGGTACTGAAGACGGAAAGACTCCTTGTAGCTTTCAGTGTCATTTGGCGGTACCTAAAAGAGAGTCAATTAAATGGATATAATGACAAATGGAGTCGAGAGGGCAACAATGTGCCATATTACAGTTTACAGTATTACAGTATTACAGTGAATTTGCAGCACCAACAATACAAGTAGAATGTTTGACTCACTGTTGATAACACCTATCAGAATAAGGATAGGATAGATGGCTTTTAACATTAAAGAGAGATTTCACTCCAACATTTGCCAGATGTTGGACTTGTTATAAGGTGTGTAAACGTCAAGCCCATGCCATACACACCCAATGCCATGGGTTGTGTAGATCATACCATATCCCTTTACCAGGAAATGATATGATGCTTATCCTTTTATTTTGGGATTGAGGTTACAACAAATGGCACGGGACATATCAACATTAGTCTACTTCTGAGGTCTAAAGAATATCATTTTAACATGTATTGTGATCGTGGCTATTTACCTCAGTCCAGTCTCCAGAGCCCACAGTGCAGAACCTGATGTTGTATTTCAGCGTTACATAGGTTACATGGATAGGGTGCTTCCAACTCACTAAGAGAGTCCTGGAAAAGTTATTCTCGGAAAGAATATTGACATCTGATGGGGGATTCGTTTTCACTGCAAAACAGGACAAACCATTAAACTATATGGGGGAGGTGATAATCATTGTAATAACCTCAAGGGCAAATCAGAAAATACATCGCACTCCACCTACCCAAATCAGCAGCATATATATCCAGAATGTCAGATCGAACCTTCCCCAGCTTGTTTTCAACTTCTACCCACATAGCAAGTTGCATGAAGCTTGGAAAGGTGCCGAAGTCGATGTATCCACTGCATCTGTGAGCTTTGCTGCTCTTATTTGAGACACTGAATAAACACAACAATGACCTACATTGTTAATCGATCAGAAATCAGGAATCAACAAATCACATACACTATCTAAGAACCTTGATATTTAGGGGTTCTCAGAACTGAAGCCAGGTTTTCCATTCACCGATTTAAAAAATAATGTTGGTATTCACCATGTATCTAACCTTATGTATGACACTCACATTAGACTGCCAAACAAGGTATAAGTGGTTTTCAGAATCTCGTCTCTTGTCCCAGGCTGCCATGTGCACGTGACGTTGGACGAAATCTTTCGGCCAGACTGGACAGCCATGCAGGACAGGTTCACAGGCTTCTCAGGGGGATCTGACCAATAAACCAAACAGCTGCCATTATTTCATGTCAGAGAAACATACCAACGGCTATGTACCTACTGCACTGAGCAGGATAGGGTCAAAACTCATTTCGATTCAGGAAGTCAATTGAAATTCACTTCCTCAATTGAAAACTGAATTGAACCCAAGCCTGACACTAAGAAAGCTTTAGGGTCATTCAGTGTGAACATTAAAGAAAATTGTTAAAGACTCCAGCCACAGACTGTTCTCTCTGCTTCCACATGGCAAGTGGTACCTGAACATCAAATCAAATGTATTTATAAAGCCCTTTTTTACGTCAGCAGATGTCAAAGTGCTATTCAGAAACTGAACCTAAAACCACAAACAGCAAGCAATGCAGATGTAGAAGCACAAGTGGCTAGGAAAAACTCCATTGAAAGGCAGGAACCTAGGAAGAAACCGGGCCAGTCCTCTTCTGGCTGTGCCGGGTGGAGATTATAAGATTGTTCTTCAAGATGTTCAAATGCATAGATAACCAGCAGGGTCAAATAATAATCACAGTGGTTGTAGAGGGTGCAACAGGTAGCTAACAAAATTGTCAGCTGGTGATTGTCAAGCAAATAACTGCCGGTCTCACGGTAATTGATCATTAATTAACATAAACACATTTAGCATCTCCTGGCTTTCACACATGATGCAGACCACTGATGCAGACCTTTGGAACATCTATATTTTAAGTCTAATACATCCATATAATATAGCCTACAACTTCACAATAAATCCATTATTTATTTTAGACAGGTCTAAAGAACCATGATATGAAGAAAATGTAGTCTATTTTCAGAAGAACAGAATAGCATACTCTCAGTTGTCCTTATGTTAGGCCCTGATCTGGCTATACCATATGGCTGTGGGCTACACTAGTTCATTTATTAGACAATATTTTCTTAGAATTTAACAGTATGAAGAATACAATTGAACATAGCTGAATAAAATAGAAATTATATTTTCCACAAACGATTTGAAGTAGGGCACTCATGCGGCTATTCTGTGTTGAGTGGTTAAAGAAACAAGTACTTCTATATGCTTAATTTAGAATTATTTATGTTACTTTAGTTGTGATACATATGTTGGGCTCTATGTTTTCATTTTTAATATAGTATAATGCTGCATGATGCGACTCAAATGAGGATTTGAAAAAAGTTGCATGAAAGGCATGAGCTCTTCATCAGTCTCTCGTTCACAATTTGACAAGCACTTGATAATACCTTGAATATCCCGGTGGTATCCCCTTTGTGTGGCAGTAATGCCCCCTTCAAAAATCCAGGCCTTTTGTAGTCAGTGGCCATTTTGCCCTTTGGCTGAATGTAATCATTATTATTCCCTTCTCCCTGCACGCTCCGAAGCACCCCTCACTCACATGGCTATCAGTCACGTGATCGGGTCTTTCTCACAGGCTACAAGTGAAGATAGACACACCGGGGACACAACTGCACGCGTCCTTATCCAATTCCAAGGTGCATATTGAAGATACTGGAAGAACTGTCCACATTTACTTTTTGTCAGCCAACAAGAGGATTAGGCCTAACAAACAGCAAAAGCACTGGCCTTTGTCAATCTACTATCCCCCATAGTACAAAAGTCGACCTATTCTATGCAAAATAATATTCCTAAAATAGTCTGGGACAGTTGTGGGATGCGATAGAATTACCAAATTATAATAATAATATAATAATTTATACAACCACTGGCATCAAAACACCTGTTTTAAGCAATGAGGCTGATGCAACAGAACATTTAAAATGTTGATAAACTATTAGGCTATTTCTTCACATTATAAGCCAAGCAGCACAAATGTTCCATTAGCAGGAAAACACAAATATCAAAAGTGACTGGAAATGCAATAATGCATGTAATGCTTTTATTATGAAGGTGGTTTTTTTATGGTGAAAATTATCTTCCCCAAACTTGAAACTCACGGGCTGCATATGAATGCCACTTATGCTCTACACCCATTGGAAAGCAGATGAATGTGCTTCATGTTAAGAAAATTATTTGGCCACTTTAGTCTAAATAACCCTCATCAATACATGTAGGCTTATGGGCTACATAGGCCTACAAAAAAAGGTATACATTGTTTCTGGCCTTATGCTGGGCCTCATTCACAAGTGATAGGCTAATTTTGTCACCCATCAGAATATTAATGATTTAATCTCATATTTACAGAACATACACTAAATAATATACAGTACCAGTCAAAAGTTTGAACACACAGGTTTTTCTTTATTTTGACTATTTTCTACATTGTAGAATAATAGTGAAGACTTCAAAACTATGAAATAACACATATGGAATCATGTAGTAACCAAAAAAAGTGTTAAATAAAAATATATTTGTTATTTGTCAAAGTAGCCACCCTTTTCCTTGATGACAGCTTGAAGGTGTTCCCACATATGCTGAGCACTTGTTGGCTGCTTTTCCTTCACTCTGCGGTCCAACTCATCCCAAACCATCTAAATTGGGTTGAGGTTGGGTGACAGTGGAGGCCAGGTAATCTGATTCAGCACTCCATCACTCTCCTTCTTGGTTAAATAGCCCTTCCATAGATTGGAGGTGTGTTTTGGGTCATTGTCCTGTTGAAAAACAAATGATAGTGAAACTAAGCCCAAACCAGATGGGATGGCGTATCGCTGCAGAAAGCTGTGGTAGCCATGCTGGTTAAGTGTGACTTGAATTCTAAATAAATCAGTGTCACCAGCAAAGTACCCCCACAACATCACGTTCACGGTGGGAACCACACACGCGGAGAGCATCCGTTCACCTACTCTGCGTCTCACAAAGACATGTCAGTTGGAACCAACAATCTCAAATCTGGACTCATCAGACAGAAAGGACAGATTTCCACCGATCTAATGTCCATTGCTCGTGTTTACTGGTCCAAGCAAGTCTCTTCTTATTATTGGTGTCCTTTATATGCCATTTAGCAGACGCTTTTATCCAAAGCGACTTACAGTCATGTGTGCATACATTCTACGTATGGGTGGTCCCGGGAATCGAACCCACTACCCTGGCGTTACAAGCGCCATGCTCTACCAACTGAGCTACAGAAGGACCGCCTTTAGTAGTGGTTTATTTGCAGCAATTCGACCATGAAGGCCTGATTCACACACTCTCCTCTGAACAGTTCATGTTAAGATGCGTCTGTTACTTGAACTCTATGAAGCATTTATTTGGGCCGCAATTTCTGAGGCTGATAAATCGAATGAACTTATCCTCTGCAGCAGAGAAAACTCTGGGTCTTCCTTTCCTGTCTGGGTCCTCGTTGATGTTTTTTGCAGCTGCACTTGAAGAAACTTTCTAAGTGCTTGAAAATGTTCCCACATTGACTTCCCTTCATGTCTTAAAGTAATGGACTGTCATTTATCTTTGCATATTTGAGCTGTTCTGGCCATAATATGGTATTTTACCAAATAGGGCCATCTTCTGTATACCACCCCTACCTTGTCACAACACAACTGATAGGCTCAAAACGCATTAAGGAACGAAATTCCACAAATGAACTTAACAAGGCACACAAGTTAATTGAAATGCATTCCAGGTGACTACCTCATGAAGCTGGTTGAGAGAATGACAAGAGTGTGCAAAGATGTCAAGGAAAAGGGTGGCTACTTTGAAGAATCTCAAATATAAAACATTGTTATTTAACACTTTTTTAGTGACTACATGATTCCATGTGTGTTATTTCATAGTTTTGGAGTCTTCACTATTATTCAACAATGTAGAAAATAGTCCAAATTAAGAAAAACCCTTGAATGAGTAGGTGTGTCCCAACTTTTGACTGGTACTGTGCGCACACACACACACACAAGTATGTGGACACCTGCTCGTCGAACATCTCATTCCAAAATCATGGGCATTAATATGGAGCTGGTCCCCCCTTTGTTGCTATAAGAGCTCCACTTTTCTGGGAAGGCTTTTCACTAAATGTTGGAACATTGCTGCAGGGACTTGCTTCCATTCAGCCACAAGAGCATTAGTGAGGTCGTGCACTGATGATGGGCGATTAGGCCCTGCTTGTAGTGGCCATTCAATTCAGCTGAAATAGTTGAATCCACTCAGTTTAATGTCCACATACACTACAAAAGTATGTTTTTTATTATTTTTGTTGCCTAAAATCGCTTACATTTTTTGAGAAATAGGTACAATTTCTATATGTTCATATAACTCTCACTCCCTTGGAATGAGCCGATCAAAAACAAAACTAAAATAAATTGTGAGCCAGGGCTACACACTGGCTAAACAAAACAGACTGCCCACCCTTGAAAATAAAGAAATCAGCAAGCAAGTTGTCCTTAGCACGGCCATGTCTGATTTCATGGGGAAACTGCCACAATAAGAGACTCCAGCAAAAGATCAGTCTTTTGCAGGAAAATGAGAGGGTTATGATCGAAGTGCTGAATTGCCAGTTCCAAAGTGAGCGTCTCTTCTTCCATAGCAGAGTTGTTTTTTTGATGTGTCCCATTTCTATTGAAAGCATTCCACAGGGTGCTCAACAGTGTTATCGTCTTTCTGTGGGAGGGTAACCCAAACGGAACATAAAAAAAGGTAGGAAAACAAACCGTCAGGAGTGGCGAAAGCTGACAACTCTTTGGCACGCTCAGTTAGAGGGATCAGCCAATCCCTTCAGCAGATAGAACTTGCTAACATACTTAGCAGCGCCAACACGGTCCATACAATTGTCGACCCTGGCCAAAGGTTACGAGTCCGATGGCATTAGATTTGTGAAAAGCAGAACAAAACCGTAGAGACCCATCCACCTTAGGTACTAATATACAGGGCGAACTCCACGGGCTGTTGCCATGTTTTGCAATGTCATTCTCAAACATTAACTCTGCCTCGCTGCAGACTTTCTCTCTTTTCAGGGTTCACTCAATAGGCATGTTCTTTGATTGGGGCAGAGTCCCCAACGTCAATGTCATGCTCTAGTAGAATTGTTTGAATTGGCTCATCTGAGAATAAACCCTGATATACTAAAAGTACTGCAACAATGTTGCCTTTTTCCTCTGGAGACAAGTCTTCTAGAATCTCTGAGTTACTTAACCGTCCAACAGGCACAGGGTGTATTGGACTTTCCTCATGCTATTGAGGAAGACTATAGTCAAGGGTGACAGCAGTGTCTCTCGGAAGAACATCACTACCGGTTTCCATCGACTTCTCTGCCCGATCGTAGCGGGTGAAGTATGGTTTCAACATGTTGAAATGACACAGCCAGGATTTTTTTCCTGTGGCGATGTACTCCAGATAGTAAAACAAAATTACAATGGGGTAAAGGCTTGAAAAGGAAGATTGAAACGTTAAAACCCAGAAAGGGCAACAAAACCAGGACTTGGTCACCCACCTCAAATGCAGTTTCAAGTCTTTCAATCAAACCAAACTTTAATTTGTGCCTTCTCCAGATTTTCACTGGTGTGGTGCAATCTGTATCAAAAAGCACTAACGAGCTCAAACAGATTTGTTTTTGTGTTTAAGGTGTTGCCCTGCAACAACCTCTCTCTCAGTAAGCTCAAAAGGACCTCTGACATGATGTCCAAACACGAGCTCATTCTGACTAAAACCTGCTTCAAACAGCAGAAGAGGGAACCCTTCATCTCAGTCTCTCAAACTCAAAGCTGTAAACTCAACATTGAAAGTCTGATGAAATCTCATCAAGAGCACCTTGAGATTCTGGGTGGTAGGCTCCAGAGGGGCAGTGGGTTACACCCAACTGTTGTAGCACTAGCTGGAAGACCTTTGACATGAACTTTGAACCTCGGTGTGATTGACATGAACTTTGAACCTCGGTGTGATTGCACTACCCATGGAAGTCCAAACATTGAAAATAATTTCACCAGGGCCTCAACAATACTGTTGTGATTTTCCCTCACTGAGATGGCCTCAGGGAAATGAGTGGGCAGTACACATGATGGTTAAGAAAACCTGGATACCACTCTTTGCGATTGAAAAAAAGACAGATTATGATTTTTCAACGATACTGATTATTGGAGGACCAAAAAAAGCCGATACTGATTAATCGGACGATTTTTTATATATAACACCGTAGAGACCCATAGATATGTATAAAAAATAAATTTAAAAAATGACAATTACAACAATACTGAATGAACAATGAACACTTATTTTAACTTAATATAATTACATCAATAAAATCAATTTAGTCTCAAATTAATAATGAAACATGTTAAAGTTGGTTTAAATAATGCAAAAACAAAGTGTTGGAGAAGAAAGTAAAAGTGCAATATGTGTGGGGGCTGTGCTTTGGCAAAGTGGGTGGGGTGCTGCTGCTCCAGTTTCAACTGTTCTGCCTGTGGCCATGGAAACCTGACCTGTTCACTGTGATTACTATTATTTGACCATGCTGGTCATTTATGAACGTTTGAACATCTTGGCCATGTTCTGTTATAATCTCCACCCGGCACAGCCAGAAGAGGACTGGCTACCCCACATAGCCTGGTTCCTCTCTAGGTTTCTTCATAGGTTTTGGCCTTTCTAGGGAGTTTTTCCTAGCCACCGTGCTTCTACACCTGCATTGCTTGCTGTTTGGGGTTTTAGGCTGGGTTTCTGTATAGCACTTTGAGATATCAGCTTATGTAAGAAGGGCTATATAAAGAAATTTGATTTGGACAGCAGGAAGCTTGGCCCCAGGGAGGTATTTTACGAACATATACTTAGGAATATCAAAACACTTCAGTTTCTTTTTCCAATCCCAAGTATCATGTGATCCGATTGTCAACTGTCAATTTACAGATACGATAACGAACACGAGTATGGCCATGTCGGCACACCCCTAGTAAATATGGTATTGGCACTGACCCTTCATATAGCTTCCTTACTTTATTGTTCTTCTTATTTCTATTACTCTTTTGTTCTACTTTACTTTTTAATAGTACTACTGCATTGTTGGGAAAGAGCAAGCAAGACATTTCACAGTACTAGTGCATGTAAAAATAAAATGAATGTGTACGTTACATTTTCGTGAATATCAGTACAAAGGCATCCTTTGGATACATTTTCACTGTATTTCTGTATGAAATGTTTGCACTTGTATCCAAATGAATTACTCAGAAATTACATTTAAATGGAGATATTAGAGGAAAATACTTGCGTGGACATTTTGTTTTCTTTTGATATGAAATAACCTAAAGTTGATGTGAAATCATTGGAGGCATACTTACACCCTTTGGTCAATAGAATCCCATGGATTACTTGATTTCGGTTTAAGGGAGACCCTTTCGTCTCACAAAGTAACCAGTTGGCCGTTTCATTGGTGATGGTGATGGTCACGCTAACAGCCGAGTCATTTATCTTGGTGTACTGCTCTTTGGGCACTGTGACGTTTTTCAACTTCCAGTAGATGTCCTCCGCTGTGGCTTTAGCAGATTTGTAGAGCACACATGTGGCGGTGAATTCCTTCCCAATTTCCACCGATGGAGATTGTGGGATTATTGTTCCATAGGTGGTGATAGAACCTAGAGAAAACCCATGCATCAAGTCAATGCTACTAGGAAATGCATGGTGAATTTTACAGAGGGAAAAGTCCATATGGTTGTTTTCATGGTTATTTGGAAACATGGTTATTTGGAAACAGGGTCAGTACAAAGCTCACTATCATTAAACTTAAAGGAAGAAGGCCGCTCATTCTAGGGTTTATGTGCAGCAGAGAGGTTGAATCAAAACATATCAGACTGTCTGTCCCTGTGGAAAAGTGCGCCTGCTAAGCAGCACTTAATAACAAAAATTGTTATTGAAATGTAGTGGTACACTTACTACAGGTGGGCCTACAGGCCAGCCATGCCAAGGACAGAAGCCGCAGCAAACGGTATGATGACTTGTCCATGATGCCTGAGGGAAGATTCACAAATTCACAGACTCGCCAAGCCTAGCCTACATTTTATCTCAAACCATTTCCCACCCAATTAATTGCTAGTGGAACTACATGTAGTTAGCTACGTTTTGCAGTAGCGTGGTGGTAGTTAAAGAGATACTTTGAGATCTACTACCCCAGTCAGATTAACATGTGGATACCATTTTTATGTCTCTCTCTGTCCAGTATGCAGAAGGTTAGAGGTAGTTTCACGAACCCCTAACCAGGGTTAGCATAATGACTTGAAGTCTATGGGTATCTGCTAGCATATACCCATAGACATCCAGTCATTTCGTTGATGCTAGTTAGCAATTGCGCCAGCGCTAATTAGCAACTTCCTTGAAAACCGCAAGCATAGACAAACATTCTATCCACGAGTTCATCTCTGGGGAAGTAAAGGGACTCAATGCCAAAATCCCTCAGTATCCCTTTAAACGAAATAACATTTGCAGTGTTTTCAGTGTTTTTTGCCAGGTAATGGTGTAGCGACGTGCAACAGAACATATGGGTGAAGTAGGCATCAGACCTGCCAAATTCTAACTTGAAACATAGTTTTTGGATTTAATAGACTAAATTACAAATTCTGTTAACATCTGACTCCAGAGTGATCAATTTGTAGTCTATGACATTTCAGATTTAGACACCAAAATGTATCAAAGTAGTTTGGCTGTAGTGATCTACTTTAAAAGATGCACTATGCCAAAATCACTCCGCCATTTCCTGGTTGTTAAAATTCAAATAGGTCGCTGAATTTCAGTTTATGTGACAAAACAAGCATGTATAGTGTAGAGAATCACTTTACCATCTAAACCACAGAAAAATACTTTCATTAACACAAAACATTACATTTTCAGCTGTTTGAAGCTAGTGTACAAAACTAAAGACGCAAAAACAAAACTTAAGAACCGGATGTTTATAAATAGCACACATAGAACAGATATACCGCTTCTTAGGCTTGCTTTCAATGAGAATGACAGATCTATAACACACAATTCTATGTGAATTTGTTCAGGTCACTCAAAAAGATGCATATTGCAGCTTTAATGAACTATATTTTTCTTAAGAGTAGCTTTAGGTGCAGCTTCTTCTAGTGTGAAGTAATTGGTAGCTTTCAGAGCAGCTTCCCCAACACTTAATTGCTGACTGAAGGTAGGTAGCTACAAAACTATTGCTGACTGAAGGTAGGGAGCTACAAAACTATTGCTGACTGAAGGTAGGGAGCTACAAAACTATTGCTGACTGAAGGTAGGGAGCTACAAAACTATTGCTGACTGAAGGTAGGGAGCTACAAAACTATTGCTGACTGAAGGTAGGGAGCTACAAAACTATTGCTGACTGAAGGTAGGGAGCTACAAAACTATTGCTGACTGAAGGTAGGGCTACAAAACTATTGCTGACTGAAGGTAGGGAGCTACAAAACTATTGCTGACTGAAGGTAGGGAGCTACAAAACTATTGCTGACTGAAGGTAGGGAGCTACAAAACTATTGCTGACTGAAGGTAGGGAGCTACAAAACTATTGCTGACTGAAGGTAGGGAGCTACAAAACTATTGCTGACTGAAGGTAGGGAGCTACAAAACTATTGCTGACTGAAGGTAGGGAGCTACAAAACTATTGCTGACTGAAGGTAGGGAGCTACAAAACTATTGCTGACTGAAGGTAGGGAGCTACAAAACTATTGCTGACTGAAGGTAGGGAGCTACAAAACTATTGCTGACTGAAGGTAGGGAGCTACAAAACTATTGCTGACTGAAGGTAGGGAGCTACAAAACTATTGCTGACTGAAGGTAGGGAGCTACAAAACTATTGCTGACTGAAGGTAGGGAGCTACAAAACTATTGCTGACTGAAGGTAGGGAGCTAGCTACATAGCTACAAAACTTTGTGAACATCTCATTTCCTCCAGTCCTCTTGCATGTAGGACTTTTTGTAGCTATGTGTCAGCAAAGCTAGTCATATCACTACAGAATATTATTATGCAGCTCATTTTCAAACTACAATAAATAATGCTTTGGAGGAACACTGTCATAACACCACAGCTGCTACAGTTTGGGATGCACGATATATCGGAATCGGCCGAGAATAGCTAAAAATGCCAGCATCAGTTATCGGCCTGATGTCTATTTTAATGCCGATGTGGAAAACCGATGTCAAAGCTAACGTGCATACCTATAGAACGTAGGTACATATCCATGTAAAATGTTTGCGCTACACATGCAACACAGCATTCCTAACCTAGCCCACAATGTCTGCATCGAGCAGTCAACAAGTCGAGCAGTCATTTGAAAGAGTAAAACAATTTCAGCGACACAACTCAAAGGTGAAACCCATTAATGCCAAGATAATGGCATTCATTGCCCTCGACAATCAACCATTCTCTGTCCTGGGTCATGTTGGCTTTCGCAACTGGTCGAGCACCGGTACACACTACCAACTGGGCTATTTTTCAGATGTAGCCCTACCGGAGTTACACAGTAGTAGAGTTACTGCTATTATACTATGGAACGCCGCTTGGGTCTTTGCGTGTCAAAAAAGACACACGTCAAAAAACACTAAATTGACAATAACACTATTTGACGCATTAAGTATGCTTTTAATTTGACACGTCAAATAACAGTTCTATTATAGAATGTTGTGTGTTCTGAATTTAAGCATGCAAGCCAAGCACCACCACTACTATCAGTAGTACTGTCAAAGCTGTACAAAGAAGCATACACCGGCCACAAATGACGTGTTTGAAATACCGTGTTAGTAATTAAGCATTATTTGTTTGATCGCAACTTCTGGGGTAGCTAGCTTTAGCTTTGTACCTTTGACTAATAGAAACTGCAGTCATTATCATTATTCTTAGCAATCCTTGTGAGTAACTATTAGCTAGGTAGCCACTTGTTGTTCGCCTATTGAAATGTAACTTCAGTTCATGAAAATAAATAGCTAGGCAGCTGTTGCCCAAAACTAACGTTATAAAGCAGTCAGCTAGCTTCATCTGGCTAGTGATGCTCAACCGGACCTGGTTATGTGTTGTGAAGCTAGCCACAATAAGGGTTAGGCACAATAGTGGCATTTGCAGTTTGCCTTCAACATAAAAAGCACCTATTTGAAAGTGACGCAGAAGGTTACAATTAGTGGAATCATGCCATATTTAGACTAGATAATGTTAAACAAGGTTGGAATGTGAAGCAATGAAATGGGGTATCAGTCTACCCACAGAACACAACTGTGAAGAGTTTACACAAATATTAGCGTTGAAGCTCTCATCACGAGACTGTGACTGTGTGAAATCTCCTCCCGAGTCAGCCTATTGTGTGTACTGACATTCATATTACCTAAGGATTGGGGATCAATGAAATGGGGTATCAGTCTAATCAATACCCAAAATATAATATATGCCATTTAGCAGATGCTTTTATCCAAAGCGACTTACAGTCATGTGTGCATACATTCTACGTATGGGTGGTCCCGGGGATCGAACCCACTACCCTGGCGTTACAAGCGCCATGCTCTACCAACTGAGCTACAGAAGGACCAATATTTTTTTTTATACCAACATCCTCCTCAGAGTTTTCAGACTCCAAAATATCCACAGTTTTGTTTTCCTAGGGAGAGTGTTCAATACACGTAGGTTGACAATAAATGTGGCTCAATTCAGAGGTTTCAGAGTCCCGCAATAAGAGCTACTACGCTAATGTTCTCTGGGTGTAACTGAGTAGACGAATACCCCATGTTATTGAGCCACAATCCATAGTTAAGGCTGTACAGGGAAATAAGTATTACCCCAATGCAATTCTAAAGTATAATACAGCCAGTGTGATTTCAACAGATTTGACAAACTAACTATTTATTGTCTTACGTTGATTTTATATAATATTCGATTACGGCAGCGTAGCCTAGTGGTTAGAGCGTTGGACTAGTAAACGGAAGGTTGCGAGTTCAAACCCCCGAGCTGACAAGGTACAAATCTGTCGTTCTGCCCCTGAACAGGCAGTTAACCCACTGTTCCCAGGCCGTCATTGAAAATAAGAATATGTTCTTAACTGACTTGCCTGGTTAAATAAAGGTAAAAAAAATAAAAAATTCAATTAAAAAAATAATAATTTAAAAACATACTTTTATTTTGAAGGCTAACTGCAAATTCCACTATTGTGGCTAATTATTATCATGATTAGCTTCACATAGATGGGTCTGACCACCATTAATCAATAAGAACTGTCTTATAAATTAAGGTCATTTTAGATTACACTTATAGTTAGCTAGCCAACTATATCTACTGAAACAGATTGTCATTTTGCTATGTTTTAGGGGAAGAACATTGCTTGCATCCATGAGCCATCTTTTTTTAACGTGTGATAGTGTAATCAATATGTAACAAATACGTTAAATTATTATGTGATGTGAAGTCATATTCAGGTCCTGATTGGTCAACAAGCTTATTTGACATGTCTTTTTTGACATGCAAAGACCCAACAGCGTTCCACAGAAGTCCTGGTTGAGAATGAAACAACTGAACAAATGAAACAGCACAGCAAGTAAGTGAAAGAAATAGGTTTTGATTATGTTTGACTGGAAATGGGGAAATATGTAAATGCCAACTAAATAACTTTTTGGTCAGTATGGTGTTCGTGTGTGTAACCTTTAACAAGGCAAGTCAGTTAAGAACAAGTTCTTATTTACAATGACGGCCTACTACAGCCAAACACGGACGACGCTGGGCTAATTGTGCGCCGCCCTATGGGACTCTCAATGGATTCGAACCAGGAACTGTAGTGACACTGCTGTGTCCACATATGTGTGTGTTTTAACTATTTAACTGTACTAGAATGCTTAAAAACATTATTTTTTAAATTAAATAAAAATTGAGAATCAGGTCTTTTGGCAAGGAAAATATCGGTATCGGCCAAAAATGTAATATCGGTGCATCACTAACTACTGTTAAACACCAACAGCTGTGTAGCCTATTTGTGTTGTGTAATTCATTGGGTAGGCATGCACCCATATCACTGGCACATGGGTTCACCAGATTTTATTTTGTATTCAGTACTTTACCAATAAGTAGTGACTTAACTGTTTAGTTTTATGAGGGCCTCACTGACTACTCCCACTAGTAGGAAATCTAGGAAATGGAACCAATGATAAAGCTACTCCTAGAGAGCTAAGTTAGTTATAAAACACAAAAACTATCCATTGCTCGTTATGAACAAACAGTAGCTCGCTAAGAAAGTCTGTTAAATGGCTCAAATGTAAACATAGAGGCCTAGTTTATGTGAAAGCGTGGCAATAACTTGTTCACTTTTCATTATTCGCAGATCTCCTTCTCTGATGACATGGCAGGCAGACCACTCCTGAAAACAAACTGCTCAGCAAAGGCTCTATTGAGAGATACCAGATTTTTTTTTAAAAGCTCATTTTCAGTGTCTGTGTTTATATGTTAAGGGGTGTTACTTTGGCAGATAATGTCACCCATCTAAATAAATAAAAATATTTGTATAATTAACTAAATGTAGGTGTTTCTGGTTTGTGTCAGTTTCATTGTTTGTTATGCTATAAATTGTTATTTATGGTTGTAAGTGATCAAATGAACTAGAACATTTTATATTTTGCAATTCTGAGTAATTACTACTTTAGTAAGGATATACATTTTATTCAGCACTACTGCAGTTGCTAAATAATTCCAATAAACGGCAGCATAAGACCACAAATTACATTTCAGAAGATAGGGTCTCTCCCTGAATTCACCACTCCCCTGCGCGCTTTTTATGTCCCAGATTACTGTGAAGTAATATGATGATTCATGTTTATTATTAACTGTTTTTATGCTCATGTTTTGATATTATACTTCATTACTATAACTTATCAATAAGCCTGAACATTAATTCAGTCACCCCTGGTCGACAAAAATGTCTTTTAAAATTCATCAACCAGTGTCGACCCGCTCTGCCTTCTCGAACAAGTAGCCGACTCAACAAGCTCCGGCAAAAAGCTTGTGACGTCAGGGAACACTGCCTTCTCGCGACGGTTGCATGATGCATTTATTGGCAGGCTTAAAGATGTCTTCTCTATTCCGAGGCTGTTTACTCTCAACGAGAGATATTAAGATTATTTTTTATAATGTCTGTGTACCAGGGTTGAGAATATTGGCTACTGAATATTTGGCCGGGGTTCAATACCTGCTATGGTCACTATTTTCTTGCTCTCCCAAAACACAACACAGGCCTAATACACAATATATAGCTAACTGTAAAGTAATGAGTGACCATTTTAGAAAAATATGAGACATATAGTCTTTGGTTGCATGCTATTTCATATGAATTATAGGGTTGCTTGTAACCTATAACTGATTCTTTGTGGTCTTATGCTGCAGTCTATGGGAAATATTTAGCAAGTCATTAATTCACATAAAGACATTGGTGAGGCAACTGAGAAATAGTATATTTGTGATGTTAATTCCTTAGATCAGTCTCAAACCTGCCCCATACCAATTCCTGGACTTCCACATAGGTTACTAGGTCACCGAGTTCAAACTACATTTGAAAAATAAAACATAAAATGTGGTTTGTTTATCAAGTCTTCTGCCTTGCAATAATAAATATTTAAAAACAGCAAAATGCTTAGACAGATTTTGATTAACAAAATAATCAAAATGCTATTTAGTACTATATGATATTTATTATGATAATATTATTACTAAAGTATTTTCTAAAAGTATTATAGGCTACCCTAACCTAGAATTAGGGTTAAGGATAATAGGTTATATGTAGGGTTAACATTTCTGTATAGCACGTTGTGACATCTGCTGATGTAAAAAGGGCTTTATAAATACATTTGATTGACTGTTAGGTGTAGGGTTTATAAGGCAAAAAAAAGAGTATGGTTTATAGCTCTCTTGCTCCTGCCTGGCTTTGTGTGTACTACATACCTCATTCGAGACACTTGCTCGGCTCATAATCTGATGTAGCAACTGCTACAGATCCACAAATCAATGAAATCAAGTGAATCTGCGCAGTATTCACTCCCTACGATTTTAGATTGACGCATATTAAATTACCCAGCACTAATTACAAACAAAAAAATCGTTATAAAAAGGTTATTTCTTGATTTAAAAAATGTATTCTGGCTTTTTAAATCTGCCACATCTTGAAAAATAGGACAGGAACATGCATTTTGTTTAGGTTTTACACCTTTTTCTGAAGAGACATCTGGTTAACCATGAGCAGAAAATGTTTAACGTCTGAAGGGCATACCCCAGCCTTCGCTAATGCATATACACAGACAAACAATGAGCTCGCCAAGGAGCCGTAACCTTGTTAATAATACGTTTCCCGAGGTAAGCCTATTACTTTAACCAGGGTTGGTCTCATTGCCAACATACCGGGAAATGTAACTATGGGAAAGTGAGTTCGTGCCACCATAATCAATATAACTAGTAGGAGTTGGCACCACCCTAAAAGAAGGCCTGTTATTTCGCGATTATTTAAAAACGACGGCAAACAGCTGGGCCAAAAGGTAATATTATTTAACTGGGCTCCATGGCTGAAGCGATGAACACGTTTTTATAAGATTAAATGTCATGTGTCCAGCCTAAAACTATCTGTTGGCGCCGGCTATTGCGAATCCCAATGAAACCAACAAAAAAATATGACTAGCTACTTCAAAAGAAAGACAATCTTATCTCGCTGTCGGACGCTTGCTATATAACGTTACCTCCATCAGATTGATAAAGAGCTATAAAATAAGTATTACTGATCATTTTAAATAGCTAGCTACTGTAGCTAGCACGGACATTGAGGGGAAAAAAATGATTGATCAATTTCTAATTCCGGGAAACACAAACACGGGAATGTCGTATTTGCAGTACCCCTAGTCGACTATATTCAACAAAACCAGGAAAACACGTCCGTAACAGCCTGTTGAACAGGGCCCGATATGTTATGACAACAAAAACACTCACCTTTCATATCTTTACTTGTTGGGTTCATGTTTTCTAGCTAGTTAACGTTAGCTGCGTAAAGACATGTAGATTTCACATCACTCAGCTTAAACTATAAAATTGTCTGTCTTCTCTTTCCCAATTCCAGTATATTGCATAACCACGAGTTCCAATACTTCCCCTTGCAATGCAAATAATACAAATATAAATTAGCTACAAACATAACGACTGATCTAAGTCTCTGTCTCGTTTGTCAACGACTTGTTTAGAGATCTGCGCAGAATTGCTGCTCTTTTGATTTGCCAGGAGAATCGTCTGTCACACAATGTACTAACCAATCAAGACGCTAGATTGTTCCGCATGACTGTTTTCCAGTATATCTGCACCCACTTGCACGAAATGCTCCAATGTGTGCCAGGCCATGACGGAGCTTGGTTTGAATGCTTTGTCTGCTGCTGAATCATTATGTACCTGACGCAACAAGCTCAACAACAAGCACTGTTTGATGCGTTGTTTAATAAATATCCGAACAAAAACAGAGTAAGCTATGGAAAATGGAATAAAAGAAGTGGGTTAATGGCAGGACAGTGCTACCCTGTCTCTCCTTCATGTGTGAACAAATGCCCTGCATGTTGAGGTGATGACTCACCTGACTAAATGTGGCCTCCAACCACTAGACTGTAGCAGCTTGCTGAGTTAAAGCCTTTGGGTATGAGCTTGCTTGGGGGAGCTAACACAAGTCTTCAGGTCTCAGGTAAGGACAGTTACCCGATTCTAGTAAGTATATCACACCGGTCACCAATGTCACACTACCACAATGAATATGCTAGCTTTTAATTGTACAAAAATAATGCTCTCTGCCAGGATGTCTTTAAGAGAAAAGGGAAAAGGGGTGCAGTCAGAATAGTAATAATGTTGAATCATAAATGTTTATGATGTTCAGGATAATTAAGTTGATCAAGCATAGACCAACTTCTGTTTCCTCTCCCTGACAACTGAAAAATATCAGAACGCAGCCAAAAATACAAATTTCATATTTTATTCATTTTTGCAAAACAGTCACATGACAGTCTCAATTTCAAAAGAGCATGAAAATCAAACAGTACACAGTGCATGCGTTGAATTGTAGAGTTTCCACCACCAAGTACAGTATAAATGTGTACAAATAGGATGCTGTTTATTAGCAAATGTTTGAAAAGTCAGGAGCAATTTACTGTTGCATACGGAGTCCCTTTTTGAGTTTAGTCATATTGAGGTTTCACTACAGCCTGGGTTTTGTCTAACAGCTAATATATACAGTGGGGCAAAAACGTATTTAGTCAGCCACCAATTGTGCAAGTTCTCCCACTTAAAAAGATGAGAGGCCTGTAATTTCCATCATAGGTACACTTCAACCATGACAGACAAAATTAGGGGAAATAAATCCAGAAAATCACATTGTAGGATTATTTATGAATTTATTTGCAAATTATGGTGGAAAATAAGTATTTGGTCAATAACAAAAGTGTATCTCAATACTTTGTTATTTGCCCTTTGTTGGCAATGACAGAAGTCAAACGTTTTCTCTAAGTCTTCACAAGGTTTTCACACACTGTTGCTGGTATTTTGGCCCATTCCTCCATGCAGATCTCCTCTAGAGCAGTGATGTTTTGGGGCTGTTGCTGGGCAACACAGACTTTCAACTCCCTCCAAGGATTTTCTATGGGGTTGAGATCTGGAGACTGGCTAGGCCACTCCAGGACCATGAAATGCTTCTTACGAAGCCACTCCTTCGTTGCCCGGGCGGTGTGTTTGGGATCATGCTGAAAGACCCAGCCACGTTTCATCTTCAATGCCCTTGCTGATGGAAGGAGGTTTTCACTCAAAATCTCACGATACATGGCCCCACTCATTTTTTCTTTTACACGGATCAGTCGTCCTGGTCCCTTTGCAGAAAAACAGCCCCAAAACATGATGTTTCCACCCCCATGCTTCACAGTGGGTTCTTTGGATGCAACTCAGCCTTCTTTGTCCTCCAAACACGACGAGTTGAGTTTTTACCAAAAAGTTATATTTTGGTTTCATCTGACCATATGACATTCTCCCGATCTTCTGGATCATCCAAATGCTCTCTAGCAAACTTTAGACGGGCCTGGACATGTACTGGCTTAAGCAGGTGGACATGTCTGGCATTGCAGGATTTGAGTCCCTGGCGGCGTAGTGTGTTACTGATGGTAGGTAGGCTTTGTTACTTTGGTCCCAGCTCTCTGCAGGTCATTCACTAGGCCCCCCCGTGTGGTTCTGGGATTTTTGCTCACCGTTCTTGTGATCATTTTGACCCCACGGGGTGAGATCTTGCGTGGAGCCCCAGATCGAGGGAGATTATCAGTGGTCTTGTATGTCTTCCATTTCCTAATAATTGCTCCCACAGTTGATTTCTTCAAACCAAGCTGCTTACCTATTGCAGATTCAGTCTTCCCAGCCTGGTGCAGGTCTACAATTTTGTTTCTGGTGTCATTTGACAGCTCTTTGGTCTTGGCCATAGTGGAGTTTGGAGTGTGATTGTTTGAGGTTGTGGACAGGTGTCTTTTATACTGATAACAACTTCAAACAGGTGCCATTAATACAGGTGGAGGACAGAGGAGCCTCTTAAAAAAGAAGTTACAGGTCTGTGAGAGCCAGAAATCTTGCTTGTTTGTAGGTGACCAAATACTTATTTTCCACCATAATTTGCAAATAAATTCATTAAAAATCCTACAATGTGATTTTCTGGATTTTTTTTCTCATTTTGCCTGTCATAGTTGAAGTGTACCTATGATGGAAATTACAGGCCTCTCATCTTTTTTAAGTGGGAGAACTTGCACAATTGGTGGCTGACTAAATACTTTTTTGCCCCACTGTACTATATATACACAAGTTTGTGGACACTACTTCAAATGAGTGAATTCAGCTATTTCAGCCACACCCGTTACTGACAGGTGTATAAACTTGAGCACACAGCCACGCAATCTCCATAGACAAACATTGGCAGTAGAATGGCCTTACTCAGTGACTTTCAACGTGGCACCATATTAGGATGACACCTTTCCAACAAGTCAGTTCGTTAAATTTCTACCCTGCTAGAGCTGCCATTGTCAACTGTAAGTGCTGTTATTGTGAAGTGAAAACATTTAGGAGCGACAACGGCTCAGCCGTGAAGTGGTAGGCCACACAAGTTCACCGAATGGGACCGCTGAGTGCTGTAGCGCATAAAAATAATCTGTCCTCAGTTGCAACACTCACTACCAAGTTCCAAACTGCCTCTGGAAGCAACATCAGCACAATAACTGTTTGTCGGGAGCTTCATGAAATGGGTTTCCATGGCCAAACAGAAGCCTAAGATCACCTTGCACAATGCCAAGCGTCAGCTGGAGTGGTGTAAAGCTCACCGCCATTGAACTCTGGAGGAGTGGAAAAGCGTTCTCTAGAGTGATGAATAATGCTTCACCATCTTGTAGTCCGCCGGACAATTCTGGGTTTGGCGGATGCCAGGAGAACGCTACCTGCCCCAATGCATCGTGCCAACAGTACAGTTTGGTGGAGGAGGAACAGCAGTTTTTCATGGTTTGGGTTAGGCCCCTTACTTCCAAATCTTAATGCTACAGCATACAATGACATTCTAGACAATTCTGTGCTTCCAACTTTTGGGGAAGGACCTTTCCTGTTTCAGCATGACAATGCCCCGTGCACAAACCGAGGTCAATACATAAATTATTTGTCGCGATCGGTGTGGAGGAACTTGACTGGCCTGCACAGATCCCTGACCTCCACCCCATTGAACACCTTTGTGATGAAATGGAATGCCGACTGCGAGCCAGGCCTATTCGCCCGACCTCATTGCTTTTGTGGCTGATTGGAAGCAACTCCCTGCAGCAATGGTCCAACATTTAGTGGAAAGCCTTCCCAGAAGAGTGGAAGCTGTAGCAGCAAAGGGGGGACCAACTCCATGCCTATTATTTTGGAATGAGATGTTCGACAAGCAGGTGTCCATACTTTTGGTCATGTAGTGTACATATTGTGTCCAATACGCAGAGGCATAATTTAATTAATAATTTATACACTCAGAGCCAATTTGTATATTTGCTTTACACTTATATTTGCCAATCTTCATTAAGACCTGTCAAGATTCCAACAAAAATAGCTTGCTACTAGCTAACCCAGCCAAGTCCCAATCAGGTCCACTATACCATATATGTGACTCACCACCTGGATTTGGGCTTGTAGCAAAAGTTGAAATAGTGTTTTTTACATTGGATAAAAGTAGAGACTCAGAGCTACAAAGGTATATCACACACTGCATTTTGAGGAACAATGGGAAAGTAATTCTGCTTTGAAAGTTGATAAACTTGTAAACTCACGTGTGAGAAAATGGCCTTTTGAATGTTTTGGTATCTAGTGAAGAGCTCTTCTTTGTCTACACCCATTGGGCATCGTTCCCTCTTAAGCTTTAGCATGACCAGCCAAGCCGCGCTGCTTCTTAACACCTGCTCGCTTAACCCGGAAGCCAGCCTCACCAGTGTGGCAGAGGAAACACTGTTCAACTGATGTCAACTTGCAGGCGCCCGGCCCACCATAAGGAGTCTCTAGAGAACAATCAGCCAAGGAAAGCCCGCCGCCAAAAACATCCTCTAACCCGGACGATGCTGAGCAAATTGTGCACTGCCGTATGGGACTCGCAGTCACGGCCCGGATCGAACCCCAGGCTGTAGTGACACCTCAACACTGCGATGCAGTTCCTTAGACTGCTGCACCACTCAGGAGGCCTCAATTCAGACTAGATATATAAGACCTTTTGAAAAACTTGGTCACATAAAGTGAGGGAGATTTTACTGCCATTCTTTTACGAAACTTTCCATCTGCACTGTTCCTTAGTATTGTAACATTTTCTGTGGCCATTTTTTGAATAAATCCTTGTCAATAGAGTTGTATGTTTGTTTTACTTTGAAATCAATGGTTTTTTGTTCGAATGTTATGTTCCCTCATTATCTAAAATAAACTGCATAGAAGTTCACACATTTTCTCTTGCAGCACTCCCTTGCAAAATAATGTTTTAGGCCTACTGGTTTTGAATTGAAGCGGACTCAAGGTGTGAATTGTGAAGCCAAGTGTAGCTATCTTAGCAGGATGTGGCTTTATCGCTACCTGGTGCTTTTCTCTGGTGAAAGGACTGTTAGATGACTCACTTGATACATCATGTGAATGCCCCACAAGTTTATATGTTTACGATTTAAGACAACTCATCCTACCTTGTTCATTCTTCTGTATGTATGGGACTTGGTGTGGGCAGAGGACATCCATTGTATAATAGCCTTTCTAAAGGGGGTCAAAATAGGATTTGTGGGCCAAAATAGACTGATTGGACTTGATCTTCTAGGCATGATCAATCAATCAAATGTATTTATAAAGCCCTTCAGCTGATGTCATCAGGGTTAGGGTTAGGGTTCATCAGCTGATGTCACAAAGTGCTGTACAGAAATTTACATTTTTTAAATTTTACCATTATTTAACCAGGCAAGTCAGTTAAGAACATATTCTTATTTTCAATGACGGCCTGGGAACAGTGGGTTAACTGCCTGTTCAGGGGCAGAACGACAGATTTGTACCTTGTCAGCTCGGGGGTTTGAACTCACAACCTTCCGGTTACTAGTCCAACGCTCTAACCACTAGCTGCCACCCCAAATGACTGACTGACCAACGATTGTCCCTTCGACCTACTATCAAACAAGTCATGCTCGCTCCTGCTTTTCCGAGAGCGGTGGACAAAGTGGTTGACCATCGGCCCTGTGGCTTGACTCTGCTGAACGGCACTCTGGGAGCTGACCAACAAAGATGTGCTCAGATTGATGGGCGGAAGACTTTGCATCCATATGTGAGGCAGTCCTTCGCTGTGCAGATTTCGAATGGATTGATTTTCTGCCGCGTTTCCACCGAAGGCCGTTTTCTGACTTTGGGTCCTTCGTCTACCGGCTCCTTGGCCGAGGAGGAGTCCGCCAAGCAGTCTCCTCCCTCAGATGTCCGCCGCGGCCCAGCTCTCTGTGGCCGGCGGCGTGGTGCTCTTTCTTCCTCTTGCTAGAGAAGATCTGGTTGTGCATGCAGAACTTGCCCTCCTTCTTCTGGGACTGGTCACTCCCCTGGGAAGGCAGCTGCCTGACTGAGTCAGATCTGTGGAGAATCAATCAATGTGACCATGTAGTCTTATTCACACCTCTGTGGTTTACGACGGATGGCAAGCATTTTCTTTTTTTACAATTATTTTTGTCTTTAATAATCAACAAATAATCAACATGTCCGATTGCATACAGAATTATTGCATGGCCATTTCCACTTTAAATTAATAGTAACTACACACACACACAAACCTTCAATGCCATACAACACTCCTTCCGTGGCCTCCAACTGCTCTTAAACGCTAGTAAAACCAAATGCATGCTTTTCAACCGTTCGCTGCCTGCACCCGCCCGCCCGACTAGCATCACCACCCTGGACGGTTCCAACCTAGAATATGTGGACAACTATAAATACCTAGGTGTCTGGCTAGACTGAACTCTCCTTCCAGACTCACATTAAGCATCTCCAATCCAAAATCAAATCTAGAATCGGCTTTCTATTTCGCAACAAAGCCTCCTTCACTCACGCCGCCAAACGTACCCTCGTAAAAATGACTATCCTACCGATCCTCGACTTCGGCGATGTCATCTACAAAATAGCTTCCAACACTCTACTCAGCAAACTGGATGCAGTTTATCACAGTGCCATCCGTTTTGTTACCAAATCACCTTATACCACCCACTGCGACCTGTATGCTCTAGTCGGCTGGCCCTCGCTACATATTCGTCGCCAAACCCACTGGCTCCAGGTCATCTGTGCCATACAGATTGCAAAATAGTTGGGAAGAGATGTTTGATGTACCGCTTCCATGGTACAGGTTGTATGAGTTGATACTGTATATAAAATGACGCAAGATTCAAGACTTCATGCCTTTCAGCAAAGATTATTGTATAGGATTCTTGCCACCAACAAAATGTTGAATATTTGGGGCATTCAACCATCGAATGATAGTAAAAGATTAAAGTATAAAAAAATTAAGTCAAAATAAAACATAAGTTTGAATGACACTGAGGGGCAGTGTTCTTACAGCTAATGGCGGTTTGCCTGTGTAATGAATACTCAGGGAGAAAAAGGTGTAGATTCACGCGCAGAGCACGGCAGGTGTTTATTTCGCCTTCTCAGAAGGCAGGAATCGTGGTCACAGGCAGTCAATGGTCATACACAGATAGGCAAACAGGCAGGTGAATCAAAACTAGGACTGAAGGCTATCACTGGTTCTCACAAACGAGCTTGGAAAAGGCTTAGTAGAGTCAAAACGATAAAGGAACAAACAGAATGAACTGAACTAAATAAGGAGCTAATGAGACCAGGTGAGTAACTAACAGGTGAAATCAATGAACAAAATTGAAAGACAGGGCTACGTTCAAGAACACAACGAAACAGAACACAAGGTTGACGAAGACAATAAATACAGAACCTTACAGCCTGAGGCTGATGCCGTGCAGGTGTTTGTACACATGCATAAACACACACTCTCATTCAAATGCACACATGTGCACATACACGGACACACACACAGGTAAATAGTGCCATACATTAACTCAAACATATTAATTTGGTCTTGCTGTTATGATTTTTGTTGTCCTTGATGTCTTTGTTGTTTTTTGCATTTTTGTTTTCTGTTTTCCTTTGTCTGTCTTTTTTTCTCTTTGTTGTTGGTGCATTGTTAGGGTGGGGTTGGAATAATCTGTTAAAATTATAATAATGTATACATTTTCTTGAGGGAGGGACTGTGGGGGGGGTCTTCGATGGTTGAGGTGCAGCTCTTGGTGAACTGTATGTGGGGGATCTTGGAGGCCTGGCGGTTGAGTCGGTGGCTGATGGATCGCTGGTTCAGGTCCCCGTTTTTGACTTTGTGGGAGATCTGTCGACGTGCCCTTGAGCAGGGCGTTGACCCTGGTTGCTTCTGTGTGTCTCTGGATGGGAGTCTGTTAGATGACTAATGTGATGTAGTTGTTGAGCGGCTTCACTGCAAGTATATTCTATATTTTGGACACACCTACTCACTTAAGGGTTTTTCTTTATTTGTACTTTTTTCTACAGTGTAGATAATAGTAAAGACATCAAAACAATGAAATAACACATATGGAATCATGTAGTAACCAAAAGCTGTCATCAAGTCTAAAATATATTTGAATTTGTTTAACACTTTTTTTGGTTACTACATGATTCCATATGTGTTATTTCATTGTTTTGATGGAGACAAAGCTTATTGTATTACTTCACTTTCATAGAGATTTTAAAATACAGCATCTTTGCAGATCCTTGATATCCTTCGTCTGCTCTTATGGACTGCCCTCTTCAATTCAAAATACAGGTTTTCAATGGGGTTCAAGTCCGGAGACTGAGATGGCCATTGCAAAATGTTGATTTTGCGGCAAATTAACAATTTCTTTGTGGATTTTGATTATTGCTTAGGGTTATTGTCTTACTTGATGATCCACTTGCGGCCATGTGTCAGCCTCCTGGCAGAGGCAATCCCGTTTGTGGCTAAAATGTCCTGGTACTCTGTAAAGTTCATGATGCAGTTGACCTTAACAAGGGCCCCAGGAGTAAAATGTTATTTACAAGTCACATAATAAGTGTATGGACGTTTGCAACAATAATGTTTAACATGATTTTTAAATGAATACCTCATCTCTGTGCCCCACACATACAATTATCTGTAAGGTCCCTTTGTCGAGCAGTGAATTTCAAACACAGATTGAACCACAAAGACCAGGGAGGTTTTCCAATAACTCGCAAATATTATTGGTAGATTTAAAAATAATAAATGCAGACATGGAATATCACTTTGAGCATGGTGAAGTTATTAATTAGGCTTTGGATGTATCAATACACCCAGTCACTACAAAGATACAGGCGTTCTTCCTAACTCAGTTGCCGGAGAGGAAGGAAACTGCATGAGACAAATGGTGACTTTAAAACAGTTAGAGTTTAATGGCTGTGATAAGAGAAAATATATTCCAAAACATGCATCCTGCTACAATAAGGCACTAAAGTAAAACTGCAAAAAATATGGCCAAAAAAATTTACTCTGTGTCCTGAATACAAGATTTTATGTTTGGGGGCAAATCGAACACAACACATCACTGAGTACCACTCTTCATATTTTCAAACATGGTGGTGGCTGTATCATATTATACGTATGTGTCACGCCCTGACCTTAGAGAGCCTTTAATTCTCTAATTGGGTTAGGTTGGGGTGTGACTAGGGTGGGTATTCTAGTTCTGTTATTTCTATGTTGGCCTGGTATGGTTCCCAATCGAAGGCAGCTGTCTTATCGTTGTCTCTGATTGGGGATCATATTTAGGCAGCCTTGTCCAAACAGCCTGTCTTTAGAAGGAAGCGCATACCCAGGCATGTCATTGACGCTGTATCTTAAGCATTGTACTTGGCTCTACTCTTCACATACTGAGGTGACAATTATGAACTACATGTGAAAATGAAGTTAATTGGATATGTGTGTTTTGGTTCCTCGATATAAGCTCTTCAATTTTCCTGACTGCCAGTAAGGGCAAGTACAATGCCACTCATTTCAGCTTCTTTGCCCTCTTTGTCTAACACACATAAGCTTTGGCTTGTCTGCCATTTGTCCAACACACCCAAACGTCAAATGGAGGTTCACATGGCATACTTTTCAAAACAAAGTCATGGTGCGATCAAGATGGGAGACAACATGAATGTTCATCCTCCCTCTTAAGATAGAAGTGCTTCTCAAACCAACTCACGTAACATGAGTGCCTGTCGCACACATTGTGAGATGACAGTTGTAACACATTTCTGAGCATGTTAACACCTCATGTTAAAGTCTCTGTGCAGAGCAACCACAATAATTATTTTAACATTTAACTCTTCAACTGCTGAGCTTGTGTGCTCCACTACTCCATCAAACACCACACATCGTGTCTTTTATCACAGTACTGAGGGGGGAAAAAAACTCTAGACCACCAACATAATCCAGTATCATCCCAAATGTTAACACTGAAAGCTTGAGCACAGTGCCGGGTACTACCACAGATGGCATTGTTATCGAGCGTATCATTTGGTTATTGTATTATAATTCTAGTTATGATTCTCTGTTGTATCTGTGGTAACCCACAAGTCATCTCTGCTGAGCCAAACTTGGATCAGTTTGAGGAGTTTTCCATAACACTTCATTTTATAACCCTATTTCAGATGCTATTTACCTAGTATTTGCCAAAACAAATAAGCATTTTCGATTTTACAACCCAAAAAGTATATTGTCCCTCTTGGATTTTAAGACACTGTCCTGTTTTCTTGCAGGGTCTAATGTCAGAGGGAGCGGCTTGTGTAAAAGTAGCCAAAATTGCCATAAACAACTAGGGTGGGCCTCTCTATCTTTCTGGGTTGATATCTGACTTGGTTGTTTTGAGGTCTAGAATGAACTGTTTATAAGTATAGCCGTTTCTGTCAGGTTTTAAGTCACACAAAGCAACATTTCAGTTTTCAAATCTTGTTGTTTTTCACCCTCGCATATCAGACGCAGTATTGTGTTGGATGCCTTCTTAAACTTGTAAGAGTTTGCGGTAACCCTTTAATCGAAGTGTAACCTACAGGACCAGTCAAAAGTTTGGACACATATTTATTCCAGGGTTTTTCTTTATTTGTACTATTTTCTACATTGTAGAATAATAGTGAAGACATCAAAACAATGAAATAACACATATGGAATCATGTAGTGACCAAAAAAGTGTTAAACAAATCAAAATATATTTTATATTTGAGATTCTTCAAAGTAGTGTCCCTTTGCCTTGATGACAGCTTTGCACACTCTTGGCATTCTCTCAACCAGCTTCATGAGATAGTCACCTGGAATGGATTTCAATTAACAGGTGTGCCTTGTTAAAAGTGAATTTGTGGAATTTCTTTCCTTAATGTGTTTGAGCCAATCAGTTGTGTTGTGACAAGGTAAGGGGGTAAACAGAGGATAGCCCTATTTGGTAAAATAACAAGTCCTTATTATGGCAAAAACAGCTTAAACAAGCAAAGAGAAACGACAGTCCATCATTACTTTGACTGACCTTCATGTCTTAATGTGTGGTTCCAACCACTGTCTCTTTGTGAGATGTAAAGTAGGTGAACTGATGATCTCCGCATGTGTGGTTCCCACCGTGAAGCATGGAGGAGGAGGTGTGATGGTGTGGAGGTGATTTTGCTGGTGACACTGTCTGTGATTTATTTAGAATTCAAGGCACACTTAACCAGCATTGCTACCACAGCATTCTGCAATATGCCATCCCATCTGGTTTGCTCTTAGTGGGATTATCATTTGTTTTTCCACAGGACAATGACCCAACACACCCCCAGGCTGTATAAGGGCTATTTGACCAAGAAGGAGAGTGATGGAGTGCTTCATCAGATGACCTGGCCTACATCATTATCCAAGATTGCGTAGCAGTGCAGATGTGGTTTGTCGTCCTCACGTTTACTTTTAGTTTTTTTTTGTATATTTTAATTTATTTTCAATCTCTTTTATATTTTTTAATTAAATATACCTTCCGGTAACCCGCCTCACTCAATGTGACACGGATCCGCTATTTTTATTTTTATTTTTTTAGACCTTATAGCCAGAACCTCCATCAGGAGCTAGCCATCGGAAGCTAACCAGCTAATTAGCTACTAGCTATTTAGTCATTGTTAGACACTGCTAGCGGACTTTACCTTCTGCACAGGCACCAACCGTTTTTTTTTGCCTGGATAATACCTACCAGCCTCGGACAGTTTTTCCCCACTACAACACCAGATTCCTGCCGCAAACCCTGGACCATTACTCCTGATCATCCCAGCTAGTTTGCTGCCACCGAGTGACCCAGCCCCCACGCTAGCCCTGAGCCAGGCCCACCTCCTGGCTTACTCTGTGATAACCCGGCTACCCAGCCGATGCCTCCCGGACACAGCTAGAATCCACTACTCCACCGGATACATGCTATAAGCTCTGGACCTTTGCTGCGGATCATCGCTGCCTGCTATCTGCTACCGAGTGGCTACAGAGGCTAATGCTCCTGCCCCGAAGCCATCAACAGTTAACAGCGAGCCAGGCACATCTCCCGGCTAACAAACAAAATTACTACAGCCACAATACCTCTTTCGCCATCTGGCCCGAACCGTTTGTCGACACGACGCCCTGTCGTACCACCACGACTGGTCCGCAGACGTAATTCCATCAGCTCTGCCCTCAACCGGCCGTTGCCGGATGTCGGAGCAGACGGTTTTACTTACCCCGGCCTGCTAACTTTAAACGCTGTGTCTCCTGAGTGCTAGCGTAGTAACAACTACCCTGCGGCTTTCCTGTTCCATGTATTACTATTCACTGGACTCTATGATCACTTGGCTACATAGCTGATGCCTGCTGGACTGCCCTAGCCCTGAACTCAGGCCCTGTGTATAGTTAACCGACCCTCTCTGCTCATTCATCGACATTTTACCTGTTGTCTTAGCTGATTAGCTGTTGTCTTACCCATTGTTGTCTTAGCTAGCTCTCCCAATCAACACCTGTGATTGCATTACGCCTCACTTTATGTCTCTCTCCAATCTCAATTTGCCTTGTATACTGTTTTGGATAGTTACCATTAATTTAGTTGAAAGTGGAGCCCCTAGTCGCACTCTACATGCCTCAGATTCCTCCTTTGTCCCACCCCCCACACATGCAGTGACCTCAACCAGTATAACCAGCATGTCCAGAGATGCAACTTCTCTTATCATCACTAGGTGCCTGGGCTTACCTCCACTCGCACCCCACCCCGTGTCTGCACATTTTTTTACACCATTTGAAAGATAAAATTCTTGTTAATCCAGCCACAGTGTCTGATTTCAAAAAGTCTTCACAGCGAAAGCACCACAAATGATTATATTAGGTCACCACCAAGTCACAGAAAAACACAGCCATTTTTCCAGCCAAAGAGAGGAGTCACAAAAAGCCAAAATATAAATAAAATTCATCACTAACCTTTGATGATCTTCATCAGATGACACTCATAGGACTTCATGTTACACAATACCTGTATGTTTGATAAAGTTCATATTTATATCCAAAAATCTCATTTTACATTGGCGTGTTATGTTCAGTAGTTCCAAAACATGCGGTGATTTTGCAGAGACCCACATCAATTCACAGAAATACTCATAATAAACATTGATAAAAGATACAACTATTGTACATGGAACTTTAGATAAACTTCTCTTTAATGGAACCTCTGTGTCAGATTTCAAAGGAACTTTACGGAAAAAGTACACCATGCAATAATCTAAGTACGGCGCTCAGAGACCAAAACAGCCAAAGAGATATCCTCCATGTTGTGTAGTCAACATTAGTCAGAAATAGAATTATAAATATTCACTTACCTTTGATGATCTTCATCAGAATGCACTCCCAGGAATCCCAGTTCCACAATAAATGTTTGATTTGTTCGATAAAGTTCATAATTTATGTCCAAATACCTTCCTTTGTTAGGGCGTTTGGTAAACAATCCAAACGTGCGGGCAAGTTCAGCCGAAAGGTCGGACGAAAAGTCCAAAAAGTTATATTACAGGTCATAGAAACATGTCAACCTAAGTATAGAATCAATCTTTAGGATGTTTTTAACATGAATCTTCAATAATGTTCCAACCGGACAATTCCTTTGTCTGTAGAAAATAAATGGAACGCAAGCTAACTTTCACACGACCGCGCGTCACGAGCTCGTGGCAATCTGTCAGACACCTGGCTCAATCCCCTCTCATTCAGCCCCACTTCACAGTAGAAGCATCAAACAAGGTTCTAAAGGCTGTTGCCACCTAGTGGACGCCTTAGGAAGTGCAACATGACCAATATCCCACTGTTTCTTCAACAAGGAATGAGTTGAAAAACGACCAACCTCAGATATCCCACTTCATGGTTGGATTTTTTTCAGGGTTTCACCTGCCATATGAGTTCTGTTACACTCACAGACATCATTCAAATAGTTTTAGTGTTTTCTATCCAAATATACAAATTGTATGCATATTCTAGCTTTTATGGCTGAGTAGCAGGAAGTTTACTCTTGGCACCTTTTTCATCCAAGCTACTGAATACTGCCCCCCAGTCACCCAGAAGTTAATCATCTCCAATCCAAAATCAAATCTAGAATTGGCTTTCTATTTAGCAACAAAGCCTCCTTCACTCACACTGCCAAACTGTGCCCTCCATTTTGTTACCAAAGCTCCTTATACCATCCACCACTGCGACATGTATGCTCTAGTGGCCCTCGCTACATATTCGTCGCCAGACCCACTGGCTCCAGGTCATCTATAAGTCTATACTAGGTCAAGCTCTGCCTTATCTCAGCTCACTGGTCATGATAACAACACCCACCTGTAGCACCCACTCCAGCAGGTATATCTCACTGGTCATCCCCAAAGACAACACCTCCTTTGACCGCCTTTCCTTCCTGTTCTCTGCTGCCAATGACTGGAACGAATTGCAGAAATTGCTGAAGCTGGAGACTTATATTTCCCTCACTAACTTTAACCATCAGCTATCTGAGCAGCTAACCGATCACTGCAGCTGAACATAGTCTATCTGTAAATCGCCCACCCAATCTACCTACCTCATCCCCATGTTGTTTTTATTTACTTTTCTGTTCTTTTGCACACCAGTATCTCTACTTGCACATAATCATCTGCTCATTTATCACTCCAGTGTTAATCTGGTAAATTGTAACTACTTCGCCACTATGGCCTATTTATTGCCTACCTCCTCACGCCATTTGCACACACTGTATATAGACTTTTTTTTTTTCTATTGTGTTATTGACTGTACGCTTGTTTATTCCATGTGTAACTCTGTGTTGTTGTTTGTGTCACACTGCTTTGCTTTGTCTTGGCCAGGTCACAGTTGTAAATGAGAACTTGTTCTCAACTAGCTTACCTGGTTAAATAAATGTGAAATCCATTTTTTTTTAAACAATCACCTGACCTCAACCCAATTGAGATAGTTTGGGATGAGTTGCACTGCAGAGTGAAGAAAAAGCAGCCAACAATCTCTCGGCATATATTGGAACTCCTTCAAGACCTTTGGAAAAGCATTCCAGGTGAAGCTGGTTGATAGAATGCCAAGAGTGTGCAAAGCTGTCATCAAGGCAAAGGGTGGCTCCTTTGAAGAATCTAAAATCTAATTTAATTTGTTTATCACTTTTTTGGTGACTACATGATGTGTTATGTCATAGTTTTGTGACTGTCTTCACTATTATTCTAAAATAATAGAAATAGTAAAAATACAGAAAACCCTTGAATGAGTCGGTGTGTCCAAGCTTTTGACTGGAACTGTACATAAATGATTCCCAACTCATTCATAACCCCTAGCCATACATATGGGGTAAATGCAACAGCGAAGAAAATCACTTTTTGTTGTTGACATAAATTGTACTCCTGATAATAAATGCAGTATGTATGGGTTATAAATATATATTTTTAACCTTAAGTTAAGAACAAATTCAAATTTTTAATGACAGCCTAGGAACAATGGGTTATTTTTTTTACCTTGTCAGCTCGGGGATTCGAACTTGCAACCTTTCGGTTACTAGTCCAACGCTTTAACCACCTGATTGGTATTAAAGGGTACATAAAGAACCTTAAAGTAAAGTTACATATTTTATAACACAGCTCTCTACAAAGAGATCAATTAACATTACAAATCCTGTCTGAAAGGTGACTAAACATCCAGCCTCCATGCACGGATGGAAATAGGATTATTGGGATAGCAACAGACTAATTACTGGAGTAGGCTGCCCTTGTTCTGCAAAAGGCTGTTTCTCAACCACATGACTGTGCGTTTTCTCAGCCATGGGCATAGCTAATGCTCCATTCCCAGCAGACCTGTGAATAGGATTTAAACCCAGCAGTCAGTCAGGTCCTCCTCCATACAGTACCTATGGGATCTTGTCAAAAGTAGTTCACTGTATAGGTTTATAGGGTGCCATTTAGGATGGAGAACAAGTTTTTAGGTATAATAAGGTCTTATTGGCATCTTTACTATTACATCATCACTTGTTTGCACGAAATATTTGCTTTAAACTTTAGTTTTGGGCAGTTCCATTGTAACGAAAATGCACTGAGACTTTTTCACTTAAAATATATGCCAAACAAAACCCATTGATTTTAAAGTTTAACAAACCATACAACTCTATTCACAATAACTACTTTTTAAATTTACACTGAACATTTGACAAAAACACATTTACTGGAAAAATTGTGCCGATACAAACTTTGGTAACAGAATTTTAGCATAAGCTCCCTCAGTTTTTAATGTAAGTTTTCCAAAACTTTACATATCTGCTCGAATTAAGATTCAAAGATGTCTGCAGAAGAATGGGGTATTAGCTATGACATGACTGTCATGCCCTGGTCTGTTTCACCTGTCCTTGTGCTTGTCCCAAACCCCCTCCAGGTGTCGCTTATTATCCCCAGTGTATTTATCCCTGTGTTTCCTGTCTCTCTGTGCCAGTTCATCTTGTTTTGCCAAGTCAACCAGCATTTTTCCTAGCTCCTTTTTTCCCCAGTCTATGGTTTCCTAGGCCTCCTGGTTTTGACCCTTGCCTGTCCTGACGCCGAACCTCCCTGCTTGACCACTCTGCCTGTTCTGACCTCGAGCCTGCCTATTCCCTTGTACTGTTTGGACTCTGACCCAGTTTATGAACTCTTGCCTGTCCCCGATCTGCCTTTTGCCTACCCCTTTTGTTATAATAAATATCGGAGCTCAACCATCTGCCTCCTGTGTCTGCATTTGGGTCTCACCTTGTGCCCTTACACCTTGAGTTTACACCCAGTAACAGAATTGCATTATTATGGATATGGATATGAATGTCAAATCAAATTGTATTTGTCACATGCACCGAATACAACAGGTGTAGTAGACCTTACAGTGAAATGCTTACTTATAAGCCCTTAATAACCAACAATGTAGTTTTAAGAAAATACCAACAAAAAAAGTAAGATATATAGGGATAACAAATTATTAAAGAGCAGCAGTAAATAACAATAGCGGGGCTTCATACAGGGGGTACCGGTACAGAGTCAATGTGTGGGGCCACCAGTTAGTCAAGGTAATTGAGGTAATATGTACATGTAGGTAGAGTTATTAAAGTGACTATGCATAGATAATAACAGAGTAGCTGTTTGGCCCTGTCCGGGGGTGTCCTCGGATGGGTCCACAGTGTCTCCTGACCCCTCCTGTCTCAGCCTCCAGTATTTATGCTGCAGTAGTTTATGTGTCGGGGGGCTAGGGTCAGTTTGTTATATCTGGAGTACTTCTCCTGTCCTATTCGGTGTCCTGTGTGAATCTAAGTGTGCGTTCTCTAATTCTCTCCTTCTCTCTTTCTTTCTCTCTCTCGGAGGACCTGAGCCCTAGGACCATGCCCCAGGACTACCTGACATGATGACTCCTTGCTGTCCCCAGTCCACCCGACCGTGCTGCTGCTCCAGTTTCAACTGTTCTGCCTTATTATTATTCGACCATGCTGGTCATTTATGAACATTTGAACATCTTGGCCATGTTCTGTTATAATCTCCACCCGGCACAGTCAGAAGAGGACTGGCCACCCCACATAGCCTGATTCCTCTCTTGGTTTCTTCCTAGGTTTTTAGCCTTTCTAGGGAGTTTTTCCTAGCCACCGTGCTTCTACACCTGCATTGCTTGCTGTTTGGGGTTTTAGGCTGGGTTTCTGTACAGCACTTTGAGATATCAGCTGATGTACGAAGGGCTATATAAATACATTTGATTTGATTTGAGTTATTAAAGTGACTATGCATAGATAATAAGAGTAGCTGAGTTATTAAAGTGACTATGCATAGATAACAACAGAGTAGCTGAGTTATTAAAGTGACTATGCATAGATAATAACAGAGTAGCTGAGTTATTAAAGTGACTATGCATAGATAACAGAGTAGCTGAGTTATTAAAGTGACTATGCATAGATAACAACAGAATAGCTGAGTTATTAAAGTGACTATGCATAGATAATAACGGAGTAACAGTAGCATTCCAGAGAGGGTGTTGGGCGAGGGAGGAAAATAGTCTGGGTAGTTCTTTGATTAGCTGTTCAGGAGTCTTATTGCTTGGGGGTAGAAGCTATTTGGGACGTAGTCTTGGCGCTCCGGTACCACTTGCCGAGCGGTAGCTGAGAGAACAGACGATGACTAGGGTGGCTGGAGTCTTTGACAATTTTGAATTTTTAGGGCCTTCCTCTGAATGTCATTATTTTCAAGGTGATGTATCTTAAATATGTATACAAAGGTAGAAATATGCAATATCCTCCCTTGCATATTTGGGTATAATTCTACACAATGGCTAGTATTAATGACTTAATGGAGCAGGTAGCCTAGTGGTTAGAGCATTGGGCCAGTAACCGAAAGGTTGCTGGATCGAATACCTGAGCTGGCAAGGTAAAAAAGGCAGTTAACCCACTGTTCCCCGGTAGGCCGTCATTGTAAATAAGAATGTGTTCTTAACTGACTTGCCTGGTTAAATAAAGGTTAAAAAATGTATAATAATAATTAGCTCTGCCGCCAAACAAGACTACATTTGATTGGTCCAGACTGGACCAAATCTGATCCAATCAAAAATGTTTGGACAGACAGTACAGTAAGACTATATACACTGCTCAAAAAAATAAAGGGAACAGTTAACCTCTTGAGACTCTAGGGGCAGTATTTCATTATTGGATTAAAAAACGTGCCTGTTTTAAGCGCAATATTTTGTCACGAAAAGATGCTCGACTATGCATATAATTGGCAGCTTTGGAAAGAAAACACTCTGACGTTTCCAAAACTGCAAAGATATTATCTGTGAGTGCCACAGAACTCATGCTACAGGTGAAACCAAGATGAAACCTCAAACAGGAAATGAGCAGAATTTGAGGCTCTGTTTTCCATTGTCTCCTTATATGGCTGTGAATGTGCCATGAACGAGCCTAAGCGTTCTGCCGTTTGCCCAAGGTGTCTGCAGCATTGTGACGTATTTGTAGGCATATCATTGGAAGATTGGCCATAAGAGACTACATTTGCCAAGGGTCCGCCCGGTGTCCTTTGTCTAAATTGGTGCGTAATCTTCAACTGGAGACATTTTCCATTGAGATTCAGAGGAGAACGCACACTTCCACGAACGATATATCATCGAAGAGATATGTGAAAAACACGAGGATTGATTCTAAACAACGTTTACCATGTTTCAGTCGATATTATGGAGTTAATTTGGAAAAAAGTTTGGCGTTTTGACGAATTAATTTGTTTTTTTTGGTAGCCAAACATGACGCAGAAAACGGACCGATTTCTCCTGCACAAATAATCTTTCAGGAAAAACTGAACATTTGCCATCTAACTGGGAGGCTCCTCATTGAAAATATCTGAAGTTCTTCAAAGGTAAATTATTTTATTTGAATGGTTTTCTGGTTTTTGTGAAAATGTTGCCTGCTGAATGCTAACGCTAAATGCTATGCTAACGCTAAATGCTGTTACACAAATGCTTGTTTTGCTATGGTTGAGAAGCATATTTTTGAAAATCTGAGATGACAGTGTTGTTAACAAAAGGCTAAGCTTGGGAGCTAGCATATTTATTTCATTTCATTTGAGATCTTTTTGAATAGTTGCGTTATGGTAATGAGCTTGAGGCTGTATTCACGATCCCGGATCCGGGATGGCTCAATGCAAGAAGTTAAACAAAACAATGTAACTCTAAGTCAATCACATTTCTGTGAAATCAAACTGTCCACTTAGGAAGCAACACTGATTGACAATAAATTCCATATGCTGTTGGAATAGACAACAGGTGGAAATTATAGGCAATTAGCAAGATACCCCCAATAAGGTGGTGTCCACAGACCACTTCTCAGTTCCTATGCTTCCTGGCTGATGTTTTGGTCACTTTTGAAAGCTGGCGTTGCTTTCACTCTAGTGGTAGCATGAGACGGAGTTTACAACCCACACAAGTGGCTCAGGTAGTGCAGCTCATCCAGGATGGCACATCAATGCGAGCTGTGGCAAGAAGGTTTGCTGTGTCTGTCAGCGTAGTGTCCAGAGCATGGAGGCGCTACCAGGAGACAAGCCAGTACATCAGGAGATGTGGAGGAGGCCGTAGGAGGGCAACAACCTAGCAGCAGGACCGCTACCTCCGCTTTTGTGGAAGGAGGAGCAGGAGGAGCACTGCCAGGGCCCTGCAAAATTACCTCCAGCAGGCCACAAATGTGCATGTGTCTGCTCAAACGGTCAGAAACAGACTCCATGAGGGTGGTATGAGGGCCCGACATCCACAGGTGGGGGTTGGGCTTACAGCCCAACACCGTGCAGGACGTTTAGCATTTGCTAGAGAACACCAAGATTGGCAAATTCGCCACTGGCGCCCTGTACTCTTCACAGATGAAAGCAGGTTCACACTGAGCACATGAGACAGACGTGACAGTCTGGAGATGCCGTGGAGAATGTTCTGCTGCTTGCAATATCCTCCAGCATGACCGGTTTGCCGGTGGTTCAGTCATGGTGTGGGGTGGCATTTCTTTGGGGGACCGCACAGCCCTCCATGTGCTCGCCAGAGGTAGCCTGACTGCCATTAGGTACCGAGATGAGATCCTCAGACCCCTTGTGAGACCATATGCTGGTGCGGTTGGCCCTGGGTTCCTCCTAATGCAAAACAATGCTAGACCTCATGTGGCTGGAGTGTGTCAGCAGTTCCTGCAAGAGGAAGGCATTGATGCTATGGACCGCCCGTTCCCCAGACCTGAATCCAATTGAGCACATCTGGGACATCATGTCTCGCTCCATCCACCAACGCCACGTTGCACCACAGACTGTCCAGGAGTTGGCGGATGCTTTAGTCCAGGTCTGGGTGGAGATCCCTCTGGAGACCATCCGCCACCTCATCAGGAGCATGCCAAGGCATTGTAGGGAGGTCATACAGGCACGTGGAGGCCACACACACTACTGAGCCTCATTTTGACTTGTTTTAAGGACATTACATCAAAGTTGGATCAGCCTGTAGTGTGGTTTTCCACTTTAATTTTGAGTGTGACTCCAAATCCA
Source organism: Oncorhynchus keta (assembly GCF_023373465.1). Classification (NCBI taxonomy): domain Eukaryota; kingdom Metazoa; phylum Chordata; class Actinopteri; order Salmoniformes; family Salmonidae; genus Oncorhynchus; species Oncorhynchus keta. The sequence continues at coordinate 229,572 of NW_026290910.1, forward strand.
GACCTCCATGGGTTGATAAATTTGATTTTCATTGATCATTTTTGTGTGATTTTGTAGTCAGCACATTCAACTATGTAAAGAAAAAAATATTTAATAAAAATATTAGGTTTATTCAGATCTAGAATGTGTTATTTTAGTGTTCCCTTTATTTTTTTGAGCAGTGTATATAGTTTAGTACATTATAGTGTGCTCTACTGTGTAGAACTCTACTCCACTCTCTTCTACTGTACTATACTCTACTTTTCTTTATTGTACTGTACTGTACTCTAGTCTACCTGTACTGTACTGAACCTTCCATTAATAGACTTTTCTTTACTGTACTCGACTGTGCTCTACTCTACTTTTTATTTTCTTTACTCACTGTACTGTGCTGTCCAAACTTGTGAAACATAGACGTCTATGATTTGGTTCAGATTTGGCAGTTCTAAACTTTGTGAGGCATGTCCCATCACTTTGCAAAGCCCACCACTATGCATGCAGGCTTTCTAACCACAACCGGGGGATCAATCAATAATGACCGTGGGATTGAATATCACTGAATTCCAAACATATTGGAATAATAGGCTAATGCCATTGAAGGTTTTTATCATATGGTTGCTCACTGAAACTCCCAATAGTGTGGTCAACTATAATTTCATCACTGTTATGATTGGGACAGCATTATCGTGGGGTCTCGATAAATAAATTGTCAGATTTTTGTTTTCACGGAAACTCCGTTTGGATATTTGGTTACAATTAGGTTTGGAAAATGTTAACGAAATTGAGGTGAGTATTCATGAAAATAATTTATTGTCTAGTTTGCTCGTCTAACAGTGTTATCAGAACATTTTGCTAGCATGTTATGTAGCTAGCCTAGTATAACAGGTGGATTATTTTGCTCTTCACTTGCGTAGTAGCCTAGGCTATATCCCGACTAAAAGTTCTTGGCTGATAATCAATCAATTCTGTTGAATTCAATTTCCTTTTGTATATTTGGTCATTTGATCTCTGGCTGGACAAATATGTAATATCTGATTAGACATATTGAGAATGCACATTTAGCATGTAGCATAAATCAAGTGTATTATTTTGCTATTGACTCGTGTGTGTGTATATAGGCAACTCGAAAGCACACGGAGGTTGTGAAATATGAACACGAGACTCACATCCTATTGAAAATGTAGATTATTTTATAATATAATAATAATAATAATATATGCCATTTAGCAGACGCTTTTATCCAAAGCGACTTACAGTCATGTGTGCATACATTCTACGTATGGGTGGTCCCGGGGATCGAACCCACTACCCTGGCGTTACAAGCGCCATGCTCTACCAACTGAGCTACAGAAGGACCATTTTCTGTGCATATCATGAAAGAAGATAGTCCCAATTGAACACCCTACATCTGCTCCCTACCAGGCGTAGAATCCACGCCCAGGCGTAGCTCGTGTAAGGGCTTGCGCCCAGGTGGTGCAATAGGCATCATTTTTAGGTCCTGGGTAGAGCACATGGACTACTTCAAAATAGAGAGAGCATCAGTGGAGCTGCCCATGCTATCACAGACGCTATAAAGGTACAGATACAAAATGAGTCCTCTATCTCTACGGTGTCTTTCAAGTGACAGTATGTTCACCCTCTGGTTGGTATTGGAATCGGAACAACGTAGTCCTCTCATAATAAATAATAATAAATAACAGAGTGGCAACGGCATAGGATGAGGATGAAAGTGTGTGTGTGTGCGTCTGTGTGTGTGTTGTGTCAATGTGTGTTTGTGTGAGTGTCAGTGTAGTGTGTATGAGTGTTTTGAGCTTATGCCGCGACCATTTGTGGTAGATGGTGGCAGATTGTGGTAAATTACGCCATTCTGGCAACAATGGCTGACACTTAATAAATAACGTTCTATAGAATTCTGTGACACCCCTGCAAGCTGGGCTGCAGTATGACACATCTTTTAAAGGAAGAACCAGTGATTGTATACACAGAGTGTACAAAATATTTCCTCTTTCTGTCTGAACACTTGCTCTTTCCATGACAGACTGACCAGGTGAAAGCTATGATCCCTTATTGATGTTACCTTCAATTGGTGTAGATGAAGGGGAGGAGACAGGTTAAAGAAGGATTTTTAAGCCTTAAGACAATTGAGACATGGATTGTGTCATAACGCTGCTGGGTATTTCACAGTCAACAGTTTCCGTGTGTATCAAGAATGGTCATCCATCCAACTTAACACCACTGTGGAATGCTTTCGACATGCCCTGACGTGTTGAGGTCGTTCTGAGGGCAAAAGGGGGGCGTGCAACTCAGTTTTAGGAAGGTGTTCCTAATGTTTGTGAACTCAGTGTACAGTCTTGAGTGTGTGTATATAATCAGTGCAAGATAAGGTCAATGCAGATTGTCTCTGTCACCATTTAATGAACTATTTAGCAGTCGTATGGCTATTCAGCGGTCTTGTGGCTTGGGGCTAAAAGCTGTCTCGGAGCCCGCCGGTCTGAGAGCTGATGCTCCGGTACCATTTTCCCGGACTTTAGCAGAGTGAACAGTCTGTGGCATTGGTGGCTAAAGTCTTTGGCAATTTTTAGGTCCTTCCTCTGACATCACTTGATATAGAGATCCTGGATGGCAGGGAGCTCGGCCCCTGTGATGTACTGGGCCATCCGCACCAACCTATGTAGCGCTTTGCAGTCCAGGGCGGTGTCACGTCTGCTCCTCCTCTCTGGTGCTCGTTGTCGCCAGTTTACTCATTATTACGCACACCTGTCACCATCGTTACACACACCTGCACCTATTTATTACATTTACTCCTTGTACTTGCTTCCCGATTATTAGCATACGCGTTACAGGCGGTTCAGTTGCCATACCAAGCAGTGACGCAGCCAGTCAAGATCCTCTCAATGGTGCAGCTGTAGAACATTTTGAAGATTCGAGGGCTCATGCCAAATCTTTTCAGCCTCCTGAGGGGGAAGAGGCACTGTTGTGCCCTCTTCACAACTGTGCGGGTGTGTGCGGACCATGTAAAGTCCTTAGTGATGTGGATGCCAAGGAACTTGAAGCTCTCGACCCACTCCACTATAGCACTGTTGATGTGGATGGGGGTGTGCTCTTCCCTCTTTCTCCTGTAGTCCAGGCCTAAATGCATAAAAATCTTGACAGCATAATGAAATTAAATATTAAAGCCACACAATACAGGCTTTCATTGCACACCAAAAAACACAACCACAGTATATTGACAAATTATACCTAGCCTAACTATAAAACGTGGATGAGCATCCACACTGGAGTACAGTTTGTTCAGTAGGCCTACATCTGTCCATCAACAGATGGCGTAAATCAGATCAACTCAGCCAGGGAAACATAGTAGACTATTATTAGTTTTCACACCTTTCATTATGTGACAATGGATAGGCTAACGGGTAGCCTACCGAATGTAGCCTATTGGAATATAATTAAATAACAATACAACTTGAAGCAGCACAATCAATGGGAAATGGACAGCTCATGGTGTTGAAAGTAGGCAAATTCAAGTAGGCATAATTCATTTAAATGGTCTTAACTTTAATTAGACTTTATGAACAAAAAGAGGGCTTTGTGTTGGAGCCTATTTCTTCCTATTTAAGAAAGATGAGGTAGGCCTACCTGTTTGACAGAAGGAATTAGGCTAAAGGCTGCTAAATCCATCGATTTGTAAGTCAATTCCTCCACGTACCATGCGCTCTTTAAATAGCCTACCTCTGTGTCAGTGAAGGGCTGTTAAGTTAAAACCAATAATCTAATTGAGGCGGTATGAGAGGGTATGCCACCAGTCTCAATGGCAACAGTGAAGAGGTGACACCGGGATGCTGGCCTTCTAGGCAGAGTTGCAAAGAAAAAGCTATATCTCAGACTGGCCAATAAATAGAAAAGATTAAGATGGGGAAAAGAACACAGACACTGGACAGAGGAAGTCTGCCCATCCCAGAGTCGTCTCTTCACTGTTGGCGTTGAGACTGGTGTTTTGCGGGTACTATGAAGCTGCCAGTTGAATACTTGTGAGGCGTCTGTTTCTCAAACTAGACACTCTAATGTACTTGTCCTCTTGCTCAGTTGTGCACCGGGCCCTCCCACTCTTTCTATTCTGGTTAGAGACAGTTTGCGGTGCTCTGTGAAGGGAGTAGTACACAGCGCTGTACGAGATCTTAGGTTTCTTGGCAATTTCTTGCATGGAATAGCCTTCATTTCTCAGAACAGGAATAGACTGACAAGTTTCAGATGAATGTGCTTGGCCAAGTGTTTCTGGCCATTTTGAGCCTCTATTCGAACACACATGCTGATGCTCCAGATACTCAACTAGTCTTATGAAGGTCAGTTTTATTGCTTCTTTTATCAGGACAACCGTTTTCAGCTGTGCTAATGTAATTGCAAAAGGGTTTTCTAATGATCAATTAGCCTTTTAAAATTATAAACTTGGATTAGCTAACACAACGTGTCATTCGAACACAGGAGTGATGGTTGCTGATAATGGGCCTCTGTACGCCTATTAAGAAATTCCATAAAAAATCTGCCATTTTCATCTACAATAGTCATTTACAACATTAACAATGTCTACACTGTATTTCTGATCAATTTATGTTATTTTAATGGAAATTTATTTCAAAAACAAGGACATTTCTAAGTCACCCCAAACCTTTGAACGGTAGTGTAAATCCTACCAACGGGACATTAAAAACTGTAATATCTTATGTTTCACCGAGGTGTGGCTGAACAACGACATGAAAAACATACAGCTGGAGGGTTTTTTTCGGCAGGATAGAACAGTAGCCTCAGAGGTGGCGGTCTATGCATATTTGTAATCAACAGCTGGTGCACAAAATCGAAGAAAGTCTCACGGTTTGCTAGCCGGAGGTAGAGTATATCATGATAAGCTGTAGACCACACTATTTAACAAGAGATTTTTAGTCTGTATTCTTCGTATTTGTCTATTTACTACCACAAACCGATGCTGGCACTAAGACCGCACTCAATGAGCTGTATAAGGCCATAAGCAAACAGGAAGACGCTCATCCAGAGGTGCTCCTATTGGCAGGGGACTTTAATGCAGGGAATTTTTTTTTACCTCATTTCTACCAGCATGTAAAATGTGCAACCAGAGGGAAAACAACTCTACCTTTACTCCACACGCAGAGACGCGTACAAAGCTCTCCCTCGCCCTCCATTTGGCAAATCTGACCATAATTCTACCCTCCTGAATAGTGCTTACAGACAAAAACTAAAGCAGGAAGCACCAGTGACACGGTCAATAAAAAAATGGTCAGATGAAGTAGATGCTAATCTACAGGACTGTTTTGCTAGCACAGACTGGAATATGTTCCGGGATTCTTCCTATGGCATTGAGGAGTACACCACATCAGTCACTGGCTTCATCAAGGAGCGCATCGATGACGTTGTCCCGACAGTGACCGTACGTACATACCCCAACCAGAAGCCATGGCAACATCCGCATTGAGCTAAAGGGTTGAGCTGCAGCTTTCAAGGAGCGGGACTCTAACCCGGAAGTTTATATAAGAAATCCTGCTATGCCCTCCGACGAACCGTCAATACAGTAATAAGGTTGAATTTTACTACACCGGCTCTGACGCTTGTCGAATGTGGCAGGTCTTTCAAACTATTACAGACTACAATGGGAAGCATAGTCGCGAGCTGCCAGGTGACATGAGCATACCAGATGAGCTAAATTACTTCTATGCGTGCTTTGAGGCAGGTAACACTAAAACATGCATGAGAGCATCAGCTGTTCCGGACGACTGTGTGATCACGCTTTCCATAGCCGTTGTGAGTAAGACCTTTAAACAAGTCCGCTCCATGGCACTCATGTCGGTAGCCTTGAAGTGCTTTGAAAGACTGGTCATGGCTCACATCAACACCATTATCCCAGAAACCCTAGACCCACTCCAGTTTGCATACCGCCCCAACAGATCCACAGATGATGCAATCTCTATTGCACTCCACACTACCCTTTCCCACCTGGACAAAAGGAACACCTATGTGAGAATGCTATTCATTGACTACAGCTCAGTGTTCAACACCATAGTGCCCGCAAAGCTCATCACTAAGCTAAGGACCCTGGGACAAACACACCTCCCTCTGCAACTGGATCCTTGTTTCCTGACGGGCTTCCGCAGCTGGTAAGGGTAGGTAACAACTCATCTGCCACGCTGACCCTGAACATGGGGCCCCCGCAGGGTGCGTGCTCAGTCCCCTACTGTACTCCCTGTTCATGCATGACTGCATGGCCCGACACGACTCCAACACCATCATTAAGTTTGTCGATGACACAACAGTGGTATGCCTGACAATGATAAGACAGCCTATGGGGAGGAGGTGAGATACCTGGCCATGTGGTGCCAGGACAACAACCTCTCCCTCAGCATGATCAAGACAAAGGAGATGTTTATGGACTACAGGAAATGGAGGACCGAGCACGCCCCCATTCTCATCTACGGGGCTGTAGTAGAGCAGGTTGAGATCTAAAAGTTCCTTGGTGTCCACATCACCAACAAACTAACATGGTCCAAGCACACCAAGACAGTTGTGAAGAGGGCATGACAACCTATTCCCCCTCAGGAGACTGAAAAGATTTGGCATAGGTCCTCAGATCCTCAAAAGGGTCTACAGCTGCACCATCGAGAGCATCACTGCCTGGTATGGCAACTGTTCGGCCTCTGACCACCTCTGACCAGTACATCACTGGGGCCAAGCTTCCTGCCATCCAGGACCTCTGTACCAGGCAGAGTTAGAGGAAGGCCCTATAAACCCAGGATGCTTCTAAACAACTTCTACCCCCAAGCCATAAGACTCATGAACATCTAATCAAATGGCTATCCAGACTGTTTGCATTGCCCCCCTCTCTATGCTGCTGCTTTTCTCTGTTATCTATGCAGTCACTTTAATGACTCTACCTACATGCACATGTTACCTCAATTACCTCGACTAACTGGTGCCCCCGCACATTGACTCTGTACCGGTACCCCAAGTACAGTTGTGGCCAAAAGTGTTGAGAATGACACAATTATTAATTTCCACAAAGTTTGCTGCTTCAGTGTATTTGCATTGTTGACCCTTCTTTTACAAGACCTCTGCAATCCGCCCTGGCATGCTGTCAATTAACTTCTGGGTCACATCCTGACTGATGGCAGCCCATTCTTGCCTAATCAATGCTTAGAGTTTGTCAAAATTTGTGGGTTTTTGTTTGTCCACCCGCCTGTTGAGGATTGACCACAAGTTCTCAATGGGATTAAAGTCTGGGGAGTTTCCTGGCCATGGACCCAAAATATTGATGTTTTGTTCCCTGACTCACTTAGTTATCACTTTTGCCTTATGGCAAGGTCCTCCATCATGCTGGAAGAGATATTGTTCGTCACCAAACTGCTCCTGGATGGTTGGGAGAAGTTGCTCTCGGAGGATGTGTTGGTACCATTCTTTATTCATGGCTGTGTTCTTAGGCAAAATTGTGAGTGAGCCCACTCCCTTGGCTGAGAAGCAACCCCAGACATGAATAGTCTCAGGATGCTTTACTGTTGGCATGACACAGGACTGATGGTAGTGCTCACCTTGTCTTCTCCGGACAAGCTTTTTTCCGGATGCCCCAAACAATCAGAAAGGGGATTCATCAGAGGAAATTACTTTACCCCAGTCCTCAGCAGTCTAATACCTGTTCATTTTGCAGAATATCAGTCTGTCCCTGATGTTTTTTCTGGAGAGAAGTGGCTTCTTTGCTGCCCTTCTTGACACCAGGCCATCCTCCAGAAGTCTTCGCCTCACTGTGCATGCAGATGCACTCACACATGCCTGCTGCCATTGCTGAGCAAGCTCTGTACTGGTGGTGCACCGATCCCACAGCTGAATCAACTTTAGGAGACGGTTCTGGCACTCGCTGGACTTTCTTGGGTGCCCTGAAGCCTTCTTCACAACAATTGAACCGCTCTCCTTGAAGTTCTTGATGATCCGATAAATGGTTGATTGTGTAGCCCTTTTTGTGTAAAGCAATGATGATGGCATGTGTTTCCTTGCAGGTAACCATGGATGACAGTAGAAGAATGAATCCAAGCACCACACTCCTTTTGAAGCTTCCAGTCCGTTATTTCGAACTCAATCAGCATGATAGAGTGATCTCCAGCCTTGTCCTCGTCAACACTCACACCTGTGTTAACAAGAGAATGACATGATGTCAGCTGGTCCTTTTGTGGCAGGGCTGAAATGCAGTTGAAATGTTTTTTTTGTGGTTCAGCTCATTTGCATGGCAAAGAGGGACTTTGCAAATATTTGCAATTCCTCTGATCACTCTTCATAACATTCTGGACTATATGCAAATTGCCATCATACAAAACTGAGGCAGCAGACTTTGTGAAAATTAATATTTGCGTCATTCTCAATCTTTTGCCACGATTGTATATAGCCTCGCTATTGCTATTTTAGTGCGGCTCTTTAATTATTTCTTACTTTTATTTCTTACTTTTTTAATGTATTTTCTTAACTGCATTGTTGGTTCAGGGCTTGTAAGTAAGCATTTCACTGTTGTTATAGGCGCATGTGACAAATAACATTTGATTTGATTTATACACTATATTAGGGCCGGCTTTCGGAACTTTGGCTTTCCTGGATATAGCCACCGTCCAATGGGTATGGATACAGCTTTAGAACAAAATTCTTCTATACATGTTATATCCTTGTATCATCAAATGAATTATCTAAGTGAGACTTAGAAATGGCTAACATATGAACATTATCTGATGTTAGCAAGTTATTGATTTTATGAACTTTATTTCTAAGGCTACATATATTAATATGAGCTATTTTCAGCAATTTCCTGTGTAGGTTATTAAATATAAACATAATATGGAAAAGAGAAAACAAAACAAGAGAAAAAATATACATTCAGCAGTCCGTGTGTGTGTGTGTGTGTGTGTGTGTGTGTGTGTGTGTGTGTGTGTGTGTGTGTGTGTGTGTGTGTGTGTGTGTGTGTGTGTGTGTGTGGTTGAAGCTATGAACCCATAGGCTTGGCTCTCTCATCTCTTCCAGGCTTCTGGGAGGGAGGTCGGACATTTAGCCTTTCATAGATGATGTAAACAATGTCCCCACACGCTGTGGCAGCTTTCATGGCTGCGATGTTCTTTTTTCTTCTGGTGCACAGCTTCAGGATCGTCCTTGTTAAGGAAGATATAGGTTCCTCTCAAGTTCTTGGCTCTGTCCAGAACCGCTACCTTGTCCTTGAACCTCAGGAACTGGGAGTGGCCATGTTGCCTGGTGTACGACCTGTTAGGGTCAAAGTAGTGGGAAGGGGTGGTGGGTTTGTTGGGGATAGTGGTATATACCGTGCCTTCGGAAAGTATTCAGTCCTTTTGACTTTTTCCACATTGTGTTACTTTACAGCCTTATTATGAAATTGTAAAAAAAAAAAAAATCCTCAGCATTCTACACACAATCCCCCATAATGACTAAGCAGCAACAGGTTATTAGACATTTTTGCAAATGTAAAAAAATAATAATAATACCTTATTTACATAACTATCCAGACTCTTTGCTCTGAGACTCCAAATTGAGCTCAGGTGCATCTAGTTTCCATTGATAATCCTTGAGATGTTCCTACAACTTGATTGGAGTCCACGTATGGTAAATTCAATTGATTGGACATGATTCAGAAAGGCACACACCTGTCTATATAAGATCCTACCATTGACGATGCATGTCAGAGCGAGCAAAAACCAAGCAATGAGGTCGAAGGAATTGTCCGTAGGATTGTAGGATTCTCCGAAACAGGATTGTGTTGAGGCACAGATTTGGGAAAGGGTACCAAAACATTTCTGCAGCATTGAAGATCCCTAAGATCAAAGTGGACTCCATCATTCTTAAATTGAAGAATGGAATCACCAATACTCTTCGTAGAGCTATCCGCACGACTAAACTGAACAATCGGGGGAGTAGGGCCTTGGTCAGGGAGGTGACCAAGAACCCGATGGTCACTCTGACAGAGCTCTAGGGTTCCTCTATGGAGATAGGAGAAACTTCCAGAAGGACAACCATCACTGCAGCACTCCACCAATCAGGCCGTTATGGTAGTGGACAGACGGAAGCCACTCCCCAGTAAAAGGCACAAGACAGCTTGCTTGGAGTTTGCAAAAAGGCACCTAAAGAATCTTAGACCGTGAGAAACAAGATTATCTGGTCTGATGAAACCAAGATTGAACTGTTTGGCCTGAATGCCAAGCATCATGTCTGGAAGAAACATGGCACCATCCAGACGGGGAAACATGTTGGTGGCAGCATCATGCTGTGGGGATGTTTTTCAATGGCATGACTGGGAGATTAGCCAAGATCAAGGAAAAGATGAACAGAGCAAAGTACAGAGAGATCCTTGATGAAAACCTTCTCCAGAGCGCTCAGGACCTCAGACTGGTGCGAAGGTTCACCTTCCAACAGGACAAAGACCCTGAGCACACAGCCGAGACAACGCAGGAGTGGCTTCAGGACAAGTCTCTGAATGTCCTTGAGTGACCCAGCCAGAGCCCGGACTTGAACCCGATTGAACATCTCTAGAGAGACCTGAAAATATTTGTGCAGCAACGCTCCCCATCCAACCATACCGAGCTTTAGAGGATCTACAGAGAAGAATGGGAGAAACTCCACGTAACAGGTGTGCTAACCTTGTAGCGTCATACCCACGAAAACTCAATGCTGTAATTGCTGCCAAAGGTGCTTCAACAAAGTACTGAGCAAAGGGTCTGAATAATTATGTAGAGGTGACAGTTTTTTTTACACATTTGCAACAATTCCTTAAAAACAGTTTTGCTTTGTCATTATGGGGTATTGTGTGTAGATTGAGGGAAAAAAAATGTAATACATTATAGAATAACGTAAACAAATTTTGAAAAAAGTCCAGGGGTCTGAATGCACTGTACAGGATTTAGGGTTAGATTTATTTTTTTTCCCCCTTTCCCTTTTTTGAGAACAAAATGTGTAATTCCCTTTCCGACCTGTGAAAAGTCTGAAATACACAACAAAGCATCTAGTCTGCCGTAAAACCACACGAAGAAGAAGAAGCAGTGTGTAGGTTGATTGGGCATGTTTGAGTGTTAAATTGATAGTAGCCGACTGTAGACGGAAGTCGACAGGTAAAGTTGGGGGAGGTACATACTGTATGCACTGACAGCAATTCGGATAACTTCTGATGATTCTAAGGAAACCCGACAATGGCAGACATGGCATTCGCCTTTGTTATTGTCGATGAAGTGGATGCTGTCGAAATTCCACTTCTCCTACACTAAGCTGAACTTAATCAACATGGCCCAAGGAATGAATATCCTGATAAGGAAATTAGATAATAGCCCAAGATCTTTATATATACACATACTGTATTTGTCAACAGTAACCTTGGGAAAATCCTCTGCATTATTATTAACAGCAGACATTTCCTCAATGAAAACAATGTACTGAGCAAATGTCAAATTGGCTTTTACCAAATTACCGTACAACAGACCATGTATTCACCCTGCACACCTTAATTGACAACCAAACAAACCAAAACAAAGGCAAAGTCTTCTCATGCTTTGTTGATTTCAAAAAAGCCTTCGACTCAATTTGGCATGAGGGTCTGCTATACAAACTGATGGAAAGTGGTGTTGGGGGTAAAACATACGACATTATAAAATCCATGTACACAAACAACAAGTGTGCGGTTAAAATTGGCAAAAAACACACATTTCTTCACACAGGGTCGTGGGGTTAGACAGGGATGCAGCTTAAGCCCCACCCTCTTCAACATATATATCAACGAACTGGCGCGGGCACTAGAAAAGTCTGCAGCACCCGGCCTCCCCTGCTAGAATCCGAAGTCAAATGTCTGCTGTTTGTTGATGATCTGGTGCTTCTGTCACCAACCAAGGAGGGCCTACAGCAGCACCTAGATCTTATGCACAGATTCTGTCAGACCTGGGCCCTGACAGTAAATCTCAGTAAGACCAAAATAATGGTGTTCCAAAAAGGTCGAGTCACCAGGACCACAAATACAAATTCCATCTCGACACTGTTGCCCTAGAGCACACAAAAACTATACATACCTTGGCCTAAACATCAGCGCCACAGGTAACTTCCACAAAGGTGTGAACGATCTGAGAGACAAGGCAAGAAGGGCATTCTATGCCATCAAAAGAAACATAAATTTCAACATACCAATTAGGATTTGGCTAAAAATACTTGAATCAGTCATAGAGCCCATTGACTTTATGGTTGTGAGGTCTGGGGTCCGCTCACCAACCAAGACTTCACAAAATGGGACAAACACCAAATTGAGACTCTGCACGCAGAATTCTGCAAAAATATCCTTGTACAACGTAAAACACCAAATAATGCATGCAGAGCAGAATTAGGCCGATACCCACTAATTATCAAAATCCAGAAAAGAGCCATTAAATTCTACAACCACCTAAAAGGAAGCGATTCACAAACCTTCCATAACAAAGCCATCACAAACAGAGAGATGAACCTGGAGAAGAGTCCCCTAAGCAAACTGGTCCTGGGGCTCTGTTCACAAACACAAACACACCCTACAGAGCCCCAGGACAACAGCACAATTAGACCCAACCAAATCATGAGAAAACAAAAAGATAATTACTTAACACATTGGAAAGAATTAACAAAAAAACAGAGCAAACTAGAATGCTATTTGGCCCTACACAGAATACACAGCGGCAGAATACCTGACCACTGTGACTGACCCAAAATTAAGGAAAGCTTTGACTATGTACAGACTCAGTGAGCATAGCCTTGCTATTGAGAAAGGCCGCCGTAGGCAGACATGGCTCTCAAGAGAAGACAGGCTATGTTCACTGCCCACAAAATGAGGTGGAAACAGCTGCATACCTCCTGCCCAATTATGACCATATTAGAGAGACATATTTCCCCCAGATCACACAGATCCACAAAGAATTCGAAAACATATCCAATTTTGAAAAACTCCCATACCTACTGGGTGAAATTCCACAGTGTGCCATCACAGCAGCAAGATTTGTGACCTGTTGCCACGAGAAAAGGGCAACCAGTGAAGAACAAACACCATTGTAAATACAACCCATATTTATGCTTATTTATTTTATCTTGTGTCCTTTTAATTATTTGTACCATTTATAATATGACATTTGTAATGTCTTTACTGTTTTGAAACTGTTTACTGTTAATTTTGTTGTTTTTCACTTTATATATTCACTTTGTATGTTGTCTACCTCACTTGATAAAGCAACTGACTGACTTTTTCCTGGCCAAGATAAAGCAAAGCAGTTCGACACACACAACAACAGAGTTACATATGGAATAAAACAAACACAGTCAATAATCGGGTGGGGTGCAAAGGAGCAAAATAAATAAATACAGTGTGGTAATTGATTGTATGTTAGCATCACTACAACCTGCAGTATATTTCTTTCATTCTCAATGTTCATGTTGCTTTTGTCAGTAAGAATGTCAAGCATGTCAATTGAATCTATGAAGGACAAAACACTAATTGTACAGAAAAGGATTCGACTATATACAGTGCATTCGGTAAGTATTCAGACCCCTTGACTTTTCCCACATTTTATTACGTTACAACCTTATTCTAAAATGGATAACATTTGTCTTTACCCCGCATAATGACGAAGCAAAAACTGGTTTTCAGACATTTAAAAACAGAAATACCTTATTTACAAAAACAATGCAAGATGTTTTGAATACTTTACGAAAGCACTGTATGTTACTGGGTAAACAATAAGAAAATGATTCGATTATACATGTACATCAGTTCATATAAGTTACCGGGTAAACAATATGCCAACCAATATACCAAGCAGTCAAATGCACTTGGTATTAACCCCACGACTGGTGTCTGGGGTAATTACTCAGGCCGGTTTCCTACACACAAATTAAGCTTCTAAAATTGCCAGTGAAGAAATCCCCCAACATAACCGATGTGTAGCCTACAATATGTCTAACATTTTATTCACACTTAATAGACAATGAACACATTGGAATTTGTTTGGTGAGAACAATATTACAGACAAGACCAATTGTAGGCTTTAACATGGGACACAACATCACAGTAACATCTAGATAAATATATTAGCTATATTGTTGTCGGATTTATTTATGTTAGAAATGTGGATTACATGTAGGCCTACGTAATTACATTGGAAGGATGAATATGTATTCAAGCTCTAAAAAGTTATCCACCCAAAACAGTAAACATGCGTCAATAATAACCAATCATAGGTGGCGACACCAACCATTTATGAGCATGTAAAAAAGCAGAAGGTTGTCTCCCATATTGCTTTGGTTCCGACTTCATGTTGCAGTTGGTGAGGAACAACTGCAGAAATTTCCAGTCAACTGCAGTCAAAAGTTCATAACTTTAGATCACATGGTTGGTGTAAAGGTCATGCAGTCGACTTGTAGCAAAGATTGTCTTTCCTTCCTAACAATGGGAATCGTTGTCCACAAAGCGGCTCGGTGGGCTGTCTAGCTCCCGCCTGTCCTTTCTTTGGATTGGTGGATACATCTCATTATTGTAATCCTTTTTTGAATATTCGGGTTGTTGACGTCAACCGCCTGTATTCAACGGAGAGAAGTGCTATGCTACTAGCCTCATGCCATGAATATGCATAGCCATCACAGGTCCTACTTATATCAGTACACTCGTAACAACGTGAGCAGTACGAAACGTCTATTCGATAAAATAAACCTTACGTAGCAAATAAACTCTCTTATTGAACTCCATACAAAAACTCCTTGCTTGGTGGGCGAAACGATTAAAAACGCCACCTGCTGGAGGGAGAATAAATAAATAAACTCTCTCATTGAGGTGCACCTCTATTCCTCTTCCTCTCTGCATGTAGTCAAGTCAGACAATGTTTATGCACACAATGCAACACACTTTGAAAAGTGGTGACCAATGTTAGTTTAAGTCTTGACAAAAGTGATCCGCTTGAACCAAGAGGCCAGGGTTTCGGTGTAGAAGCACTGTTTCAACTGCTCCTATAGTTTTGCTTCGGTTCTGCAGTTTAAAACTGACGCCAGGCCCAGAAAGACAATTTCCATAGATGGCCACATAGAGAAGTCACATATGAAAATTCCTACTGAGACACTTTAGTCATCACCTTTGTGGACAAAACATCCATTGAATTATTCAAATAATTATCGATGAGTACAATTTTTTTCCATCACTCACAGCCAATGTTTGTCATGTTTTTGGATAACATAATTCTGCTCTCTTTGCACACAGGTGATGCAATTTGGATATAGTTGAACCATGAATCAGGGTGTGCAAGCCTGAGTAGATTACCTTGAAAACAATGGTTGGACATCTTGGATGCTGTCTCCAGCTGTTATTATACCTCAGTGTCTCGAATTATCCAATGTCTTTAAACCTTAGTGTGCCCTGGGTGTTTTCAACTGCCAATGGTTTGTGCCTATTTACTGTTTAACTTTCTTTGCAGTTTTAAAATAAATCTACAACATTATTCTCAGTCATTGTTATAAGCCTTTTGAAGTCGTATCACATGCTGACAGCCTTAAACACGAGTTACTTATCATTAATTGTCAACCTTCTTTGAAAGTTGATCTAACATTTTAGATGAGATTCAGTCATTGCCTAAAATTACTCAAAATACGCCAATTTATGCGCATTTTACGGTATGTAGGCGAAATGTCACTGTTCTATCGCTCCTCCCACCCGACCCTCCCCCAATTACCTACTTCCCCTCTTCCATAGAACCTAATAAGTGATCAACTCCAGGACAGGAAATGGCGACGGCGGGGAGCCGGACCTCGTCGTCGGGAATGTATGAGTCGAATAACGGCACAAACGTTGGAAGTGGTCCTCAGGGAAACTCAAGCACTCCTGGTCTTCCAAGCTGTCCCGGTAAGGCGAAGAGTAGTGCCGGGGAAACCTCGCAATGGGGACATAAAGAGCTACTGAAAGTCCGAAGTGTGGATCTGGATAAGCATGAGTCGCTGCTCCTGTCTCCCGAGACTGGGACGGACCCGATATCAGTGCAGCTGCACTTGTCTATGTCCTCGCCTGGTGCGGTGCAGGCTACTTTATTAGAGCAAACTCACTACATTCAGCAGAGCAACTCACTAACCGATCACCCTGTCTCAGATAAAACAAGTACTAGTTTATCTACAGACGCTCAGGAATTGTTGAACACTTCTTTAAAAAACAGCAGCGACCATCTCAATCCCGATAATGGTGCTTCCCGAACTTCAATAGAAGTGAGCGCAACACAAAATAGGTAAGGTTTATAAGATTGGCTCTTGTGCATGGATTTTTGATGATCATTAATACTTTGTTGGTTGCATTCTGTCAGTTGCAGACATAACAGCTTGTAATTTGTTGCACAATTTTAAATTGATTTGTGAGATTTCCTCATCTTAACTTCCATTTATTGAAGTCAAGTGCGTCTTTACCCTAAAGCGTGACAGTAAACGTTTTATTGGTTTATAAATTATTAATTAATAATGATAATGCTTCTTATGTAGGCTATTTATATATTATAATTATTCAAACGCATATCCCAATTCCAAGACAGGATAATTTAAGGTCTGAAATGCTCCATCTCTAACCCAGTATAACTTTTTGTGTAAACTATAGAGGCAAAATACTTTTCACTGCCTATTTACAGATGTAGCAGCACTAGGTTGCACTCGCAATTGGTTGTCTGGGAGTAAGACTTAAATGTCATTACACTGAGAACATTACATTTACATTACATTTAAGTCATTTAGCAGACGCTCTTATCCAGAGCGACTTACAAATTGGTGCATTCACCTTATGACATCATAGGTGAAACAACACAACATAGGTGAAAAGCAAACAATATTTAAATACAATTGTTTTATTTATAAACATTTTGGATTGAAATCATTTGTGTGTATGACAAACTCAGATTTATAGCAGGTCACGTGCTTCAAGACGGTATTTCAAATTCTACTGTTGATCCTTTGCTATGCAATGTTCTACCATTCAAATAAATGTACACACACTACAATATATCTCTCAAAAACAATGTGACCTGTCATAATAATGTTACTAATTTACTCCTTGTTTTGTAATGGTTGTCATAAAAATGAGTCAGCTTCTAGGTGTTTATTTTTGTGAGTAGTGTTTAACAATCAACAGTTATGGTTCCCGGTTCATTTACCATAGCATGCAGGTGCTTAGGCTCACTGAAAATGTAAATTCTGTGTACCTTTACAGAATGAAGAGCCTCGGTTAATGAGTGATATATAGTACATAGATAATTGAACATAATCACATGAGAAAGACAAGAGTCGCCTTGGATGAATGACAGCTTTTTAGAAAATAAAGATTGTGAGACGACAATTTGTTGCAACATGAGACGTTGGCTTTTGGAACTGTGCATATAATAAAAGATTAATAGGATGTTGTAAGCTAAAGAAATGGATGGAAAGAGAGCTGGATTCCATTGTGGCGTTTCTTGTCCGGGATAATTGGCCAAGGGAAAACATCAGTATCCCCTCACCGCACAAATGTAGAATTCCAACAAACAACTGAACCCCATTCACTGAGACCCACTACTGGACCGCAGAGGCCCAAACCTTTTCTGACACAATCGTTTCCAGGTTGACCTTTAGTCCTTTCTCCGCTGATCCTTTAGAAACAACACAATGAAATATACAGAACATTTAGACATTTCTGTATTATTACAAATGAACGCAACAGCATTCATAATTGTAAGCAGTCATGCTGTATAAAAAAAACAGCAGCAGCTGTGATGGAAACAGGAAGATTCGATACAATTTGATTAATGCTGACGGATAATTTGTTTGTTCGACAAGGTGGGATCTTTTTGTCTGTAAAATGATTTATGTGATGGTGGTGGAAACGCCTTTGTGTGCAAATATTGACATAATTTACATCATATCGAAGTAAATTTGGAGTCACCCGATGATATGGTGTGTGGTCCTCCCACTACAACTTGGGAACAGTGCAGTTTATTAGGCAACAAATGAAATAAGTTACGATGAACTTCACAGGGTGGTGAAAGTGCATTCTTGATGAGCTTGATGCTCCTTTCCAATAAATATCGAGGGTCTTATTCTGGTGATATGATGATCGATGCTTGACTGCCATTTGACAAACGCAGTGCCTCTAGAAAGTATTAATACCCTTTACTTATTCTACATTTTGTTGTTTACAGCCTGAATTCAAAATGGATGACATTTCTCACCCATTGCTACATATAATAATACCGAATAATGACGAAGTAAAGACACATTTTTTGAGATTTTAGCACATTTTTTGGAAAATGAAATACAGAAATGTCTCATTTGCATAAGTATTTACACCCCTGAGTCAATACATGTTAGAATCACCTTTGGTAGTGATTACATCTGTGAGTCTTTCTGGCTATGTCTCTTAAGCGCTTTGCACACCTGGATTGTAACAGCCCAAGGAGAAGTGCATGAATGTAAATATTCAATGCTTTGCTTCTACTACTTTACTTAACGTTGGTGGCTCCTTGAATCTCTCTATCAATCATAGATTGAGCCCAGGACAAATATACCTGACTCTGTAAAGAATAATCTCATTTAAAGCCCAAACCACATACAAATAAACAATCTATACTGAACAAAAATATAAACGCAACATGTAAAGTATTGGTCCCATGTTTCATGAGCAGAAATAAAACATACCAGAAATTGTCCATACGTGCAAAAAGCTTTTTCTCAAATTTTGTGCACAAATTTGTTTACATCCCTGTTCATGAGAATTTCTCCTTTTGCCAAGATAATCCATCCACCTGACAGGTGTAGCATATCAAGAAGCTGCTTAAACAGCATGATTATTACACAGGTGCACCTTGTGCTGGGGACAAAAGTCCACTCTAAAATGTGCTGTTTTGTCACAATGCCGCAGATGTCTCAAGTTTTGAGGAGTGCAATTGGCATCCTCTGTTGCCAGAGAATTGAATGTTAATTTCACTACCATAAGCCGCCTCCAACGTAATTTTTTTGAGAATTTGGCGGTACGTCCAACCGGCCTCACAACCGCATGATTTATGTGTGTAACCACGCCAGTCCAGGACCTCCACATCTGGCTTTTTCACCTGCAGAATTATCTCATATATGCCACCTGGACAGCTGATAAAACTGAAGAGTATTTCTGTCTGTAATAAAGCGCTTTTGTGGGGAAAAACTCATTCTGATTGGCTGGGCCTGGCTCCCAAGTGGGTTTGGCCTATGCCCTCCCAGGCCCACCAATGGCTGCGCCTTTGCCCAGTCATGTGAAATATATAGATTCAGTCCTAAGGAATTCATTTCAATTGACTGATTTCCTTAAATGAACTGTAACTCAATAAAATGTTGAAATTGTGCATAGCATTTACACTGAGTGTACAAAATATGAAGATCACCTTCGTAATATTTAGTTTCAACCCGCCCCCCCGACTCCAATACTTTCTACAGTGACTCCAATACTTTCTAAAGTTGTGTCAAGTTGGCTGGATGTCCCTTGGGTGGTGGACAATTCTTGATGAACATGGAAAACTGTTGAGCGTGAGAACAAGCAGCATTGCAGTTCTTGACATACTCAAACCGGTGCGCCTGGCACCTACTACCATACCCCGTTCAAAGGCACTTAAATATTGTGTCTTGCCCATTCACCCTCTGAATGGCACACTTACGCAATCTGTGTCTCAAGGCTTAAAAATCATTATTTAACCTGTCTCCTCCCCTTCATCTACACTGATTTGAAGTGGATTTAACAAGTGACATCAATAAGGGATCATATCAGCTTTCACCTGGATTCACTGGTCAGTCTATGTCATGCAGTGGTGGAAAAAGTACTCAATTCTAATACTTGAGTAAAGGTAAAGATACCTTAATAGAAAATGAGTAATGTAAAAGTGAAAGTCACCCAGTAAAATACTAATGTAATCGTTAAAATACTTATATACCTAAGTATCAAAAGTACAAGTACAAATAATTGAACATTCTTTTTAAATTTTTTATTAAGGATAGCCAGGGTCACATTTCAACACATAATTTACAAACAAAGCATTTGTGTTTAGTGAGTCTACCAGATCAGCGGCAGTAGGGATGACCAGGGATGTTCTCTTGATAAGTTGCGAATTTGACCATTTTCTGTCAGGAAAAACATCAGGGACAGACTGGTATTCTGCAAAAGGTACAGGGATTGGACTGCTGAGGACTGGGGTAAAGTCATTTTCTCTGAATCCCCTTTCCGATTGTTTGGGGCATCCAGAAATAAAGCTTGTCCGGAGAAGACAAGGTGAGCACTACCATCAGTCCTGTGTCATACCATCAGTAAAGCATCCTGAGACCATTCATGTGTCTGGTTGCTTCTCGGCCAAGGGAGGAGGCTCATTCACAATTTTGCCTAAGAACCCAGCCATGATTAAAGAATGGAACCAACACATCCTCCGAGAGCAACTTCTCCCAACCATCCAGGAACAGTTTGGTGATGAACAATGCCTCCTCCAGCATGATGGAACACCTTGCCATAAGGCAAAAGTGATAACTAACTGGCTCGGGGAACAAAACATCGATATTTTGGGTCCATGGCCAGGATACTTTGGCGGGTGGACAAATAAAACCCCACAAATTCTGACCAACTCCAAGCATTGATTATGCAAGAATGGGCTGCCATCAGTCAGGATGTGGCCCAGAAGTTAATTGACAGCATGCCAGGGCGGATTACAGAGGTCTTGAAAAAGAAGGGTCAATACTGCAAATATTGACTCTTTGCATCAACTTCATGTAATTGTCAATATAAGCCTTTGACACTTATCAAATGCTTGTAATTATACTTCAGTATTCCATAGTAACATCTGTCAAAAATATCTAAAGACACTGAAGCAGCAAACCTTGTGGAAATGAACATTCGTGTCATTCTCAACACTTTTGGCCATGATGGTACAAGCATACCCATGACCTGATGCAGTCACCATTATGCTTGGAAATATAGAGAGTGGTACTCAGTAATGTGTTGTACACAAACATAACACTTTATATTCAGGAGAAAAGGTTAATTGTTTTGTCAAATGTTTTGCATTATTGCTTTAGATTTCATCTTTTGCATTCTAATAAGAGGTTCCCTTCTTTTCGCTCTGTCAATTAGGTTAGTATTGTGGAGTAACTACAATGTGGATCCATCCTCAGTTTTCTCCTATCACAACTATTAAAGTCTGTAACTGATTTGAAGTCACCATTGGCCTCATGGTGAAATCCCTGAGTGGTTTCTTTCCTCTCACGAGCTGGGAAAGACGCCTGTATATTTGTAGTGACTGGGTGTATTGATACACCATCAAAAGTGTAATTAATAACTTCATCATGCTCAAATGGATATTCATTGTCTTTTTTCTTTTTTTTTTTAATTCATGAATTGGTTCCCTTCTTTCATTAACCCGTGCTGTAAGTCAAGGAGCATGGACAAGGTCAATGATTAATCAAAGCTCTAGATGTTCATGAAATGAACATTTCATGAAAGTCATGAAATGTTGTGGAGGTTAGGCCTCAGTTCTGCTGAAGATCGAATGCATTACAACAAAAAAATGGAGACCCTATTTTTATATGCACTCTGTTCAAAAGTTTTAGAACACCTACTCATTCAAGGGTTTTTATTTTTTTTAACTATTTTCTACATTGTAAAATAATACTGAAGACATCAGAACTATGAAATAACACATGTGGAATCATGGAGTAACCAAAAAAGTGTTAACCTCTCTGGGATATGTGGGACCTGGCCAAAAGCCAGGGAAAATGCAGAGCGCCAAATTCAAATAAATTACTATAAAAATCAAACTTTCATTAAATCACACATGCAAGATAGCAAATTAAAGCTGCACTTGTTGTGAATCCAGCCAACATGTCAAATTTCAAAAAGGCTTTTCGGCTAAAGCAAACGATGCTATTATCTGAGGATAGCACCTCCGTAAACAAAGAGAGAAAAACATATTTTACCCTGCAGGCGCGACACAAAACGCAGAAATAAAAATATAATTCATGCCTTACTTTTGATGAGCTTCTTTTGTTGGCACTCCAATATGTCCCATAAACATCACAAATGGTCCTTTTGTTCGATTTAATTCCGTTGATATATATCCAATATGTCCATTTATTTGGCGCGTTTGATCGAGAAAAACACTGGTTCTAACTTGCGCAACGTGACTACAAAATAACTCAAAACTTACCTGTAAACTTTGCTAAAACATTCCAAACTACTTTTGTAATTCAACTTTAGGTATCTTTTAATGTAAATAATCGATAAAATTGAAGACGGGATGATATGTGTTCAGTACAGGAGGAAAACGAACAAAAAGTTTTCTGGTCATGCGCCTCTAACAGTCCACTTCAAGTGACCCTCGTTCAAGATGGCCGTACTTCTTCATTACACAAAGGAAAAACCTTATCCAATTTCTAAAGATTGTTGACATCCAGTGGAAGCGATAGGAACTGCAAGAAGGTCCCTTAGAAATCTGGATTCCTAATGAAAACTCCCCCTCCCCTAAAATCTGAATGGTTTGTCCTCAGGGTTTCGCCTGCTAAATAAGTTATGTTATACTCACAGACATGATTCAAACAGTTTTAGAAACTTCAGAGTGTTTTCTATCCAAATCACATAAGCATATCTTATCTTCTGGGGATGAGTAGCAGGCAGTTGAATTTGGGCATGCTTTTCATCCGGTCGTGAAAATACTGCCCCCTGTCACCAAGAAGTTAAACAAATCTAAATATATTTTATATTTGAGATTCTTCAGCCTTTGTCTTGATGACAGCTTTGCACACTCTTTGACATTTTATCAACCAGCTTCTTGAGGTAGTCCCCTGGACTGCATTTCAATTAAAAGTTAATTAAAAGTTCATTTGTGTAATTTCCTTCCTTCTTGAATGCATTTGAGCCAATCCGTTGTGTTGTTACAAGATAGCCCTATTTGGTAAAAGACCAAGTCCATATTATGGCAAGAAAAGCTTAAGTAAGCAAAGAGAAATGACAGGCCATCATTACTTTAAGACATGAAGGTCAGTCAATCCATAAAATGTCAAGAACCTTGAAAGCTTCTTCAAGTGCAGTCGCAGAAACCATCAAGCGCTATGATGAAACTGGCTCTCATGAGGACCGCCACAGGAAAGGAAGACCCAGAGTTACCTCTGCTGCAGAGGATAAGTTCATTAGAGTTACCTGGCTCTCATGAGGACCGCCATAGGAAAGGAAGACCCAGAGTTACCTCTACTGCAGAGGATAAGTTCATTAGAGTTTACTGCGCCTCCGATTGCAGCCCAAAAAATACTTAAATGAGTTCAAGTACAAGCAGCACAGTAATGAAATCATCAACATGTGTTGATCACATCTTTACTAATGCTGCAGAAATTTGCTTTAAAGCAGTATCCAGATCCATAGGATGTAGTGATCATAATATAATAGCCAAATCTAGAAAAACCAAAGTACCAAAGGCTGGGCCGAATATACTGTGGTGTATAAGAGGTCATACAATAAGTTTTGTAGTGATTCATATGTTGATGATGTAAAGAATATTTGCTGGTCTGTGGTGTGTAATGAGGAACAACGAGGTGCTGCACTTGACAATCACCCATTAAGAAAATTACTGTAAAATATGTTAAATCCCCTTGATTGATGAGGAATTGCAAATTGTATGGTTGAGAGTAGAGGTTGACTGATTATGATTTTTCAATGCTGATATCAATACCGATTTATTGGAGGACCAAAACAAAACCTATGCCGATTAATTGGGCGATTTAAAAAAAAAAAATGTTTTTAATATATATATATATATATTTGTAATAATGACAATTATAACAATACTGAATTATCACTTTTATTTTACCTTAATATAATGCATAAATAAAATCAATTTAGTCTCAAATAAATACATACTAATGAAACATGTTCAATTTGGTTTAAATAATTCAAAAACAGTGTTGGAGAAGAAATGAAAAGTAAAGTATGTGCCATGTAATAAAGCTAGCATTTAAGTTCCTTGCTCAGAACATATGAAAGCTGGTGGTTCCTTTTAACATGAGTCTTCAATATTTCCAGTTAAGAAGTTTTAGGTTGTAGTTAATATAGTATTTATAGGACTATCTCTCTCTATACCATTTGTATTTCATATACCTTTGACTATTGGATGTTCTTATAGGCACTATAGTATTGCCAGTGTAACAGTATAGCTTCCGTCCCTCTCCTCGCTCCTCCATGGGCTCGAACCAGGAAAGATTAAGATTGATTGATTATTTTTTATAAGATAAGTTTAATGCTAGCTAGAAACTTACCTTGGCTCTATGCTGCACTTGTGTAACAGGTGGTCAGCCTGCCATGCAGTCTCCTCGTGGATTGCAATGTTACCGAAAATGAAAACTTGTGAAAACTTGAGACCGGCCCTAATTAATTGTCCATGCCGATTAATCGGTCAGGCAAAAGGTGTGGTAAATAAGTCTGGTAGCCCAACTGATTGGAAAACGTACTGCAAATTAAGAAATCATGTGACTAAACTAAATCAAATAAAATTCAACTATACTATGAAACAAAGATAAATGATATAAATAATGATTGTAAAACACTTTGGAGCACCTTAAATTACATTTTGGGAAAAAAAGCCAACTTGGCTCCATAATTCAGTGAATCAGATGACTCATTCATCACAAAACTCATTGATATTGCCAAATACTTCATTGACTTTTTCATTGGCTAGATAAGCAAACTAAGGGAAGACATGCCACCAACAAACACTGTCACTACAAATCCAGGAATATCTGACCAAATTTTGAAATTACAAGTATTGTATATTTTGAATTCTGTAAAGTCAGTGTCAAACAAATTATTGTTGTCTATCAACAACGACAAGCCACCAGGGTCTGACAATCTGGATGGAAATTACTGAGGATAATAGCGGACGATATTGCCACATCTGTCACGAGTCCGACTGAGGGTGGCTTCCCTTCCCGGGTGGGTGGAGCTCGGCGGTCGTCGTCACCGGCCTATTAGCTGCCACTGATTGTCTTTCCTCCCCCTCCTTGTATGTTTATTGGTAGCACCTGTCTGTCTGTTGTGCGGGATTAATTATTGTAACCTTCGGCTCTGTAGTAGAGGAACGTGTTTGTTCCTGGTCGTGCATTTTCAGTTGTACATTTTTCATTCCGCGTGTTTGGGGCCGTTATTATTGTGAGCACCCTGTGGTGCGTTGGTGCATTAAAGAGCACAGCATTGCACTCTCTGTCTCCTGCGTTTGACTCCACACCCACGACACCCGGAGCATTACAACATCTTCAATTTAAGCATACTAGAAGGTGTGTGCCCTCAGGCCTGGAGGGAAGTAAAAGTCATTCCGCTACCCAAGAATAGTAAAGCCCCCTTTACTGTCTCAAATAGCTGACCAATCGGCCTGTTACGAACCCTTAGTAAACTTCTGGAAAAAATTGTGTTTGACCAATGCTATTTCACAGTAAACAAATTGATGACAGACTTAAAGCATGCTTATAGGGAAGGACACTAAACAAGCACAGCACTTAGAGAAATGACTGATGATTGGCTGAGAGAAATTGATGATACAAAAAGATTGTAATGGCTGTCTTGCTACACTGGGGTCTTTGACAATTTTCAGGGCCTTCCTCTGACACCGCCTGGTGTAGAGGTCCTAGATGGCAGGCAGATTAGCCCCAGTGATGTACTGGGCCGTACGCACTACCCTCTGTAGTGCCTTGCGGTCGGAGGCTGAGCAATTGCCGTACCAGGCAGTGATTCAACCAATCAGGATGCTCTCGATGTTGCAGCTGTAGAAACTTTTGAGGATCTCAGGACCCATGCCAAATCTTTTTAGTTTCCTGAGGGGGAATAGGCTTTGTCGTGCCCTCTTCACGACTGTCTTGGTGTGTTTGGACCATTATAGTTTGTTGGTGATGGACTGCTTTTCTCCACTACATCACCCGATTCCTGCCACAAGCTCTACCATTACACCAGATCATCGCAGCTAGTTACCGGGTGGCTATTGTGGCTAACGTCCCTGTCTAGAAGCAAGCACCAGTTAGCCTTGAGCTAGGCCCATCTCCCGGCAAGCCAACGAAGTACACCAACTACAATTCCTCTCTTGCCAATTGGCCTCGACCCTTTGTCGTCACGGCGCCCCGCCAATCCATCACGACCCGGTCTGCTGACATTCTGCTGAGGTGCTCTCAACCGGAATCTCTGTGTCATGGATGTCAGTGAAGACCCATCTGCTTGTTCCAGCCCGCTAGCTTTCTGAATGCTGTGTTTCCCGCTTGCCTAGTGTAGTAACGACTAACGAACAGCTCCCTGTTTCATCTATTGCTGCTCATTGGACCCTATGATCACTTGGCTACACAGCTGATGCCTGCTGGACTGTTCATTTACACGGTACTTCATTTTTGTTTATCTGTCGGCCCCAGCCTCGAACTCAGGCCCTGTGTGTAGCTAACTGACCCTCTCTGCCCATTCATCGCATTGCTGTTGTCTTAGCTGTTTATCCGTTGTTGTCTTACCACTTTCTGTCTTAGCTCTCCCAATCAACACCTGTGATTGCTTTATGCCTCTCTCTAATGTCAATATGCCTTGTATACTGTTGTTTTGGGTAACTCTCATTGTTTTATTTTACTGCGGAGCCCATAGTCCCGCTCAACATGCCTTAGATAGCTCTTTTGTCCCACCCCCCACACACGTGGAAACCTCACTTAGCTTAACTGGTGCTTCCAGAAATGCAACCTCTCTCATCTTCACTCAATGCCTAGGTTTACCTCCACTGTATTCACACCCTACCATACCCTTGTCTTTACATTATGCCCTGAATCTATCCTACCACTCCCAGAAATCTGCACCTTTTATTCTCTGTTCCCAACACACTAGACGACCAGTTCTTATAGCCTTTAACCGTACCCTCATCCTACTCCTCCTCTGTTCCTCTGGTAATGTAGAGTTTAACCCAGGCCCTGTGTGTCCCCAGGCACTCTCATTTGTTGACTTCTGTAACTGTAAAATCCTTGGGTTAATGCATGTTAACATAGGAAGCCTCTTCCCCAAGTTTGCTTTATTCACTACTTTAGCACATTCCGCCAACCCTGATTTCCTAGCTGTGTCTGAATCCTGGCTTAGGAAGGCCACCAAAAATGTAGAGATTTACATCCCCAACTACAACATTTTCCGTCAACATAGAACTGCTGAAGGGGGCGGAGATGCAATTTACTGCAGAGATAGCCTGCAGAGTTCTGTCATACTATCCAGGACTATGCCCAAACAGTTTGAGCTTCTACTTTTAAAAATCCATCTCTCCAGAAATAAGTCTCTCACTGTTGTTGCTTGTTATATACCCCCCTCAACTCCCAGCTGTGCCCTGTACACCATATGTGAATTGATTGCCCCCCATCTATCTTCAGAGTTTGTGCTATTATGTGACCTAAACTGTGATATATTTAACACCCCGGCAGTCCTACTATCTAAGCTAGATGCCCTCAATCTCACAGAAATTATCAAGGAAGCTACCAGGTACAACCCTAAATCTGTAAACATGGGCACTCTCACAGATATCATTCTGACCAACTTGCCAACTAAATACACCTCTGCTGATTTCAACCAGGATCTCAGCGATCACCTCCTCTTTGCCTGCGTCCGTTATGGGTCCATGGTCAAACGACTACCCCTCATCACTGTCAAACGCTCCCTAAAACACTTCAGCGAGCAGGCCTTTCTAATCAACCTGGCCCGGGTATCCTGGAAGGATGTTGACCTCATCCCATCAGTAGAGGATGCCTGGCTGTTCTTTAAAAGTGCTTTCCTCACCATCTTAAATAAGCATGCCCTTTTCAAAAAATGTAGAATTAAGAACAGATATAGCCCTTGGTTCATCCCAGACTTTACTGCCCTTGACCAGCACAAAAACATCCTGTGGCATATTGCACCAGTATCGAATAGTCCCCGTGATATGCAACTTTTCAGGGAAGTCAGGAACCAATATACACAGTCAGTTAAGAAAGCAAAGGCTAGCTTTTTCAAACATAAATTTGCCCCCTGCAGCACTAATTCCAAAAGGTTTTGTGACACTGTAAAGTCCATGGAGAATAAGAGCATCTCCTCCCAGCTGCCGACTGCACTGAGGCTAGGAAACACTATCACCACCGATTAATACACGATAATCGAGAATTTCAATAAGCATTTCTCTACAGCTGGCCATGCTTTCCACCTGCCTACCCAAACTCGGCCAACAGCTCTGCACCCCCCGCAGCAACTGGCCCAAGCCCCACCCAGGAACTGGCCCAAGCCCCACCCACTTCTCCTTCACCCAAATCCAGACAGCTCATGTTCTGAAATAGCTGCAAAATCTGGATCCATACAAATCAGCTGGGCTAGAAAATCTGGACCCTCTCTTCCTAAAATTATCCGCCGTCATTGTTGCAACCCCTATTACTAGTCTGTTCAAGCTCTCTTTCATTTTGTCTGAGATTCCTAAAGATTGGAAAGCGGCCGCGGTTATCCCCCTCTTCAAAGCAGGGAGACACTCTAGACCCAAACTGTTACAGACCTATGTACATCCTGTCCTGCCCTTCTAATGTCTTCGAAAACCAAGTTAACAAACAGATCACCGTGCATTTTGAATCCCACCGTACCTTCTCCGCTATGCAATCCGGTTTCCGAGCTGGTCACGGGTGCACCTCAGCCACGCTCAAGGTCTTAAACGATATTATAACCGCCATCGATTAAACGACAGTACTGTGCAGCCGTCTTCATCAACCTGGCCAAGGCTTTCGACTCTGTCAATCACCGTATTCTTATCGGCAGACTCAACAGCCTTAATTTCACTAATGACTGCCTTGCCTGGTTCACTAACTACTTCTCAGATGGAGTTCAGTGTTTCAAATCTGAGGGCCTGTTGTCCAAACCTCTGGCAGTCTCTATCTGGGTGCCACAGGGATCAATTCTTGGGCCGACTCTTTTCTCTGTATATATCAATGATGTCGCTCTTGTTGCGGGGGATTTTTTGATCCACCTCTACGCAGACGACACTATTCTGTTTACATCTGGCCCTTCTATGGACACTGTGTTAACAAACCTCCAAATGAACTTCAATGCCATACAACACTCCTTCCGTGGCCTCGAACTGTTCTTAAATGCTAGTAAAAACGAATGCTCTTCAACCGATCGCTGCCCGCACCTGCCCGCCTGACTAGCATCCACTACTCTGGACGGTTCTGACCTAGAATATGTGGACAACAATAAATACCTAGGTTTCTGGCTAGACTGTAAACTCTCCTTCCAGACTCATATTAAGCATCTCCAATCCAGAATTAAATCTAGAATTGGCTTCCTATTTTGCAACAAAGTCTCCTTCACTCACACATACCCTCATAAAACTGAATATCCTACCGATCCTTGACTTTGGTGATGTCATTTACCAAATAGCCTCCATCACTCTACTCAGCAAATTGGATGCAGTCTATCACAGTGCCATCCGTTTTGTCACCAAAGCCCCATATACTACCCATCACTGCGACCTGTATGCTCTCGTTGGCTGGCCCTCGCTACATTTTCGTCGCCAAACCCACTGGCTCCAGGTCATCTATAAGTCTTTGCTAGGTAATGCTCTACCTTATCTCAGCTCACTGGTCTTCATAGCAACACCCACCCGTAGCATGCGCTCCAGCAGGTATATTTCACTGGTCATCCCCAAAGCCAAAATCTGCTTTGGCCGCATTTCCTTTCAGTTCTCTGCTGCCAATAACTGGAACGAATTGCAAAAATTACTGAAGTTGGAGACTTATATCTCCCTCACTAACTTTAAGCATCAGTTGTCAGAGCAGTTTACTGATCCCTGCAAGTACACAGCCCATCTGTAAACAGCGAATTCCACCAACTACCTACCTCATCCCCATATTTGTTTTTGTTTTTCTGCTCTTTTGCACACCTGTATTTCTACTTGCACATCCTCATCTCATCTATCACTCTAGTGTTCATTGCTAAATTGTAATTACTTCGCCACTTTTGTCTATTTTATTGCCTTACATCCTTACTTCATTTGCACACACTGTATACAAATTTCTCTATTGTGATATTGACTGTACTTTTGTTTATCCCATGTGTAACTCTGTGTTGTTGGTTTTGTCGCACTGCCTTGCTTTATCTTGGCCAGGTCGCAGTTGTAAACGAGAACTTGTTCTCAACTGGCCTACCTGGTTAAATAAAGGTGGGAAAATACCTGATCCGGTCGAGCCTCACTAGCCAGTTGAAGCTAGCTAGCTGCTTATAAAATTAGCTTTGGGCAACAGGGTAGCTGGCTAGCTATATATTTTCATGAATAGGAGAATAACAAGTGGCTACCTAGTTAATACTTAGTCACATGGATTCCTAAATCATTGTTGAGAATATTGAAAATAACTGCAGTTTCTACTGGTCTTTGTTTTCAGGCTGGTTGCATTTGTGCTAGCTAGGATGGTACCAAGCTCAAGCTAACTAGGGTTAGCTACCCCAGACATTTCTAATAACATCTGTATCAAATATATTTGCAAACATGTTTGATACTGCTCGTTTGATCTTGCTCTTATTTCAATTGCTCACTCATACGTTTTCCCATTCGGGTCTTGTGAAAGAAATGCTATAACCCCCAACCACATCTTGCCAAGTGGGTGGGTCTCTACAGAAGGTGTAAACAGAACAGCCAAATGGTTACTTGCATAGTAGCAATATCAGAAATAAATAGTGTCAATAAAATAAAATAATATTCATTATTTATAAGAACAATAACAATATCAGTGATAGATCAGGTATGCATACAATCAGGGGTAAAGTGGCTGAGCAGCAGGATAAAAAAAATTAATGCAGAAACGTATAGCGTGTGTGTTAGGAGAGAGTAATTTGAATAGAGGCACTGCAGATAGTGCTGATGACTGGTCCGTCCGAACCACGCAGGGAATCTTTATTTGGAGAGCTTGTTTCTGTCCTGCCCTTGAGTTAGGTGCAGGGCATGTGTTGTCCATAGCCTTTCCTCAGCAAAACTCTCTGATCTTCTCAAAAATATAAGTTTGTCTAGCTGTGTCCAGTCCAGGTGGTGCTTGTACAAGCAGACCATCTATGGGAGGATGGATGTCAGCGTTGCACAGCAACTGAAACCTGGTCCCGACTGAGTCCAAACGCTCCTTGACGACAACAACACCAGGCTCCAGAGCATCAAAGCTGTAAAACAGGAAATAATAAAACAAATGTAGAAGACATTACATCCTTGCACAACATCAAATCAATCACATCAATTCACCTCTTAAGTTTAGATAAGAAGAATAACCTCATACAATGCAATGAAAATTATATTCACCTGAAGTGCTGGTACTGCTTGATCTGTACAGAGTACAGAGTCAGGTGTTGTTGCTAGCAGATAGCTTTCCACCAACACCGTACCATCCTCCAGTCCAACCAGCTGTGGGATGTTGACCACTGTCACAGTGCTGTCCTTCACAACACCAGCAATCTCAGACAAAGTGTTCACTCTGGTCTTTCTGAAGCGCTACTTGATGTGGCCTGTGATCAGGAAGTAAAGGTCCAGACTGTGATGTAGCTTTTGCATGGTCCACCAGGCACAATACCAGAGCAAAGACTTGTTCTTGTTTTGGCCACTTTAGTTGTGAGGAGTTAAAAAGTAGATGGGACCTGGCTGCATCGGGTCAGAAGGATAGTGCACCTGCAAACAACAAAAGAACATTAAGATAAGTTAATGAACAGAAAAAATAATGTAAATCGTATCAATATCATTTTTTGATGCATCATTGTCAGGTAAGTTTTACTTATCTACACGTGTGTGGAGCAGCAGCACTGCACACAGAAACATAATCTTGGAAACTGGAAGTTAAAATGATAACACACAGCCTGACTACACGTAACTCTGTAAAATACAGAAATATTGTGAGATTAATAAAAGTAGTGCCAATCATGTTGGAGGTCAATTAAATAATCAAAACGTGTTGTTTATGTTTTACATCGATTCTTTGTAGAGATGCCACACTGCTGCTTTTGTCACATGGGATGGCAGCAGCTTTCCACCAAAGTGTTTGTGTCCTATTTTGGCATTATTATACAATAGATAGCCATAATCACCTTCAGACATACCTGGCTAACTTAATGGGTCATGTAATCATCTGGCGAAGTGAAGTGTTTTGTTTAGACATGCTAGCTAAACAATTAACCATAATCCTAATCCATGGAGTACTGGCAATACAAACCGATTGTCATAGCTAGCTAAAGTTAACCAAATAGGTTCAATGTTAGCTCATTAGCTAGCTAACATTAGGCTAAAACTAGCAATGCAAATGGATTTCTGAGATAATATTACGACACACAGATCATAAATGTAATGTTAGCTAGCAAGCCAGCCATCTAACGTCAGCTAGCTAGCTAACAGTAAGCTTTAATTTAGGGTCTTTTGTTTATACATGGAGCTAGCTAGCTAGTTAAACAAGGAATCATAATCCCAATTCATAGAGTACTAGCAATACAAACCGATTGTCATAGCTAGCTAAAGTTAACAAAAAATAGGTTCAATGTTAGCTAGCTAACATTATGCTATAACTATCAATGCGAAATTGTATTCTGAGATAGTATTACTACACACAGATCATAAACGTAATGTTTGCTAGCGAGCCAACAGTCTAACGTCAGCTAGCTAGCTAACAGTAAGCTTTAACTTGCAATGAAATAACTTTATGGTTTGAAACATCTATCTTAAACTGTAGCCAGACTCTTTTCCGTATACATGGATGAATGCTTCACGTCCGACTACAACCCCTTTCATTAAAAGTTTTGCATGTATAGCTTGCTTGGCCTGTTGTTGTGTCAAGACACTCTGGTTCACACTGACCGTGTGCAATGCCATAAGAATCATCTTAAACTTCAGCCCCCACCCAAACTCTGACCATTTTACTTGCCGTACCAGAGCTGGTTAGGCTGTTTTCATGTTATCCTGAGCGTTGGTGACTGTAACTGTGCTCCTGGCAACAACTGAATTATGCTTTTTTGCTGACGTTTACTGACACCGGCCATATTCAACCAGTGTTGAGTGTTTGTAAATTCATCAGTCATTCTGCGCTCTGCTACACTCAGACGAGAGTGTTCTGAAAAAGGTGTTGCAGCGATGTTCTATTGAAATGGATACTTGCATACGGGAGTATTTTGTTAAGTTTTAATACTCAATTTTTAAAAATTAAGCCGCATTAGACAGGATTACCCTACGCATACTGACCAGCTCAAATAGACAGAAGCAGGCTATATGGCAGACCAATCCAAACTCCTCTCTCGCCGTGTCCAGGCCACTCATTATCTCAGCCAATCATGGCTAGCGGAAGGTTGCTGACTTTTTCTGTGGCTTAATCAACTAGGCTCGTAATTTAACAATTGTATTCGTATTTACATATGGCATACAAGTGTGTTATTATGAAAGTTCACATGTTCGAGAAGGCAAATCTGCCCAAAACTTTTTTTTTAAAGTTTTCATTCAAACATCTCTCCTGTGTAGTGACTCGCGACATACGCCTAGTTTCCTGAAACGGGTCACATATGTTAGTAGATGAAGAAGATTGCATTCTTCATTTCACCTGTCACATAAATTGTCATTATGAAGCTCACTGGCAGTCCCCATTCACGTGGTGTATGTTTACAAACACTCAACGACCAGAGACCGGAGCCTTGTGAGTCACTCACTGTTGTGTTGCACGTGCCAGATTATCTAGTTACAGTACTAAATTCACAAATAAATGTTTACCAGCTAGATATCTTATAACTATTACGTTAGCTGTCTAAAACGTGCTAAATGCCCTCCAGTTGTGCATTTAATAGCTCGTTAGCTATCTAGTTAAGTGGTTAGCTTCTTCCTTGCTGTATGTTTGTTTTGTGCATGCAGAAAACTGTGAGTAGCATTTTTCAGGTACTTGTACACTTGTATAGTTTAGGCCAGAGACTGTGTAAAATAGTTTGCAATATGCTCGTTATCATTTAGTTAGCATTCTCTATGGGATTTTACATGTACTTGTTAGCATTGCTAACCTTCGGATCACATGTGTTTTGAAAACAGCGGCCCTTGTTTTCAAATCCAGTATTGCCGAATATCCTGGTATGGCACAAGGTCGGTATGAAAATCTGGATACCGCCCAAGCCTAAATTTAATGGCAATCTTTAACTACGTTTTTATCTGATAACCTTTCCAAAGGTCATGCGTTGTTGAGAGAGGTAGTCTGGTAGTCGGCCTGTTTCTGTAGCCCAGCTCAACGCTAACAGCTGGAGGCCGCCAACAAAAGGCCTGGATATTTCCATCCCCATTAGGCGTGTTGGCAGGCCTAGGGTCGCCCCTCCCAGATTCTGTTTAGTTAGCAGCAGGACGAGGCAAGCTGGAGAGTACATGTAAAAAGTAAGCACATGGGTTCCTGCCTAAACAGGGTCAGATTACCAGTTAAAACAACGGGTCTCTTGCAGGCCCTCAGTAGACGCATTCAACACAGCCCACATACACACAGATGTGTATACACACACACACACACACACACACACATGACGACATGTTCTGAAAATAGTCCTCCTAAAATCATATGGCACTGATACTACACACTCCTTCAAATCTGGAGCAGCAAGTAAGGAAATAAGAACCAAGCTATCCAAAGGAGTTGAGTCTCATAACTATAGCTGGCCATTTATGGGGACCTTGCTTTGAATTGTCTGAAATAAAATATACACTGCTCAAAAAAATAAAGGGAACACTAAAATAACACATCCTAGATCTGAATGAATGAAATATTCGTATTAAATACTTTTTTCTTTACATAGTTGAATGTGCTGACAACAAAATCA
The DNA here is from genome assembly GCF_023373465.1 of Oncorhynchus keta. NCBI lineage: Eukaryota > Metazoa > Chordata > Actinopteri > Salmoniformes > Salmonidae > Oncorhynchus > Oncorhynchus keta. Next base: position 264,433 of record NW_026290910.1, read on the forward strand.
CACAAAAATGATCAATGGAAATCAAATTTATCAACCCATGGAGGTCTGGATTTGGAGTCACACTCAAAATTAAAGTGGAAAACCACACTACAGGCTGATCCAACTTTGATGTAATGTCCTTAAAACAAGTCAAAATGAGGCGCAGTAGTGTGTGTGGCCGCCACGTGCCTGTATGACCTGCCTACAATGCCTGGGCATGCTCCTGATGAGGTGGCGGATGGTCTCCTGAGGGATCTCCTCCCAGACCTGGACTAAATCATCTGCAAACTCCTGGACAGTCTGTGGTGCAACGTGGCATTGGTGGATGGAGCGACATGATGTCCCAGATGTGCTCAACTGGATTCAGGTCTGGGGAATGGGCGGGCCAGTCCATGGCATCAATGCCTTCCTCTTGCAGGAACTGCTGACACACTCCAGCCACATGATGTCTAGCATTGTCTTGCATTAGGAGGAACCCAGGGCCAACCGCACCAGCATATGGTCTCACAAGGGGTCTGAGGATCTCATCTCGGTACCTAATGGCAGTCAGGCTACCTCTGGCGAGCACATGGAGGGCTGTGCGGCCCCCCAAAGAAATGCCACCCCACACCATGACTGACCCACCACCAAACCGGTCATGGAGGATGTTGCAGGCAGCAGAACGTTCTCCACTGCATCTCCAGACTCTGTCATGTGCTCAGTGTGAACCTGCTTTCATCTATGAAGAGCACAGGGCGGCAGTGGCGAATTAGCCAATCTTGGTGTTCTCTGGCAAATGCCAAACGTCCTGCATGGTGTTGGGATGTAAGCACAACCCCCACCTGTGGAAGTCGGGCCCTCATACCACCCTCATGGAGTCTGTTTCTGACCGTTTGAGCAGACACATGCACATTTGTGGTCTGCTGGAGGTCATTTTGCAGGGCTCTGGCAGTGCTCCTCCTTGCACAAAGGCGGAGGTAGTGGTCCTGCTGCTGGGTAGTTGCCCTCCTACGGCCTCCTCCACGTCTCCTGATGTACTGGCCTGTCTCCTGGTAGCACCTCCATGCTCTGGACACTACGTTGACAGACACAGCAAACCTTCTTGCCACAGCTCGCATTGACGTGCCATCTTGGATGAGCTGCACTACCTGAGCCACTTGTGTGGGTTGTAGACTCCGTCTCATGCTACTACTAGAGTGAAAGCACCGCCAGCATTCAAAAGTGACCAAAACATCAGCCAGGAAGCATAGGAACTGAGAAGTGGTCAGTGGTCCCCACCTACAGAACCACTCCTTTATTGGGGGTGTCTTGCTAATTGCCTATAATTTCCACCTGTTGTCTATTCCATTTGCACAACAGCATGTGACATTTATTGTCAATCAGTGTTGCTTCCTAAGTGGACAGTTTGATTTCACAGAAGTGTGATTGACTTGGAGTTACATTGTGTTGTATAAGTGTTCCCTTTATGTTTTTCAGCAGTGTACATTTACATTACATTTAAGTCATTTAGCAGACGCTCTTATCCAGAGCGACTTACAAATTGGTGCATTCACCTTATGACATCCAGTGGAACAGCCACTTTACAATAGTGCATCTAAATCTTTTAGGGGGGGGGATTACTTATCCTATCCTAGGTATTCCTTAAAGAGGTGGGGTTTCAGGTGTCTCCGGAAGGTGGTGATTGACTCCGCTGTCCTGGCGTCGTGAGGGAGTTTGTTCCACCATTGGGGGGCCAGAGCAGCGAACAGTTTTGACTGGGATGAGCGGGAACTGTACTTCCTCAGTGGTAGGGAGGCGAGCAGGCCAGAGGTGGATGAACGCAGTGCCCTTGTTTGGGTGTAGGGCCTGATCAGAGCCTGGAGGTACTGAGGTGCCGTTCCCCTCACAACTCCGTAGGCAAGCACCATGGTCTTGTAGCGGATGCGAGCTTCAACTGGAAGCCAGTGGAGAGAGCGGAGGAGCGGGGTGACGTGAGAGAACTTGGGAAGGTTGAACACCAGACGGGCTGCGGCGTTCTGGATGAGTTGTAGGGGTTTAATGGCACAGGCAGGGAGCCCAGCCAACAGCGAGTTGCAGTAATCCAGACGGGAGATGACAAGTGCCTGGATTAGGACCTGCGCCGCTTCCTGTGTGAGGCAGGGTCATACTCTGCGGATGTTGTAGAGCATGAACCTACAGGAACGGGCCACCGCCTTGATGTTAGTTGAGAACGACAGGTTGTTGTCCAGGATCACGCCAAGGTTCTTAGCGCTCTGGGAGGAGGACACAATGGAGTTGTCAACCGTGATGGCGAGATCATGGAACGGGCAGTCCTTCCCCGGGAGGAAGAGCAGCTCCGTCTTGCCGAGGTTCAGCTTGAGGTGGTGATCCGTCATCCACACTGATATGTCTGCCAGACATGCAGAGATGCGATTCGCCACCTGGTCATCAGAAGGGGGAAAGGAGAAGATTAATTGTGTGTCGTCTGCATAGCAATGATAGGAGAGACCATGTGAGGTTATGACAGAGCCAAGTGACTTGGTGTATAGCGAGAATAGGAGAGGGCCTAGAACAGAGCCCTGTACATGACTATATGATGTATTCATACCAAGTAACACATTTATTACCTTAATAAGGGATTAATTAGGGCCTAAAAGTAGCTCTATTAAGAATCATTCACTTATTGAACACGATGAGGCTGTAAGGAGGGTGACGGAATAGGAATTGTGAACCCCAAGTCAAAAACAGCGTCATGGCAGGCAGGGGCGGCAGGTAGCCTAGTGGTTAGAGCGTTGGACTAGTAATCAAAAGGTTGCAAGATCAAATCCCTTAGCTGACAAGGTAAAAATCTGTCATTTTGAACAAGACAGGTAACCTACTGTTCCTAGGCCATCATTGAAAATAGGAATTTGTTCTTAACTGACTTGCCTGGTTAAATAAAGGTAAAAATAAAATAAAAATTTTAAATGACTGGCGTGTGAGATCCAAAAAGTGATCGGTGGAGGCATACATAATTGGGAGAAATTTAAGCGCTACTGTAACCTCAGTGGGGAATCCTGTAATATCAGAAAAATTGGATAAATAGCTCGTGTTTCATCGCAGAGGCTGTTCTGGCCCAGATTGACAAGTATAATTTTACAACCACATTACGAGTTGATAAACTGAAAGTTGTAATAGTAGCTTGGGTGATAGATTGTTATTTTCACTCCCGATCCCCTCTGGGTTTTGCCATGGGCGATCAGCTTGTAAACAACATGGTGTCAGAGCCAATTGATTGGTCCTCTCCCAGACACATGCTCCATGTATGTCCATAGGGGGGTAGCTGGCAGATCAACAATGGACAAAGGCCCTCTTGTCACGTAACGAGGAGGGTCCCTTGACTCTACTTTACCCCTCATTAGTTACAGCCTAAGCTGTTTATAGAAGGGCTTGGAAATGCTTTCTTAGCCAGGCCTTTCTTCCACAGTGTGTTCATCTGGGCAGCTGCCTTGGCCTCCTCACACTCCCCCAGATCAAGTTGTTTTGTTTCAAGCCACGTTTCCTCAAGCAGATTGCTGAAAACGCTGGCTTGTGCCTGGCTGAATGCTGCTGTGTTATTCATCTTTTCACCCTCATTTGAGTGTCCCTGCCTTTGACGACAGCGAGGGAAGCACTTTTTTAAAACGATCCACAAGCCAGTTTGAATGAGTCTTGGAAGAGATTACGCATGTTGTTAGAGGCTCTGAGTTTCTTAGCGAGATACTATCTTGTCTTACGATAGAGCTGTTACCTGGTAGCCTAGTCAAAAACAACTTCTGATAGCCATTGACCATCAGCCTCACTTATCTACCGCTCCACAGAGAAGAGAACTTTGCAGTTCTACTGCAGTGCCAACCTTGCATATTGCTCTCCCTCCCGCACTCTCTCTTTCTCTCCTTCTCTCCCTTCTCTCTTCCTCCCTGTCAGTAGTGCTAGAGGAGAGGCCATGCATGTAATTCTCTTGGTAGATTTGGCCCAGATTCTCCCATGAATCGAGTCGCTCTCACATGTGACTGGGGAGGGCCTGCTGAAATCCTGTGAAATGTGCTGCTGCTGTTGCCTCTGCTCACTATGAGGACGGGTGAGTGGTGCGAGCGAGGGAGAATGAAAGAAAGATGGATAGTTAGAGGATAGGGGGGTGTCAACCACTGCCCCATGTAGTAGCCACCCTTGCCCTGAGGGGCTCCCATGGGGTTCTGGGTGTTTGTGTTTGGACATTTGTTAAAGTGTTTTGTGCTTTGCGTTTAATGCATGTACCCCGATGGGCCCTGTGCGAGCTCCATCGTTTTCCCCCTGTTAGCTTTCCTCTCCCGTGAGGATCCTGATGTGCACAAGGACAGCAGCTCCAAACATGATCTCAGAGAGATAATGACTGCAGCAGCCAGTATCTCATCCAATATAAATGAGGAAAGGTCATGGGCAGTTCATGAATTATATCTACAGACTCCCATACTAGCTTCTCTGCTATATGCACAGTTATCCAGCTTCAGAATAAAGGTTACTACAGGCTCCATTCCGCTGATCTATGTGTGCATGCAGGCACGTGGGTGGAGTGGGATTTTTGGAGTAGCGGGGACACCTTTTGGTAACATGATATCCTTGACGGTCCCACTCCCATTCACAAGGGGGCAATGGCAACGTATTTTATTTTTGTCTTGATTTTGTGAAAACAAGAAAGGGTCGCCTTTCCTTGCTAGTAGTAGCTACAGTGGTTCCTCCTTTAAAAGTTGCGAGCTTACACCGTGGGACTTAGAGGTACCCAGCATCACGGCTTCATTGCTCCAGACCACCACAAGGGGGAGGTAGAGCACTCATTATGCATTTGGGTCCCACGGTTTTTATATGACCAATCATATCGAGTGGTTCCAATGATGAATTTGATGCGAGCCACCCCTCCCTGGTGACTTTCTTCAGCAAAGATGGCTGACAAAACATTATGGGGGAAGCAGATGTAAGTAGTTATAACATCATAACGAGTCAAGCTAAAAACTTACAATTGAGAGGAATATGTTAGTTCATGTAGAGACAAACGATTGTGCATATTTTTTTGTCATAAAGTTAATTTACGAAAATTGCGACTTTGCAAGTTAACTGACTAGCTAACATTAGTCAGCTAGCTAGCTGTTGTAATTTTACATTTTACATTTAAGTCATTTAGCAGACGCTCTTATCCTGACATGAGTACAGTATGACTTGTAATTCCTGTTGTTTAATGTTTTAGGGACTAAGAAAACTAGCAAACCAGGCTGCCATCTTGGGAAACAGTAGATGTAAAGAATCGAGCTAGCTAACGTAAACTCACCCCATTCCCTATAAATGTGCGCAACCGCAACATTCAAACAAGGCTACAAAGAAAACTAAATGGGACTGTAGCGACTGGGTTGACTTCAAAATCTGGGTTGTGAACTACGCTTCCATTCAAGCGTTGATCGACATGGTAATGGCTCTATAGTATTGGAGAAAAAACTGACCCTCTGTTACATCTAGACGTGTCATGTCGTAACGTACAGCACACAAAAAGCAACTATTTCTGTCTTTCAATCTCTCTCCACCAGATGTAGCACTTCTCTCATCCTTTAAAAACAAGAAATGGACAGTGATGGGGGTAAGGGGGGATACCTAGTCATCATTCTCAAAGCCGCTGTTTACTTCTAAGATCACTTTAACACCGCCCTAAAAACCAGATTCAAATTTGACACAAACCTTCAAATAGGTATGTAATGACACATTATATAAACTCTTTATAGTGTTTTATTTATATTTTAGAGGCTATATGGTGATAAGTTGGTCAGTTTTCCCACACAACATCTCTCCTTCTCACTATCACGCATTAGTTTCGCTTACCCACCCGCCATTTTTAAAAAGACCCGACGGGGCTCGTTGCCTTCTTGAATTATGCAGAAACAGGCAGCGTTTAGGTCATGTAATTGATTCTGTTGGAAAGGGGAGAAAATGTGCTTTACAATGGTATTGACATTACAGTTTATCTGGAAGTATTATGTTTTTTGGGGTGCTAAAATAAGGTCAATTGTACGGCCCAAGGCGATGTACAAAAGTGAGTAAGGTTACATTAAAGCATTTACTGCAAATTGAATGTACAATTGTGAAAGCTTGCCTTGCTGTGTAATGCAGCTTAAGTCATAAGGTGAATGCACCAATTTGTAAGTCGCTCTGGATAAGAGCGTCTGCTAAATGACTTAAATGTAAATGTAAATGTAAGTAACATAGCTAACTTTAGCTAACTATTTACTTGCTTAATGTGTAGTGGAGAATAAAAATAACTGTATGCTTATGGATGTATAGCTAGCTACAGTATGTAGCTAATCTGTTTGCCTATGGATCTGTAGCTTGCTATACAGTATGTAGCCGATCTGTGTATGAACCCTAAAACGTTAGGTTCTGAACTAATATTCATACCAATCTAAGAACCTCAGCTATCATAGTTGTTGTATCAACTTCAAGTCTGAATGGCATTAATGAAGCCCATGGATTGAGTAGAATATAATGACTTTATTGTGCCAAGGATGCAAGTCCTATATACTGTAGTTATTACCACGCACGAGATCCACACATTGTAGCCTGTACATTGAATATATTCACTGATCATGTACTGTAGTTATTACCACGCACGATATCCCCACATTGTAGCCTGTACATTGAATATATTCACTGATAATGTACTCTCATATCCAATACCAGGTGTATCAAACTCCATTATTTGAATAATGCTGTGTCTGCAGGTGTGTATTACAATGATACACTTCAACAGTGTTTACCACTCCTGCTCCTGGGACATCAATGATTACACATTGTAACTATGCAATAGAATACAAACATGATTGATTTGTAATTCATATATACAGAAAGAAAACTATGCATATCTAACTCCCTTCATCTGCATTAATCTGAGGACACAGGATAGTATTTCAATGAGATACTTAATTTCAACCAGCAGGGAATGTGAGACGCTTTATTGAAAGAAGTTCATTATCCAGGTGTTTGAAATACATAATACATGCATTATAATTATGATAATTGTAATATTATATTATAAATACAAGTTCACTCTGTACTTCAATGCACATATGATCATTAACTCTGGGACTACTACATCTCTGTCTGTATTTCAATGTAAAGCATCTCTTTAATAACCTCTCACCTATGATCATGCTTTGCCCTCTATGTCAGCCAGTTCAAAAGCGGGAGGGGTTCACCGACACAGCTGATATAGCCTAGAGGATTTAGGTAGAAGGGGGAGAGGGATGAAGTGAAGGAGAGAGACTGTTATTGTGCGTTTGTGGTCTCACCTGGTGTCCACACGAAGTGGCTACAGAGTACTTTATGCTGAAAAACAGACAGACGAGGACAAACAATAGAAGATAATGTCATTATTAGACATAAATACCAATTGAAGCTTGATGATGACTTGATCATTTGAATCAGCTGTGTACAAGGAAACACAGAATGTGCACAGGTGTTTGGAGCATTCCGATATGCCACAGCTGGTGAGGTCTTAGGTTTGCCTCTATACTTAAAGGGGGATTACTCCAACTCTCTGTGAAATGCTGCAGATCTGCCCGCAGACGAGGTAGGAACACATTTCACACAGAAGAGGTGGATAGAATTCGACAAGGTCAAGGTATTCTTCTTCTTCCAAACTGTGCATGTGAGACCGGATCCATGTACAACATTTTCCTTCAAAATCCATGTATACCGCTAAAGATGACAATGTTGTATCTTCAAAATCCATGTATACCGCTAAAGATGACAATGTTGTATCTTCAAAATCCATGTATACCGCTAAAGATGACAATGTTGTATCTTCAAAATCCATGTATACCGCTAAAGATGACAATGTTGTATCTTGAAAATAAGTATTGGGATTAAAAGTGACTGTTTAACCTATTAACCTGTATCATTATTTATGTGTTACCAGTTGATGAAGAACAACTCCAATTTTATACATCATTGAAAATATGTCTACTGTCACGCCCTGACCTGAGTATTCTTTGTTTCCTTTATTTGTTTTGGTTAGGTCAGGGTGTGACATGGGTGATGTTTTTGTACTGTCTAGGTTTTTTTTGTAGGTTAATGTGGTTGTTTACCATCTAGGTGTTTACGTAGAATGTAGAATGTATGCACACATGACTGTAAGTCGCTTTGGATAAAAGCGTCAGCTAAATGGCATATATATTATATTATTATATTATGTATGTCTGTGGTTGTCTAGATTCGTTCTCAATTAGAGGCAGCTGTTTATCGTTGTTTCTGATTGGGAACCATATTTAGGCAGCCATCCTCTTTGGGTATTTCGTGGGTTATTGTCTATGTGATGTTGCATGTTAGCACTCAGTTTCTTTAGCGGTCACGGTCGTCTTGTTAGTTTGTTTTAGTGTACTTCGTGTTTTTTTTCGTCCAATCATTAAAAGCATGCATTCACACCACGCTGCGCTTTGGTCTACTCAATACGACGATCGTGACATCTACAAATAAGTAAGAATAAAAAAGTTAAAATAACTTCTTAGATTTGATGCAGACATTATACATCTTAGTACCTTATCAATTTATGATTTGTATCAATGTGGACGAGACACAGGGGAGCAGGATCAGAGTATTTTTGCCGAGCAATGCAATGGATCATTCTGGCAATGATACCTGCGCCATCTACACACTGCAAAGCCTCTTCGCCATTGTACACGATGGCCCATAGCTCTGAGACTTCCTTTGACCATTCTAATGCCCTCATGGGACATCTTTGCCTTAATGGTCCTGACTTTCTGGTCTAACTCTTCATCTGACCTATCAGAATAGCATTCCCCGACAGACATATTGTGTTCTTTTATCCTTCTGTAAATAAAGCTAACTGTTATACTGTCATGAAATATGATTATATATCAACTATGAAACAAATAGGACATGGCATGCTTATGAGTTGCCATGAAAGAAAGTTAGATTAATTCAACTGAAAACGGCGAGAACAGGCGTTCGTAGCTGAATGCTTTGGCTAGCTTGAGAATAATTGCATTATTTATCATTCTACGGTATGCATGTATGTAATATAGTAGAATGTTATGAACCGACACTGAATCGTAGGAGCTAACTACTAGCTATGAAAACGTTAGACGGAAGAACGCCCAGTGCTGCTTACCTGAGATGCCATCACCACACAGTCCTTCTTTGTAGGTGTCCGCTATGACTTCCTTTGTGTCGGAAAGAAAGGCTGAACAGTATTGGTTGTAGCCAAATTGACACTCAGAAAATGGCCAAAATGGAGGGTGGTTGACAGCGAAATGAAATTGGAGTTTTGTTTTCAAGTACATTTTCGGTTTTGAAAATATTTTGGGAATAAAATGCATAAAGTTTTGCGCTCTATTACGAAATATTTGATTGAAAACATTTGTTTTTTACTTTTTATTTTTGACTTGAAAATAAAAAGCTTTGCTCTCGACAAAAGACATCCATTTGTTGCAAGTTTGGGAGGGTGCTAATAGCTGAACAATAGACTATTCAACCTTTACTAAAGAATAGTCTAATAGCCGAGCTAGGTGTGAAAAGACAGGGGTTTATCACAGACCAGATTTTCCTTAACGACCAAGGGGGAGTTCGAGCACTGATTGTGCTTTTGGGTCCCAATCCACTACTCTCTAACTGACAATGAATGGACAATATAAACCAAATAATATAGACCAGAGCGAAACTGTCTGAATTTACCCAGTGTGTTTTTCTTTTTTCATGGAATAGAAACACCATAATATTAATTTTGTTCTATGTTGCTCTGTCTGTATGCTATGTCTTGCTTGTCCTATGTTGCTATGTTGCTATGTCTATGGTGCTATTGTCTATATTGTAATTGTTTTTAATAACCTGCCCAGGGACTGCGGTTGAAAATTAGCCGGCTGGCTAAAACCGTCACTTTTACTGAAACGTTGATTAATGTACACTGTACTAGCACTACATTCAGAAGTTAGCAACACTTAAATGAAATCTTCAGATTATTTCCAAATATAAGATCTAGAGAAAGTGAATACCCGGACGTTAATTCTGTCAGCAGCCTAAATCACATGTGATTATGGAATAGAGAGGTCTTTCAAAGGCAGGGTCACAGCTTTAGTACAACATTTGGCAGATTTCTACTCTTGTATTTGTTTCAAATCAAAACTAGAGAACTCAGCTAGAAAAATATTGGGAAACAAACTAAATTGCTATTAAATGGGTAGACCTGCCATTACTCAAGCATAGTTGGGCATTACAGAAAATTATGTCATGGCTTTAGAAGCTTCTGATAGGCTAATTGACATAATTTGAGTCAATTGGGTGTGTGCCTGTGGATGTATTTCAAGGCCTACCCTTCAAACTCAGCGCCTCTTTGCTTTATATCATGGGAAAATTAAAAGAAATCAGTCAAGACCTCAGACTTTGTCTGAAATCAGCCAGGACCTGGGGACAAAGATCATACCTTTTGGAGAAATGTCCTCTGGTCTGATGAAACAAAATATAACTGTTTGGCCATAATGACCATCGTTATGTTTGGAGGAAAAAGGGGGATGCTTGCAAGCTGAAGAACACCATCCCAACCGTGAAGCATGGGGGTGGCAGCATCATGTTGTGGGGGTGCTTTGCTGCAGGAGAGACTGGTGCACTTCACAAAATAGATGGAATCATGAGGGAAATTATGTGGATATATTGAAGCAACATCTCAAGACATCAGTCAGGAAGTTAAAGCTTGGGCGCAAATGGGTCTTCCAAATGGACAATGACCCCAAGCATACTTCCAAAGTTGTGGAAAAAATGGCTTAAGGACAGCAACGTCAAGGTATTGGAGTGGCCATCACAAAGCCCAGGCCTCAATCCTATAGAAAAGTTGAGGGCAGAACTGACAAAGCGTGTGCGAGCAAGGAGGCCTACAAACAATGGCTCAGTTACACCAGTTCTGTCAGGAGGAAAGGGCCAAAATTCACCCAGCTTATTGTGAGAAGTTTGTGGAAGACTACCCGAAACATTTGACCCAAGTTAAACAATTTTAAGGCAATGCTACCAATACTAATTGAGTGTATGTAAACTTCTGACCCACTGGGAATATGATGAAATAAATAAAAGCTGAAATAAATCATTCTCTCTACTATTATTCTGACATTTCACATTCTTAAAATAAAGTGGTGATCCTAACTGACCTTAGACGGGGAATGTTTTACTAGGATTAAATGTCAGGAATTGTGAAACTGAGTTTAAATGTATTTGGCTAAGGTGTATGTAAACTTCAGACTTCAACTGTACCCAACGGATAACATGTCCGCCCAATGACATCACCTCTGTCTGTAGTAAATCCATTAAAAAAGTCTCAGAGGCAGGGAATCCTGTTTTTTCTCTCTTTGCATCAGATTGCTATTGAGGCCCTCAATCATTTTTGCTCTACCCATCTTACCAACCCTTTATCTGAATTGACAGGGGTGGCAGTATATGGTTTCAAACCGGCAGCTTGTGGAATCTTGTGAAATGTCTCAGGTCATGCTGTTGTTTTTTCCCTCGCCTGTCCACGTGATCTGAAGCGGAAGTAGGCAATCGCTCCTCTTAATATTGGTTGACCAGTTTCAGTCTGTCAGGCATGTATATTGCAGGATATCTGCTTGGATTTATGTTTGTCTAGTTCAGACGGGCCATTTGAATGTGTTGGAATGATATGTCAATGGGTTTATTCCCCCGGACCTGTTGTTTCTCTAGAGAAAGAGTGACTTGTGATAGATGCTAAAATGTTCATACTCACGTGCATTCCCATCATCTAAATAGAGCGGAATATGTGTGGGCAGGCTACCTGATTATGAAGATAACATTCAGTGAGGCAGAATTCCACTGTGTTTCAGTGGGTGTTGTCTTGTGTGTTGTCTTCTATTGGGAACAGTGACGCACTTTGTCACAATAGTTATTCCATGGCTGATTCTCTCACCGTGGAAACGATGGACAGAATCCTGCTCTGAAATGTTTTCTGGCTGTTTACATTGCTGATGTTCTTTGAATCAGCATTAATAAGACTAATGGGGTCTAGAAGCAACCAGATTCATCAGCAAAGTGGCTTAAACATATTGATTGATTTGGAAGCACTCATTTAAAACGTCATCAAAACTACCTCCACCAGGTTGTTTAGTCTCATGACTTGACAAGTTGTTGTGGGGATTGCATTGTCTTTTTCAGTTCCATTTCAGCTGTCTAACTGGTTCACTACCGTTGGTTCCCAAATTATAATAGAAACATTGCCTCAGATCTCAGGTCAACTTTTATTGGTCTATCGAGGACATCTCCCAGGATCCATTAGTTCACCATTGGTTGCTCGCTTAGGTAGTCTGTGGAGTTAGATCACCCACTGCATGGTGATGATGCCAGGCAGCTGTAATACGGCTGATGTTAAGTTACCTCCTTCCCCCACACTAAGGTCATTGTTAATGTTGTAAATGACTATTGTATCTGAAATGGCAGATTTTTAATGGAATATCTACATTGACGTACAGAGGCCCATTATCAGCAACCATCACTCCTGTGTTCCAATGGCACGTTGTGTTAGCTAATCCAAGTTTATCATTTTAAAAGGCTAATTGATCATCAGAAAACCCTTTTGCAATTTTGTTAGCACAGCTGAAAACTGTTGTCCTGATGAAAGAAGCAATAACACTGGCCGTCTAACATTGGAACACAGTAGTGATGGTTGCTGATAATGGGCCTCTGTACGCCAATGTAGATATTCCATAAAAAATCAGCCGTTTCTAGCTACAATAGTCATTTACAACATTAACAATGTCTACACTGTATTTCTGATCAATTTGATGTTATTTTAATGGACATAAAATTAGCCTTTCTTTCAAAAACAAGGACATTTCTAAGCAAGCCTAAACCTCTGAACGGTAGTGTACATTAGTCAGAACAGTTGACATTTCGTTGCATCAGTTAGTCATGTGCATATGTTTCTTTCCCTTTTAAATGTATGTTTTTTGGTTAGGCCAAATTCAATTGCTGCTTTTTGTTTTGTCTGAAAGGTTAGCTATGCCGTGTCCGTTTTGAAGTGGTGTTTAAAGTTGTTGTTGAGTCTCCTCAGCCTTGTTTTGACCAGAAACACCAGGCGCCGTCTGCCATTATCCTCCATTAAGCAGCAGTGAACAAGTAACCAGAGTTTTGGGAGTGCAGAGGCTCATGAGAAAGTGTGTGTGCCCAGCGAGCCTGGCGCTGTGTGCGTGTGTGTATGTGAGTGAAATAGACTCCCAGCCTGCCGGCCCTTCCACGTCCCACCTGCACAGCCCCACAATGCCCCTTTGTTCCTGGACCACAGCACTGTGGGATAGCTGTTATTTGAGAGGCGAGGCGATGGCCACACCGCCAATCCTTTATTCAGAGGAAAGATGGTAAATTCCTGCTATCTGGTTTCATTGTCCCCACTCACTCACTGCCACTCATGAAATACACACAAGGCTTCCCACTAGTCCATAGGCTACAACTTTCAAGGCATTTGAGCCCCCCTCTGTTTGCGACCAACATGTCATCCACAGAGTAAAAACCCAATACATGGTAGCTAAAGGCCTTCCCACACTAAGTCGGATTCACTCTTTTAAAATTATTACATGTCACACTGTCACACACAATGTTACCAAATAAAACATCTTCATATCAACCTGTCCAGATTGTACAATTTGCTTTAGTTCTGTCGTCACATTCTGCGATTGGCTGTTGAGGCTACGTCAGCCGACAGTCTACGTCAATAGGAGTGGAGTATTTGATCTGTGCCAGCAGCGCAAGCCTCCCTCAGTGTTCATGTGTGAGTGAAGTGGAAAAACATAAATCAAATCAAATGTTATTGGTCACATACACATGGTTAGCAGATGTTATTGGTCACATGGTTAGCAGATGTTATTGGTCACATGGTTAGCAGATGGTATTGGTCACATACACATGGTTAGCAGATGTTAATGCGAGTGTAGCGAAATGCTTGTGCTTCTAGTTCCGACCGTGCAGTAATATCTAACAAGTAATAAAAAAATTCCTAACAATTTCACAACAACTACCTTATACACACAAGTGTAAAGGAATGAATAAGAATATGTACATATAAATATATGGATGAGCGATGGCCAAACAGCATAGGCAAGATGCAGTAGATGGTATAGAGTACAGTATATACATATGAGATGAGTAATGTAGGGTATGTAAACAAGATGCAGTAGATGGTATAGAGTGCAGTATATACATATGAGATGAGTAATATAGGGTATGTAAACATTATATAAAGTGGCATTGTTTAAAGTGATACATTTATTACATCCACTTTCTAATTATTAAAGTGGCTAGAGTTGAGTCAGTATGTTGGCAGCAGCCACTCAATGTTAGTGATGGCTGTTTAACAGTCTGATGGCCTTGAGATAGAAGCTGTCTGATAGAAGCAGTCTCTCGGTCCCAGCTGTGATGCACCTGTACTGACCTCGCCTTCTGGATGATAGCGTGGTGAACAGGCAGTGGCTCGGGTGGTTGTTGTCCTTGATGATCTTTATGGCCTTCCTGTAACATCGGGTGGTGTGGGTGTCCTGGAAGGCATGTAGTTTGCCCCCGGTGATGCGTTGTGCAGACCTTACTACCCTCTGTAGAGCCTTACGGTTGTGGGCGGAGAAGTTGCCATACCAGGCGGTGATATAGCCCGACAGGATGCTCTCGATTGTGCATATGTAATAGTTTGTGAGGGTTTTTGGTGACAAGCCAAATTTCTTCAGCCTCCTGAGGTTAAAGAGGCGTCGTTGCGCCTTCTTCACCATGCGGTCTGTGTGGGTGGACCATTTCAGGTTGTCCGTGATGTGTACGAAAAGTAACTTACAACTTTCCATATTCTCCACTACTGTCCCGTCGATGTGGATAGGGGGGTGCTCCCTCTGCTGTTTCCTGAAGTCCACCATCATCTCCTTTGTTTTGCTGACGTTGAGTGTAAGGTTATTTTCCTGACACCACACTCCGAGGGCCCCCACCTGGGGGCAGCCCGTCAAAGTCCAGGACCCAGTTGCACAGGGTGGGGTCAAGTCGCAGGATCTTGAGCTAAATGACCAGATTGGAGGGTACTATTGTGTTAAATGCTGAGCTGTAGTCAATGAACAGCATTCTTACATAGGTATTCCTCTTGTCCAAATGTATTAGGGCAGTGTGCAGTGTGATTGCGTCGTCTGTGAACCTATTGGGGCGGTAAGCAAATTGGAGTGGGTCTAGGGTGTCAGGTAGGGTGGAGGTGATATGTTCCTTGACTAGTCTCTCAAAGCACTTCATGATGACGGAAGTGAGTGCTACGGGGCGGTAGTCATTTAGCTCAGTTACCTTATCTTTCTTGGGAACAGGGACAATGGGGGCCCTCTTGAAGCAGGTGGGAACCACAGACTGCAATAAGGTTTGATTGAATATGTCCGTAAACACACCAGCCAGCTGGTCTGCGCATGCTCTGAGGGCGCGGCTGGGCCTGCAGCCTTGCGAGGGTTAACACTTTTAAATGTTTTACTCACGTTGGCTGCAATGAAGGAGAGACCGCATGTTTTGGTTGCGGGCCGTGTCAGTGGAACTGTATTGTCCTCAAAGCGGGCAAAAAGTAATTTAGTCTGTCTGGGAGCAAGACATCCTGGTCCGCGACGGTGCTGGTTTTCTTTTTGTAATCCGTGATTGACTGTAGACCCTGCCAAATACCTCTTGTGTTTAAGCTGTTGAATTGTGACTCTACTTTGTCTCTATACTGACGCTTAGCTTGTTTGATTGCCTTGCGGAGGGAATAGCTACACTGTTTGTATTCGGTCATGTCACCTTGCCCTGAGTAAAAGCAGTGGTTCACGCTTTCAGTTTCATGCGAATGCTGCCATCAATCCAGGGTTTCTGGTTTGGGAACGTTTTAATCGTTGCTATGGGAACGACATCGTCAATGCACTTTCTAATGAACTCGCTCACAGAATCAGTGTATTCGTCAATGTTGTTGTTGGACGCAATGCGGAACGTATCCCAATCCACGTGATGGAAGCAGTCTTGAAGCGTGTAATCAGGTTGGTCGGACCAGCGTTGGACAGACCTCAGCGCGGGAGCTTCTTGTTTTAGTTTCTGTCTGTAGGCAGGGAGCAACAAAATGGAGTCTTGGTCAGCTTTTCCGAAAGGAGGGCGGGGGAGGGCCTTATATGCGTCGCGGAAGTTAGAATAGCAATGATCCAGGGTTTTACCAGCCCTGGTTGTGCAATCGATATGCTGATACAATTTAGGGAGTCTTGTTTTCAGATTAGCCTTGTTAAAATCCCCAGCTACAATGATTGCAGCCTCAGGATATGTGGTTTCCAGTTTGCAAAGAGTCAAATAAAGTTAGTTCAGGGCCATCGATGTGTCTGCTTGGGGGGAATATATACGGCTGTGATTATAATCAAAGAGAATTCCCTTGGTAGATAATGCGGTCAATATATTTTATACAAAAATTTAAATTGTCCTCCATCCCCTTGTATAGGATTTCTTCAACTTTCTAAAGGCCCAATTGCGACATCATTACTTCCAACATTCCATTCACTGTAAATACAACAATACAACTTTTGACACAAATCAGATACTTTGACCACTTTTTTAATAACTTAGACAAAAAGTTAGAGGGTATATATGACATGTTGGTTTACAGTACCAGTCAGTAGTTTGGACACACCTACTCATTTTTACTATTTTCTACATGACCAAATATATTTTCTATTTGAGGTTCTTCAAAGTTGCTACCCTTTGCCTTGATGACAGCTTTGCAATCTCTCAACCACTGTTAAATCATGTTATTTGTCACATTTTTTTTACCTTTATTTTACTAGGCAAGTCAGTTAAGAACAAATTCTTATTTTCAATGAGGGCCTAGGAACAGTGGGTTAACTGCCTGTTCAAGGGCAGAACAACAGATTTTGTACCTTGTCAGCTCAGGGATTTGAACTTGCAACCTTCCGGTTACTAGTCCAATGCTCTAACCACTAGGCTACCCTGCCGCATCATGTGCCGAATACAACAGTTGAAATGTTTACTTACAAGCACTTAACCAAGAACGTAGTTTTAAGAAAATACAACAAAAAAGTAATAGATAAGAATAGCAAAGAATTAAAGAGAAGCAGTAAATAACAATAGTGGGGCTATATTACAGGGGGTACCAGTACAGAGGCAATGTGTTAATGTGCAGGGGCACCAGTGTCGAGGTAATTGAGGTAATTATGTACATGTAGGTAGAGTTATGAAAGTGGCTATGCATAGATAATAACAGAGAGTAGCAGCAGCGTGGGGGGCAATGTAAAAGTCTGGGTAGCCATTTGATTAGATGTTCAGGAGTCTTATGGCTTTGGGGTAGAAGCTGTTAAGAAGCCTCTTGGACATAGACTTGGCACTCTGGTACCGCTTGTTGTGCGGTAGCAGAGAGAACAGTCTATGATTAGGGTGGCTGGAGTCTGACAGTTTTCGGGCCTTCCTGACACCGCCTGGTATAGAGGTATTGGATGGCAGGAAGCTTGGCCCCAGTGATACACTGGGCCGTATGCACTACCCTCTGTAGTGCCTTGCGGTTCGGAGGCCGACCAGGCAGTGATGCAACCCGTCAGGATGCTCTTGATGGTGCAGATGGAAAACCTTTTGAGGATCTAAGGACCCATGTCAAATATTTTCAGTCTTTTGAGGTGGAATAGGCTTTGTCGTTTTTGGTGACGTGGATGCCAAGGAACTTGAAGCTCTCAACCTGCTCCACTACAGCCCCGTCGAAGAGAATGGGGGCATGCTCGGGCCTCCTTTTCCTTTTGTCCACAATCATCTCCTTTGTCTTGATCACGTTGAGGGACAGGTTGTTGTCCTTGCACCACACAGTCAGGTCTCTGACCTCCTCCTGATCTCATTGTTGTCGGTGATCAGGCCTATCACTGTTGTGTCATCAGCTAACTTAATTGGAGTCATGCCTGGCCGTGCAGTCATGAGTGGAGTACAGGAGGGGACTGAGCAGCCACCCATGAGGGGCCCCCTTGTTGAGGATCAGCGTGGCTGATGTGTTCTTAACTACCCTTACCACCTGGGGGGCGGCCCGTCAGGAAGTACAGGATCCAGTTGCAGAGGGAGGTGTTTAGTCCCAGGGTCCTTAGCTTAGTGATGAGCTTTAAGGGCACTATCGTGTTGAATGCTGAGCTGTAGTCAATGAATAGCATTCTCACATAGGTGTTCCTTTTCTCCAGGTGGGAAAGGGCAGTGTGGAGTGCAATATATATCGCATCATCTGTGGATCATGTTGCTGCGGTATGCAAATTGGAGTGGGTCTAGGGTTTTCTGGGATAATGGTGTTGATGTGAGCCATGACCAGCCTTTTTAAGCATTTCATGGCTACAGACGTGAGTGCTACAGGTCGATCGATAGTCATTTAGACAGGTTACCTTAGTGTTCTTGGGCACAGGGATTTAGGTAACCTACTTGAAACATGTTGGTATTGCAGACTCAGACAGTTGCCAGTTGGTCAGCGCATGCTTGGAGTACACGTCCTGGTCCATCTGGCTCAGCGGCCTTGTGAATGTTGACTTGTTTAAAGGTCTTACTCACATCGGCTGCAGAAAGCGTGATCACGCAGTCGCCTGGAACAGTTGATGCTCTCATGCATGTTTCAGTGTTACTTGCCTCGAAGCGAGCATAGAAGTTATTTAGCCTGCCTGGTAGGTTTGTGTCACTGGGCAGCTCTCGGCTGTGCTTACCTTTGTAGTCTGTAATGGTTTGCAAGCCCTGCCAATCCGACGAGTGTCAGAACCGTGTAGTACGATTCGATCTTAGTCCTGTATTGATGCTTTGCCTGTTTGATGGTTCGCCGGAGGGCATAGCGGGATTTCTTATAAACTTCCCGCTCTTTGAATGCGGCAGCTCTACCCTTTAGCTCAGTGTGAATGTTGCCTGTAATCCATGGCTTCTGGTTGGGGTATGTACATACAGTCACTTTTACAACATGATTCCATATGTGCTATTTCATAGTTTCAATATCTTCACTATTATTCTTCAATGTAAAAATGTGTGAAAATGAAGAAAACTCTTGAATGAGTAGGTGCTCTAAAACTTTTGACTGGTGCTGTACATCTCTTCTATTTCCACTATGGTCTAACAATACAGCTGTTTTAGTAACCGCATCAACATTTTTGTGACTTTTTTCAAGAAACTGCTGTTTTGACCACTCCCCCAACAAGTTAGACAAAAACATAGGGTAAGAAATCTTTCTCTACCTCTGTGCTTTTGAAATCTGAAGAAATATTAAGTATAGAGTCTACCTATCAATAGAACTAGCTGTTTTTGTAACTCATCAATTGCTCTCTTTCTAGATGTAGTCATGTCAGAAGCTAACAGTTTCATCACTTACCAACAGCTTCAAATTCCAATAAAACTACATCACGGTTTGAAATTTACTTTCCTTGCTTTGTCTAACAACACCCATGAATCTAGCACATACATTTTATGGGTTAGAGTGCAGTATTTATTTATTTAGTTTAAAGAAAACGTTTGTTGTTAGCATGTTTTTCACACTAGCTTTATCCATAAGGGAGCAGTGTTGCCAAGGCTACTGTTGCCTAGCAGAGCTTGACTCGTAGGGAGAGAACGTCTTCATAGCTGAACACGTAACTACTGACCACAAGTCCTGACCACAACTACTAACCACAACCACTGAACAACTGACCACAACCACACAAATATTTACCACACAACTACTGACCACACCTACTGACCTAACCTACTGAACACAACCACACAACTACTGACCACACCTACTGACCTAAACTACTGAACACAACCACACAACTACTGACCACACAACCACCTGTCAACTACTGACCACAACCACCTGGCCACAACTGCTGACCATAATTACTGACCACAGCCACACAACTACTACATTTTTCCACTACCACAAAAATAATTTGAGGTTTAGCAAGGTGGGGCTAGTAAAGTTATAATCTCATTGACTCAAAACATTTCAGCTTTTTGTTTCTTATTTATTTGTAAATGTTTCTGAAAAGATAATTCCACTCTAACATTATGGGGTATAGTGTGTAGAATGTGACACTTTTTAAAGATGAATTTATAGAAACCGTAATATCAACTTGTTAATATTATATCATGGAACACAATCTTCAAAAAGTCAGTAACCTCAGCAGTGACAGTTACTTGTAAAGCCTATTGCCATGCAATGGCATGGCCTTGCTTTGTTCATTTAGCAGACAAGACCCTCTTATTTCCCGAGCCCGTATCACAGTCAAGACACCTATTTTATAGTAAAAAAAAAACATGATGTAAGATAACAGAATAAAATTGAACAGAATATTTTTCTAATTGAAATAAAGTTGCCACTGCGAAGTGATGCGCATATCGTCTGGAACAGTTCTTCTCAAAAGAGTCATCATTTGAAACTGGGCTCAATTTGGCGAGTTGAAGTGATATTATTATTATGTGTTAGAGAGTAGAACTTGTAAGGTAGTGATGAATAGTTTGTGGCGATATATTGCCATCTGGTGGTGACTAGAAACAATTGCATAATAGGAATGATTACAAATCGATGGTCCTTAAGTTATTGAATTTCACTTGCCATTGTCTATACGAACCCCATGAATGAGACTTGGACGTGTATAGCATGGCAGACCACGTATTATCTTACTCTACTCCCTCTCCCTTTGGTAGTCTTTTGAGCTAAAGCCTAGGCATTAGCTCAGGGAGCTAACGCAAATCTTCATGTCTTAGACAAGGTTAGTCATACTCTGTAGAGTTCTCTTCCTCTGCTCTCTCTGCGGGCTCTTTCGTCACAACATGTGTTAGCTTCCCAAATTCCAAGTTTTCAGGTCTTAGACAAGGTTACTCATCATGCAAGCATGGTTCACCATACCACATCCCTACACTAGCACATTATGCCCACTCTGTAGAGTGTATTGTTTAACTATGCTTTCTCTGTGGTTTTTGTGTAGTTGCGACATGGAGACTAAAGACACCCTACGAGGCCTGCAGAAGATTGAGGACCGCCCTGAGGACAGGATGATCCGGGAGAAACTCAAAGCTACCTGCATGCCCAATTGGAAGCACGAATGGCTGGAGAGACGCAGTAGGAGGGGCCCCGTGGTGAGCTGCTGTAACCTGACACACAAACACATGTGCGATCATGCAGACACACTCACATGCACGTATACACACACACACAGGGCCATGATCTGCCCAACGATGCCTCTTTTTCAGACCAACTCAATGAATTTTATGTACGCTTCAACAATAACAACACCGTATCGTGCATGAGGGCCCCCGCCGACATAGAGGACTGGGTGATCTCACTCGCAAGGCCGCAGTGCTGGATGGTATTCCAGGGAGCATGCACAGAAATGCTGGCAGGCATATTCACTGTAATTTACAACCTCTCCTTGTCCCAGTTTGTAATCCCCACGTCTTAAGATGACCACCATCGTTCCTGTTCCCAAAAACTCTGAAGGCTTCATTCCACAATAACTACTGCCCTGTAGCACTCACATCTGTAATCATGAAGTGCTTTGAAATGCTATGGCACACATCTACTCCATCATCCCAGACACCCTAGACCCACCCATCAAGTTTTCTGACGACACAAGTTTAGTAGGCCTGATCAGTTGGTTTTGGGTGGTGCGGACAGCCCAGTACATCACTGGTGCCGAACTCCCTGCCATCCAGGACCTCTATCAGACGGCATGTAAAATATTTAAAGACTTCATCCACTCAAGCCATAGACTGTTCTCTGCTTTCACACAGCAAGCGGTACCGTGCATCAAGTCTGACACCAACAGGCTCCTGAACAGCTTCAATTCCCAAGCCATAGACTGTTCTCTCTGCTTTCACACAGCAAGCGGCACCGTGCATCAAACCTGACACCAACAGGCTCCTGAACAGATTTTTTTCTTAACTGACTTGCCTAGTTAAATAAAGGTAAAATAAAGAAATTAAAAAATTGACAGGTGCCTTTCCAAATGATGTCCAATCAATTCAATTTACTACAGGTGGATTCCAATCAAATTGTAGAAACATGTGAAGGATGATCATTTACATTTACATTTAAGTCATTTAGCAGACACTCTTATACAGAGCGACTTACAAATTGGTGCATTCACCTTATGACATCCAGTGGAACAGCCACTTTGCAATAGTGCATCTAAATCTTTTAAGGGGGGGGGGGGTGAGAAGGATTGCTTTATCCTATCCTAGGTATTCCTTAAAGAGGTGGGGTTTCAGGTGTCTCCGGAAGGTGGTGATTGACTCCGCTGTCCTGGCGTCGTGAGGGAGTTTGTTCCACCATTGGGGGGCCAGAGCAGCGAACAGTTTTGACTGGGCTGAGCGGGAACTGTACTTCCTCAGTGGTAGGGAGGCGAGCAGGCCAGAGGTGGATGAACGCAGTGCCCTTGTTTGGGTGTAGGGCCTGATCAGAGCCTGGAGGTACTGAGGTGCCGTTCCCCTCACAGCTCCGTAGGCAAGCACCATGGTCTTGTAGCGGATGCGAGCTTCAACTGGAAGCCAGTGGAGAGAGCGGAGGAGCGGGGTGACGTGAGAGAACTTGGGAAGGTTGAACACCAGACGGGCTGCGGCGTTCTGGATGAGTTGTAGGGGTTTAATGGCACAGGCAGGGAGCCCAGCCAACAGCGAGTTGCAGTAATCAAGACGGGAGATGACAAGTGCCTGGATTAGGACCTGCGCCGCTTCCTGTGTGAGGCAGGGTCGTACTCTGCGGATGTTGTAGAGCATGAACCTACAGGAACGGGCCACCGCCTTGATGTTAGTTGAGAACGACAGGGTGTTGTCAATGGAAACAGGATGCACCTGAGCTCAATTCCGAATCTCATAGCAAAGGTTCTGAATACTTATGTAAGTAAGGTATTTATGTTTCTTGTTTTTTTTTACATTTGCAAAAAAATCTAAACCGTCGCTTTGCCATTATGGCGTATTGTTTGTAGATTGCACATTGTAAATATGGTATTGGAAATGACCTTGTATCTAGGTTTCTTTGTTCTACCTTATGTTATTTTTAATGCTACATTGATATTGATTACTGCAGTGTTGGGTTTGGTACAATAAAGGCATTTGTGCACGTGACAATGAGAACTTAAAATGACTGCGTGTCTCCATACTAACCGTTCGAATAGCAATACGTTTTTGGGGGGGACGCACATTTTTCTCCTCTTTCACTCCTGACTGTGTTCAAATCAATGATGCCATAAAGGGTGGACTGGCAGCCATTGTGAGTGTACCCAAAGGAGCAATGCAGGAAGTGAAAGTATGTCTAGCCATTAATGTAGGGTGTCCATCCTCTCTGCCCAGAGTGGGTGAAAACACGTTTTGGTAATGACATTTCACTTATGTTATAAAATACATTTTACCAAGACAAATATGATTCTTCATGTTTTGAATTGTTCAATGGCATCTTTTTCTAACATATCATTAACATTATATTGGATTATGTTGGATTTTCTAACCTAATACAGCCGATAATAAGCAACGAGCTCTGTTGACAGATGCGGTGCAGTTTTAATCGCCAAAACATTAGAGGATTTTACATTTTGTGGTCGTTGTTGCCACGGGTCGCAAATAGCAAGATTAATATGGCAATTGCTGAATTCAATGTAAAAGGCTTTGGAAATAAAAACATTTGGGATACACTCAGTGCTCACAGATTTCACAGACATGCATGTGTTTTTGTGAGAAGTCTTCGAAAAAGAACAGGAACTTTATTAATATTAATACTTTATTAATAACTTTATTAATTAATATGAACAGAGTATACTACACTGAACAAAAATAGAAACACAATATGCAGCAATTTGAAAGATTTTACTGATTTACAGTTTGTATAAGGAAATCAGTCAATTGAAATAAATTCATTGGGCCCTACCTACTCTATGGATTTCACATGACTGGGAATACAGATATGCATCTGTTGGTCACAGATACTGTGCAAAAAAGGTAGGAGCATGGATCAGAAAACCAGTCAGCATCTGGAGTGACCACCGTTTGCTTCATGCAGTGCAACACATCTTTTTCACACAGAGTTGATCAGGCTATTGATTGTGGCCTGTGGAATGTTGCTTAATGGCTGTGTAAAGTTGCTGGATATTGACGGGAACTGGAACATGCTGTCGTACACGTCAATCCAGAGCATCTCAAACATGCTCAATGGGTGACACATCTGGTTAGTATGCAGGCCATGGGAGAACTGGGCCATTTTCAGCTTCCAGTAATTGTGTACATATCCTTGTGACATTGGGCTGTGCATTATCATGCTGAAACATGAGGGGATGGCTGAGGATCAAAGGCATGACAATGGGCCTCAGGAACTCGTCATGGTATCTCTGTGCATTCAAATTGACATTGATAAAATGTAATTGTGGTCGTTGTGCGTAGCTCATGCCTGCCCATACCATAACCCCACTGCCAGCCACCATAAGGCATTCTGTTCACAACGATGACATCAGCAAACCGTCCACATGATGCCATACACGCTGCCTGCCGTCTGCCCGTTACAATTGAGACCAGAATTCATCCATGAAGAGCACACTTCTTCAGTGTGCCAGTGGCCATCGAAGGTAACCATTTGCCCACTGAAGTCGTTACGACACCGAACTGCAGTCAAGTCAAGACCCTGGTGAGCTTCCTTGAGACGGTTTCTGACAGTTTGTGCAGTAATTATTTGATTGTGCAATCCTACAGTTTCATCAGCTGTCCAGGTGGCTGGTCTCAGACGATCCCGCAGATGAAGAAACCGGATGTGGAGGACCTGGGCTGACGTGGTTACACATGGTCTGCGGTTGTGAGGCCAGTTGGACGTACTGCCAAATTCTCTAAAACAATGTTGGAGGTGGCTTATGGTAGGGAAATTAACTTTAAATTATCTGGAAATAGCTCTGGGGGACATTCCTGCAGTCAGCATGCCAATTGTACGTGTCCTCAAAACTTGAGACGTCTGTGGCATTGTGTTGTGTGACAAAACATTTTGGAGTGGCCTTTTATTGTCCCCAGCACAGGGTGTGCCTGTGTAATGATCATGCTGTTTAATCAGCTTCTTGATATGCCACATCTGTCAGGTGGGTGGACTTTCTTGGCAAAGGAGAAATGCTCACTAACAGGGATGTAATCGAATTTATGCACAAAATTTGAGAGTTTTCAGGGATCATTCATGTCAACTCATGCAGCATGGGTTGACATGTTGCGTTAATATTTTTGTTCAGTATGAAATGTGAAAATACTACGTCAGGTCTCAAAATCGATATTGTTTTATGTTTTATGTCCTCCAGATTTGAGAAGAAAGACGACGAGTACAATGGTAAGCTTGTCAAGTAGCCTTAATTCTCACACAGCATCCAACCTAACTGACGCAATGCTATTTTCCTGATTTATAACCACATTTTTTCTCTGTCATCCATTTATTTAGTCACTCTAATTTTGACCATCCTACAAGGGTAAAATCATTTTTGATTGGACACCCTAAAATATGTGCTGTGATTTGTTGATTCAACTTAAAATACGTTCCATTGTATGAGCCACATCAATTAACACCATTAGAATTCAAATTTGACATTACCCTGATATGTTTGCATCACAATACCAGGCAGCTATTGCAAGAATCAGGGGTTTATATCTTTCCTTCCTGTTAGTTTTTTGTGCAGAACGGCACCAGATTAACGTCATAACACGTCATACCTTTTTGTAGTTAATAAATCCAATGTGAAACTATAGTATCCTTAACAAGCATTGAAAAGGTTCATCCATTCTTCTCTAATTTAAAATGTCTCATAGCCTACTGACATTCTTGTAATGTCAGTAGGCTACTAGACTATGCTTCCGAGGGACAGGTTGCCTACAAACACACACACACACACACCAGGTTTTCCATTAGCCGGTAGGCATAATTGCAAAAAAGATGATTAAATGAAATTGTAGCCAGGAGAGGCTGTCTATCATAGCCTTCAGCCCGAATTTGCGCTTCACCATCATTCTCACACTCATTGCGGGCATCTGCTGAGGAGAGAGAGGAAGAGAGTGGAACCTTGGTCTAGGCTTTTTTCTGAAACCAATTCAATAAAATTGGAGCCAGCAATGGCCCGGAGAGGCTGTCTGTCTAATGTCTATCGAGAAGAGAGCGAAAGAGAGTGGAGCCTAGTTCTAGGTTAATGTTGATTGCGAAGATGGAGGCCTTTTTGTTAAACAAATGTTAGATGAAAAAGAGCAGGCTTATGCCTACAGTGAAAAAGTGTACAAGAGTAATATCCTCTTTTATTGTAGTGGACTAAGATGGGAAGAAATGTATTGTGCATTTCGCAATTCAGGTAGGATGCAATTTTGGAACTTACATTTTATTATTTACGTATTTATAATAATTTGTTTTATTATTATTGTATATCATTGTTATTATTGTAAGCCTATTTATTCATTGAAACCAGTTTTTTTTTTACATATAAACAATGGCTTGACTTAATTTGAAAATTACCCCAATAAAGTTAAGAATCTTTTGTGAAGGTTTGGTGTGGTGTGGTTATTATTAAGCTGCAAGCTATGATTGCAGTGATTGCAGTGAGCATCGACACTCCAACTGACTCCAACATGGGGTGGCAGGGTAGCCTAGTGGTTAGAGCGTTGGACTAGTAACCAAAAGGTTGCAAGTTCGAATCCCCGAGCTGACAAGGTACAAATCTGTCATTCTGCCCCTGAACAGGCAGTTAACCCACTGTTCCTAGGCCGTCATTGAAAATAAGAATTTTTTCTTAACTGACTTGCCTAGTAAAATAAATAAATAAATAAACAGTTGACCTTGAGGTGAGGAAGAATGTTTTAGGCCTACCAGAGTTACTCCTAGTTAGTCCTATAATCTAATAATATACTTATTATTGCTTGTCTTTATACAACATATTTTGATTAAACATTCATGAGTTAGCCTCCTTATGTAACCGCAGACGCAGTACCCATCTGACATAATCGGTGTTGTACAATGCCGCTGGTAAATTTCTCTATCTCTCTGGGGCTAGGCCTAAGCTTATCTCCCTTTATTTATATAAACAGTACCAGTCAAAAGTTTGAACACCTACTCATTCAAGAAGTTCTTTATTTTTACTATTTTCTACATTGTAGAATAATAGTGAAGACATCAAAACTATGAAATAACACTTATGGAATCATGTAGTAACCAAAAACATGTTAAACAAATATATTTTCAATTTGAGATTCTTCAAAGTAGCCACCCTTTGCCTTGACGACAGCTTTTCACACGCTTGGCATTCTCTCAACCATTGTTAACCTGTCTAGGACTGGGGTTCCTAATCAAATTTCTCAAACATACAAGTATTAGGCACCATTTTAAAGAGAAAATTCTCATTAATCCAGCCACAGTGTCTGATTTCAAAAATGCTTTACAGCGAAAGCTCCACAAACGATTATGTTAGGTCACCACCAACTCACAGAAAAACCCAGCCATTTTTCCAGCCAAAGAGGGGAGTCAAAAAGCAACAAATATAGTCAGAATTAATCACTAACCCTTGATGATCTTCATCAGATGACACTCATAGGACTTCATGTTACACAATACATGTATGTTTTGTTCGGTAAAGTTCATATTTATATCCAAAGATCTTATTTTACAATGGCGTATTATGTTCCGTAGTTCCAAAACATGCAGTGATATTGCAGAGAGCCACATGAATTCACAGAAATACAAGTGTTATGAATGGAACTTTAGATACACTTCTCCTTAATGCAACCGCTGTGTCAGATTTTTAAAACAACTTTACGCAAAAAGAGCTCAGAGCCCAAACCAACCAAAATAAATATCTGCCATGTTGCGCAGTCAACATTAGTCACAAATAGCATTATAAATATTCACTTACCTTTGATGATCTTTATCAGAATGCACTCCCAGGAATCGCAGTTCCACAATAAATGTTTGTTTTGTTCGATAATGTCCATGATTTATGTCCATTTATGTCCAAATAGCTTCTTTTGTTAGGGTGTTTGGTGAACAAATCCAAAAGCTCGTTCAGGTCCAGTCGGACAAAAAGTTATATTACAGGTCGAAGAAACTTGTCAAACTAAGTATAGAATCAATCTTAAGGATGTTTTTATCATAAATGTTCAATAATGTTCTAACTGGAGAACGTGACTGAGAACGAGGCTGCTGGCAGACCCCTTAGTCAAACAGCTCCCATCTGGCCCACCTTCACATGAGAAGCCTGAAACAACGTTCTAAAGACGGTTGACATCTAGTTAGCCTCCTTATGTAACCCTATATCTGTATGTAACCCTACAATGCCGCTGGAAGCCTTAGGAAGTGCGACATAACCCATATCCCACTGTGAATTTGATAGGGGCTGAGTTCAAAAACTACAAACCTCAGATTTCCCACTTCCTGTTCAGATTTTGTCTCAGGTTTTTACCTGCAATATGAGTTCTGTTATACTCACAGACATCATTCAAACAGTTTTAGAAACTGCCGAGTGTTTTCTATCCAATACTAATAATAATTTTCATATATTAGCATCTGGGACATAGGAGGCAGTTCACTCTGGGCACGCTATTCATCCAAAAGTGAAAATGCTGCCCCCTATCCCAAAGAAATTAAATCAAATCAAATTGTATTTGTCACATGCGCCGAATACAACCTTACAGTGAAATGTTTACTTACAAGCTCTTAACCAACAATGCCATTTTAAGAAAATACAACAAAAAAGTTAGAGATAAGAATAGCAAAGAATTAAAGAGAAGCAGTAAATAACAATAGTGGGGCTATATTACAGGGGGTACCAGTACATAGGCAATGTGTTAATATGCAGGGGCACCGGTGTCGATGTAATTGAGGTAATTATGTACATGTAGGTAGAGTTATTAAAGTGGCTATGCATAGATAATAACAGAGAGTAGCAGCAGTGTGGAGGGCAATGCAAAAGACTGGGTAGCCATTTGATTAGATGTTCAGGAGTCTTATGAAATAACACATATGGAATCATGTATACCACCCCTACCTTGTCACAAAACAACTGATTGGCTCAAACGCATAGACCAAACAGAGTTTGCCAGTGCTGTGATAAGATAGTGTAAAATAATGAATCTGAAGAATATATATGCACTGTATGTTTGTAAGCTGTTAAACTCTGACCCCCTCTGGTGGTATTTTCTAAATGACTATTGTATACTACTCTCATGAAATAAATGTTGGTTTTAAATTCCTACTAACACATGCTTAGTACTGTTAGAAAGGAAACAATGTGACTACTACAGAGTCCGAGATACAGCAGACCCCCCAAAATGTTTTTTTTTTGAGGTGATGGGGGTCCCCACAATTGTTTGGGGAATAAGATATTTGTCTAGGTTTGAGATTTTAAAGAGAGAAAAAAAAATATATATATATATATATATATATATATATTTAAATATATATTAAATTGGTAGATTTGGCTATTTCAGCCCCACCTGTCGCAGACTGGTGGATAAAATTGAGCACACAGCCATGCAATCTCCATAGACAAGCATTGGCAGTAAAATGGCCTTTCTGAAGAGCTCAGGGACTTTTAACGTGGCACCGTCATAGGATGCCACCTTTTCAACAAGTCAGTTTGTCACATTTCTGCCCTTCTAGAGCTGCCCTGTTCAACTGTAAGTGCTGTTATAGTGACGTGGAAACGTCTAGGAGCAACAACAGCTCAGCCGCGAAGTGGTAGGCAACAAAAGCTCACAGAACGGGACCGCAGAGTGCTAAAGCACATAGCGTGTAACAATCTTCTGTCCTCAGTTGCAACACTCACTAGCGAGTTCCCAACTGCCTCTATCGAATGTCTATCGAGGAGAGGGAGAAAGACTGTGCTTGGTCTGGGTTAATGCGTTTGAGCCAATCAATTATGTTGTGACAAGGTAGGGTTGGTATACACAAGATAGCCCTATTTACAGGCTCTAACCAATAGTGCAAAAAATGTATTATGTGAACAATAGGTAAGTAAAGAAATAAAACAACAGTAAAAAAAACAGGCTATATACAGTAGCGAGGCTATAAAAGTAGCGAGGCTACATACAGACACCAGTTAGGCTGATTGAGGTAGTATGAACAGAGAGTAGCAGTAGCGTAAGAGAGGTGTTGGTGGGAGGCGGGACACAATGCAGATAGCCCGGTTAGCCAATGTGCGGTTGGTCGGCACTGGTTGGTCGGTCCAATTGAGGTAGTATGTACATGAATGTATAGTTAAAGTGACTGTGCATGTATGATAATCAGAGAGTAGCGTAAAAGAGGGGTTGGGGGGGGGGTGGAATTAGCCTGTGCAATGCCGGCGTCAAACGGAGGGGTACAGACTTCAACTGTAAGTGAGCGTAGCATGTACAGTTGAAGTCGGAAGTTTACATACACCTTAGACAAATACATTTAAACTCAGTTTTTCACAATTACTGACATTTAACCCTAGTAAAAATTCCCTGTTTTAGGTCATTTAGGCTCACCACTTTATTTTAAGAATGTGAAATGTCAGAATAATAGTAGAGAGAATGATTTATTTCAGCTTTTATTTCTTTCATCACATTCCCAGTGGGTCAGAATTTACCATACACTCAAATAGTATTTGGTAGCATTGCCTTTAAATGGTTTAACTTGGGTCAAAGGTTTTGGGTAGCCTTCCACAAGCTTCCCACAATAAGTTGGGTGAATTTTGGCCCATTCCTCCTTACAGAACTGGTGTAACTGAGTCAGGTTTCTTGGCCTCCTTGCTCTCACACATTTTTTCAGTTCTGCCCACCAATTTTCGATGGGATTGAGATCACGGCTTTGTGATGGCCACTCCAATACCTTGACTTTGTTGTCCTTAAGCCATTTTGCCACAACTTTGGAAGTATTCTTGGGGTTATTGTCCATTTGGAAGACCCATTTGTGACCAAGCTTTAACTTCCTGACTGATATCTCGAGATGTTGCTTCAATATATCCACCTAACTCTCCTCCCTCATGATGCCATCTATTTTATGAAGTGCACCAGTCACTCCTGCAGCAAAGCACCCCCACAACATGATCCTGCAACCCCCGTGCTTCACGGTTGGGATGGTGTTCTTCAGCTTGCAAGCCTCCCCCTTTTTCCTCCAAACATAACGATGGTCATTATGGCCAAACAGTTCTATTTTTGTGCCATCAGACCAGAGGTAATTTCTCAAAAAAGTATGATCTTTGTCCCCATGTGCAGTTGCAAAACGTAGTCTGGCTTTTGTATGCCGGTTTTGGAGCAGTGGCTTCTTCCTTGCTGAGCGACCTTTCAGGTTATGTCGATAGAAGACTCGTTTTACTGTGGATATAGATATTTTTGTACCCATTTCCTCCAGCATTTTCACAAGGTCCTTTGCTCTTGTTCTGGGATTAATTTGCACTTTTCGCAGCATAGTACTTTCATCTCTAGGAGACAGAACACGTCTCCTTCCTGAGTGGTATGGCGGCTGTGTGGTCCCATGGTGTTTATACCTGCGTACTATTGTTTGTACAGATGAACGTGGTATCTTCAGGCGTTTGGAAATTGCTCCCAAGGGTGAACCAGGTTTGTGGAGGTCTACAATGTTTTTCTGAGGTCTTGGCTGATTTATTTTACCCACCCGTAGTACAAACTTTAGTTTATTGAAATATTTGGTTGTTTAGTACATGGCCTGACATGTGAATCCTTAAAGAGATGGGTGGGGCTAAAGCTTAACAGGGTGTGAATTATCCAGAATGGGTGTCGACAAAGAAGTGCTCTCTGGTAGGTGCAACGAAACATTCAAGGGCCATTTTCTTAAAAGTGAGATTTCTAAAATTTATCAACTTTCAAAGCAGAATTACTTTCCATTGTTTCTTCCCTGTAGTGTATGATATACACTATCTACTTTTATCCAATGTAAAGAACACAACTTCAAATTTTTCTCCATAAGACCGAATCGAGACGGTCGGTCACACATACTTTGAATTTGCTTGTCATCTATAGTGATGACGGCAGAAGTCCGACTGACAACTTTATCAGGACGAGGAATTGCCAACGTCAAGCTCTTTCCATAAGCTTAATCTCTAAGGAAGCAAGCTAAATGACACATGTTGTTTGCTTAGCTAGCTAGCTAGCTACAGATGAAGTTGGAAGATAACATACACTTAGGTTGGAGTCAATAAAATTCATTTTTCAATCACTCCACAATTTTCTGGTTAATAAACTATAGTTTTGGCAAGTCGGTTAGGACATCTACTTTGTGCATGACAAGTACTTTTTCCAACAATTGTTTACAGACATTATTTCACTTATAATTCACTGTATCACAATTCCACTGGACAGAAGTTTACATACACTAAGTTGACTGTGCCTCAGAAAATTATGTCATGGCTTCAGAAACTTCTGATAGGCTAATTGACATCATTTGAGTCAATTGGAGGTGTACGCGTGGATGTATTTGCAGGCCTTCCTTCAAATTCAGTGCCTCTTTGCTTGACATCATGGGAAAATTTAAAGAAATCAGCCAAGACCTCAGAAAAAATGTAGACCTCCACAAGTCTGGTTTATCCTTGGGAGCAATTTCCAAATGCCTGAAGGTACCATGTTCATCTGTACAAACAATAGTACGCAAGTATAAACACCATGGGACCACGCAGCTGTCATACAAGAGCAAAGGAAGATGCTGGAGGAAACAGGAAACAAAAGTATCTATATCCACAGTAAAACGAGTCCTGTATCAACATAAGATGAAAGGCCGCTCAGCAAGGAAGAAGACACTGCTCCAAAACCAAAAATTCCAGACTGCGGTTTGCAACTGCACATGGGGACAAAGCTTGTACTTTTTGGAGAAATGTCCTCTGGCCAGATGAAACAAAAATAGAACTGTTTGACCGTAATGACCATCATTATGTTTGGAGGAAAAAGGGGGAGGCTTGCAAGCCGAAAAACACCATCCCAACCGTGAAGCACGGGTGTGGCAGCATAACGCATAACGCGGCAGGACGCAAAGTTTTTTTGATTGTCAGAAAAATCATTGACTAACTCACACGTTGAAAAGGGCGAGGAACGAGATGGAGTCAAAATCCATGCCAGGCGCTACTGTGAGCTCAAGAACTCCACCTCCGACAGACAGAGTCAACATATGTGGCGGGTTCGTCAGGTCTTCGGTTCACCCTGACATTTCCATTCCTCTTCTGACAATAGAACTTAACCAACTGCTCACCAGGCACAGCAAGGGCTGCCCGGACCGTTCTGCTATTCCAAGAGTGTATAACCGAATAGAGATACCAGGAGTGGGCACAGAATACATAGCCTCCCCACTGTGGAAGTATTTCAGCACCGTTTCGCGCTGCTCTGAGACAAGCATGGAGAAACGAAAATGTAAAAATATTCCATGATATTCTTAAGATATGTGTTAACTGAATATAAGCAAGTCATGTCTGCTAAATAATCAAGTTAGGTTTCTCCAGAAATAAATATTTCTAAATAACAAGCTGGCTTTATTTACAAATGAGTGAGAATGTCTCATCCCATGTTCAAGAATTGCCTTTTTCGTGCTCTCTCTAGGTTAAATGAAAACAAAATCTCCAAAATATTGTTTTTTAAACAATGCATTATTATTATTAATTAATAAATATATATAAAAGCCCCTTAGATATTCTCAGATATTCTCGCAGATCCTAATGGAAAATGCCCCTTAGATATTCATTTAGAGTCCTCCAATCCTCTAAATGTCACGCCCTGGTCATAATATATTGTGTTTGTCTTCATTTATTTGGTCAGGCCAGGGTGTGACATGGGTTTATTGTGGTGTGTTTTGTCTTGTGGTTTTGTGGGGTGTTGGGTGTGTGGCTTAGTGGGGTTATCTAGCAAAGTCTATGGCTGTCTGGAGTGGTTCTCAATCAGAGGCAGGTGTGTATCCTTGTCTCTGATTGGGAACCATATTTAGGCAGCCATATTCTTTGAGTGTTTTGTGGGTGATTGTTCCTGTCTTTGTACCAGATAGGGCTGTTTCGGTTTTCACATTTCATTATTTTTGTAGTTTCTTCATGTATAGTTTTTTCCTTCATTAAAATATAATGAATCATCATCACGCTGCATTTTGGTCCGATCCTTGTTCCACCTCTTCGTCAGAGGAGGAGATAGAAGAGAACCGTTACACTAAATGTAATTATACCAGCAACAGTGTGTGAAAACCTTGTGAAAACTTACAGAAAACGTTTGACCTCTGTCATTGCCAACAAAGGGTATATAACAAAGTATTGAGATAAACTTTTGTTATTGACCAAATACTTATTTTCCACCTTTATTTGCAAATAAATTCATCTGGATTTTTTTTTCTAATTTTGTCTGTCATAGTTGAAGTGTACTGATGAAAATTACAGGCCTCTCATCTTTTTAAGTG
This sequence comes from Oncorhynchus keta, assembly GCF_023373465.1. Taxonomy (NCBI): domain Eukaryota; kingdom Metazoa; phylum Chordata; class Actinopteri; order Salmoniformes; family Salmonidae; genus Oncorhynchus; species Oncorhynchus keta. The sequence continues at coordinate 298,754 of NW_026290910.1, forward strand.
GGAGAACTTGCACAATTGGTGACTGACTAAATACTTTTTTGCCCCACTGTATATAAACATGTACGTCCAAAGGGATATAAAGGTAAGCCCTCATATTTCCGTACATTAACATATTAATCCTTATGCATAAACGTATGTCCATATAAATATACACTCACATGCAGGAATGTTATACACAAGTATACAAACAGATACACACACACCATCACAGAACACATACAGTACATATGTGCTTTACTTACTGTGTCACACTCAACATTATAGATACAATGTCACGATCGTCGTAAGAAACGGACCAACGCGCAGCATGGTGTCAATGCATTGTTTAATGGATGACGAAAAACACAAAGTAAACTGAACAAACTAACGTGACTGCTAATGAAACAATGCAAACATGCAACGTAACATAGACAATCACCCACGTTGACAAAACAGGCTACCTAAATATGGTTCCCAATCAGAGACAACAACTAACACCTGCCTCTGATTGAGAACCATATCAGGCCAAACACAGAAACAGACAAACTAGACATACAGCATAGAATGCCCACTCAGATCCCACCCTGACCAAACAAAACATACAAAGCAAACTATAGTCAGGGCGTGACATACAAGCGACTATCAAATATTCCCTACTCTACTAAAGACTGATATGATACTGTTTTTGCTTTGAAATAAGGATTTTTTTTTCATGACTAAGTGAAAGCTAGCAGACTAAGGGAATTGGACATTTTCCAACTCTGTGCATTGCACTATTAAATTGCAGCCAGTCTGTCACGGTTTTCTTGTGCTGAAGGAGAGTCGGACCAAAATGCAGCGTGGTAATTTTGATACATGTTTAATAACTGAATAAACACAAACAATACAAAAACAATAAACGTAACATGAAAACCTAAACAGCCTATGCTGGTGCAAACTAACACAGAGACAGGAACAATCACGCACAAAACACTCCAAGAATATGGCTGCCTAAATATGGTTCCCAATCAGAGACAACGATAAACACCTGCCTCTGATTGAGAACCACTCCAGACAGCCATAGACTATGCTAGAACACCCTACTAAGCCACAATCCCAATACCTACGAAAACCCCAAGACAAAACACACCACATAAATAAACCCATGTCACACCCTGGCCTGACCAAAATAATAAAGAAAACACAGAATACTAAGACCAGGGCGTGACACAGTCTTTCACAGCAGACACAGATGCTGACTTCTAAATTGACCTCTAGTCTGGCCCCTGTGTGCCATTCAGAGGTAGAATGGGCAAGACAAAATATTTAATTGCCTTTGAACGGGGTATGGTAGTCAGTATCAGCCACACTGCTTTGTCTCAAGAACTGCAACGCTGCTGGGTTTTTCACGCTCAACAGTTTCCCGTGTGTATCAAGAATGGTCCACCACCCAAAGGCCATCCAGCCAACTTGACACAACTGTGGGAAGCATTGAAGTCAACATGTGTCCATGCCCCGACCAACTCAATATTGGGAAGGTGTCCCTAATATATGGTATCCTCATGGTAAGTATTATGGTAATATAGCTACATCTTGCCTTCAGATTGGCTGGGTGGAATGTCACCATATTGCTTCCACCTTGCCAATTCTCTAAGATCTACAGGAGTGGTTAGGGAATAGGGTTTTGACCAGATTTTGCATTTAGCCACTGTAATGGAAATCTGTCATTTGGCCCTCATTTGGCCTAACCCCAAACCACATACTGACATCCCACTCCCCCTCTCTCTCCCTCCCTCCCCCTCAGGTGGTGAAGCCCGTCCCCCTGCGACCAGACGGGAGCGAGGCAGGTTGCAAGGGGGCCGAGGATGAATCCAACACGCTCACCAACGCTTCCCCCCAGCAGATCGGTGGCCTCCGCAGCCCCTCCCCTGGACATCCCTCTTCCTCCTCCTCCTCTTCCTCTGGCAGGGCCTGCGGGAAGCCTGAGTCCCCAGGGGTGCACAGGAAGAGGGCCTCGCCCGTGCCAGTGAGTAGCCACACACACATACGTAGCATGCATACACACACATATGAGAACATCAGCTATGTGTTTAAGCGTACTTCATAGTATTTGAGAATGCATAGACATATAGTTTCAAGTTTCAAAGTTTATTCGCCACGTGCACGGGATACAACAGATGTAAAACAGTGTAGGGAAATTCTTACCTTGACTTACATAGCTCTTTCCCAAGAATGCAGAGATAATAATATAGATTTAAAAAACTAAAAGAACTACGATGAACTATGATGTGAGTTAAAGAAACATGAGAATGCAAGACATTTTATAATAATATACCACTGATTAGATATTAACCCTCTTCACTTTGGGTTTGAAGAATTGTTAAGTCCTAAGTGACTATTTATTAGACAATAACTATGAATGGGAGAGGATTAGGACTAGTTTTTCCTCTGAGGCTGTCTTGATCTAATGTTGATGTAATTTTGTTATTGTTGATTTGTTGTTGTGTAGTTTCAGAGTGGCAGGGTGACCCCCCCTCGCCGGGTGCCCTCCCCAGATGGATTCTCCCCCTACAGTCCTGAGGAGACTAGTCGCCGTGTCAACAAGGTCATGAGGGCCCGCCTCTACCTACTGCAGCAGATAGGCCCAAACTCCTTCCTGATTGGAGGAGACAGCCCTGACAACAAATACAGGGTGTTCATTGGCCCACAGGTAAGAAGTGCCCGCAGTCCACTCAGACCAATGAAAAAAGATTAGACAGAATTATTCATTGGCTCACAGGTAAGAAGTGCTCGTAGTCCACTCAGACCAATGAAAAAAGATTAGACAGAATTAAAAGACTCACGCTCAATTTCAAATCAACTCCCACTACCCTCTAGGTAATAAAATGATTGGATGGGTGTTTAATATTACATAAATTCCACCTAGCCTATCAGAAGACAAGGTCAAGACAAGGTCACCGTATTGCCTATTATGCTTATGCAGTTATTTCAAATGTATAAGTAGCTAGTTGGAATTGGGCCTTTTGTGTCAGTTTGATTTAGCTGATGCAAGTTTGCGAGATTCCAACTGTCTGGCAAGATTGAGGCTAAGCTGTTTGTAAATTATTTTGTACATAATGTTTCTGCTACGTCTCTTATGAGCAAGAAAAGCTTCTGGACATCAGAACAGCGTTGACTCACCTTGAACTGGACAAAGATGTTTTCTTTAATGAGTCTGACGCGAAGGATATACTGCTTAAGACCAGGACCAAATCCCTGTCATTAGCGTGAAGAAAAGATGGAGAAAAAGGGGGAAGAGAGTGGGGTGCCTTGTAAAAATTAGTCGACGAGTAGGTAAACCACCACTACCCTCTGTATTATTGGCCAACGTGCAATCGTTGGAAAACAAACTGGACGATCTACGATTTAAGATTATCCTACCAACGGGACATTAAAATCTGTATTATCTTATGTTTCATAAGGATAATATAGAGCTGGCTGGGTTTTCCGTGCATCGGCAGGACAGAGCAGCTACGTCTGGTAAGACGAAAGGCTGGTGGAGTGTATGTCTATTTGTCAATGTCTGCTGGTGCGTGAATTATTGCTCGCCTGAGATAGAATACCTCATGAAAAGCTGTAGACCACACTATCTACGAATAGAGTTCTCATCTATATTATTCATGGCTGTCTATTTACCACCACACATCGATGATGGCACTAAGACCGCAGTCAACGAGCTGTATAAGGCGATATGCAAACAAGACAATGCTCATCCAGAAGCGATGGTCCTAGTACCGGGTGACTTTAATGCAGTGTAACCTCTTTTCTACCAGCATGTAACATGTGCAACCAGAATTTGAAAAGCTCTAGACCACCTTTACTCCACACACAGAGACGCATGCAAAGCTTTCCCTCCATTTGGCAAATCTGACCATGATTCTGCTTACAAGCAAAAACTAAATCAGGAAGTACCAGTGACTCGCTCAATGCGGAAGTGGTCAGATTATGCAGATGCTACCCTACAGGACTGTTTTGCTAGCACAGATTGAAATATGTTCCAGAATTCATCCAATGACATTGAGGAGGAGTACACCACCTCAGTCACCGGCTTCATGAACAAGTGCATCGACGACGTCATCCCCACGGTGACCGTACGCACATATCCCAACCAGAAGTCATGGATTACAGACAACCCCTGCACTGAGCTAAAGCTGCCGCTTTCATGGAGCAGGACTCTAACCTGGAAGCTTATAAGACATTCCACTATGTCCTCAGACGAACCATCAAACAGGCAAAGCGTCAATACAGGACTAAGATTGAATCCTACAACACCGGCTCTGATGCTCGTCGGATGTGGCAGGGCTTGCAAACTATTACGGACTACAAAGGGAAACCCAGCCACGAGCTTCCCAGTGACGCGAGCCTACCAGACGAGCTAAATGCCTTTTATGCTTGCGTCGAGGCAATCAACACTGAAGCGTACATGAGAGCACCAGCTGTTACTGACGACTGTGTGATCACGCTCTCTGTAGCTGATGTGAGCAAGACCTTTAAACAGGTCAACATTGACAAAGCTGCTGGGCCAGACTGATTACCAGGACGTGTACTCCAAGCATGCACGGACGAACTGGCAAGTGTCTTCTTTCAACCTCTCCCTGACCTAGTCTGTAAAGGTAACCTGCCTAAATGATTACCGCCCCATAGCACTCACGTCGGTAGCCAGGAAGTGCTTTGAAAGGCTGGTTATGGCTCACATCAACACCATCATGCCGGAAACCCTAGACCCATTCCAATTCGCACACCGCCCAACAGATCCACAGATGATGCAATCTCTATCGCACTCCACACTACCCTTTCCCACCTGGACAAAAGGAACACCTATGTGATAATGCTGTTCATTGACTACAGCTCAGCATTCAACTCCATAGTTCCCACAAAGCTCATCACTAAGCTAAGCTCATCACTGACCCCGGGACTTAACACCTCTCTCTGCAACTGGTTCCTGGACTTCCTTACCCCAGGTGGTAAAGGTAGGCAACAACACATCTGCCACGCTGATCCCCTCAAAGGTGCATGCTTATTCCCCTCCTGTACTCTCTATTCATCCACTACTGCGTAGCCAAGCACAACTCCAACACTATCATTAAGTTTGCTGATGACACAACAGTAGTAGGTCTAATCACTGACAACGATGAGACAGCCTATAGGGAGGAGGTCAGAGACCTGGCAGTGTGGTGCCAGGACAAGAACTTCTCCCTCAATGTGATCAAAACAAACGAGCTGATCGTGGATTATAGGAAGAGGAGGGCTGAACAGGCCCCCCTTCACATAGACGGTGCTGTAGTGGTGCAGGTCGAGAGTTTCAAGTTCCTTGGTGTTCACATCACCAATGAACTATCATGGTCCAAAAACACCAAGACAGTCGTGAAGAGGACACGAAAACACCCTCAGGAGAATGAAAAGATTTGGGGTGGGTCCCCAGATCCTCAAAAAGTTATTTTGAGAGCATCCTGATCGTTTGCATCACCTCCTGGTATCACAACTGCTCAGCATCTGACAGTAAGGCGCTACAGTACGGCCCAGTACATCACTGGGACAAGCTTCCTGCCATCCAGGACCTTTACACTAGGCGGCGTCAGAGGAAGGCCCAAAAAATTGTCAAAGACTCCAGTCACCCAAGTCATAGACTGTTCTCTCTGCTACCGCAAGGCAAGCGGTACCGGAGCGCCAAGTCTAGGTCCAAAAAGCTCCTTAACAGGTACTGGTACCCCCTCTATATAGACTCGTTATTGTTACTTTTTCTTTTGTTTTTACTTTTGTTTATTTAGTATATATTTTCTTAACTATATTTATTGAACTTCATTGTTGGGTAAGGACTTGTAAGTAAGCATTTCACGGTAAGGTTGTAAGGGCGCATGTGACAATTAACATTTTATTTTATTTGATCTACTTCCACAGAGTCAGATGAAGTCATGGATACCATTTTTATGTATTTTAGGAAGTTAAGATGTAGTTTTGCGAGCCAATGTTAACTAGCGTTAACACACTGACTAGAAGTCTATGGTATCTACTAGCATGCTAGCTTGCTTAAACGCTGGTTTTCAACTTCCTTAAACTGCTTGCAAAGACATAAAAAAAGATATCCATGAGTTCCACTTACTCTGGGGAAGTAGATAAAGAGCCTCATTGCCAAAATCCTGAAGTATCCCTTAAGAATTTACTTTACTTGTACATTGGCCAGCTTGTTTTTTTTACCCAGCCATTTGCTACTACAGAGATCGATTGATGTAGAGCTCCATTGCCTCTTACTAAAGGTTTACACTACCTTTGTCAAAAGTGATGCACTATATGTGGACTACAGTGACATTTGGAACGCATAAAATGATTCTTAAGCAGATGTAGATTAAATTGGGCTCCTGAGTGATTTTTGACTGAGTGTTCTGTCGAAAAAGGGAAGTTGCTGTAGATGTGTGTGTTTTTGCATCTCTGTGTGTGCTTGTGTGTCTGTGTAGCAATTTATGAGTGCATGCCTGCGACCATAATGGAGTGTGTATGTGACCAATGTATGTATATACACACACATTCGTGAGTAACCCCCGGTCTGCGTTCATCCTCTCCTCTCTCTGTAGACCTGTAGCTGTGGCCGAGGGGCATTCTGTATCCACGTCCTATTCGTCATGCTCAGAGTCTTCCAGCTGGAACCCTCAGACCCCCTGCTCTGGAGGAAAAGCCTCAAAAACTTTGAGGTAACCTTCCAGCAACCAACCGACATGCCCTCTAACCAATCTGTATAATTCCCCTTATCCACCATAGTGCTTGAACTGTGCTGGACAGGACAATGTGGAAAGTCAATATCCGTGCCAGCACAGTATGGTTCGGGTCAGCACAATAGTGTGAAAGGGGTATACATGATTTGTTGAACCCATTGTATGTAATGACCAATTTTCTAAAAACTTAAGAGCCAGAATATGTCCACTTTAGAATATGTGACTCACCACCTGGATTCGGTCTTATGTAGCAACATTTGAAATTGTGTTTTTTTTTACATTGTATTAATGTAGAGACTCAGAGCTACAAAATGGTATATCATACTGCATTGTTGGGGAACAATGGGAAAGTAATTCTTCTTTGAAAGTTGATAAACTTGTAAACTCAATGGCCTTTGAATGTTTTGGTACCTAGTGAAAAGCTCTTCTTTGTCTACACCCATTCACCATTGTTCACACCCTCTTAAAGTGTAGCCCCACCCATCTTGTTTCGAGCGCACACTTGACGCTCTGGCCAATGATTTGTTTACCTATGGATAACATGAAAACAGTCTAACCAGCTCTGCTGGCAACAATCTCATTACTCTTCTTTGCAGACGTTTACTGACACGGGCCGTATTCAACATGTGATGTCCACATTAGCTTAAGACGTGTAGCTAGCGAGTTAAACAATGAACCTAGCTAGGTAAACAATGTGTAAAATAACACACGTCACGTAACGTTAGCTAATGAGCCAGCCAGCTAACGTTAGCTAGTTAAACAACAATGAACATAGTGCCAAATCATGTCGTTAATACACTGCATGAATATGCTGGAAACTAACTAACCAGGTTCAATGATAGCTAGCTAAAATTAGGCTCTAACTAGCAAAGCAAACAGCTCTGGAATACGAATAATCAGTTAGGGAGCCAGCCAGCTAACGTTAGCTCGCTCGCTAACAGTACACTTTAGCTTGAAATGAAGCCACTTTCTGTCAAAATTACAAACATGTAATATCTAAAAATTCTGCTAGCTAATGCTAGACTATCTTACCCGTATACATCATCATGCATGATGGACGCGTCTCCCTGTCATGGATGCCATGCCAGAGTTGCCCTTAGTTTGAAGATGTAATCCGGTTTTCTCTTTAGCTATCCAACTCTAACTTCACTGATTTCAAAACTTGATCCTCCAGAGAGTGGACACTTAGCAATGCAGCTCCACTACACAATACTTTTTTTTAAAAGCTGTGTTCGACAGGATTACCAACAGACTGACCAGCTCAAATAGACAGAAGTTCTCTATTTGGTAGACCAATCATCTCTCCTCTCTCGGCATGTCCATTCCACTCATTAGCTCAGCCAATCATGGCTAGTGTTAAGGTTGCTGCTTTTTCTGTGGCTAAACCAACAAGGCTCGTAATTTAGCAATGTTATTAGTATTTACAGATGACATACAAGTTTGTTATTACGGCACATGAAAGTTCACATGTTCGAGAACGGCATTTCTGCCCAAAAAATGCATTTTGATTAAAAAATATATTTTTTACGTTCAAACGGCTCGTGTGAAGTCGTGACTTGTGACATACGTCTAGTTTCCTGAATCGGGTCGCATATGTCCATTTACATTGAGGATAACCTTCAGTGACTTGCACTGTATTGAATGCACATTAGATATACATAGATACTTCATGATGTTTAAGATTGACCTCTATGGTAAACTGGCTCCGGGGTGAAGTTTCCACTAGGGACAGATCTAGGATCATCTTCCACTGCCCCAATCCTAGCCTTAATCACAAGTGGGGAAAATACTAAACTGACCCAAGATCAGCATCTAACTGTATCATTGTCTCCACGTCGTCCAGGTGGAGAGCTTGTTCCAGAAGTATCACAATCGCCGCAGCTCGCGCATCAAGGCGCCATCGCGCAACACCATCCAGAAGTTTGTGTTGCGCATGTCTAACCCCCACACGTCCTGTCCATCCAGCACCTCCAGCGCCTCCAGCAACGAGAGCAGGTAGAGTAGACACACACACGCACATGAACAGTCAATCGCACACAGATACACCAGGTTTAGACGTTGTACTGTAAAACCTATTTTGCCAGAAGGCCCTTGAATACGTCCAAGTTGTATTTTGATAGATGTTTTGATAGATGTTTAGATTTTTACATTAACACTGATTATTGGGAACCAAAAATGTTACTGGCTCATTTTTCCTTTATTTGTATCTTTCCTTTCTTTTTCCGTCTTTCTGTCTCTTAATGTTTCTCTCCCCTGTACCTCTCTCCCCTGTACCTCTCTCCCCTGTACCTCTCTCCCCTGTACCTCTCTCTCTCTCCCTTTGTCCCTATCTCCCATGTCTTTCTGTCTCTTAATGTTTCTCTCCCCTGTACCTCTCTCCCCTGTACCTCTCTCCCCTGTACCTCTCTCTCGTGCTCTTTTGTGCTCTCTCTCGCTCTCTCTCCCTTTGTCCCTATCTCCCTTGTCTTTCTTCATCCCTCTTTCTTTCCCCTAATCAATTTCTCTCTCTCTATCCATCGTTCCCTCTCTGTCAGTAGTCTGAAGGATGAGGAGGAGCAGATGTGTCCTATCTGTCTGTTGGACATGCTGGACGAGGAGAGTCTGACTGTGTGTGAGGAGGGCTGCAGGAACAAGCTGCACCACCACTGCATGTCTATCTGTGAGTACAACTGTACACTATCAAAAACGGTGGAGGCTGGTGACTTGACAAATTGAGGAGAATGAGACCCACGGTATAGGCGTGGACCGCACACACACCCCAGGGGGGGTCTATATAGTGAACCACACACACACACCCCAGGGGGGGTATAGGCGTGGACCGCACACACACCCCAGGGGGGTCTATATAGTGAACCACACACACACACCCCAGGGGGGTATAGGCGTGGACCGCACACACACCCCAGGGGGGGTCTATATAGTGAACCACACACACACACCCCAGGGGGGATAGGCGTGGACCGCACATAGACGGCAAAGTGTGTTTCAAACTATTTTAACCTAAAACATTTAATAAAGATACATAGAGTAACATATTATGGGAGTGTGAATGAGGGCTACTTATAGTGTTGGGAAGGGATCACAGCAGTGATAAAATGAGGGTATGAGGCATGAGTTGAGATGTTCAGAGGCTTGACTTCAGTGCAGGACAGGGGTTGAGGTGTTCAGAGGCTTCAGTGCAGGACGGGCTCCTCATGGACGGATGGTGTTGGAGAAGAGCTCTACTCTTCCACAGAGGGCTGGACAGGATTTGGCTGAGAAGGCAAAAACATCAACGCAGTTAGACAAAATAACTAAGAATGAGCTAGTCCAAGCAAGGACTAAAATCACATTGATTTTTAATAATGTGATTGTGTTTGTGTATGTGATTGACTCTACATACAGTAATGAGAGAAAATTGACAGGGCTACTCACAATGCTTGAAAAGTAAACATTCAATGTGCCAATGGATGAGAGGGCACATGAGACACATGGCTTCAGTTCATATCAGAGAGTTTACACTGAAATTTCAGTGGAGTGGTCATCTCCTGTTAACCGTTTGACACGTACCAACAAAAGGGTGTGATCATTCTATAGTTGTCACTGCAGCGTACCCTCAAACTGGTGTGATTAGAACACTTATTTAGAACGTCCAGTTTCGATTGACACAACAGTCAGTGTTTGATCTGGCCACACTGCTTTTTCACAGAAACATTTAGCACAAACACAGTCCTTACAGTGCTATGTCCTGAATGTGACCAGTTTGCTTTTGGATGCAATGTTCAGACATTCACAGAAGTGGTGACAGCATAACACAATTATCCAAACTAGAAAATGTAGGCTACATTAGTCCTAGCACTAACTGAGGAAAGACACAACACAATTATCCAAACCGTCAAATGTAGGCTACATTAGTCCTAGCACTAACTGAGGAAAGACACAACACAATTATCCAAACTAGAAAATGTAGGCTACATTAGTCCTAGCACTAACTGAGGAAAGACACAACACAATTATCCAAACTAGAAAATGTAGGCTACATTAGTCCTAGCACTAACTGAGGAAAGACACAACACAATTATCCAAACCGTCAAATGTAGGCTACATTAGTCCTAGCACTAACTGAGGAAAGACATCGCACAACTGGTCATATTTAGAGAACTCCTGGCTGACATAAACCACAATATGAATTAGCTCATTGTAATTACTATTTACAATTATGAAGAGATCATCCGTTCACCTATTCTGCGTCTCATAAAGGAACCAAAAATCTCAAAAGGACAGATTTCCACCGGTCTAATGTCCATTGCTCGTGTTTCTTGGCCCAAGCAAGTCTCTTCTGATAGGTGTCCTTTAGTCGTGGTTTCTTTGCAGCAATTCAACCATGAAGGCCTGATTCACGCTGTCTCCTCTGAACAGTTGATCTTGAGATGTGTCTCTTACTTACATTTACATTACATTTAAGTCATTTAGCAGACGCTCTTATCCAGAGCGACTTACAAATTGGTGCAAACACCTATGACACCCAGTGGAACAGCCACTTGCATCTAAATCTTGTTGGGGGAGAAGGGGGGTGAGAAGGATTACTTACCCTTACTTACCCTATCCTAGGTATTCCTTGAAGAGGTGGGGTTTCAGGTGTCTCCGGAAGGTGGTGATTGACTCCGCTGTCCTGGCGTCGTGAGGGAGTTTGTTCCACCATTGGGGGGCCAGAGCAGCGAACAGTTTTGACTGGGCTGAGCGGGAACTGTACTTCCTCAGTGGTAGGGAGGCGAGCAGGCCAGAACTCTGCGAAGCATTTATTTTGGCATTTATCTGAGGCTGCTAACTCTAATGACCTTATCCTCTGCAGCAGAGGTAACTCTGGGTCTTCCTTTCCTGTGGCGGTCCTCATGAGAGCCAGTTTCATCATAGCGCTTGATGCTTCTTGCAACTGCGCTTCAAGAAACTTTCAAAGTTCTTGAAATTCTCTAGATTGACTGACCTTAATGTCTTAAAGTAATGATAGACTGTAGTTTCTCTTGGCTTATTTGAGCTGTTCTTGGCATAATATGGACTTGGTATTTTACCAAAAAGGGCTATCTTTTGAAAACCACCCCTACCTTGTCACAACACAACTGATTGGCTCAAACGCATTAAGAAGGAAAAAAATTCCACAAATTAACTTTTAACAAGGCACACCTGTTAATTGAAATCCATTCCATGTGACTACCTCATACAACTACTGTTCGCTGAAGGAGTCAAATGAGGTACAACACCTGTTTGGCCCCACGCCGTCCCAGTTCTGGGTTTGGTGAAGAATTAAAGGAATGAATACTTGCCTCGGGTTTATCATCTGTGTAAGGTGGGGCTTCCGGTGAGACAAGGTGTTCATTGGCCTTGCAGGTGTTCATTGGCCTTGCAGGCATGATTCTATTGTCCTTCAGTAGAGGGCACTAGTGTGCAAACTCCCCATAGCTGTGTTGTACCTCGTTTCCCTCCTTCAGGTTAAACAGTGCATAGGGCATTCACCTTACACACACACACATGCAATGCACCCCTCCAGGTACTCCTGTTCCATTTCCCCCTGCACACACACACACACTTCCAGCACTATACAGCCCCCTCGATAGAAATCTGATATGTTCATCCCGAGGCCCTGGCCCTTCTCTTCTCTCTAAAAACTACAGTCTAATTTTTGCTCCATTTTATCGGAGCCTTGACTTCCATGACAGCCAGTCGGTGCATTGTCCCCTATCTTAACTGGGTGTAGAGCTCATTTTGTCTGTCTGTCTCTCTGTCCGTCTCTCTGTCTGTGTCTCGCAGGGGCTGAGGAATGCCGGCAGAACCACGAGACGCTCATTTGCCCCCTCTGTAGAACCAAGTGGAAGTCCCATGATTTTTACAGGTAATTTTAAGATGTACGCAGTCTCGGATCTAGGAACTCCTGGTCAAGACTCCTGGAGTGGGGGATGAATTCAGCAGCCTACCAGCTGGTTGTGTGAAAGGCGGGGGAAGTGGCTTCACTATATTTGTTTCTGGGAGGAAAGGAAACATCTGCCTCAGTCTGAGACGTCAGAACAGCTTTTCTGTTTTGCAAATCTCATGCGAGCTGAATGCGAGTTATGGTTAACTTAAAGTTAGCTAACTATTAAATGGTTTATAAGCTATTTATACTGTATGCTCACAAAGTGTTAATGATTTAAACTAGAGCATTTAGTGTGGAAGTGCACTCAAACCTGTGATGGATTTATTGTAGGCTACGTCAATGGCGCACAGTAGCCTAGAGACAGGAACGAGCCTTGAGTGTTTAGCGGTGAGATAAGCTATATTAGACTATGCCTCACATAGCTAACAGTGTGTCATTACATTAGCATTTTAGCATGGCACTAGGCTATATTAAGCTATGCCTCACATAGCTAACAGTGTGTCATTACATTAGCATTTTAGCATTGCACTAGGCTATATTAGACTATGCCTCACATAGCTAACAGTGTGTCATTACATTAGCATTTTAGCATGACACTAGGCTATATTAGACTAGACCTCACATAGCTAACAGTGTGTCATTACAGTCAACTCAGTCTGTGTAGCCATTTGTTAGAAATTTAGTTAGCTATTTAGTGGTCTTATGGCTTGGGGATAGAAGCTGTTCAGGAGCCTGTTGGTGTCAGGCTTGATGCACTGGTACAGCTTGTTGAGCAGAAGCAGAGAGAACAGTCTATGGCCTGGATGGCTGGAGTCTTTTAACAATTTTCCAGGCTTTCCTTTCACACTGCCTGATTTAGAGGTCTTGAATAGCAGGGAGCTCTGCCCCATTGATGTACTGGGCTGACACAACACCCTCTGTAGCGCCATGCGATCGAGGGTGGTGCTATTGCCATATCAAGTGGTGATGCAGCCAGTCAAGATGCTCTCAATGGTACAGCTGTACCATTTTTGAGGATTTGAGGGTGCCAAACATTTTCAACCACCTGAAGGGGAAGAGGTGCTGTCGCGCCTTCTTAACGACTGAGCTTTCGACCCACTGGGCTGCAGTGGAGGGGTTGCAGTGGAGAGGTCAGTGGACTGGCAGTCCTTGGTCTTACTGACGTTGAGGGAAAGGTTGTTGTTCCTGCACCATACTGCCAGTCCACTGACCTCCTCCCTGTAGGCTGTCTCATCGTTGCCGGTGATCAGGCTACCACCGTCGTGTCGTGAGCAAACTTGATGATGGTGTTGGAGTCGTGCGTGGCCACGCAGTCGTGTGTGAACATGGAGTCCAGAAGGGGTCTACAGACAAACGCAAACACTGCTGAAGGAGCGTAGTGCAGTGTTGCAATGTCGTTTTCCATCACAAAAGGGGTGGCTCCTTGTTATACGCTTCGTCATTTGACACAGTTTTTTTTCTACCTGGAAATTGAGACCCATCATTCCTTGCGATGACTGAGGGGCAGTAAGTAACTTTTGCAACGGAAGTTCTGCCCCTGTGTCTACATCACATATTTTACAATATAATTTCTAGTATAAACTCAGAACCAATGAACATTCTTCTACTTTGCTTCTACTACTCTCAAGCTTCCTTTTTTGTGCTTTTTTAAAATATTTTCTAAGCGTAATTATGTCTGTCCAGTTTTGAGGAGCGTCTGTGCAAGCTGGTGTGACAATAAGAGAACCTTTACTACCCTTCGATGGGGTTGTATTTGGACAAGCATGCAAAAGATGACAGTTGGAGGGAGATTTCACGAAATTTGAACACCAATACTGATGTCAAAGAAGCATTGAAAAGATTTGGAGCCAGTATGTTCACAATCTGAAAAGGGTGAAGGAGATGAGGAGTGGGGCTGGTGTGTGTGTCCCACCGTTTGTCAGACAACCGGATTGGCTCGGTGTTCACGTGAAATATCGTCAGACAGACACCAATATGCCCGATACGGTATGTACTCGTCATACATCGTCATACATCCAAGTGTATTTGTACAGTGTGTGTCTTTGGGATCGTATGTTTAGCAGACCTAGTTAGAACATGTAAAATTAGCTCTTTTCTGGAGAAATTGTGAGTGGGAAATATTCAGTGCCTGTGTTGTTATCATAATGATTAGCCGGACTAGTTCAAACATCTGACACAGGCACTGTGGTGTGTGCTAATTAGATTGAGATGTTTATGAAATCATCTATTTTGGGTAAACATTTTAGCTCAAAGGAGCCAATGGAGATGTTTTAAGATTTCTTGCACAGTATTCTAATGTTTTCACCATCTGCTTGTAGGTGTTGGAGGGTGGTGGTGTGTTGGACAGTCCAGAGACAGAGCTGAGCCCTGAGGGCCAATCTACCGGTGGTTCATCGCCCCTTGATTCATCATCTCCCCAACCTGGTTCATCACCTCTCAGGCCCCTCTACCCAACACCCAGGCCCTTCTCACCAACACCCATCCCACCGTCCAGGCGCACCCTTGCTCTCTGCCCTGCAACTCCATCAACCTCCGCCCCATCTCCCCGACCCAGCTCCAGTGGCAGGAAGAGGAAGACAGCTGAGGGTCCTTTGGATACTGACATGATGCAGCAGGTGGATGACTTGAAGAAACATCAGCAGGAGTTCCAGAAACAGCAGCAGTTTCCAGTAAAGTCTGTCTACGACATCATGGTGCCATGGACGGTGTGTAGTCCTGCTGATCAACATCTCCCGTTTGTCTCACCCAGTTTTCATTTATTTAACCAGGCAAGTCAGTTAAGAACAAATTCTTATTGACAATGACAGCCTACACCAGCCAAACCCGGATGAAGCTGGGCCAATTGTGCGCCGCCCTATGGGACTCCCAATCACGGCCGTTTGTGATACAGCCTGGATTCGAACCAGGGTAGTGGGTATTTTTTTGTGCTGTTTTTTCATCCTCATTCACATGTTGCTGGTATTTACTTTGTTTTTTTCTCTTATTTCCCCTTTTATCACATTTCTTTGTACATTTCCTCTTGTGATGGTAAATAAATATCTAAAAGGTCTGCAAATGTATTTGTCTAGTTATTTTTACTTGTGGCAGAAAATATTACTGTTTTGAATGAGTCACTCAGTAAACTTGTACTGCTTTGTACATGAGCTGTCTAGATGAGGTTAATGTTTTGGGGTCTGCTCTTAATGTCTACAGCTGGACACTCTGTACCAAAGCACTAAGGTCTCCATTGAAAGGACACTACACATAACCATGTACAACCTTGTTATGTAGATGAGGTTAATGTCTCGAAGGTCTAGCCTTGTTGTCTACAGCTGGACAGCCATTCTCACCCATGTACCATAGCAGAAAAGTCCCCATTTTAAGGCCACTACACATAACACAAGGTTAGGTCAATGTCTTGACGGTCTAGCCTCCCAAAAAGTGACTGTCATTGTAGTACTCTTTATTGTGATTTGTAAAGTGTGAATTAGAAAAACAGCAAAACCAAGTGTGTAAGTCACAACATGACATAATCAACCAGAAGAAGAGAACATACAGTATCAGTCAAAAGTTTGGACACACTTACTCATTCAAAGGCATGTTTGCTTTTGTGGCTAAAGTGTAGTGTCGTAAAGCATAAAAAAAATAAAAAGCTTAAATATCACATTTACATAAGTATTCAGACCCTTTACTCTGTACTTTGTTGAAGCACCTTTGGCAGCGATTGCTGCCTCCAGTCTTCTTGGGTATGATGCTACAAGCTTGGCACACTTGTTTTTGGGGAGTTCCTCCCATTCTTCTCTGCAAGCTCTGTCAGGTTGGATGGGGACCGTCGCTGCACAGCTATTTTCAGGTCTCTCCAGAGATGTTCGATTGGGTCCAGGCTCTGACTGGGCCACTCAAGGACATGCAGAGACTTGTCCCAAAGCCACTCCTGCATTGTCTTGGCTGTGTGCTTAGTGTCGTTGTCCTGTTGGAAGGTGAACATTCACACCCAATCTGAGGTCCTGAACACTTTGGAGCAGGTTTTCCTCAAGGATCACTCTGGACTTTGCTCCGTTCATCTTTCCCTCGATCCTGACTAGTCTCCCAGTCCCTGCCGCTGGAAAACATCCCCACAGCATGATGCACCACTATGCTTCACTGTAGGGATGGTGCCAGGTTCCTCCAGACGTGACACTTGGCATTCAGGCCAAAGTGTTCAATCTTGGTTTCATCAGACCAGAGAATCTTGTTTCACATGGTCTCAGAGTCTTTAGGTGCCTTTCGGCAAATTCCAATCGGGCCTTCATGTGCCTTTTACTTAGGAGTGGCTTCAGTTTGGTCACTCTACCATAAAGGCCTGATTGGTGGAGTGCTGCAGAGATGGTTGTCCTTCTAGAAGATTCTCCCATCTGCACAGAGGAACTCTAGAGCTCTGTCAAAGTGACCATCGGGTTCTTGGTCACCTCCCTGACCAAGGCCCTTCTCAAAAGAATGCTCAGTTTTGCTTTAGGAAGAGTCTTAGTGGTTCTAAACTTCTTCCATTTAAGAATGATAGGGCCACGAAACACGAGCAATGGACATTAGACCAGTGGAAATTTGTCCTTTCGCCTGATGAGTCCAAATTTGAGATTTGTGTCTTTGTGAGAAGCAGAGTAGGTGAACGGATGATCTCGTGGCCCAAGCAGGTCTCATCTTCTCATTGGTGTCCCTTAGTAGTGGCTTCTCTGCTGAAATTTGACCATAAATTTGCTTGCTGCCACGGAGCCCCGTCGATCCATCATGACTGGTCTGCCTACGTAACCGTCCGAGGGGGTTACAACAGGCTCTCCCGTTGCTTCGTCCCCCTAAGGCCCATCTGCTAGCCTACTATCCCCGGCTTGCTAGCTGTCTGAATTGCTGTGTCCCGGATGTCCTTGCAGTGTCTGAATCCTGGCTTAGTAAGGCCACCAAAATCCAGAAATTTCCATCACTAACTATAACATTTTCCGACAAGATAGAACTGCCAAAGGGGGCGGAGTTGCAATCTACTGCAGAGATAGCTGCAGAGTTCTGTCATACTATCCAGGTCTGTGCCCAACAATTCGAGCTTCTACTTTTAAAAACCCACCTTTCCAGAAACAAGTCTCTCACCATTGCCGCTTGTTATAGAGCCCCTTCATCCCCCAGCTGTGCCCTGGACACCATATGTGAATTGATCGCCCCCCATCTATCTTCAGAGTTTGTACTGTTCGGTGACCTAAACTGGGACATGCATAACACCCTGCTGTTTTACAATCTAAGATAGATGCTCTCAATCTCACACAAATTATCAAGGAACCTACCAGGTACAACCCTAAATCCGTAAACATGGGCACCCTCTCAGATATCATCCTGATCATCTTGCCCTCCAAATACACCTCTGCTGTCTTCAACCAGGATCTCAGCGATCACTGCCTCATTGCCTGCATGCGTAATGGATCCGCGGTCAAACGACCACCCCTTATCACTGTCAAACGCTCCCTAAAACACTTCAGGGAGCAGGCCTTTCTAATCGACTTGGCCCAGGTATCCTGGAAGGATATTGACCTCATCCCGTCAGTAGAGGATGCCTGGTTGCTCTTTAAAAGTGCTTTCCTCTCCATCTTAAATAAGAATGCCCCTTCCAAAAAATGTAGAACTAAGAATGGATAAAGCCCTTGGTTCATCCCAGACTTGACTGCCATTGACCAGCACAAAAACATCCTGTGGCTTTCTGCATTAGCCTCGAATAGCCCCCACAATATGCAACTTTTCAGGGAAGTCAGGAACCAATATACTCAGTCAGTTAGGAAAGCTATGGCTAGCTTTTTCAAACACAAATTTGATTCCTGTGGCGCTAATTCCAAAAAGTTTTGTGACACTGTAAAATCCATGGAGAATAAGAGCACCTCCTCCCAGCTGCCCACTGAGCTGAGGATAGGAAACACTGTCACAACCAATAAATCTACGATAATCGATTATTTCAACAATAATTTTTCCATGGCTGGCCATGCATTCCACCTGCTACCCCTACATCTCAGCATCCCCTGCAGCAACAATGTCGCTCTTGCTGCTGGTGATTATCTGATCCACCTCTACGCAGACGACACCATTCTGTATACATCTGGCCCTTCTCTGGACACTGTGTTAACATACCACCAAACAAGCTTCAACGCCATACAACACTCGTTCCGTGGCCTCCAACTGCATTTAAATGCTATTCCACAACAAAGCCTCCCTCACTCATGCCGCCAAACATACCCTTGTGAAATTGACTATCCTACCAATCCTTGATTTCGGCAATGTCATTTACAAAATGGACTACATCCAGTTTGCTGAGTAGAGTGTTGGAGGCTATCACAGAGCCATCCGTTTTGTCACCAAAGTCCCATATACTACCCACCACTGTGACCTGTATGCTCTCGTTGGCTGGCCCTCACTACTTATCCGTTGCCAAACCCACTGGCTGGGTTATCTATAAGTCTTTGCAAGGTAAAGCCCCGCTTTATCTCAGCTCACTGGTCACCATAGCAACACCCACCCGTAGCATGCGCTCCAGCAGATTGCACTGGTCATCCCCACTGATGTGCACATCTATCCCTCCATTATTAATGCTAAATTGTAATTATTTTGCCTCTAGTGCCTATTTATTGCCTACCTCCCTACTCTTCTACATTTGCACACACTGTACATAGATTTTTCTATTTTTCTTTTCTTTTGTGTTATTTTTTAATTTTTAATTTTTTTTATTTCACCTTTATTTAACCAGGTAGGCAAGTTGAGAACAAGTTCTCATTTACAATTGCGACCTGGCCAAGATAAAGCAAAGCAGTTCGACAGATACAACGACACAGAGTTACACATGGAGTAAAACAAACATACAGTCAATAATACAGTATAAACAAGTCTATATACAATGTGAGCAAATTAGGTGAGAAGGGAGGTAAAGGCAAAAAAAGGCCATGGTGGCAAAGTAAGTACAATATAGCAAGTAAAACACTGGAATGGTAGTTTTGCAATGGAAGAATGAGCAAAGTAGAAATAAAAATAATGGGGTGCAAAGGAGCAAAATTAATTAATTAATTAAATACAGTTGGGAAAGAGGTAGTTGTTTGGGCTAAATTATAGGTGGGCTATGTACAGGTGCAGTAATCTGTAAGATGCTCTGACAGTTGGTGCTTAAAGCTAGTGAGGGAGATAAGTGTTTCCAGTTTCAGAGATTTTTGTAGTTCGTTCCAGTCATTGGCAGCAGAGAACTGGAAGGAGAGGCGGCCAAAGAAATAATTGGTTTTGGGGGTGACTAGAGACCTGCTGGAGCGTGTGCTACAGGTGGGAGATGCTATGGTGACCAGCGAGCTGAGATAAGGGGGGACTTTACCTAGCAGGGTCTTGTAGATGACATGGAGCCAGTGGGTTTGGCGACGAGTATAAAGCGAGGGCCAGCCAACGAGAGCGTACAGGTCGCAATGGTGGGTAGTATATGGGGCTTTGGTGACAAAACGGATTGCACTGTGATAGACTGCATCCAATTTGTTGAGTAGGGTATTGGAGGCTATTTTGTAAATGACATCGCCAAAGTCGAGGATTGGTAGGATGGTCAGTTTTACAAGGGTATATTTGGCAGCATGAGTGAAGGATGCTTTGTTGCGAAATAGGAAGCCAATTCTAGATTTAACTTTGGATTGGAGATGTTTGATATGGGTCTGGAAGGAGAGTTTACAGTCTAACCAGACACCTAAGTATTTGTAGTTGTCCACGTATTCTAAGTCAGAGCCGTCCAGAATAGTGATGTTGGACAGGCGGGTAGGTGCAGGTAGCGATCGGTTGAAGAGCATGCATTTAGTTTTACTTGTATTTAAGAGCAATTGGAGGCCACGGAAGGAGAGTTGTATGGCATTGAAGCTTGCCTGGAGGGTTGTTAACACAGTGTCTAAAGAAGGGCCGGAAGTATACAGAATGGTGTTGTCTGCGTAGAGGTGGATCAGAGACTCACCAGCAGCAAGAGCGACCTCATTGATGTATACAGAGAAGAGAGTCGGTCCAAGAATTGAACCCTGTGGCACCCCCATAGAGACTGCAACAGGTCCGGACAGCAGACCCTCCGATTTGACACACTGAACTCTATCAGATAAGTAGTTGGTGAACCAGGCGAGGCAATCATTTGAGAAACCAAGGCTGTCGAGTCTGCCGATGAGGATGTGGTGGTTGACAGAGTCGAAAGCCGTGGCCAGATCAATGAATACGACTGCACAGTAATGTTTCTTATCGATGGCGGTTAAGATATCGTTTAGGACCTTGAGCGTGGCTGAGGTGCACCCATGACCAGCTCTGAAACCGGATTGCATAGCAGAGAAGGTATGGTGAGATTCGAAATGGTCGGTAATCTGTTTGTTGACTTGGCTTTCGAAGACCTTAGAAAGGCATGGTAGGATAGATATAGGTCTGTAGCAGTTTGGGTCAAGAGTGTCCCCCCCCTTTGAAGAGGGGGATGACCGCAGCTGCTTTCCAATCTTTGGGAATCTCAGACGACACGAAAGAGAGGTTGAACAGGCTAATAATAGGGGTGGCAACAATTTCGGCTGATAATTTTAAAAAGAAAGGGTCCAGATTGTCTAGCCCGGCTGATTTGTAGGGGTCCAGATTTTTCAGCTCTTTCAGAACATCAGCTGAATGGATTTGGGAGAAGGAGAAATGGGGAAGGCTTGGGCGAGTTGCTGTTCGGGGTGCAGTGCTGTTGACCGGGGTAGGAGTAGCCAGGTGGAAAGCATGGCCAGCCGTAGAAAAATGCTTATTGAAATTCTCAATTATGGTGGATTTATCAGTGGTGACAGTGTTTCCTATCTTCAGTGCAGTGGGCAGCTGGGAGGAGGTGTTCTTATTCTCCATGGACTTTACAGTGTCCCAGAACTTTTTTGAGTTAGTGTTGCAGGAAGCAAATTTCTGCTTGAAAAAGCTAGCCTTGGCTTTTCTAACTGCCTGTGTATAACGGTTTCTAGCTTCCCTGAACAGCTGCATATCACGGGGGCTGTTCGATGCTAATGCAGAACGCCATAGGATGTTTTTGTGTTGGTTAAGGGCAGTCAGGTCTGGGGAGAACCAAGGGCTATATCTGTTCCTAGTTCTAAATTTCTTGAATGGGGCATGTTTATTTAAGATGGTTAGGAAGGCATTTAAAAAAAAATATCCAGGCATCCTCTACTGACGGGATGAGATCAATATCCTTCCAGGATACCCCGGCCAGGTCGATTAGAAAGGCCTGCTCGCTGAAGTGTTTCAGGGAGCGTTTGACAGTGATGAGTGGAGGTCGTTTGACTGCTGACCCATTACGGATGCAGGCAATGAGGCAGTGATCGCTGAGATCTTGGTTGAAGACAGCAGAGGTGTATTTAGAGGGCAAGTTGGTTAGGATGATATCTATGAGGGTGCCCGTCTTTAAGGCTTTGGGGGGGTACCTGGTAGGTTCATTGATAATTTGTGTGAGATTGAGGGCATCAAGTTTAGATTGTAGGATGGCTGGGGTGTTAAGCATGTTCCAGTTTAACCTAGCAGCACGAGCTCTGAAGATAGATGGGGGGCAATCAGTTCACATATGGTGTCCAGAGCACAGCTGGGGGCAGAGGGTGGTCTATAGCAGGCGGCAACGGTGAGAGACTTGTTTTTAGAGAGGTGGATTTTTAAAAGTAGAAGTTCAAATTGTTTGGGTACAGACCTGGATAGTAGGACAGAACTCTGCAGGCTATCTTTGCAGTAGATTGCAACACCACCCCCTTTGGCAGTTCTATCTTGTCTGAAAATGTTGGAGTTTGGAATTAACATTTCTGAATTTTTGGTGGTCTTCCTAAGCCAGGATTCAGACACAGCTAGAACATCCGGGTTGGCAGAGTGTGCTAAAGCAGTGAATAGAACAAACTTAGGGAGGAGGCTTCTAATGTTAACATGCATGAAACCAAGGCTATTACGGTTACAGAAGTCATCAAAAGAGAGCTCCTGGGGAATAGGAGTGGAGCTAGGCACTGCAGGGCCTGGATTCACCTCTACATCGCCAGAGGAACATAGGAGGAGAAGAATAAGGGTACGGCTAAAAGTAATACGAATTGGTCGTCTAGAACGTCTGGAACAGAAAGTAAAAGGAGGTTTCTGGGGGCGATAAAATAGCATCAAGGTATAATGTACAGACAAAGGTATGGTAGGATGTGAATACAGTGGAGGTAAACCTAGGTATTTATTTATGTGTAACTCTGTTGTTGTTTTTGTCGCACTGCTTTGCTTTATCTTAGCCAGGTCGCAGTTGTCAATGAGAATTTGTTCTCAACTGGCCTACCTGGTTAAATAAAAGTGAAAAAAAAAGTCCTGATTCACGCAGTCTCCTCTGAAATGTTGATGTTGAGATGTGTCTGTTACTTGAACTCTGTGAAGCATTTTTTAAGGGTGCTCTTTCTACGTCTGGTAACTCTAATGAACTTATCCTCTGCGGGAGATGTAACTCTGGGTCTTCCATTCCTGTGGCGGTCCTCATGAGAGCCCGTTTCATCATACTCTTCATTGTTTTCATAACTGCTCTTGAAGAAACGTTAAAAGTTCCTGAAATTTTCCGGATTGACTGACCTTCATGTCTTGATGGACTGTTGTTTCTCTTATTTTATTTTTGCATTTTTTTAATTTAACCATTATTTCACCAGTGGGCTGGCCCATCAGGAAGTCCAGGACCCAGTTGCACAAGGTGGGGTTCAGACCCAGGGCCCCCCTTATCTTAATGATAAGCTTGGTTACTATGGTGTTCAACAGTTCTTGTCAGTTGGAAAAAAATTATAGCGGATACATTTCACAAAATGGCAAAGTTGTATCGGAGCTTGCAAAACGGCGGCCATCCAGTAACATCTAATAAAAGCCAACAACTGAGCCCAGGGTAGGGATTCAGGAATCAGGCCCCAAATTAGACCCCCCACACCACTATTAGAGACATCTTAATTCTCAATCATTATAGTCAAGGGAAGAAAGACACAAATCAAATCAAAGTTTATTTGTCACGTGTGCCGAATACAACAGGTGTAGGTAGACCTTACAGTGAAATGCTTACTTACAGGCTCTAACCAATAGTGCAAAAAAAGGTATTAGGTGAAAAATAGGTAGGTAAAGAAATAAAACAACAGTAAAAAGGCAGGCTATATACAGTAGCGAGGCTATAAAAGTAGCGAGGCTACATACAGACACCGGTTAGTCAGGCTGATTGAGGTAGTATGTACATGTAGATATGGTTAAAGTGACTATGCATATATGATAAACAGAGAGTAGCAGTAATTTAAAAGGGGTTGGCGGGTGGTGGGTGGGACACAATGCAACAATGCAGATAGCCCGGTGAGCCAATGTGCGGGAGCAGTGGTTGGTCGGCCCAATTGAGTAAGTATGTACATGAGTGTATAGTTATAGTGATGATGCATATACGATAAACAGAGAGTAGCATCAGCTTAAAAAGAGGGTTTGCGGGGGGGCGTCCTTGATGGCAGGCAAATAGTCTGTGTAGCCATTTGATTACCTGTTCAGGAGCCTTACGGCTTGGGGGTAAAAACTGTTGAGAAGCCTTTTTGTCCTATGAGTGTTGAATTTGATTTGATTTGATTTATGGCTGGGGTGGCTGGGGTCTTTGACCATTTGTAGGGCCTTCCTCTGACACCGCCTGGTGTAGACGTCCTGGATGGCAGACAGCTTAGCCCCTGTGATGTACAGGGCCATGCACACTATCCTCTGTAGTGCCTTGCGGTCAGAGGCCGAGCAATTGCCACCTAAACCACCACTCCTGGGATATGTAGCCAGCCACTGTAAAACATTATATACAGTTGAAGTCTGAAGTTTACATACACCTTAGCAAAACATATTTAAAGTCAGTTTTTCACAATTCCTGACATGTAATCCTAGTAAAAATGCCCTGTCTTAGGTCAGTTAGGATCACCACTTTATTTTAAGAATGTGAAATGTCAGAATAATAGCAGAGAGAATTATTTATTTGAGCTTTTATTTCTTTCAGAAGTTTACATACACTCAAATCGTATTTGGTAGCGTTGCCTTTAAATTGTTTAACTCGGGTCAAATTGTTTTGTAGCCTTCCACAACCTTCCCACAATAAGTTGGGTGAATTTTGGCCCATTCCTCCTGACAGAGCTGGTGTAACTGAGTCAGGTTTGTAGGCCTCCTTGCTCGCACACGCTTTTTCAGATCTGCCACACAAATTTTCTATAGGATTGAGGTCAGAGCTTTGTGATGGCAACTCCAATAACTTGACTTTGCTGTCCTTAAGCCATTTTGCCACAACTTTGGAAGTATGCTTGGTGTCATTGTCTATTTGGAAGACCCATTTGCGACCAAGCTTTAACTTCCTGACTGATGTCTTGAGATGTTGCTTCAATATATCCCCATAATTTTCCTACCTCATGATGCCATCTATTTTGTGAAGTACACCAGTCCCTCCTGCAGCAAAGCACCCCCACAACATGATCCTGCCACCCCCATGCTTCAAGGATGGGATGGTGTTCTTTGGCTTGCAAGCCTCCCCCTTTTTCCTCCAAACATAATGATGTTATTGCCAAACAGTTCTATTTTTGTTTCATCAGACAGGACATTTCTCCAAAAATTACAATCTTTGTCCCCATGTGCAGTTGCATTCCGCAGTCTGGATTTTTTATGGCGGTTTTGGAGCAGTGGCTTCTTCCTTGTTGAGTGGCCTTTTAGGTTATATCGATATAGGACTCGTTTTACTGGGGATATAGATACTTTTGTACCCTTTTTCTTCAGCATCTTCACAAGGTCCTTTGTTGTTGTTCTGGGATTGATTTGTGCTTTTCACACCAAAGTACGTTCATCTCTAGGAGACAGAATGCGTGTCCTTCCTGAGCGGTATGATGGCTGCGTGGTCCCATGGTGCTTATACTTGCGTACTATTGTTTGTACAGTTGAACATGGTACCTTCAGGCATTTGGAAATTGCTCCCAAGGATGAATCAGACTTGTGGAGGTCTACAATTATTTTTCTGAGTTCTTGGCTGATTTCTTTTGATTTTCCCATGATATAAAGCAAAGAGGCACTGATTTTGAAGGTAGGCCTTGAAATACATCCACAGGTACACCTCCAATTGACTCAAATTTTATCAATTCGCCTATCAGAAGCTTCTAAAGCCATGACATCATTTTCTGGACTTTTCCAAGCTGTTTAAAGGCACAGTCAATTTAGTGTATGTAAACTTCTGACCACTGGAATTGTGATACAGTGAATTATAAGTGAAGTAATTGTTGGAAAAATTACTTGTGTCATGCACAAAGTAGATGTCCTAATGGACTGGCCAAAACTATAGTTTGTTAACAAGAAGTATATAATATTGCATACCACTGAATGGGCTCAAGCCGTACCATAAGTACATGCATGTATGCTAAATACACTATCCTCAATCATATCTTTGACCTTTAAGTACCACAGAATGCTCAGCAGAGCTTACCTAGGGCCTATGCTGGTGCCCGGGCTCTCTGTGTGTGAGTGTGTGTGTGTTTATGCGAGAGTGTGTGCGTCTGCGTTTGTGTGTGCACTCGTAGGTTTGTCGTGAGCTGAATCCTCTCCACTGGCTCGGTTAGATGAGCTAGACAGCCAGACACCAGCCCTTGTTTTGAGCGTCTGCCTGGGAATGAAATGATAGAAGCCCAGTTCTTGTTGTTTTTCCCCCTCAAGCCATGAATACAATCAGAAAGGGTCTGTGTTACCCCCTCCGCTTCCTCCCTGCACTGAAACCCTAACCAGTTGTTTTTCGCTGAAAAATGTCCAACCGCCATTATGATAATGATCCGCAATGTTACATTACCCTTGTGACAATCCAACAGGTAGGACAGAGTTTCAAAGAAGGGATTCAGATTTTTTCACTAGTTTGGTGCCAGTTTGGTGCCAGTTTGGTGCCTGCTGAAAGGGGAATTTTACCCGTCCTCTCCTTTGACTAAATTCCCCCCATTTCATCCGGTTTGTATAACTATATTCCTAACCGTGCCTGTATCAGCATATTCTTGACCAAGGCTATTTGTAATATCAGTTGCTCAAAACATGAAAATGCTAATACTCAAATACCAATTCAAACCTTGACTCTACTGCCACCATTTTTAAAAGTCCCCCAAAAGATGCTAAAACCTGGCTGACTTTGGCATCTTTCTCGGCAGCCATGACCCCTCCTCTGTCTCTATTGAGAACGCTGCAGCGGTGGGTCATCCCCAGGTGTCATCATCGTCCCACAGCGAGGGGGACTCCAGAGGCTGGTCATCGTCCCAGGATGGGGACTTCACCCTGCCCCAATTCGGGGTCCAGCAGGTCCCCCAGACCTACAAAGAACTGGCCGAGCCCTGGATCAAGGTGAGAGGGGTGGAAAGATAGATGTGGGGTCTAATAATGTCAACCAGACCTGGATCAAACACATATGTACAATACTTTCAAATACTTTATTTACCATTTTAATTTTTATTTTAGTTTGACCTTTATTTAAAGTCAGTTAAGAACATATTCTTATTTTCAATGACGGCCTGGGAACAGTGGGTTAACTGCCTGTTCAGCGGCAGAACGACAGATTTGTACCTTGTCAGCTCGGGGGTTTGAACTCGCAACCTTCCGGTTACTAGTCCAACGCTCTAGCCACTAGGCTACATTTTGTGACTATTCCATTCCATTTGGGAATTTCCATTATACTAAACAAACAAAACCAAATGTCTTCATCCCTTTGCATACCAAGACGGTTTACATGTAGTTGTTGTCTGTATCAGATCAGTGCCATATTCCGTTCGTAGTTATAATTTTGTGTGTGTCCTCCTCTCCAGGTGTTTGGCATGGAGTTGGTGGGCTGCCTGTTCTCCAGGAACTGGAACATCCGGGAGATGGCCCTGCGGCGGCTGTTGCACGACGTCAGTGGCGCTCTCCTCCTGGCCAATGGCGAGCACGCCTGCCCGGGGGCCGGGGCGGGCTGTACAGAGGTGTCAGGTGATGTGGTGTTGGAGTCATGCTGCAGCGTCCTCTCCATGGTGTGTGCTGACCCTGTCTACAAGGTCTACGTGGCCGCACTGGTGAGACTCTTTAATAATACTGTACCCCCACAGATCCTGTGAAACTAAGAATCAAGTTTTACTGTGTAATTCTATAACTGTACTCCAGCTGTCAGGGAAAGCATTGTGAACCCTTTAAAGTCTTAGGCCCCATCCAGAAACAACTCCGAGCCCAGCGATTCCCAAAAGTTTATCTTTATTAGGATGCCATGATGACAACTAATCTTGGGATTGGGACCCCATGTATTAAACGATAGAAAATCAAACTAACTTCTGTAATTTGATCAAAGGAAAGAATTGGATATGTCTAAGAAATATGGTTGTAGATCCATCTAGTGGTTGTTTCTGGACTGGGCCTTTTGATATTCATACGTGTTCCTGATAAGTGAGAGGCCCATATATCAAATATATCTTCACTTGATTAGCTGATTCGCAATAGCTGATCTCTGCGTTCAAACTTTGGCCCTTCTCCCTCCCACGCAATATTGATGAAAGTTATCTCTTGAATTGTGCTGAAGTTCACTTCAACAACAAGGTAGTCTGGTTAGCTCTAAAGTCCACTGAACATCCAGGAAGTGTGAACAGAGTCAAACCAGCAGGGATTCTCCAGGGACAGACTGAGCGAGAAAAAAAGGTCTTTCTCGCTATTTATTTACTTGGTCTCTTTGAATAATTGTTTTTTTTTAAAGTATTTGTCATTTAGCAGACTACTGTAGTGAGTGCATACATTTTTCATACTTTTTTTTTTACTTATCCCTTGTGGGAATTGAGCCCACAACCTGGCGTTGCAAGCGCTATGCTCTACCAACCTAGACCC
Source organism: Oncorhynchus keta (assembly GCF_023373465.1). Taxonomy (NCBI): domain Eukaryota; kingdom Metazoa; phylum Chordata; class Actinopteri; order Salmoniformes; family Salmonidae; genus Oncorhynchus; species Oncorhynchus keta. The sequence goes on from NW_026290910.1 coordinate 327,179, forward strand.
ACGGGATCCTAGTTCTTGGTGCGTGCTTTAAAAAATGCAGGCCCTCTGGACATTCAACATTTCCCCAAAGCACTTTGCTTCAGCAGAGCAGCAGTTATGGAAAACAAAAAAAGTTCTGTCCTCTTGGGGGTTTTCCATGGTGTTTAGTAGCAGACAGACTTTGGTGTTTACTGTATTCTTCTTTCAAGACAAAGAAGGGGATGGTGGTGATGGCGGGTGGACAAAGAATACCACGGGCACCACCAGATTTGGAGTGGGCCAGATCGACTTAAATTGTTGCTTTGAAAAGGCTCTATTTTGTTTGAGGTTGAAGAGCGCCTTTCGCATCGCGGGGCAAAGTCGTTAGCTGCATGTGCACTACCTGGGACCTTGTAGCAAGTGAAAACAGCAGAGCCACCATTTCAAGAACTTATTTTCTTACCTTTTCGTACCATGTGATGTGGCCCTCACTATTGGAAGTAAACACTTGTTTATTGATATTATCTGTCTCCTAAGAGTGGAGTAGACTCGGGAGCATGGAGTAATGGGGGTTGAGAGGGAGTGGAGTAGACTGGGAAGCTTGGAGCAAATGGGGTTGACAGGGAGAGATAGTGTGCATTGTGTGTGTGAGCATGAAAGAGTGAGTGGGACAAAGTAGTTAGAGGGAGGGAAGCATGAGGGGGAGGAAGGAGTAACCTTGCCTGCCTGGCAGAGGGAGAGTGAGAAAGAACTTTGAATCTGTCTCTGGGCAGCGTTCCAGTGCAACTCTCTATCAGTCACCAGTTCCCACGCCTCTTCTCTCTCTCTCTGGGAGTCAGGCTGGGGCGGAGCACCACCAAGTCTCCACCTCCTGCCAAGGCCACAGAGGCCTCTCTAATGGCCTTGAGGTCATGCCCAGGCAGCCATATTGTCACAGGAATAGACAGGGTCGTAACTCGGCGGGGTCAAAAGTACAATTCCTCCCACCACCGAACCACAGTGTTATGTTAGGGCACTCCAAGAGGTCTTGTGTTTCTCAATGACTCTCAATGACTCTACTAAATTCGCTTGATAGTAAGTTCTCAGCCATTAGTTTGATCAGCCCATCTAATATTTTGTGATGAAGCTTTTCACTACACATCACCATATCTCCTTTTTAACTTTCCACACACTGGACACACAGTAACAATATTGGTACTTTATGTTTGAGTTGTAAATGTGAACCCTGGTCCCTTGTCCTCTTTCTGTAGAAAACCTTGCGGGCCATGCTGGTGTACACGCCCTGCCACTCGGTGTCTGAGCGCTCACGGCTGCAGCAGCTGCTCCGGCCTGTGGTGGAGACTATCCTTGTCAAATGTGCCGACGCCAACAGGTAAAGTCCGTCTCAAACTAACGAGTGGGATAGATATGCGAGCCTGTCAGGGGTTCACTGCAACTGCTAGTAGCTAGTGCCCTCTGTTGGGGAATACAAAATATGACATGCACTTGTTAGATCTCCCCACTGATCATACTGTATGATGTACTGTATATCAGGGGTATTCAAATAGGAGCCAGGAGGTCCAAAGCTTATTTTCTGTTCTACCTTATAATTCATTGCACCCACCGGGTGTCCCAGCTCCAAATCAATCATTGATTAGAGGGGACGAATGAAAATCAACAGTGGAACTGGCTTTGAGGTCCAGATTAGAATTTGTCTGATATACATCTTCAAGAACTGACTCAAACATGACCACCTTTTCTTGTGATATAATACTGTATTCATTAGGTTGATAGTACATGAATTAACAGATTACATTCCCCATGTCTCATTTCAATGTCTCAATTGCACAATTTGTAGTCTTTGTTAACCCAGAACTGCAATCTCGCTGGTCAGATATGTTTACGTCGTCTGTTCACGAGAGATTACAAACTGTAAAAAAAAAAAAAAATAATCAAAATTAATGAAAAGCATTAGCAGTCTACCATGGACATAAATACATTTTGAGTGGTGTTTCTCTGTGTCATGTCCAGTCGTACCAGCCAGCTTTCAGTGTCAACACTACTGGAGCTGTGTAAAGCCCAGGTAGGAGAGCTGGCCGTGGGCAGAGAGATCCTCAAAGCAGGTAAGAACTACAAATCCCATTTATCCTCGCTGAGTGTTCAGCGGAAATAGCACTATCTCTCCCCATATTACTCAAATTGATGTACAGTGGTTTGCGAAAGTATTCAACCCACTTGGCATTTTTCCTATTTTGTTGCCTTACATCCTGGAATTAAAATATTTTTTACAGTGAAACAAACAAGAAATAAGACCAATAAAATCCAACTTGAGCGTGCATAACTATTCACCCCCCAAAGTCAATACTTTGTGGGGGTGAAATTGCAGCAATTACAGCTGAAAGTCTCTTGGGGTATGTTTCTACAAGCTTGACACATCTAGCCACTGGGATTTTTGCCCATTCTTCAAGGCAAAACTGCTCCAGCTCCTTCAAGTTGGATGGGTTCCGCTGGTGTACAGCAATCTTTAAGTCATACAACAGATTCTCAATTGGATTGAGGTCTGGGCTTTGACTAGGCCATTCCAAGACATTTAAATGTATCCCCTTAAACCATTTGAGTGTGGCTTTAGCAGTATGCTTAGGGTCATTGTCCTGCTGGAAGGTGAACCTCTGTCCCAGTCTCAAATCTTTGGAAGACTGAAGCAGGTTTCAGAATTTCCCTGTATTTAACCTTCTTCCATATGTTTGGGGAATCTCCCACATGCCTTTTGGCGAACACAAAACGTGTTTGCTTATTATTTTCTTAAAAGCAATGGCTTTTTTTTCTGGCCACTCTTCCGTAAAGCCCAACGGTGTGGAGTGTACGGCTTAAAGTGGTCCTATGGACAGATACTCAATTCTCCGCTGTGGAGCTTTGCAGCTCCTTCAGGGTTATCTTTGGTCTCTTTGTTGCCTCCCTGATTAATGCCCCCTTTTGGTCAGCGGTCCTCTCCAAGTTTGTGGTGACATATTCTTTCCATTTTTTAATAATGGATTTAATGGTGCTCTGTGGGATGTTCAAAGTTTCTGATCATTTTTTATAACCCAACCCTGATCTGTACTTCTCCACAACTTTGTCCCTGACCTGTTTGGAGAGCTCCTTGGTCTTCTTGCCGCTTGCTTGGTGGTGCCCCTTGCTTAGTGGTGTTGCAGATTCTGGGGCCTTTCAGAACAGAAGTATACATACTGAGATCATGTGACAGATCATGTGACACTTAGATTGCACACAGGTGAACTTTATGTGACTTCTTATTTAGAGGCTTCATATCAAAGGGGGTGAATACATATGCACGCACCACTTTTCAGTTGTTGTTTTTTTTGTTTGTTTTTTTAATAAGTATTTTTTTCCATTTCACATTAAATCCAAATAAAAATCTATTTAAATTACAGGTTGTAATGCAACAAAATAGGAAAAACACCAAGGAAATGAATACTTTTGCAAGGCACTGTACGTGACTGTAACTCATGTCTTAACAACAGTTTACAAATTAAAAAAAGACCCAACTGACTACTCATTGTAAACGTCTCTACCTTTCTCCCAGGGTCCATCGGTATTGGCGGGGTGGACTATGTCCTGAACTGCATCCTGGGGCCCCAGACAGAGGCCAATAACTGGCAGGCCCTGATGGGCCGCCTTTGTCTGATTGACAGGCTCCTGCTAGAGTTCCCCGCCGAATTCTACCCCCACATAGTTTCCGGAGGGGACTGCCACCAGTCTCAGACCCTGGGGGAGAGGTCCGTGATTTTATAGTCATATCATATAGCCTTGAGCGCACAGCCATGAGTTGGTGACCTTGTCCTTGTATAGCTTTGTTGGTCACCTACAGTAGCTGATGACTCGAGTCTCAGGGGGAGAGGTGGAGGTGCGCCACAGGGATGAGCATTGTGCCCAGTGATATTTTGTTTTGATCATGTCGTCATGTAGCCTTGAGCTCACAGCCTTGAGTTGGTGACCTTGCAAAAAGAATTTGGTAGGTGCTTATATTTGTTCTATTTCACACATGCACAAGTGTGTATTATACATGTGTGAATTTGAGATACATTTTTTTGCGTATCCCGACTCCCCCTGAGACACCCTCGGAGAGTGGGGTCATGACCAGTCTGTCATTATCAACAGCGACCTTGGAGCAATTAGGAAAAAAGGAGGAAAATTGAAAAAGGTTCTTCTTCATAATATAACTGTTTATTATTAAATATGTTTTATGATAGCTGAAAAACAAGAACATTGATTTTTCACTGTGTTTGAGGAAGGGGAAGAGTGGACCCAAAGGTGCACAGTTCGAATCCCTCCTCAGCCAGAATTGACATTTCTAAACAACCACTTTAGTGTTCTTTTTCACATTGGTGAATTTAAGATCACCTAAGTCAGTAATGGAACGATTATGGCATAAGAGCATAATCATAAGATATAGAAGTGTTATTCTTTATTGCTGTACTATTCTCCTGTTACCTTGTTTATGCAATTAGTATCTTAAGTGATCAATTATCTCCTGCGGTTTCTTGTGGACTGCATATTACCTGATATAATTGTAAATATACTGAATGTAACGGATGTGAAACGGCTAGCTTAGTTAGCGGTGTGCGCTAAATAGAGTTTCAATCGGTTACGTCACTTGCTCTGAGACCTTGAAGTAGTAATTCCCCTTGCTCTGCAAGGGCCTCGGCTTTTGTGGAGCGATGGGTAACGATGCTTCGAGGGTGACTGTTGTCGTTGTGCGCAGAAGGTCCCTGGTTCGCGCCCGGGTATGGGCGATTAGACGGTTTAAAAGTATACTGTTACATGAACAATAACATAAACGCAACATACAGCAATTTCAAACATTTTACTAAGTTACAGTTAATAAAAGGAAATCAGTCCATTTAAATAAATTCATTAGGCATGAATCTATGGATTTCACATGACTGGGAATATAGATATCTATCTGTTGGCCACAGATAACTTAAATAAAAAGGTAGGGGTGTGGATCAGAAAACCAGTCAGTATCTGGTGTGACCACCATTTGCCTCATGCAGTGTGACACATCTCCTTTGCATAGAGTTGATCAGGCTGTTGACTTTGGCCTGTGGAATGTTGTCCCACTCTTCTTCAATGGTTGTGTGAAGTTTCTGGATATTGGCGGGAACTGGGTCACACTGTTATACACGTCGATCCAGAGCATCCCACACATGCTCAATGGGTGACCTGTCTGGTGAGTATACAGACCATGGAAGGATTGGGACATTTTTAGCTTCCAGGAATTGTGTACAAATCCTTGCAACATGGGGCCGTGCACAGGGCTGTGGCAGTCATTCATTTTTGTCAGACGGTTATTGCCATGCAAAAGACTGCTGGTCTCACAGTAATTAACTTAAACAGGTTTACCATCTTCAGGCCTCTAGCCATACAAGCCGCTGTTGCGTGCCTTTGCAACATCTACATTTTAAAAAAGGATAATAAATCAATTTAATATACACCATCACAACAAATCCATGATTTATTTTAGTCAGATCTAAAGAAACATTATGATATGAAAAGAATGTATTTCCAAAGAAGAGAATATGTGTTGGCCTACTGTAGACCTACGTTATCTGGCTCCATGCCATAGGCTGTAGGCTTGTTCATTTAGCTGACAAGATATGCTTCCCATGCCATTTTTTTATTTGATCTGATTTTATAGTAAGATGAATATAGTTGAACTTAGCTGAATAAAATAGAAAGGATATTTTTCCCATTACAGATTGACTGCGCGCATATGAAGTTGCTATGTATTGCTATAAGTGATCATTTGAAACAAGTCCTATATGCTAGATTTAGAGTTATTTGTCAACTTTAGTTGTGAATGATACAAACCTTATAATGTCTTGGAAATCAAAACATATATGGGCTGCATGGTGTGACTACAGGCTATTGATGATTGAGAAAGTAGCAAAAATGGCTTACTTTCTCATCAACTGATCATATTTTCACGCATCAGACTATTCTCAATTTGATCTAGTCTTTACTAATTATTTTTGATTCACAATGGCCAATTATCAAATGGGCCATTGCACTCAAATAGCCTAGTGAGGAGGCTGCACGCTTTCCCGCCAGTCTGTTATGTAGGCTACTTGGGTTTTATAGTGGAGCATATGCTTAATATATAATATGAGCAGCTGAGAAATAAATATAAGAACACTTACTTCACTCCATGCATCAACCACTGTTTGACGAGCATGCTCTCGCTGCTCGATCGGTGAGATTCTCCCAAACGCTATGCCATGGTCTCTCTCCAACCTTGTTCCTGCAGCTACCCTGTGCTTAGTTTGGGAAACCAAGTGTTATCTGTTCGGGAACATCAATTTTTCGCAACGAAATACGATAATACAGTCCACACTCAACAGCGATTACTCAAATGTTGGAGTATAGGCTAGACCAATTATGTACCAAAACATCTTAAATCAGTTTTATGTTTTTCTATCATACATACAGTTGAAGTCGGAAGTTTACATACATTTAGGTTGTTTTTCAACCAACTCCACAAATTTCTTGTTATTTTTTAGACCAGAGGAAAGAGTGCCACCTACTGGCCCTCCAACACCACTTCCAGCGGCAACTATAGTTTTGGATAGTCGCTTAGGACATCTAATTTGTGCATGACACAAGTAATTGTTCCAACAATTGTTTACAGACAGATTATTTTACTTATTTAAGCAGCATACCATCCTGCATACCACTGCTGGCTTGCTTCTGAAGCTAAACAGGTTTGGTCCTGGTCAGTCCCTGGATGGGAGACCAGATGCTGCTGGAAGTGGTGTTGGAGGGCCAATAGGTGGCACTCTTTCCTCTTGTCTAAAAACATATCCCAATGCCCCAGGGCAGTGATTGGGGACACTGCCCTGTGTAGGGTGCTATCTTTCAGATGGGATGTTAAATGGGTGTGGGTGTCCTGACTCTCTGAGGTCATTAAAGATCCCATGGCACTTATCGTAAGAGTAGGGGTGTTAACCCCGGTGTCCTGGTTAAATTCCCAATCCGGCCTTCAAACCATCACTGTCACCTAATAATCGCCAAATTACAATTGGCTCATTCATCCCCCTCCTCTCCCCTGTAATTTTCCCCCAGGTCGTTGCTGTAAATGAGAATGTGTTCTCAGTCAACTTACCTGGTAAAATAACGGGGGAAAAAATAAAAAATTACTGTATCACAATTCCAGTGGATCAGAAGTTTACATACACTAAGTTGACTGTGCCTTTAAACAGCTTAGAAAAGTTCAGAAAATTATGTCATGGCTTTAGAAGCTTCTGATAGGCTAATTGACATAATTTGAGTCAATTGGAGGTGTATCTGTGGATGTATTTCAAGGCCTACCTTCAAACTCAGTGTCTCTTTGCTTGACATCATGGGAAAATCAAAAGAAATCAGCCAAGACCTCAGAAAAAAAAATGTGGACCTCCACAAGTCTGGTTCATCCTTGGGAACAAATTCCAAATGCCTGAAGGTACCACGTTCATCTGTACAAACAAAACCCAAGTATAAACACCATGGGACCATGCAGCCGTCATACCGCTCAGGAAGGAGACACATTCTTTCTCCTAGAGATGAACGCACTTTGGTGTGAAAAGTGCAAATCAATCTCAGAACAACAGCAAAGGCACACTTGTGTAGATGCTGGAGTAAAACAAGTCCTATATCAACATAACCAGAAATGCCACTCAGCATGGCAGAAGCCACTGCTCCAAAACAGCCATAAAAAAACAGACTACGGTTTGCAACTGCACATGGGGACAAAGATCATACTTTTTAGAGAAATGTTCTTTGGTCTGATGAAGAAAAATAATAGAACTGTTTGGCCATAATGACCATCATTATGTTTGGAGGAAAAAGGTGGTGGCATGCAAGCCAAAGAACACCATCCCAACCGTGAAGCATGGGGGTGGCAGCATCATGTTGTGGGGGTGCTTTGCTGCAGGAGGGACTGGTGCACTTCACAAACTAGATGGCATCATGAGGTAGGAAAAGTATGTGGGTATATTGAAGCAACATCTCAAGACATCAGTCAGGAAGTTAAAGCTTGGTCGCAAATGGGTCTTCCAAATGGACAATAACCCCAAGCATACTTCCAAAGTTGTGGCAGGGACTGTAGTGCCTTAGACCGCTGCGCCACTCAGGAGCCCTTTACAGACATGTTGTGTAAGGGTTAGGGTTAGGGTTAGGGTTAGACATGTTGTGTAAGGGTTAGGGTTAGGGTTAGGGTTAGGGTTAGGGTTAGGGTTAGACATGTTGTGTCTGTATAGAATACGTAGATCATTTCAGATTATTTAAGGTTATACTGTTCAAATGAAACAGATCATTACAAATCAGCCTGTATTTTATTCACCTGAGAAGGCTTCCTTGCCAAGTTAAGGTTTGTCTTGTTGCAGATGTAACAGGGTTATATTGGTGATTCCTTTGCCACTTTATTGTTAAGCCAATGGGTTTTTGGTTTGAGTTTGTCTTGCCTTCACCTACTCAACATGGCATCTTATTGGCTGGTTTGCGTAGCTTGCTGACGAGGGGGATGTTCCAGTTAGAATCGTCCCAGTGAACAAGCACCAAACCAGCGGTAAGTTGTTGGTTGCAAAGCACTGTACATCAAAAGTGATTTTTATACTCTAAAGTGATGATTTAAATGTGCAATTTATATCAATTGTTTGTAAATGTTATTCGAACATCACACATAAGATGCAGCGGTTTTTGGAGAATATTTGTTGTGCATTTTGTTGTAAAGAATTCCCGCCAGTACTAGCTAGAAACTTACTGTGTCTTGTGAACAGGGGGAGTTCATATATTTTGTACAGTGCGTGAGTTCAGAGTTGGATGGTGAGACGTGCATTGCATGACGTTTTAGCAATTTTGTGCTGTTCCTATCAGGTACATTGTTGAAGATAGTATATTGTATATTGTAATTGTATTATTTTTGGTAACTAGCATTTAACCATCCTGTGTCACTTTACTTGGACTAAGAAAATGCACTTTATGACACTGTCATGAAGCATTATGACCATCCTGTGTCACTTTACTTACTGTCATGAAGAAATATGACCATCATAATTATACAGTATAAGCCAGATAGGTTAAACACGTACATTCTCTTATGTCAGTCATCAGTCAAAAAAGAGGGTGTCTTGTCCTGCTCCTGAAATCTACATTCCAGTCATCAGTAACTGAGCATTGGGGTAGGTACATGTCCGTGAATCTACATTCCAGTCATCAGTAACTGAGCATTGGGGTAGGTACAAGTCCGTGTGTGTTCAATGTCTGCTCAATTACAATGACAATTGAATATGGTCAATTTCAGAAAATGTACTGTTGACTACCTTACAAGTCCTCAACTTGCAGCTTCATTAAATAGTACCCGCAAAACACCAGTCTCAACGTCAACAGTGAAGAGGCGACTCCGGGATGCTGGCCTGCTTGGCAGAGTTGCAAAGAAAAAGACATATCTCAGACTGGCCATTAAAAATGGTGGTCAAAAGAACAGAGACACTGGACAGAGGAACTGGAGTTGCCTCTTCACTGTTGACTGGTGTTTTGCGGGTACTATTTAATGAAGCTGCAAGTTGAGGACTTGTGAGGCGTCTGTTTCTCAAACTAGACACTAATATACTTGTCCTCTTGCTCAGTTGGGCCTCCCACTCCTCTTTCTATTCTGGTTAGAGCCCGTTTGCGCTGTTCTGTGAAAGGAGTAGTACACAGTGTTGTACGAGATCTTCAGTTTCTTGGCAATTTCTCGCATGGAATATCCTTAATTTCTCAGAACAAGAATAGACTGACGAGTTTCAGAAGAAAGTGCTTGGCCAAGTGTTTCTGGCCATTTTGAGCCTGTAATCGAACCCACAAATGCTGATGCTCCAGATACTCAACTAATCCAAAGAAGACCAATTGTATTGCTTCTTTAATCAGAACAACAGTTTTCAGCTGTGCTAACATAATTGCAAAAAAGGTTTTCTAATGATCAATTAGCCTTTTAAAATTATCAACTAGGATGAGCTAACACAACGTGCCATTGGAACCCAGGAGTGATGGTTGCTGATAATGGGCCTCTGTACGCCTATGTAGATGTTCCATTTAAAATAACAGTAGTCATTTACAACAATAACAATGTCTACACTGTATTTCTGATCAATTTGATTGTATTTTAATGGACAAAAAACAAGGACGTTTCTAAGTGACCCCAAACATTTGAACGGTAATGTGTATATGGACACCTGCTTGTCGAACATCTCATTCCAAAATCATGGGCATTAATATGGAGTTGGTCCCTCCTTTGCTGCAATAACAGCCTCCACTCTTCTGGGAAGGTTTTCCACTAGATGTTGGAACATTGCTGCGGGGACTTCATTCAGCCTCAAGAGCATTAGTGAGGCCAATCAAGTTATTCCATGCCGATCTCGACAAACCATTTCTGTATGGACCTTGTTTTGTTGCCACAAAGTTGGAAGGCCAGAATCGTCTAGAATGTCATTGTATGCTGTAGTGTTAAGATTCCCCTTCACTGGAACTAAGGGGCTTGTCTGTCGAAACGTCGGTTATTAAATTATTGCATCTGAGCTCCTAGAGTGTGCGGCTCTCCTTTTCTTTTTCAAGTCTTTTACTCCGCTAGCCAGCACCTCACCCAAACAGGTGTGCATTTATTTCGCCTCCAAGTCAGGTGTCATGACATATTATGACATGATTAGGAATGTGTCATAACGTGTGATGGCACTAAGTGTCATGTAAAATGTTACCAGAAAGGTCCCTGCTGGCGACTTCACAATCTCACAGCACTCTCAAGCAGCTCACCCCACTACCTATCCCACACACCCGAAACCAGGAGTCAAGGGGTGATGAACTGTAGCTCTCTCTGGAACTTTCCTTAACCTGTTTTTTTTTTGTTTTTTGGTTGACAAGATCACAGCTTGGGACTTTGACACTGTGTATACTTTGTTACAAAATGCAATGACAATTTGATGGCCAGATATTATAATTAAGTTGCTGTTTACATTAGTAGTAAAGGCCTACATTTAATAACAGGTATTTCTAGTATCACAGCATGTTTTCTGGATGAACATGTAACAGTATAACTTTAGACCGTCCCCTCGCCCATACCCGGGCGCGAACCAGGGACCCTCTGCACACATCAACAACAGTCACCCACGAAGCATCGTTACCCATCGCTCCACAAAAGCCGCGGCCCTTGCAGAGCAAGGGGAACTACTAGTTCATGGTCTCAGAGCAAGTGACGTCACTGATTGAAACGCTATTTAGCGCGCACCAACGCTAAATAAGTTAGCCGTTTCACATCCGTTACAAACACACAGTTCAAATGTTATAGGCCAATGCATGTTTTTCCATTTACCATATACTTTCTGAAAGAGGTCATACCTGCCTCGGAGCTGGCCTGTTGCCCGCATCAGCAAGCCAATCCCCTGTGGTGGCAAATGTCCGCAAGCGAGACATCCACTCACTTGTGGGGCTTTTTGGACATCTGAAATTAGCAGGATGAATGACTACCACAAGAACAACTAGCAATACATGTCAAACCTAATGTAAACTGGGCTAAAATAGTAAGCCTATAAGAATGCATGGTATTATTGGAACATTTTTGGTATTCAAGCAAGTAGGCTAATCAATCACCATGGCAAATTAGTCAACAGGCTATATCAACTAGGCTATATCATGGACTGACTGATTTTAATTCATAAACAAGTACGTAAGTATATACAGTGCAATCAGAAAGTGTTCAGATCCCTTGACTTTTTCCACATTTTGTTACGTTACAGCCTTATTCTAAAATGGATTAAATAAAACATGTTCTCATCAATCTACACACAATACCCCATGACGACAAAGAGAAAATACGTTTTTAGAAATTTTTGCAAAAATAAAGAACAATACAGAAATACCACAAATAGCTCAGGTGCATCCATTGATCTTCCTTGAAATGTTTCTTCAACTGGATTGGAGTCCACCTGTGGTAAATTCTATTGATTGGACATGATTTGGAAAGGCACACACCTGTCTATATAAGGTCCCACAATTGACAGTGCATGTCAGAGCAAAAACCAAGCCATGAGTTCGAAGAAATTGTCCGTAGAGCTCCGAGACATGATTGTTGTCGAAGCACAGATCTGGGGAAGGTACCAAAAAATATCCTGTGTTCCCAAAGAACACAGTGGCCTCTATCATTCTTAAAGGGAAACCACCAAGACTCTTCCTAGAGCTGGCCACCTGGCCAAACTGAGCAATCAGGAGATTGGCCATGGAGGTGACCAAGAACCCGATGGTCACTCTGACAGAGCTCCAGAGTTCCTCTGTGGAGATGGTTGTCCTTCTAGAAGGTCCTCCCATCTCTGCAGCACTCCACCAATCAGGCCTTTATGGTAGAGTACCCAGATGGAAGCCATTCCTCTGTAAAAGGCACATGACAGCTCAAGAGTCGGCCAAAAAGGCACCTAAAGGATTCTCAGACCATGAGAAACAAGATTCTCTGGTCTGATGAAACCAAGATTGAACTCTTTGGCCTGAATGCCAAACATCACGTCTGGAGGAAACCTGGCACCATCCCTATGGTGAAGCATGTTGGAGACAACATCATGTTGTGGGGATGTTTTTCAGCGGCAGGTACTGGGAGACTAGTCAGGATCGAGGGAAAGATGAACGGAGCAAAGTCCAGAGAGATCCTTGATAAAAACCTGCTACCGAGCGCTTTAGAATCAGACTGGGACAAAGGTTCACCTTCCAACCGGACACCGACCCAAAGCACATAGCCAGGACAACGCAGGAGTGGCTTCGGGACAAGTCTCTGAATGTCCAGCCAGAGCCCGGACTTGAGCCCGATCGAACATCTCTGGAGATACCTGAAAACATCTGTGCAGCGATGCTCCCCATACAGCCTGACAGAGCTTGTGAGGATTTGCAGAGAAGAATGTGAGAAACTCCCCAAATACATGTGTGTGCCAAGCTTGTAGCGTCATACCCAAGAAGAATCAAGGCTGTAATCGCTGCCAAAGGTGCTTCAACAAAGTACTGAGTAAAGGGTCTGAATACTTACATAAATGGGGTATTGTGTGTACCTTGATGAGGTTAAAAAACATTTAATCAATTTTAGAATAAGGCTGTAATGTAACAAAATGTGAAAAATGTCAAGGAGTCTGAATACTTTCTGAATGCACTGCAGGGCATTTTACAGTAGCTATGGCTTGACAAGTTTACAACCTGAATATCAAAGCATGATTTACATTTACGCATACATTTTCATACTTTTTTTTCATGCTGGCATTGTAAGCGCCATGCTCTACCTACTGAGCAGCACAGGATTTGTAACGGTTTTCTTCCGTTGAAGGAGAGGAGGACCAAAATGCAGTGTGGTTAGTGTTCAACATGTTTAATATAGACGATATATATATATATATATATATATATATATATATATATATATAATATAGACGATAACCGAGAACACTACAAAATACAAAACAACAAATGTGAAAACCGAAACAGTCCTATCTGGTGCAATGACACAAAGACAGAAGACAACCACCCACAAAATACCCAAAGAACATGGCTGCCTAAATATGGTTCCCAATTAGAGACAACGATAAACACCTGCCTCTAATTGAGAACCAATCTAGGCAACCATAGACTTACATAAACACCTAGACTAGAAAACACCCCATAAACATACAAAACCCCTAGAACAGACTAAACACATAAATCCCCCATGTCACACCCTGACCTAACCGAAATAATATAGAAAACAAAGATAACTAAGGCCAGGGCGCGACAGGATTATCTAATTTAGCAGGCATAATCACATAATAACTAGTCAAAACAAACGTTGATAGCTCCCCCCATTGAAAGTCAATGCTATTGTAACGTTACCGAATGATATGTGTGACCTGTTTACATAGATAGCAAACATTAGCTAGATAGCTAATGAACTTAGCTAGCTGAATAGCATTTACTTAAATGGACAATAACTTAACCATGGTAATGTTAGCAGATAGCATTATATTTTTCGTGAACAGTTCTCTTACCTATGAAAAAGAGAGTTACTGTAAATGTACTATACTGTTACCATGCTAGCTAGCTAGCTAGCTTGCCAGGTAGCTAAGCTATGTAGCAGCTATTGATAGCCACAAGTTAGAGGTTACAATTTAAATTATATTGTTGGAAAACAAGTTGGCTGTGGTTAATATCAGCATTGCAGTACAATTCATGTTTTTAATCTGATAGTCCAAGAGAAAGTTGGAGAAGGTTGGCTAGCTAGCTAGCTACAGTTCTGTCTCGATCGTGCACTGTCTGGACGTCGCTCTTTTTTCCCCAAGTGGTTGAAAGAGTCATCCAATAGCGTCGCACCCCTCCATTGTTCGAAATATGGAGTGGTGTAAGGCTGTGTCCTTCTTCCAAAGAATGAGAAGCTATACATGATTGGCTTTTGAAACATGGACATGGAGATGGTGATTGGACATGGTTGACAGCCTAATGTGAGTTAAAATAGCGCCACCTGCCGCCCCGGGTCCCATTTTTACAGTTTTTGGTATGACTCGGCTGGGAATCAAACTCCCAGTCTCAGGGCGGACACTCTAACCACAAGGCCACTGAGTAGGTATAGCCTGGTATATCCTCGACCACCGAATCAAGGTCAAGACCTTTTAGACTGGAGTGCATAGCCTTTGACACATAGCCTTGACCTGGTCCATTTATCTAAATGTGCAATGCCAAACTCCTAAGGTTCTATTATATATTATCTGGGCCTTTTAGTAAACACCTCAAACTTTATTAGAAATTGTGTCCTGATTTGTAGTTTGTTATTCAGTAGTTTGGGCTATTTGTAATGTTGGTAGCATTATGGAAATGCTAAACCTTTTTTTCAAGTCATATATAATATTGGCTCATAACCACTCTCCATTCTGGAATCATACATTTGTATCTCACACAGCATTTATTGCAAAAAATTGTACACTTTCTAGGGAATAGGGAGTCATTTGAGACACAGACTTTTAAGTTGCCCTTCTCCTCTCTCCAGGTATCAGAAGCTGCTTCCCTTGCTGAGCTTCGCGCTGCAGTCCACCGACAACTCCCACTCCACGGTGGGTAAGTTGTCTCGCCGCATTTTCCTGAGTGCCGCGCGCATGGTGGCCCGAGTGCCGCATGTCTTCGTCAAACTCCTGGACATGCTTAGCATCATCAGCTCCACACACTACGCCCGCATGCGCCGCCACTTGCTCGCTATCGCAGAGGAGATGGACATCCTGGACGCCCTCAATCTGAGCCTGGAGATCATGGAGTACAGCGCCAGTGAGGCACATGAACTGGTCAGCGCCGCCTTCCTGAAGCCCTTCGCACCTCAGAACTCGCCCAACATGACCGAGAGCAACACACCAACGCATACGATTCAGCTAGCCAGTGGAAAGGGAGGGAGAGGTTGCTTTGGCAAGGTAGAGGCAAGTCCTGAGGATATAACTGAGAGGTTAGCGGCCATTTCGACTAGCACCTGGCATCCCGATATGGCAGCTCCCGCGGGCAGTGGGGCCCATGCCGGGCACCCAAAGCTCCCTGTTCGGGCACGTAACTGCCTCCTCAGCCAGTTTCTGAACTCCTCCTCTTCCAGCCAAGCCCCTAGCCTCCCCTCGCCCTCCACCTCCTTCCAGGGCCCTGACACCAATCCCAAACCCCGACCCCAGAGTTTCGGCCCCAGCAAGCTGACATCTTCTGCCTCCTCCTGCACCCCTGGCGCCCAGCGCATATTCCACCAGCAGAAGCTCTGTAGCTGCAAGGACCCTGAGAAGCAGCTCCCCTCCCCCTGCTTCACCCAGGATAGACACGTCCCCTCCAGCCAGATCCACAGACCAAAGCCCTCCCGATCCACCACCCCCGAGGGGCCCAAGGTCCTCTGCACCCCACCCACCCCAAGAGTCTCTAAGCTGGACCTCCAGTGGGAGTCGACCAGCCTTTCTACTAGCACCTCCGGAGGCGAAGGCCTCTCCACAGGGGGCCACATGGGGGGAGCCACCACCCTTATCACCAGCGAGGACAGCTGCTTCACCCCCGTGGAGGAGAAGTTATGCGCCTTGAACGCCTCAGGCGAGCTCAATTCCTCCATGGAAGACCTCCTGGAAACCTCAATATCGGCAGCCGGCGATGCCACCACCGTCACCTTCCAGTCAGAGGTGGCCGTGCTATCGCCAGAGCAAGTCGGGGACATGTCAGGGGGAGGGGGGGCTGTGGGGACGTACAGTGAGGACGTGACGCAGCACCAGAGGTGCAAGGAGAAGATGGAGGCGGAGGAGGAAGAGGCGCTGGCCGTGGTCATGGCCATGTCGGAGTCACAGGATGCGCTGCCCGTCATCCCGCAGCTACAGGTGGACAAGGACCAGGACTGCATCATCGTCCAGGCAGATGTGAGTTAATTAAAACACCCTCAGTTACTTACGTACCTATAAGACCAATTTCACAGACACAGATTTAGTGTAAAACTGGACAAAAAAATAATTTGAACTGAGAATCTTCATTAAGCTTGCTTCTTAGTCCAGGTCCGGCAAATTAACCAATAAGGGTTTAGACTTAACAATATAAGGTCGAGTAGACATAATAACTGGCAGTTGAGTAGGGAACATTGTTACACCAAAGCTCGTAGACTTCATCTGAATCATATCATACATATCAACCTGTTGACTGGTAAACCGTATTATAAACTGGTTAGTTTGGGTCCTGGATGCTGATTGGTTTAAACAGAATTTCCGCCTTGTGTATATCAGACAATATACCACGGGTATGACACAAAAATACTTGCTTACTGTTTTATTTAGGTTGGTAACCAGTTTATAATAACAATAAGGCAACTCAGGTTGTGGTGTATGGCCAATATACCACGGCTAAGAACAGCCCTTAGCTGTGGTATATTGGCCAATATACAACAAGCCTTATTGCTTAAATAAACCATGATTTACAAATATTGAATATTAATATTGAGCCTCGAAAACAACGAGACATAAACATCTTAAAGCACTTTAAGATGCAGGCACAATAACATATCAGACAGCAAAAGTATTTTTAACCACAGGAGAAAGACTAGTAGGATGGAAAACATGAAATGCTGTCAGTATGGTGAAAGTAAGTTGCTGACTAAAGCACTTTTCTGGCATCTGCCCTGCTCGTGCTACACTGAACGTCCCAGAAATACTAACTGCTGATAGGCTAACATAATGCAGTCTGGCATGACCTTGACCAATAACAACTAAAGAAGTTTGGGTCTTGTGAATAGGAGGCTGAACTGCCAATGTAGAAAGCACTAAATAGCTGACTGAAGCTGGCCATTTTTTACAATGGCCGTCTCAGTCACCAGATCTCAACCTAATTGGACACTTATGGGAGATTCTGGAGCGGCGCCTGAGACAACGTTTTCCACCACCATCAACAAAACACCAAATTATGGAATTTCGTGTGGAAGAATGATGTCGCATCGCTCCAATAGAGTTCCAGAATCTATGCTGAGGAGCATCGAAGCTGTTCTGGCTTGTGGTGCCCAACGCCCTGTTAAAACCCTTTATGTTGGGATTTCTTTATTTTGGCAGTTAATTGTATGTGTATAGGCAATAGGCCCAGGCCACGTTCAGTCGACAGACGTGAAACGTTGCAGATAGAAACGTCATAAATAGAACTGACCTGATTCCTGGCTACATGTCAGAAATGCATGTTTGATCTACATAATATCTATCTGAGTGTTCCACAACATTGTATCCTGCCCTGGTATGGGATGGCATACTGACATGGTGTCTTCTATGGTTCCCCAGACCCCAGAGACTCTGACTGGCCTTACTAAAGCAAAGCAGCCCTACAGGGAGGGCCACGAGTGGCTGAAGGGCCAGCAGATTGGCTTGGGGGCCTTCTCCTCCTGCTACCAGGCCCAGGATGTGGACACTGGCACCTTGCTGGCAGTCAAACAGGTGAGAAGAGGAGACACATACAAGGCAATCAGAGATCCTATCCTAGGGCTGATTCTCCTATGATGAATTCCAAACAACCCCAATGTACTCCTGTTGATATGATAGAAATGGATAGGTATGAGCAAAATTGTGAAAATTCATCCTAGCCGTTCAGAGGGCAAGGGGGACCTATTACCATATTTTCTATACCGATTCAATTCTTTCAGATCTGCAGGAGTGTCTAGGATTGGGAGCTAGGTGTTGTTTCTAGGTAGGCACTATGGATTCCATTTCAGAGTTAATTCAATTTTAACAAGTGACATCAAACTGAGATGTATCCCTTAAAGAGAATGTCCAGATCATTCATCCCATGAGTGTGTGTGTCCTCTCCATCTAGGTGACGTATGTGAGGAACACATCGTTGGAGCAGGAGGAGGTGGTGGAGGCTCTGAGGGAGGAGATCCGGATGATGGCCCACCTCAACCACCCCAACATAATCCGCATGCTGGGGGCCACCTGCGAGAAGAGCAACTACAACCTGATGGTAGAGTGGATGGCCGGTAAGTGCCTTTGATGATGACACATCCAACGTTGAAAAAACGTTTCCCGCTTTCATCCTTTGTTCAATTCAAATCAATCCAGTTTGATTTAGATGGTTTTTAATCTAATTTAATAGATTATTGTTTTCTGCTTTGTAACTTTGTGACATGATCATTAATTATTTATTTTTTAACTTTTCAAAATGTATAGTATTAATTGAACTTGTATTACCAATGAGAGAACTTTCAAGTTATGGGATGAATATGTATCAGCTGCAATAACTTCATGTAACTAATTAAGAAATTCTAGAAGTTTAACGTCATAATAGATATTGTAACTTCTGACCCTATCCCTCCTACTATGAAACATTGTCCTCCCTCCTATAACAATCACACTGTTGCTCCCTTAGAAATAGAATGACTAGGTTATAGTAATTCTATCTCTATGGTTTATCCTCTCTATGTTCTGTCCAGGTGGGAGTGTGTCCCATCTCCTTAACAAGTACGGGGCCTTCAAGGAGGCTGTGATCATCAACTACACGGGGCAGCTGCTCCGAGGCCTGGCCTACCTCCATGAGAATCAGATCATCCACAGAGACATAAAAGGTGAGTGCACACACACACACACACACACACACACACACACACACACACACACACACACACACACACACACACACACACACACACACACACACACACACACACACACACACACACACACACACACACACACACACACTCAACCTCCAGCACATAGGAAATCCCTGCTGAAATTGTGCTGCCATTTACAGAGCTGAAGGAAGGGGGATGGCAAGCCCATATGTGCTAGACCCATGACACAAACAAATTCATTCATGTGTTCCACGTTTTAGCTTTTGACTGTGGGGGCTTACTATAATAAGGGCTTGGGATTCTTACAGGACATCCTATCTCTTCAATAACTACCCTTCCCCATCTCCACTCTCTCTCTCCCCCAGGTGCCAACCTGCTGATTGACAGCACAGGTCAGAGGCTGCGTATAGCCGACTTTGGGGCTGCTGCCAGACTGGCCTCTAAGGGCACTGGAGCAGGGGAGTTCCAAGGCCAACTCCTGGGAACCATCGCCTTCATGGCCCCCGAGGTAAACATGGATGACAGAGAGAGACTAAATCTGTGTCAGAATTAGCACTCTCTTCCCGGCATTTAGTGCACTAATTTTGACCAGAGCCACAGAGCATTTCAGACACACACACTGTGTACAAGTGATGGCTGACATGAAGCTTGTGAGCATAAAGCTAGAAAATTCTGCCACTTAAACGAATGCCCTAAGATCAAAACCTCTCAGTACTCTGTATCCTGTTTGTGGAGAGGATCTGAAAGAGAAAGAAGAAACAGAGGCAGAAGCAGTAGCCTTCTGTGGGGTCTGTTTTTTAAAGAGGTCCCTGAGGTCCACTTTAGTTCAGTTCCCCAGCAGACACGTGATTCTGAATGGCCTGCATAATGACGGCTGTGTTTCGCCACGAAAGAAAATCTTGGTCGGAAACCATTGACATTTAAATATCCTACCCCAAACACAAGATAGAAAGATTTGGCCTCAGAATTTTTACATTTATTATTTCACCTTTATTTAACCAGCTAGGCTAGTTGAGAACAATTTCTCATTTGCAACTGCGACCTGGCCAAGATAAAGCATAGCAGTTCGACACTTACAACAACACAGAGTTACACGTGGAATGAACAAAACATACAGTCAATAATTCAGTATGGATGTGCAAGTAGAGATACTGTGGTGCAAAAGGAGCTAAATAAATAAATACAGTATGGGAATGAGGTAGATCGATGGGCTGTATACAGATGGGCTATGAACAGGTGCAGTGATCTGCGAGCTGCTCTGACAGCTAGTTCTTAAAGCTAGTGAGGGAGATGGGAATCTCCAGCTTCAGTGATTTTTGCAGTTTGTTCCAGTCAGTGGCAGCAGAGAACTGGAAGGAAAGGCGACCACAGGAGGAATTGGCTTTGGGGGTGACCAGTGAGATAGACCTGCTGGAGCGTGTGCTACAAGTGGGTGCTGCTATGGTGACCAGAAAGCTGAGAGAGGGCGGGGCTTTACCTACCAGAGACTTGAAGATAACCTGGCGACGAGTATGAAGGGTATGTTTGGCTGCATGAGTGAAGGAAGCTTTGTTGCGAAATAGGAAGCCGATTCTAGATTTAATTTTGGATTGGAGATGCTTAATGTGAGTCTGGAAGGGGAGTTTACAGTCTCGCCAGACACCTAGGTATTTGTAGTTGTCCACATATTCTAAGTCAGAGCCGTCCAGAGTAGTGATGCTGGATGGGCAGGCAGGTGCGGGCAGCGATCGGTTGAAGAGCATGCATTTAGTTTTACTTGCATTTAAGAGCAGTTGGAGGCCACGGGGAAGGAGAGCTGTAATGACATTGAAGCCTGTCTGGAGGTTAGTTAACACAGTGTCCAAAGAAGGGCCAGAAGTATACAGAATGGTGTTGTCTGCATAGAGGTGGATTAGAGAATCACCAGCAGCAAGAGCAACATCATTGATGTATACAGAGAAGAGAGTCGGCTCGAGATTTGAACCCTGTGGCACCCCCATAGAGACTGCCAGAGGTTCGGACAACAGGCCCTCCGATTTGACACACTGAGCTTTATCAGAGAAGTAGTTGGTGAACCAGGCAAGGCAATCATTTGAGAAACCAGGGCTGTTGAGTCTGCCAATAAGAATGTGGTGATTTACAGAGTCTTGGCCAGGTCGATGAATACAGCTGCACAGTAATGTCTCTTAACAATGGCGGTTATAATATCCTTAAGGACCTTGAGCATGCCTGAGGTGCACCCATGACCAGCTCGGAAACCAGATTGCATAGCGGAGAAGGTAAGATGTGATTCAAAATGGTCAGTAATCTGTTTGTTAACTTGGCTTTCGAAGACCTTAGAGAAGCAGGGTAGGATAGATATAGGTCTGTAGCTGTTTGGGTCTAGAGTGTCTCCCCCTTTGAAGAGGGGGATGACCGCGGCAGCTTTCCAACCTTTGGGAATCTCAGATGATACAAAAGAGAGTTTGAACAGGCTGGTAATAGGGGTTGCCAGATTGTCTAGCCCGGCTGATTTGTAGGGGTCCAGATTTTGCAGCTCTTTCAGAACATCAGCTATCTGGATTTGGGAGAAGGAGAAATGGTGGGGGCTTGGGCGGGTTGCTGTGGAGGGTTCCAGGCAGTTGACCGGGGTAGGGGTAGCCAGGTGGAAAGCATGGCCAGCTGTAGAGAAATGCTTATTGAAATTCTCAATTATAGTGGATTTGTCGGTTGTAACAGTGTTTCCTAGCCTCAGAGCAGTGGGCAGCTGGGAGGAGGTGTTCTTATTCTCCATGGACTTTACAGTGTTTCCTAACCTCAGAGCAGTGGGCAGCTGGGAGGAGGTGCTCTTATTCTCCATGGACTTTACAGTGTTTCCTAGCCTCAGAGCAGTGGGTAGCTGGGAGGAGGTGCTCTTATTCTCCATGGACTTTACAGTGTTTCCTAGCCTCAGAGCAGTGGGTAGCTGGGATGAGGTTCTCTTATTCTCCATGGTTACAGTGTTTCCTAGCCTCAGAGCAGTGGGTAGCTGGGAGGAGGTGTTCTTATTCTCCATGGACTTTACAGTGTTTCCTAGCCTCAGAGCAGTGGGTAGCTGGGAGGAGGTGCTCTTATTCTACATGGACTTTACAGTGTTTCCTAACCTCAGAGCAGTGGGTAGCTGGGAGGAGGTGTTCTTATTCTCCATGGACTTTACAGTGTTTCCTAACCTCAGAGCAGTGGGCAGCTGGGAGGAGGTGCTCTTATTCTCCATGGACTTTACAGTGTTTCCTAGCCTCAGAGCAGTGGGTAGCTGGGAGGAGGTGTTCTTATTCTCCATGGACTTTACAGTGTTTCCTAGCCTCAGAGCAGTGGGTAGCTGGGAGGAGGTGTTCTTATTCTCCATGGACTTTACAGTGTCCCAGAACTTTTTTGAGTTTGTACTGCAGGATGCAAATTTCTGTTTAAAAAAGCTATCCTTAGCTTTCCTAACTGCCTGTATATATTGGATCCTAACTTCCCTGAAAAGTTGCATATCACGATGCAAATCGATGCAAATCGAACACCACAGGATGTTTTTGTGCTGGTTAAGGGCAGATAGGTCTGGAGTGAACCAAGGGCTATATCTATTCTTGGTTCTACATTTTTTGAATGGGGCATGCCTATTTAAGATGGTGAGGAAGGCGCTTTTTAAGAATAACCAGGCATCCTCTACTGTCGGCATGAGGTCAATGTCCTTCCAGGATACCCGGACCAGGTCGATTAGAAAGGCCTGCTCGCAGAAGTGTTTTAGGGAGTGTTTGACAGTGATGAGGAGAGGTCTTTTGCTCGCAGACCCATTACGGATGCAGGCAATGAGGCAGTGATCGCTGAGATCTTGGTTGAAAACAGCAGAGGTGTATTTGGAGGATGAGTTAGTTAGGATGATATCTATGAGGGTGCCCGTGTTTACAGATTTGGGGTTATATCTGGTAGGTTCATTGATAAATTGTGTGAGATTGCGGGCATCAAGCGTAGATTGTAGGATGGCCTGGGTGTTAAGCATGTCCCAGTTTAGGTCACCTAGCAGCACGAGCTCAGAAGATAGATGGGGGGGCAATCAAATCACATATGGTGTCGAGGGCACAGCTGGAGGCAGAGGGAGGTCTGGTAGCAAGCGGCAACGATGAGAGACTTGTTTCTGGAAAGCTACATTTTTAGTAGAAGCTCAAATTGTTTGGGTACAGACCTGGATAGTAAGACAGAACTCTGCAGGTTATCTTTGCAGTAAATTGTAACACCGCCCCCTTTGGCAGTTCTATCTTGTCAGAAAATGTTATAGTTAGGGATGGAAATTTCAAGGTTTTTGGTGGTCTTCCTAAGCCAGGATTCAGACACGGCTAGGACATCCGGATTGGTGGAGTGTGCTAGGGCAGTGAATAAAACAAACTTAGGGAGGAGGCTTCTAATGTTAACATGCATGAAACCAAGGCTTTTACGGTTGCAGAAGTCAACAAATGAGAGAGCCTGGGGGATGGGAGTGGAGCTAGGCACTGCAGGGCCTGGATTAACCTCTACATCACCAGAGAACAGAGGAGGAGTAGGATAAGGGTACGGCTAAAGGCTAACAGAACTGGACGCCTAGTACGTTCAGAACAGAGTGTATAAGGAGCAGATTTCTGGGCACAGTAGAATATATTCCAGGCATAATGTACAGACAAAGGTATAGTAGGATGTGAATACAGTGGGGGTAAACCTGTGCATATAGTGATAATGAAAGAGATATTGTCTCTAGAAATAGCATTTAAACCAGGTGATGTCACTGCGTGTGTGGGGGGTGGAACTAAATTGTTAGCCGAGTCGTGTTGAGCAGTGCTAGAGGCTCTACGGTGAAATAAAACAATAGTTACAAACCAGAACAGCAATCGACACGGCATGGTGACGTTAGGGAAAGGCATGCATGGCCGGGTGATCATACAAGTCCAGTGCGTGGCTTCAAGCGGCATTGAAGCCATAGTCATGAAGTGTGTGGCTTCAAGCAGCTAGCGGCATTGAAGCCATAGTCATGAAGTGTGTGGCTTCAAGCAGCTAGCGGCATTGAAGCCATAGTCATGAAGTGTGTGGCTTCAAGCAGCTAGCGGCATTGAAGCCATAGTCATGAAGTGTGTGGCTTCAAGCACCTAGCGGCATTGAAGCCATAGTCATGAAGTGTGTGGCTTCAAGCAGCTAGCGGCATTGAAGCCATAGTCGTGATAAAGAATGAAGAAAGAGAGCAACTAAATACAGACCCAAAAAAACATGATGGGAGGCTCCGTGATAAATGTAACTTGTTGGCCTAGTCACATTCTTTGGTTTGACATTGTGTCCATCCACCAAAAATAAGTCTGTTGTGTAACTGTGCCACCGCTCAATAATACCCAGTCAAGTGCTGTAAAACAATGGCTTGCCATTTCAGTCCATTCTGCTGCTATTTGCACATTAAAGACTATGAATGGAGAAGAGTTAAGTGTGCGTGTGTAGTGGGTGCGTGCATTAAATGCTTAAATTCAATAAACAATGTATTTGTCCATATGTTGACACCTTCAGTGTATGGTTGACTCTGTAGGTGCTACGTGGACAGCAGTACGGCCGGAGCTGTGATGTGTGGAGTGTGGGCTGTGCCATCATCGAGATGTCGTGTGCCAAGCCCCCCTGGAACGCAGAGAAACACTCCAACCATCTTGCCCTCATATTCAAGGTAGCGTCAATACAAGTAGTGTGGTCCTGTATGGCTCAGTTGGTAGAGCATGGCGCTTGAAATGGGTTTGATTCCTGGGGCCACCCAATGTGAAAAATGTATGACTATAAGTCTCTTTGAATAAAAGTGTCTGCTGAAGGGCATTTATTATTGTTATAATAAAAGCCACAAAGTTAGGATTTTAAGGAAACCATGTCCAGTCACTTAGATATGTGATCAATTTGTCTTCAGGACCAGAAATAGCCTATATCTCGACATTATATTGTTGGTCATTAGCATTATCATTGAATATGCGACACAAAAAACTGCACAATCAGTGTTTTCCCCAACTAGATGGAGTTGTCACTCTCTGCTTGTAAGTCTGAACTGAGATAATTCATAGAATATACTGTCACAACATTACTTTATATTGATTGATGTACACACATATAGCTGTAAAGACTCACGTATAGTTGTAAAAGACATACAGTACTCTAGTGACTTCATAAAGCATTCATACCCCTTGACTTGTTCCACATTTTTTTGTGTTAGAGCCTGAATTCAAAATGGATTAAATATTTGTTTTTCCTCTCACCAATACCCCATAATGACAAAGTGAAAACATGTTTTTAAAAATGTTTGCTAATTTATTGAAAATTAAATACAGAAATATCTATATATTATATTCTATATTCAGACACCTAAGTCAATACTTCATAGAAACACTTCCGGCAGCGATTACAGTCTTGAATATTTCTTAAGTCTCTAAGACCTTTCCACTGGATAGTGCAACATTTGCTCAATATTCTAAAAAAAAGTATTCATTCTCTGTCAAATTGGTTGTTGCTAGACAACAACTTTGCCACTCAGGAACATTCACTGTCTTCTTGGTAAGCAACTCCAGTGTAGATTTGGCCTTGTGTTTTAGGTTTTTCTCTTGCTGAAAAGTTCATTAATCTCCCAGAGTCTGATGGAAAGCAGACTGAACCATGTTTTCCTCCAGGATTTTGCCTGTGCTTAGCTCCATTCCATTATTTTTTTTATCCTGAAAAACTCCCCAGTCCTTAAGACTTACAAGCATACCCATAACTATACTTGAAAATATGGGGTGTGGTACTCAGTAATGTGTTGTATTGGATTTGCCCCAAACATAACACTTTGTATTCGGGACAAAAAGTGAATTCCTTTGCCACATGTTATGCAGTATTACTTTAGTGCCTTGTTGCAAACAGAATGCATGCTTTGGAATATTTTTATTCTGTACAGGCTTCCTTCAATTTCACTTTGTCAATTAGGTTATTATTGTGGAATAACTGAAATGTTGTTGATCCATCCTCAGTTTTCTACTGTCACAGCCATTACACTGTAACTGTTTTAAAGTCACCATTGGCCTCTTTCCGGCAGTTAGGAAGGACGCCCGTATCTTTGTAGTGACTGGGTGTATTGATACAACATCCAAAGTGTAATTAATAACTTCACCGTGCTCAACGAGATATTCAATGTCTGCTTTTTAACATTTTTACCCATCTACCGATAGGTGCCCTTATTTGCGAGGAATTGGAATACCTCCCTGGTTTTTGTGGTTGAATCTGTGTTTTAAAATGTACTGCTTCACTGAGACCTTACAGATAATTGTTAAGGTCATATTGAAAAACATAATTCCACATAATTCCACTTTCAGGCAGAATTTTATGAGATTTGAGAACATATTGTGAGTGATTTTAGATCATTCCTCTATGCAGAGTCTTTCCAGATCCTTGATATCCTTCGCCTGCGCTGATGGACTGCCCGGCAGGTAGCCTAGTGGTTAGAGCGTTGGGCCAGTACCTGAAAGGTTGCTGGATTGAATCCCTGAGCTGACAAGGTACAAATCTGTCGTTCTGCCACTGAGCAAGGCAGTGAACCCACTGTTCCCTGCTGCCGAGGACGTGGATGTTGATTATGGCAGCCCCCCGCACCTCTCTGATTGAGAGGGGTTGGGTTAAATGTGGAAGACAAATTTCAGTTGAATCCATTCAGTTGTACCACTGACTACTACCACTGACCCCCTTTCTTCAATTCAAATCACAGGTTTTCAATAACCAGGTTTCTATCCAACCTTTTTATGCGAGTAAAGTACATTTCGGATATAAAATGTCATGACAAGCTTGATGGGATCAGCAATTTTGACAGTAAACTTTCCACATATTGACCCCCAAAAATACCCTAGAAAAGGTGGGATAATTTTTATGTGAGAAATAAAAACGCTTTATATGCAAACATTGATATAACAACCATCATATTGAAGTAAATTCGAGCCACAGAGTGATATTGTCTGGTCCTCCCACTATGACTTTGGAAAGCATGCAGTTTATTAGTCTGCAGATTAAATAAATGATGATGAACTTCACAGGGTAATGAGCTTCACACTCCTTTCCAATAAATATCTTATTCTGGTGACATGATGATTGATGCATGGCTGTCCATAATAATCTCATCATGTTCAGTTGAAGTCGGAAGTTTACATACACCTTAGCCAAATACATTTAAACTCAGTTTTTCACAATCCCTATTTAATCCTAGTAAGAATTCCCTGTCTTAGGTCAGTTAGGATCACCACTTTATTTTAAGAATGTGAAATGTCGAGAGAATGTAATAGTAGAGAGAATGATTTATTTCAGGTTTAATTTTATTTCATCACATTCCCAGTGGGTCAGAAGTTTACATACACTCAATTAGTATTTCGTAGCATTGCCTTCAAATTGTTTAACTTAGGTCAAACATTTTGGGTAGCCTTCCACAGGCTTCCCACAATAAGTTGGGTGAATTTTGGCCCATTCCTCTTGACAGAGCTGGTGTAACTGAGTCAGGTTTGTAGGCCTCCTTGCTCAAACAAGCTTTTTCAGTTCTGCCTGCACATTTTCTACAGGATTGAGGTCAGGGCTTTGTGATGGCCACTCCAATACCTTTACTTTGTTGTTCTAAGGCCATTTTGCCACAACTTTGGAAGTATGATTGGGGTAATTGCCCATTTGGGAAGATCCGTTTGCGACCAAGCTTTAACTTCCTGACTGATGTCTTGAGATGCTGCTTCAATATATCCACATATTTTCCCTCCTTCATGATGCCATTTATTTTGTGAAGTGCAGCAGTCCCTCCTGCAGCAAAGCACCCCCACAACATGATGCTCCCACCCCTGTGCTTCAGGGTAGAGATGGCGTTCTTTGGCTTGCCCCCTTTTTCCTCCAAACATAATGATGGTCATTTTGGCCAAACAGTTCTATTTTTCTATCTAGTTCTATCAGACCAGAGCATTTCTCCAAAAAGTATTGCAAACCGTAGTCTGGCGTTTTATGGCGGTTTTGGAGCAGTGGCTTCTTCCTTGCTGAGCGGGCTTTCAGGTTATGTCGGTAAAGGACTCGTTTTACTGTCGATATACAGTGGGGAGAACAAGTCTTTGATACACTGCCAATTTTGCAGGTTTTCCTACTTTTAAAGCATGTAGAGGTCTGTCATTTTTATCATAGGTACACTTCAACTGTGAGAGACGGAATCTAAAACAAAAATCCAGAAAATCACATTGTATGATTGTTAAGTAATTAATTAGCATTGCGCCAAATACTAAAAATATTTAATGTTCATGAAATCACAAGTGCAATATAGCAAACCACAGCTTAGCTTGTTGTTAATTTCTTATGGTATAGGGGACGGTTGCGTCCCACTTGGGAAAAAAACAGGGAAAATGCAGCGTGGCAAATTCAAAAAAATTCTATAAAAATCAAACTTTCATTAAATCACACATGTAAGATACTAAATTAAAGATACACTCGTTGTGAATCCAGCCAACATGTCAGATTTTTAAAAGGTTTTTCGGGGAAAGCATAAGAAGCTATTATCTGATGATAGCACAACAGTAAACAAAGAGGTTAGCATATTTCAACCCTGCAGGCGCAATACAAAACGCAGAAATAAAATATAAAACATGCCTTACCTTTGACGAGCTTCTTTTGTTGGCACTCCAATATGTCTCATAAACATCACAATTGGTCCTTTTGTTCGATTAATTCCGTCCATATATATCCAAAATGTCAATTTATTTGGCGCGTTTGATCCAGAAAAAAACAGCTTCCAAAATGCGCAACGTCACTGAAAAATATTTCAAGTTTCCAAAATATTTCAAAAGTTGCCTATAAACTTTGCCAAAATATTTCAAAGTACTTTTGTAGTTACTTTTTTAAACATTAATAATCGATTAAATTGAAGAAGGATCTATCTGTTTTCAAGTCTTGGCCAACTCTCAACAGCGTTACCCTTTTCCAGGATGGCCCTACTTCTTCATTGCACAAATGAATAACCTCAAACAAATTCCAAAGACTGGTGACATCCAGTGGAAGCGGTAGGAACTGAAAACAAGTTCCTAAGAAATATGGTTTGCCAATGAGATCTCAGTGAACAGACAGAGACCTAAAAAAAAATGTGAATGGTTAGTCCTCGGGGTTTTGCCTGCTACATAAGTTCTGTTATACTCACAGACATGATTCAAACAGTTTTAGAAACTTTGGGGTGTTTCCTATCCAAATCTCTACTAATAATATGCATATCTTATATTCTTGGCATGAATAGCAGGAAGTTGAAATTGGGCACGCTATTTATCCAAAAGTGAAAATTCTGCCCCCTATACCTTTAGAAGTTAATCCACCTGGCGTGTCAGATTTCCATAAAGCTTTTCGGCGAAAGCATAACAAGCATTTATGTAAGAACATCTCTCTCAGTAGACAAAATATTACAAACAGCTAGCAGCCTAGCTGTTTGGTCACGAAAGTCAGAAAAGCAATCAATTAAATCGCTTACCTTTGATGATCTTCGGATGTTTGCACTCACGAGACTCCCAGTTACACAATAAATGTTCCTTTTGTTCCATAAAGATTATTTTTATATCCAAAATACCTCCATTTGTTTGGCGCATTATGTTCAGAAATCCACAGACTCGAGCGGTCACGACATCGCAGACGAAAATTCCAAATAGTATCCGTAAAGTGCGTAGAAGAAAGATGTCAAATGTTTTTTATAATCAATCCTCAGGTTGTTTTTACAATATATTATCGATAATATGCCAACCGGAATGTAGCTTCTTCCATAGTCGAGAGAGAGAAAATGGCTGTTGCGCATGAAAAACTCTGCTGGCACCCAGCCATCCACTGACGTGATGGGTTCTTTCTCGCTAATTCTTCAAAATAAAAGCCTGAAACTACGTCTAAAGACTGTTCACAGCTTGAGGAAGCCATAGGAAAATAAATCTGGTTGATATCCCTTTAATTGGAGGCAAGGCATCCAATGGAACAGAGAGTTTTCAGGAAAAACAGCACTTCCTTGTTTGATTTTCCTCAGGTTTTCGCCTGCAATATCAATTCTGTTATACTCACAGACAATATTTTGACAGTTTTGGAAACTTTAGAGTGTTTTCTGTCCTAATCTGACAATTATATGCATATTCTAGTTTCTGGGCCTGAGAAATAGGCAGTTTCAAATGGGTACGTTTTTTAGCCAAAAATGAAAATACTGCCCCCTACGCTCAAGAAGTTAAAATTAAGATGGATCTATAGGATAAGTTGTTTGTTTTTATTAAAACAAAATATCAACAGGATAAGGCCATGGGTATCAAATTGACACATTGAGGCTCCTGTTAGGTCTGTAAATTTGTCGTAATCGACAGGCTATAAAT
This sequence comes from Oncorhynchus keta, assembly GCF_023373465.1. Lineage (NCBI taxonomy): Eukaryota > Metazoa > Chordata > Actinopteri > Salmoniformes > Salmonidae > Oncorhynchus > Oncorhynchus keta. Next base: position 357,548 of record NW_026290910.1, read on the forward strand.
GGTGGGGGCCTATGTGAAAATGATAACTACCAATAATAATGAAAAGGGGGGAAAATAAAGATAAAAGTTTAGTAGGCATAGGTTAGGCTATAGGGCCTATCCCTCTCTCAGCTAAAACAAAATTAATTCAAATTAGACGGCTATGATGACATTTAGCGGGGCGGGTGGGTCATTGGATGTCGGCTATATGTCGTCTTACCTCCTTTAGTAATAACAGTAATCACTTTTAATCATTGGTCCATTTCTCAGTGGCCAGCATTGTCCTTCAAAAAATATTTTGCCCTCTTCAGGAGTTTTGAAGTGTAGCAGGGCTCCTTGGTGAAGAATCCTGAGCTTGTTTTGGTATTTGAATCCCATAAAGATGCCTCAGTCAATGGAGTATTTCTTCACCATTATATAAGGTAGCATTGTTTAAAGTGGCTAGTCAAATTCCCATTATTAAAATGGCTCTGCGCTTTCGCCGTATACCAGTGGACAGATCTTGGTGTAAGGTGAGTTTGACATTACCCACTGTAATGGTGTTGATTTTTGTCGCCTGTAGGACTCGTTCCTTGTTGGTGAATCTCAGGAAACATATGGTGATTGGGCACGGTTGTTGTCTGGCTGCTGGTGGGGGCCTTAGTGCTCCGTGAGCTCTCTCCAGTTCTATGGGCCTGTCGGTGGACAGGTGGAGCCACTCAGGAAGTTTGTCTTGCAGGTAGCGGATCAGTGGAATGTTTAGCTCTTCTTTTTTGGCCACAATTATTCCTTCGCCCCCTATTTTCCAGATCCTCTGTTTTCTCCTCCAGATGCTCTATTTTCTATTTAGCAGATGCTATTGTTTCCATGGCATCTGCCAGTGACTTTTCCACGGATAGGATTCGCCCCTCTGCCTCATCCAGGTGGCCCGTGTTGATGCTTATCTTGTTGTTGATGTCAGGCAGGGCATTTTCCAGGGTTGTCACCTTGCCCCCTATCACTCTGAGCTGAGATCATTTTGATCTAATTTGATGTTGAGTTCTGTACGTTGGGATCTTAGCTCAGAAAGGAATCTTCAACAGAGTGCGAGGTTGGCAGTTGTTGGCCCTCGTGAGGGGACGGGTCCTCTTGCTCCTAGCTAATGGCACTATCTTTTTCTGAAGCTAGCTGTTTCTTGGAGGCTTTTTCCACGGCTATTGGTCGAGTCTGGGTAAAAATGTCACCTGTAATGCCGCCTTTTGTAGCCTCCATGATTTTTTACTAGAGCTAATGGAGTTTTTAACTTGAAGTGGGGGTAAGATTAAGAATTGGAAACTAATTGTGCGGAGCTCTTAGTTCATGCGGCCATCTCGTTCAAGGGTCACGGGATCCCCCTATAGCTCAGTATTTCAATTGTTTATTTTATACAGTCATTTTTGCTCATCTTTATCAAGGGTGTCAATAATTTCTGGACCCCACTGTATATACAGCTGAAAAAGCACCCTATTGGCCTTCCTCTTTCATCCAAAGTCCTTGTGGTTGATTGGGTTTCTACAGTATCATAACTTCACCCTCAACTCCTCTCTCCCTCTCCCCCAGATTGCGAGTGCCACCTGTGCACCCTCCATCCCTCCCCAGCTGACTGCGGGCCTGAGGGACGTCACCCTGCGCTGCCTGGAGCTGCAGCCCACGGACCGTCCCCCCTCCAGGGAACTCCTCAAGCACCCCATCTTCCGTCTCAACTGGTAGTCCCCAACATCCTCCCCCAGTCCACTACCCTCCCTATCCCAAAGCTTCCGTATGGAAATACTACTGAAGGCCTAGCCAAGCCTGCTTTCTCTCCTCCTCTAAACGCTTCCAATCAGACCAACCTCCCTAACCGCTACCATTACCACCTTCCTTGCACCCCAGACCCTCCCCAGTCAAGAGTGGAGGGCCTGGGATGGACAGTAGTATCTGGGCCCTCCTCTCACCCTCCCTTCTACTATGGACTCAAACTGCTGTATCTTAGCACAAAATGCAAAAAGCAAGTCGCAAAATCTCTACTACGTAAATGGTGCATTCTTAGTCACAGGGCCATGTTGGTATACTGTAGTCTGTATTGCTCTTCAAGGCTTTATTCTGGTAATGAAATGGTTCCTTAAGCACTTCCGTAGCCATTTTGCAGTGCCGCAAAGGTTTCAAGAAGTTATTCCCATTTTAACCCGTGAGTCAAAATTAAGTCCTTAGAACCACAAATGGAAGACGATGGAGTAAAGATGGTTTTTATCACTTGTGTTGTATAGTCTGGTCATAAGTCTCAGAAGAAAATCATAATGAAGTGGTTTAATCGGTTGATTTTGTGCATAACTGCGTTTCTACAAAGATGCCGTTAAAATGTGCATTTTACTGTTGGACCATCAAGCTTAGTCGAATAATCATGAAGATCACTTCAGTGTTTCAGGGATTAGTGACATATCTAACAGAAACTTTGCTAGTTTGGCTTAACACTGAATGTGAACGCTTATGATGCCGGTATTTGTCTGAACTGTTTTTTTGTTTTTAAGATTTTGTTTTTAAGACATGAAAAGACATAAAACGTTTTAGAACACCTACTCATTCAAGGGTTTGTCTTTATTTTTAGTATTTTCTACATTGTAGAATAATAGTGAAGACATCAACACTATGAAATGACACATATGGAATCATGTAGTAACCAAAAAAGTGTGAAACATATCAAAATATATTTTCTTCAAAGTAGCCACCCTTTGACTTGATAATAGCTTTGCACACTCTTGGCATTCTCTCAACCAGCTTCATGAGATGGTCACCTGGAATGCATTTCAATTAACAGGTGTGCCTTGTTAAAAGTTACTTTGTGGAATTTCTTTCCTTCTTAATACGTTTGAGCCAATCAGTTGTGTTGTGACAAGGTAGGGGTGATATACAGAAGATAGCCCTATTTGGTAAAAGACTAAATCCATATTATGCCAAGAATAGCTCAAATAAGCAATTAGAAACAACAGTCCATCATTACTTTAAAACATGAAGGTCAGTCAAGCCGGAAAATGTCAAGAACTTTGAAAGTTTCTTCAAGTGCAGTCGCAAAAAACATCAAGCACTATGATGAAACTGGCTCTCATGAGGACCGCCACAGGAAAGGAAGACCCAGAATTACCTCTGCTGATAAGTTCATTAGGGTTATTAGCCTTTTTGCCCAAATAAGACTCATCTCATCTCAACATCAAGTGTTCAGAGGAGACTGTGTGAATCAGGCCTTCATGGTCACTTAACCAGCATGGCTACAACAGCATTCTGCAGCGATACGCCATCCCATCTGGTTTGCGCTTAGTGGGACTATAATTTGTTTTACAACAGAACAATGACCCAACACACCTCCAGGCTGTGCAAGGGCTTTTGACCAAGAAGGAGAGTGAGGGAGCGCTGCAACCCAATTGACATGGTTTGGGAAGAGTTGAACCCTGGAGTGAAGGAAAAGCAGCCAACAAGGGCTCAGCATATGTGGGAACTCCTTCAAGACTGTTGGAAAAGCATTCCATGTGGAGCTGGTTGAGAGAATGCCAAGAGTGTGCAAAGCTGTCATCAAGGCAAAGGTTAGCTACTTTGAAGAATCTGAAATATAAAATATATTTTGATTTGTTTAAAAAAATGTAAGTTACTACATGATTCCATATGTGTTATTTCATAGTTTTGATGTCTTTACTATTATTCTACAATGTAGAAAATAGTAAAAAAATAAAGAAAAGCTCTTGAATGAGTAGGTGTTTCCAAACTTTGGTCTGGTACTGTGTATGTAACAAGAAGTGTTATATTGAGTGAACAAAACATTAAGAACACCTGCTTTTTCCATTACAAATTTACCAGGTGAACCCAGGTGAAAGCTATGATCCATTATTGATGTCACTTGTTTAATCCACTTCAATCAGTGTAGGTGAAGGGTAGGAGACAGATTAAATACGGTGTTCCTAATGTTTGGTATGCTCAGTGTATATTTATTATATATATATATATAAACTGATATGTTTCTTAGCTTTTTGGATGTTATTCTCTCTTCAAAACTATCCTTACAAATTGAGACATCTGTTGAGAATGGAGGTAAGGTCTCCCAACAACGTTTTAATGTCGGGCCACGGTGTTAAAAGAAATCCCCCGTCGGCCTCTTAACTTTCGCTGTTACGATTGAGCTGTGTGCGTCACGCATATTTGTGTATTTGTTTATAATTTAATGAACCTTCAAAACCTCTATTTTCAATATTGATCTACCATTCTTTTGGTGCTATTCCGTTGTAGAAGGTCACACAACAATTCAGTTATTTTTGATCTGAGAACTATTTGCTTTTTTAATATGTTATAAAATCCGTATAAATCTGAGGTTTTTATCAAACTTCATTTTTCCATGGGGGATTTTCTATTTGATAAATATAAATGCTGTTCAATGTAGTTTTTTTGAGTCAAGTGATATTTCGGAACTCAAGCTAGACCTTTTTGCTTGTAAATGTTTTTTCTCTCTCTTTTTAATTAGTTCTTTCTCAAGCATGATCCTAAATTGTGTTACTTGTATGAACTATAACTCTTCAAGTGTTAATTAATTAATTTAATTTTTAAAAATTATTGAATTGGAAATATGCATTTAATTGCTATTTTTATATTTGAATCTCTAGTTTAAAGGGTTCAAGAGTTCGAATCCCGTAATGGCAATGGTTTGAGACATTTTCAAAAATACTGTTTTTTTTGTTGCATACAATTGTAGATATTTAATACTAATCATATTTCTTTATGTGGAGTATAAGCTGATCAAGCTTGAATACTTAAATGTAAATAAATGTGAAGTTTGGTAGTTAAAATTATTGTACTTGACTGTATTTTTATACCACACTATTTCCCATAAATATTAGTTTTTGTTCCTGCTTCTGGTTATTTTTCTTATCTTACTTTTCAATGTATTTTTAAAAGCTTTAAAGTTATGCACTCTTGTTTTTTTTTATATACTAGAAGAAAAATCTGTTTCGGTCAAATTCATAAAAGCTAGTCAGTATTACTTCAATTTGTCATGTCTGGTAAGAATTATAATCTCTCAATGCCTTCTGAATCCTCCTCTTATCCACCTGTGTCTCAGCCAGCTTTCTAGTCTTTATGCATTATATTTTCTTATTTTATGTTGATGTGATGTAATCTTATGTCCTTTTTTGGATCTGAGTTGGCTTGAAATGTGTGTGTGAAGTTTCCTGTGCCACTTGGTGGTACTTTTTATTTGTAAAGAATGTCTATTGCTCTTTTATTCCAGTCTCCACTACCTCATGTGTCTTATAGAGTCTCTTCTACCAAAGTTTACTTTCTAAATATATATTTAAATATACAGTATATTATTTTTTATTGACTATTGTGTTTTTTGGTTTCTCTTTTTCAAAAATTCCAGGGCTAAGGGCTAACTTATATTAGCACATTTTTCGTGCAAAATCTCATGAAATCTCTGGGTTATGAAAAAAAAATGAAACTATATCCTGTAAGTTAAAATATATCAAGATATTTTAATTATTCAAATCTTTCCCCTATTCGAATCATTTTACATCATGAATTTGAACTTATTTTATAGTAAATAAACAAAATATTTTGGGAAAAGTGTCTTGTTCCTCCTGTCATTTTGCCAATGTACCATGTGTTATATTTATCAATACAGACAAGTATTATTCACTTTAATATGAATTACTGAAGCAGGCAGGGCCCGGAGTCTGGGGGTGGGAACCCCTGCATACACATTTATTCTCCCTCTATTCTGTTTCCTTGCTTCTGCTCCTATCCTGTCATAAAAATAATACAAATACAAAAGGTGTTCGGAATGTGGTTCTCTTTAAGCAAAACAAAAATATACTTCAGACAGAGTCATTTTCAGTCAAACCTGATCAACTAAGTGTCCGAGATGAGGTGGGGAAAGATGCACATACAGTAACTACAGTGTATTTGGAAAGTATTATAAGGTACTACATCTCATTACAGACCCTGGTTAGATTCCAGGCTGTATCACAACCGGTTGTTATTGACAGTCCCATAGAGTGGTGCACAAGTTTCCGAGATGAGGTGGAGAAAGATGCACATACAGTAACTACAGTGTATTTGGAAAGTATTATAAGGTACTACATCTCATTACAGACCCTGGTTAGATTCCAGGCTGTATCACAACCGGTCGTGATTGAGAGTCACATAGGGTGGCGCACAATTGGCCCAGTGTCTTTAGGTTTTGGCCGGTGTAGGCCGTCATTGTAAATAAGAATTTGTTCTTAACTGAAAATGTAGGAAATTATCGATTTTTTTTCTCATCATTATCGCTAGGTGCTCCATCATGCTGGAAAAGGCATTGTTCGTCACCAAACGTCACCTGGATGGTTGGGAGAAATTCCTCTCTGAGAATGTGTTGGTACCATTCTTTATTCATGGCTGTGTTCTTAGGTAAAATTGTGAGTGAGCCCACTCCCTTGCCTGAGAAGCAACCCCCACACATGAATGGTCTCAGGATGCTTTACTCTTGGCATGACACAGGACTAATGGTAGCGCTCACCTTGTCTTCTCTGGACAAGCTTTTTTCCGGGTGCCCCAAACAATCGTAAAGGGGATTCATCAGAGAAAATCATCAGAGAAAATGACTTCACCCCAGTCCTCAGCAGTCCATTCCCTGTAACTTTTGCAAAATATCAGTCTGTCTCTGATGTTTTTCCTGGAGAGAATTTGCTTCTTTGATGCTCTTCTTGTCACCAGGCCATCCTCCAAAAGTCTTCGCCTCACTGTGCGTGCAGATGCACTCACACCTGCCTGCTGCCATTCCTGAGCAAGCTCTGTACTGGTGGTGCCCCGATCCCGCAGCTGAATCAACTTTAGGAGACGGTCCTGGCGCTTGCTGGACTGTCTTGGGCTCTCTGAAGCCTTCTTCACAACAATTGAACCGCTCTCCTTGAAGTTCTTGATGATCCGATAAATGGTTGATTTAGGTGCAATCTTACTGGTAGATATATCCTTGCCTGTGAAGCCCTTTTTGTGCAAAGCAATGATTACGGCACAAGTTTCCTTGCAGGTAACCATGGATGATAGAGGAAGAACAATGATTCCAAGCACCACCCTCCTTTTGAAGCTTCCAGTTTGTTATTTGACCTCAATCAGCATGACAGAGTGATCTCCAGCTTTGTCCACACCTAACACACCTGTGTTAATGAGAGAATCACTGACATGATGTCAGCTGGTCCTTTTGTGGCAGGACTGAAATGCAGTGGAATTTTGGGGGGAGGGGGATTCAGTTAATTTGCATGATCACTCTTGTCCACACACAAGTCAGAGTTAGTTATCAAAGTCCATCTTTAATTATATGAGCTCTATCACAACCCTGTGACTCTCAGATCAATTCAGTGTCTATCAGTGAATTCTCTGAGAGTCCCCTCCACATTTCAACTGAGATTCTTTATAGCAAAGAGACACACAGGATAAGACAGCATCGGCATAATTCATCGTTCAGCTTTGTCTCCTCAATTATGTTCTTTTCTCAAACTCAGAACCATAAACAAATCCTCCATATCAACAGCCATATATCAAATCCATCCTATCTTGTCAAGATCACAGAGACACACTGACTGGCACACAGACATTGTGGAGCCAAGAGATACACGCTTGACCTCTCCCCTCTCTCCGGCCCAAGCAACTTAGTCTTGACATAGAACAGATACTGCAACCCCCGCCACAGTATTATACAAACACATTCTGATGAGAAGTAACTTACAAACATATGATGAATATAAAACATCTTACCTATGTTACCAACCAATTCTGATTATTCCCCAAGACTCTTCATAACATTTAAGAGTATATGCAAATTGCCATCATACAAACTGAGGCAGCAGACTTTGTGAAAATTATTATTTGTGTCATTCTCAAAGCTTTTTTCCACGACTGTACATTCATTGCACTATTGCAGTGACAAACTGTGCCCACAAACTGTTTAGGCTTGCATAAAGCTGACCCGTTTGAAGTTATGACTGAACATGAGAAAATTGGTTTGGTGTCTCCAGCTTGAATGGTATAACAGTTACTGTTGGTGAGTCATTTTATGCAAATATATATAGTCATAATTGATACATGTTTTTAAGAATTGGAGGTTAGGATAGCCTGAACATGTGAAATCGGTTTAGTGTCTCCAGCTTGAACGGTTGAAGAGTTACTGTTTGAGTTATTTTAGGCACATTTTATAAACATTTATACAGTTATAATAAACACAAGCAATATAAGTTGGGTCAATGTGAACATCTCAACGTTGGTTTGGCGTTGATAGCTTATATGGTGTTAAAGGAGATACAAGTCAGAAGTTTACATACACTTAGGTTGGAGTCATTAAAACTCGTTTTTCAACCACTCCAAAAAAGTCTTGTTAACAAACTGTGGTTTTGGCAAGTCAGTTAGGACATCTACTTTGTGCATGACACAAGTAATTTTTCCAACAATTGTTTACAGACACAGTGAAATAAATATCTTAATTCCAGTGGGTCTGAAGTTTACATACACTAAGTTGACTGTGCCTTTAAACAGCTTGGAAAATTCCATAAAATGATGTGATGGTTTAGAAGCTTCTGATAGACTAATTGACATAATTTGAGTCAATTGGAGGTGTACCTGTGGATGTATTTCAAGGCCTACCTTCAAACTCAGTGCCTCTTTGCTTAACATCATGGGGAAATCCAAATAAATCAGACAAGAACTCCACAAGTCTGGTTCATCCTTGGGAGCAATTTCCAAATGCCTGAAGGTACCACGTTCATCTGTGCAAACAATAGTACACAAATATAAACACCATGGGACCACGCAGCCGTCATACCACTCAGGAAGGAGATGTGTTCTGTCTTCTAGAGATGAACGTACTTTGGTGCGAAAAGTGCAAATCAATCCCAGAACAACAGCAAAGGACCTTGTGAAGATGCTGGAGGAAACAGGTACAAAAATATCTATATCCACAGTAAAATGAGTCCTATATTGACATAACCTGAAAGGCCGCTCAGCAAGGAAGAAGCCACTGCTCCAAAACCGCCATAAAATGCCAGACTACGGTTTGCAACTGCACATGGGGACAAAGAACATACTTTTTGGAGAAATGCTCTGGTCTGATAGAACTAGATAGAAAAATAGTTGGATGTTTGGAGGAAAAATGGGGAGGCTTGCAACCCAAAGAACACCATCCCAACCGTGAAGCACAGGGGACAGGGGTGGCAGCATCATGTTATTTGGGTGCTTTGCTGCTGGAGGGACTGGTGCACTTCACAAAATAGATGGCTTCACCAGGAAGGAAAATTATGTAGCTATATTGAAGCAACATCTCAAGACATCAGTGAGGACGTTATAAAGCTTGGTCACAAATGGGTCTTCCAAATGGACAATGACCCCAAGCGTACTTCCAAAGTTGTGGCAAAATGGCTTAAGGACAACAAAGTTAAGGTATTGGAGTTGTCATCACAAAGCTCTGACCTCAATCCTATAGAAAATTTGTGGGCAGAACTGAAAAAGCGTGTGCGAGCAAGGAGGCCTTACAAACCTGGCTCAGTTACGCCAGCTCTGTCAGGAGGAATGGGCCAAAATTCATTCAATTTATTGTGGGAAGCTTTTGGAAGTCTTCCCGAAACGTTTGACCCAAGTTAAACAATTTAAAGACAAGGCTACCAAATACTAATTGAGTGTATGGTAACTTCTGACCCACTGGGAATATGATGAAAGAAATAAAAGCTGAAATAAATCATTCTCTGCTATTATTCTGACATTTAACATTCTTAAAATAAAGTGGTGATCCTAACTGACCTAAGACAGGGGATTTTTACTAGGATTAAATGTTGACAGAAGTTGTGAAAAACTGAGTTTAAATGTATTTGGCTAAGGTGTATGTAACTAACACAACTACTGACCACAACCACAGACCACAAAACTACTGACCACAATCACACAACTACTTCCCAAAACTACTGACCGCTACTGATCACAAGTACTGAAAACAATCACAAAACACTGACCACAACTACTAAACCACACACCTACTTACCAAAACTACAGACCACAACCACAGACCACAGACCACAACCACACAACTACTGAAATACAAAACTAACGACCAGAAGCACACAACTGCTGACCACTACTTACCAGAACTACCAACATCAACCACTGGCTACTAAACAACTACTGACCACAACTACGGACCACAACTACTGACCACATTTACTGACCACAACCACAAAAAAACGACTGACCACAACCACAAACCTGCTTACAAAAACGACTGCCCACTACAGACAACTACTTTCTTTTTCTTTTTTTAATAATTAGTTTATTATTTTACAATAAAAAATAAAATAAAAAAGACAGCAATACTAACAATGACATTCATTGTACTGTTGAATGGGATGGCCAATTTAGAGGACAAAACAAAACTTAACTCACACATACACAAAATAAAACTAAATCCTATTAGGTGGTACATGCATAAGAAGACAGCATATAGTCATTACAAGCAGTGTAGTTAAGCCAAAAATAGATATTGAGTGGAGTACAGCACAGAGTAGCAGCAGATCGTCAACCCAGTTATGAAGCGGGACTAGACCATGTATCCAGTATCGGCTGCCATATTTTGTAAAACATTGGACTTCTATTGGAGGTATTGTATCGAATCTTTTCCATATGTATTACATTCCCTCAATCCCGTAACGACATTTCAAAGGTGGGTACAGTCTCCAGTTTCCAAAATTGCAATAGCCTTTTGGCTAATAGAGTACAAAGAGAGACAGCTTTCCCTTCGTGGTTATTCCCATCAACTGTACCAAACAGAGCGGTCAATGGGTCTGGGGCTAGAACTCTATCAAAGGCTCTAGATAAGGCTCTAGATAAGTAATCAAAAATGAAAGCCTAGTAAACATGTAACTTAGGACATGTCCAGAATAAGTGGGTCAACGTCCCCTCATCCTGCTTGCACCTCTCACACAGTGGTGAGGTGTCTGGGAATATTTTATGCAGTTTAACCTTTGAGTAATGTAACCTGTGTATCACCTTAAACTGAACAAGGTTGTGTCTGGCATTCACTGAACTGTGGTTTATATTCCTGAGAGCTTCTACCCAGTCCTCATCTGAGATTTCTGACCCAAGTTCTTGTTCCCAAGCCCTTTTAATGGTGTCTGTGGATACTTCTATGTGGGCCTGTAGCACATCATACAGTCTAGAGACCGACCCTTTTGAATGGGGTTTGACAAGGATCAAGCTATCTAATGTAGGACTATTTGGCTTCATGCCATACTGTGGGATATGTGTCCTTAAGCAGTTCCTGATTTGGAGGTATCTGAAATAATGTGTTGTTGGCATGTTGAACCTTCCCTGTAATAGTTGAAATGAAGCTAACTGACCATCTATGTATAGATGACAGATTGTTGTGAGCCCCTTCTCCCTCCACTGTGAAAACACCACATCATCCAATGCGGGCTGGAAAGCATGATTCAGGCAAATCGGGCTGTCAATGTATACAGTGGGTATGTTAAGAAAATGCCTAATCTGTTTCCAGATCCTAAGCGTATGACAAATGACTGGGTTAGAGTCATAAGTGGATTTCTTCACATATGATGGACTATTAACCAGTGCAGGGAGTGAGGAACGTTGACAGGAGACCTGCTCAATCAAAAGCCATGCAGGCATATCTTTCTGTCTCATCGCAGGTAAGCTTTCCCTCCAGAAAGACACAATGTTCAGATTAGCAGCCCAATAATACAGTTTAAAGTGAGGAAGGCCAAAGCCCCCCTCTATTTTGTACTTGCATAAATGCTTCTTTGAAATTCTGTCTGCCTTGTTATCCCATAAAAATGGAGTTACTATTGAATCCAGTTTCTTAAAATAGCTTTGTGGTATGAAATTGGGTAGGACAACCATTTTAATAGCATGTATACGACCAACCAAGGAGATAGGCAGAGTTTTCCAAAAATCTATATTTTGTTTAAGCTGATATATTTTCATGTCCCAATTCGCTTTCAATAGCTGATCAAGGTCTCTTGTCACTACAATGCCAAGGCTTGTGAACTTGTCCATCACTGTTCTAAACGGGGTAGATTGCACAGGCTGAAATATTGGCATCAACTCACTTTTTTGCCAGTTTTTCTTGTAGCCAGATAAGGAGCCAAATGTGTTTATCAAGTTTAGTAATGGTGGAATAGAAGTTTTAGGCTCGGACAAAAACAAAAGAACATAATCTGCATATAGGGAAATTTTGTACTGTGTGGCCTTTATTTTAACAGAAGCTATATCGGCACATGCCCGAATGCGAGTAGCAAGGGGTTCCATGGCTATAGCGAAGAGAGCAGGCGAAATAGGGCACCCCTGTCCGCACCCCTTGAACAAGCGGAATGACGGCGACATTTCTTGATTGGTTACCACGGACGCCATTGGGTGTGCATAAATAATTCTTATCCAATTAATAAATTCCTTTCCGAACCCGAAGTGCTCCAGAATCGACATCATATACTTCCACTCAATCCGATCAAACGCCTTCTCTGCATCAAGAGCTATTACCACTGCCTCAACCTTCTCTGCATCAGCTATTACCACTGCCTCAACCTTCTCTGCATCAGCTATTACCACTGCCTCAACCTTCTCTGCATCAAGAGCTATTACCACTGCCTCAACCTTCTCTGCATCAAGAGCTATTAGCACTGTCTCAACCTTCTCTGCATCAAGAGCTATTACCACTGCCTCAACCTTCTCTGCATCAAGAGCTATTACCACTGTCTCAACCTTCTCTGCATCAAGAGCTATTACCACTGTCTCAACCTTCTCTGCATCAAGAGCTATTACCACTGCCTCAACCTTCTCTGCATCAAGAGCTATTACCACTGTCTCAACCTTCTCTGCATCAAGAGCTATTACCACTGCCTCAACCTTCTCTGCATCAAGAGCTATTACCACTGTCTCAACCTTCTCTGCATCAAGAGCTATTACCACTGCCTCAACCTTCTCTGCATCAAGAGCTATTACCACTGTCTCAACCTTCTCTGCATCAAGAGCTATTACCACTGTCTCAACCTTCTCTGCATCAAGAGCTATTACCACTGTCTCAACCTTCTCTGCATCAAGAGCTATTACCACTGCCTCAACCTTCTCTGCATCAAGAGCTATTACCACTGTCTCAACCTTCTCTGCATCAAGAGCTATTACCACTGCCTCAACCTTCTCTGCATCAAGAGCTATTACCACTGTCTCAACCTTCTCTGCATCAAGAGCTATTACCACTGTCTCAACCTTCTCTGCATCAAGAGCTATTACCACTGTCTCAACCTTCTCTGCATCAAGAGCTATTACCACTGCCTCAACCTTATGATCGTGATACATTACGTTGAAAAGGCGTCTCAAATTGTAGTATATATGTCGGCCCGGGATAAAACCTGTCTGGTCAGGGTGTACGATGTCGGAAATGTATGTTTTCAATCGGTTTGCCAATATCTTTGTCAACACCTTGTTTTCTATGGGGAGTAACGACACGTGGCGACAAGACGACATCTCCATGGAATCTCTATCTTTTTTCAAGATCAGTGCTATTGTAGCCTCATACAGTGTTTGAGGGAGTTTGGCATTTTCTTTGGATTGTTTAAACATTCGCAACATAAGGGGAGATAGACTGGCGCAGTACTTCTTATAGAATTCTATTACATATCCATCGGGCCCAGGGGCCTTGCTGTTTGGAAATTGTGCTATCGCTGTGTTAATTTCCTCTAAAGTTATCCGTGCATCGAGTGCAGAAGCTGCCCCCCTGTCTATTTTAGGAAGTTCACATTCAGCGAGAAAGCGTTCCATAGTTTGTGGATCAGTAGCATCGCATTTTGATTGGGTATAGCTCTGAGTAAAACTGCGCAAAGCATTTATTAATATCCTGCGGATCTGTTACTATTTTACCCTTCTTGTCTTTTATTTTGTGAATAGCTCTAGATGCCTGTACATGCCTTAGCTGTCTTGCTAATAATTTATGTGGTTTGTCACCCAGGTTCAAAATAACTTTGTTGTGTTCTAGCAAGTAAAGAGCCCACCCGTTTCGAAAGGATATTGTATTCATATTTTAACTTTGTGATCTTCTCAAGGACTGTATACGAGGAATTCGTCCTGATAACGTTCTCCTGTTCCCCTAACTCTCTTTCAATTTCTCTCAGCCTAGTATTGGCGCGTTTCTTCCTCTCTGATGTATAAGAAATAATGTAACCTCTAATCATAGCCTTTAGAGATTCCCAAAGGGTGGAGTCGTCAACATCCCCTGTGTCGTTAGTTCCGAGGAAAAAGGCAATCTGCTCCTTCAAATACTGACAAAAAGCCTCATCTTTCAGCAGGTATGCGTCTAAGCGTCACGGTCGCCGACCTGTCGACATATTGTCGAGTTTCAGCACCATGGACACAGGAGAGTGGTCCGTAATTAGAATAGGGTGATAGGTAACTGACTCAGCTGCTGAAATTAGTTGGTATATCTGACCGATCCAGCCGACTCGTAGCTTGGCCTGAGCGGAGAGTTTAATATGAGTTTCTTGAAGAAACACTATGTCAGCACCCAGTGATTTAAGATGAGAAAAAACCTTAGCTCGTTTCACCACATGCCCTAAGCCATTACAGTTCCAGCTGACTATCTTTATTCCACCTGGTCTACTCTGTGCTCTGTCACTATGTGGCATCTCTTATTTTAGAGCAAATTGTTGCTGTCATACAAAACTCGTGCGGGAGCTTGTCATGCCACCTGTACTAATAATAAACGTGAACATAAAACACATACCCCATCCCCCCTCCCGTCCCTTTACTGAGTGACTTCCCCAAACGAAGCACTCCTTGGCTAACACACAAACCTTAGGGTGTCTAGACATACAGCTTGAACTAACTCGTCGTCTATAGATGCTCCGCATATACGCTAATATGAAATAACACTTAACACTTAACTCTCACGTTAGGGGGTGAGTGGCGCTAAAACATGATGTGCCAAACAATGCTATATTAGCCACAACATCTCACCAATCATAAGTCCCAAATTCTGATCTTCTAATCGAAAAGACATAGTCCGGAAATCCAAACCCATTCCTGGCCTGTATTTGGTAATTTAGCCGGCTGACACAGCCGTTCTGTATCCTCAGCCAGGGAGCTTGCTTGTCAAGAACAGATCGGCCTGTATTTGGTCATTTAGCCGGCTGACACAGCCGTTCTGTATCCTCAGCCAGGGAGCTTGCTTGTCAAGAACAGATCGGCCTGTATTTGGTAATTTAGCCGGCTGACACAGCCGTTCTGTATCCTCAGCCAGGGAGCTTGCTTGTCAAGAACAGATCGGCCTGTATTTGGTAATTTAGCCGGCTGACACAGCCGTTCTGTATCCTCAGCCAGGGAGCTTGCTTGTCAAGAACAGATCGGCCTGTATTTTGTCATTTAGCCGGCTGACACAGCCGTTCTGTATCCTCAGCCAGGGAGCTTGCTTGTCAAGAACAGATCGGCCTGTGTTTGGTCATTTAGCCGGCTGACACAGCCGTTCTGTATCCTCAGCCAGGGAGCTTGCTTGTCAAGAACAGATCGGCCTGTATTTGGTCATTTAGCCGGCTGACACAGCCGTTCTGTATCCTCAGCCAGGGAGCTTGCTTGTCAAGAACAGATCGGCCTGTATTTGGTCATTTAGCCGGCTGACACAGCCGTTCTGTATCCTCAGCCAGGGAGCTTGCTTGTCAAGAACAGATCGGCCTGTATTTGGTCATTTAGCCGGCTGACACAGCCGTTCTGTATCCTCAGCCAGGGAGCTTGCTTGTCAAGAACAGATCGGCCTGTATTTGGTTATTTAGCCAGCTGACACAGCCGTTCTGTATCATCAGCCAGGGAGCTTGCTTGTCAAGAACAGATCGGCCTGTATTTGGTCATTTAGCCGGCTGACACAGCCGTTCTGTATCCTCAGCCAGGGAGCTTGCTTGTCAAGAACAGATCGGCCTGTATTTGGTCATTTAGCCGGCTGACACAGCCGTTCTGTATCCTCAGCCAGGGAGCTTGCTTGTCAAGAACAGATCGGCCTGTATTTGGTCATTTAGCCGGCTGACACAGCCGTTCTGTATCCTCAGCCAGCGAGCTTGCTTGTCAAGAACAGATCGGCCTGTATTTGGTCATTTAGCCGGCTGACACAGCCGTTCTGTATCTTCAGCCAGGGAGCTTGCTTGTCAAGAACAGATCGGCCTGTGTTTGGTCATTTAGCCGGCTGACACAGCCGTTCTGTATCCTCAGCCAGGGAGCTTGCTTGTCAAGAACAGATCGGCCTGTATTTGGTCATTTAGCCGGCTGACACAGCCGTTCTGTATCCTCAGCCAGGGAGCTTGCTTGTCAAGAACAGATCGGCCTGTGTTTGGTCATTTAGCCGGCTGACACAGCCGTTCTGTATCCTCAGCCAGGGAGCTTGCTTGTCAAGAACAGATCGGCCTGTATTTGGTCATTTAGCCGGCTGACTCAGTTCCTGGTTCCCTTCTACATGCCCAAACTCCCCCTGGCCTGCACCCCATTTCCCCCTGCTTTTCAATAGATACCTTGGCTACCTTATCCCTGTCTCCTCATCGGAGTCTGTACTTTTATTTGTTATTTTATTTTACCTTTATTTTACTAGGCAAGTCAGTTAAGAACAAATTCTTATTTTCAATGATGGCCTAGGAACAGTGGGTTAACTGCCTGTTCAGGGTCAGAACGACAGATTTGTACCTTGTCAGCTCGGGGATTTGAACTTGCAACCTTTCGGTTACTAGTCCAACACTCTAACCACTAGGCTACCCTGGAAAACACATGCTATATCAAATAAAAATATTATTTGTCACATTCTCAGGATACAGGTGTAGTGAAATGGTTACTTGTATAGTGGAATCTTTTGTTTAAACACATAGCTAGCTAGCTAAACAATTAACCATAATCCAAACTCATAATGTTATTTCCCTACATGAATCTACAGCTAGCTAACCAACCAAGTTCCATGGTAGCTAGCTAGCTAGCTAACATTAGGCTATAACTAGCAATGCAAATGGCTCTGAGATAGGAATAATATTACTACACAGATCATACACGTAACATTAGCTAACAGTACGCTTTAACTAGCTAACAGAAACGTTTAATATTTGAAAATGTAGCTAGCTAGACTATTACCTGTATACATGGATGGACTCTTCTCCCCCTCTGTCACGGATGCCATGGTTGCCCTTAGTTTGAAGATGTAATCCGGAGACAGGTGTTTAATGCAACAGCCTTCTGTGTGTTCTCTTTTCGACTCCCTCTGCATATTTGCAATCAAACGCCTGAATTCTCCTTAGCTATCATACTCTAATTCCACTGATTTCAACACTCAGTCCTCCAGAAAGCGGAGCTCAACACTTTTGCAGTTCTACGTGATGTATTTTTATTTAAAGCCGCGTTAGAAAGGATTACTTACATACTTACCAGCTTATGTTATATACAAGAAGCGTGCTACAAAGCAGATCAATCTGAACTCATCTCTCGGCATGTCCAGCCCATCCATTAACTCAGCTAATCATGGCTAGCGGGAAGATTGTCATCTTTTTCCGTGGCTAAACCAACTAAGCTTGTAATTTATTTATAGATGGCATACAGGTCTGTTTTTAAGAGACATGAAAGTTCACATGTTCCAGAAGGCATTTCTGCCCCCCCCAAAAAAAAGTATTAAAAAAAAGGTTATGTTCAAATGCCTCTTCTGTGAAGTGGTGACGCGACAAATGCCTAGTTTCATGAAATGGCACAATTTGACTGCTACAACAGACTGAATGGCGTCAAAGGACACGCGCCGATACCCCGAGTATGACTGGGCATGGGTGGGCCAGATATGTGTGAAAACAACCTAAAAGGGGTGCAGAAACTGATCAGCACCCCCATTTTATGTTAATTCTATATTGTATTATCATATGGCCAACCATCCCTCTAGCTACCACTTATTCCACGCTATGCCTGTCCCATGGTCCCTCAACTTCAGGCACTTTTGAACTCTCCATCTTATCTCTTTAAATCCACCCTACCTTTACCCATTTTCCACATGCTGCTTCCTTCACTTTTTCTAGACTTAGTTACACGCTTAAAAGTGTTGGACTGTTTATGTTACCTTCTGTTTCTCCCACCTGGGTAATGATTTCCTCCTGGTTATTCTGAGGTTCAGAATGAATGCAGTGGTAAATGTGCTGCTTACAACTGACATCAGCAAAATTGACAAGAAAGGTGTTGATATTAACTCAGCAAAAAAAGAAACATCCTCTCACTTTCAACTGCATTTATTTTCAGCAAACTTAACATGTGTAAATATTTGTATGAACATAAGATTCAACAACTGCGACAAACTGAACAAGTTCCACAGACATGTGACTAACAGAAATTGAATAATGTGTCCCTGAACAAAGGGGGGGTCAATCAAAAGTAAGTCAGTAGCTGGTGTGGCCACCAGCTGCATTGCATCTCCTCCTCATGGACTGCACCAGATGTCAGTTCTTGCTGTGAGATGTTAGCCCACTCTTCCACCAAGGCATCTGCAAGTTCCCAGACATGTCTTGGGGGAATGGCCCTAGTCCTCCCCTCCGATCTAACAGGTCCCAGATGTGCTGAATGGGATTGAGATCCAGGTTCTTCGCTGGCCATGGCAGAACACTGACATTCCTGTCTTGCAGGAAAGCACACACAGAACGAGCAGTATGGCTGGTGGCATTGTCATGCTGGAAGGTCATGTCAGGATGAGCCTGCAGGAAGGGTACCACATGAGGGAGAATGTCTTCCCTGTGACGCACTGCGTTGAGATTCCCTGCAATGACAACAAGCTCAGTTCGATGGTGCTGTGACACACCGCCCCAGACCATGACGGACCCTAGTAGCCCACTTTGTTGAAGCTAACCATCCTATCTCCTCCCTCAAATACATAGCTATTGAGCATTTTACCACATCAAGGAGAGGTAACATTGAGACCCTTCTACAGAGGGAGGCCCACTGAATATCCTCCCTAAAAACACTGACCCCTAGTGGTTTGAATATTGAATTTGATCTCAGGTCCGTTCTATTAACAGTTCAACCTACACCGCATATCATGTTCCTCATGTTGATGATGCTCATTATGCATTGTTTGAACCAAAAATATGAAATTAAATAATGAAAAAAATATGAAAGTAAATTAAATGTAACAACAATGATTGTTGATAATAACATTATGTATTCTATTTCTAATCATGTTACCAAGATTATGTCAATTTCCCCATGTAAACAACATCTTGATATGGTGTGAAATATGTGTAACAGTTCCACTTTTTCATCCCTCATTACCTTAATTACTATGACTATGTGTTCATTGGCTGTACTAATTGCACTGTTTGTCTCCATCACCTGGTTCAAGCATTTACCATGAAACCCTGAAGAAGGCATTGCATACCAAAACGTTGGTTGCTATACCCATTAGGGTTGGGCGATATGGCCAAAATATCATATCACAGAATTTTCCACATTTTTAAAAGTATTTTATGTTTATGAATAATAAAATATATACATTTGATTTTATGAGTAGTGAGTGATGTTAGGGTGGCAACACATACATTCTAAGTGATTTCAATGAGTCTCTGGCCATTCTGATTGTTTTATACTGTTCAATTACACTGCAACTGATTTCTGCATTTCCTGTAGTCTTTTGAGATCATTTCCACGAAGAGCTGCACGATATGAGCAAACAAATCTAGGCCTTATTTTGAACCAAATGTTGCAATTGAGACTTTCCTTGCAATTTCGATCAAAACACTTGGGTGAAACTTTTGGAATAATGTCAAAAATATAATTATTCTAAGATAATAGTGGGCACTTTGAATACATTGTTTGACATGACAATTCATGAAAATGCCAGGGAGGAGTTATTGTGACAGGGTAGCAGTGTTCATCTTTGGCTACATTAAATGTTTTCTCTTAGCTACTACTTCATGTAGCTAACATATTCATGCTTCGCCTATTCCACTTTGATTTAGAAGATACATTTGCCCAAACAACGTACTGACTTAGGCCTATACCATCACTGGTATCAGGCTGTATAGCTAGCTACGCTTGCTCTGACTCAGTACATAGATTGTGATTAGCATTAGTGGCTAACATGACTTAGCTACAACTTGTTAAGAAAATACTTACTAGGTGTTTCCAGATGTACTAATACTAATTATAGAACGCTTGTGGATTTATATTAAGAAGCAAAGTGGAAACAGCATTGTTGTCATCCACATTGTTACATGTGCTGAAGTGACCATGCAGACTGAACGTAAATGTCTCATACTCATGTCTCAACAAATGCGCTCCTTGAGTGACAGAGGGTGGGGTTAGGTCTGTGTGAAAAGCGGCATGGAGAGGGAGGGAGAGAGAGAGCGGAGAGAGATGACTCAAGATTTATAGTCTTGCATGATGTCTACTTTAATGCGAATTAGCATTTTAAAATTGAAAGTAAATAGAGACAAAATATACTGTAATGACCTGACTAGATCATAAAGGAACAATTGTCCAGACTGAGGATTGAGTTTACGAATTGATGGTTTATTACCCCACTTTACACAGGCTACTGTTTGGCCGTAGCCCACGCCAAATAAATGAAAGATACCCCACAAACCTTCTCTTGTGAAGCCCAGACGTAGGAGTGAGAACAATGGCTAAACCTGGTCTTAACTTCCAATGCTCCATCCCCCCTCCACACCACTCTGCCAACCACCAGGATGCCCGGCATCAGAACATTCCAGGCATTCCCGTGATTGGCAGATAGCAGGTTGATTGGCATGTCGGACCCCGCGAACACTGGAGAAATACAACATAACCCACTAATAGCCTAACACATAACACACAGCTGTCTGTGCGGGTTGCTAAAATACTGATAAATGTCACTTATCCGAGAGAGATTTATACAGTTATCACAATGCCACACCAAGGTAAGCCTACAGCAAACAGACTTAATTTGAAGTGTTTCTAAAATGAAAAATTAATGGTGAAAAAACGACTGGAACCATTTCCGTGTTTGACCGCTGGGTTTTATGGGTATTAAGCCAACATCACTGTGGCATTCTAATTGACAGGCACGTATCTCATCCCACCTCAACGTCCAAAGCTAATTTGTTATAATTCAATTGTGTGACCAGTGCAGACTTATTTGAGTGTCTGAGCTAGTTAGCAGACAGAGTGAGTGGCTGTCATTGCCTGGCCTGGCTACTGGTCTCAATGTAATGAGCTCCTGGGCTGTAAATAATTGTATTAACAGGATTAGAGAATAGCCGGGTAATAAGGAGAATAAATTTACTGGTGGATCTGACCTCTGGCCTTAACACTGCTGAGCAAAGATGTTGCCGTACCAAGAGCCAAGATCTGCTCACACAGCAGCAGGAAGATCTCCAACTAACCTACTACAGGCAGACTTCCAGACCTTTGAAGTGGAAATCTTGTATTCTTGTACAGTATCGCCAAATGATGGACAGAGGATAGCAGTGTACCATGCAGTGCAGATAGTCAACAGCAGATCATATGGGCTCTGAAGAACTTTTTGCTCTGGCACTGTTATTCATTAAAATGACATAAGCACTCATTTTATAATCAATCATGATGGTGTCTTGGGATTACAAATCACCATTAACATTCTATTATAAATTATTAACTTATTCAATTTGAAATATATTCTCAACTGTTTTGCCGTAACAAGTTATAAAGCATTATACCTTTCAATAATAATAAATATATGTATATATATGTTTTAACTATTTTCTACATTATAGAATAATAGTGAAGACATCAAAACTATGAAATAACACCTATGGAATCATGTAGTAACCAAAAAAGTGTTAAACAAATCCCAAAATATATATATATATATGTTTTAGGTTCTTCAAGGTAGCCACCCTTTGCCTTGATGACAGCTTTGCACACTCTTGACATTCTCTCAACCAGCTTCACCTGGAATGCTTTTCCAAGACTTGAAGGAGTTCCCACATATATTGGCTGCTTTTCCTTAACTCTGCGGTCCAACTCATCCCAAACCATCTCAATTAGGTTGAAGTCGGGTGATTGTAGAGGCCAGGTCATCTGATGCAGCACTTCATCACTATCCTTCTTGGTCAAATAGCCCTTACACAGCCTGGAGGTGTGTTTTGGGTAATTGTCCTGTTGAAAAACAAATGATAGAGCCCCCAAGGGTGGATCAAATCCGGCCGTGATTGGGAATCCCATAGGGCGGTGCACAAATGGCCCAGCGTCGTCCGGGTTTGGCCGGGGTAGGCCGTCATTGTAAATAAGAATTTGTTCTTAACTGACATGCTTAGTTAAAAAAAGGTTAACTAAAATAAATAAGCACAAACCAGATGGGATGGTGTAACTGCAGAATGCTGTTGTAGCCATGCTGGTTAAGTGTGCCTTGAATTCTAAATAAATCACAGACAGTGTTTATTTTGTATATTTTTTATTTCACCTTTATTTAACCAGGTAGGCTAGTTGAGAACAAGTTCTCATTTGCAACTGCGACCTGGCCAAGATAAAGTATAGCAGTGTGAACAGACAACACAGAGTTACACATGGAGTAAAAAATTAAGTCCATAACACAGTAGAAAAAAAAGGGTCAGTCTATATACAATGTGTGCAAAAGGCATGAGGAGGTAGGCGAATAATTACAATTTTGCAGATTAACACTGGAGTGATAAATGATCAGATGGTCATGTACAGGTAGAGATATTGGTGTGCAAAAGAGCAGAAAAGTAAATAAATAAAAACAGTATAAAAACAGTATGGGAATGAGGTAGGTGAAAATGGGTGGGCTATTTACCAATAGACTATGTACAGCTGCAGCGATCGGTTAGCTGCTCAGATAGCTGATGTTTGAAGTTGGTGAGGGAGATAAAAGTCTCCAACTTCAGCGATTTTTGCAGTTCGTTCCAGTCACAGGCAGCAGAGTACTGGAACGAAAGGCGGCCAAATGAGGTGTTGGCTTTAGGGATGATCAGTGAGATACACCTGCTGGAGCGCGTGCTACGGATGGGTGTTGCCATCGTGACCGGTGAACTGAGATACGGCGGAGCTTTACCTAGCATGGACTTGTAGATGACCTGGAGCCAGTGGGTCTGGCGACGAATATGTAGCGAGGG
Source organism: Oncorhynchus keta (assembly GCF_023373465.1). NCBI lineage: Eukaryota > Metazoa > Chordata > Actinopteri > Salmoniformes > Salmonidae > Oncorhynchus > Oncorhynchus keta. Next base: position 380,635 of record NW_026290910.1, read on the forward strand.
CCAGCCGACTAGAGCATACAAGTCGCAGTGGTGGGTGGTATAAGGTGCTTTAGTGACAAAACGGATGGCACTGTGATAGACTGCATCCAGTTTGCTGAGTAGAGTGTTGGAAGCCATTTTGTAGATGACATCGCCGAAGTCGAGGATCGGTAGGATAGTCAGTTTTACTAGGGTAAGCTTGGCGGCGTGAGTGAAGGAGGCTTTGTTGCGGAATAGAAAGCAGACTCTTGATTTGATTTTCGATTGGAGATGTTTGATATGAGTCTGGAAGGAGAGTTTGCAGTCTAGGCAGACACCTAGGTACTTATAGATGTCCACATATTCAAGGTCGGAACCATCCAGTGTGGTGATGCTAGTCGGGCATGCGGGTGCAGGCAGCGATTGGTTGAAAAGCATGCATTTGGTTTTACTGGCGTTTAAGAGCAGTTGGAGGCCACGGAAGGAGTGCTGTATGGCATTGAAGCTCGTTTGGAGGTTAGATAGCACAGTGTCCAATGACGGGCCGAAAGTATATAGAATGGTGTCGTCTGCGTAGAGGTGGATCAGGGAATCGCCCGCAGCAAGAGCAACATCATTGATATATACAGAGAAAAGAGTCGGCCCGAGTGTCACCAGTAAGGCACCCCCACACCATCACACCTCCTCCATGCTTCACGGTGGGAACTACACATGCAGAGATCATCCGTTCTCCTACTGTGCGTTTCTGGATGAGAGAATGTCAAGAGTGTGCAAAGCTCTCATTAAGGCAAAGGGTGGCTACCTTGAAGAACCTAAAAATATAAATATATATATTTGGATTTGTTTAACACTTTTTTTGGTTACGACATGATTCCATATGTGTTATTTCATAGTTTTGATGTCTTCACTATTGTAAAAAGAAAGGAAAAACCTTGGAATGAGTAGCTGTGTCCAATGTACAATTGAAGTCGGAAGTTTACATACACTCAGGTTGGAGTCATTAAAACTCATTTTTCAATCACTCCACAAATTTCTTGTTAACAAACTATAGTTTTGGCAAGCCGGTTAGGACATCTACTTTGTGCATGACACAAGCCATTTTTCCAGCAATTGTTTACAGACAGATTATTTCACTTATAATTCACTGTATCACAATTCCAGTGGGTCAGAAGTTTACATACACTAAGTTGACTGTGCCTTTAAACAGCTTGGACAATTCCAGAAAATTATATCATGGCTTCAGAAGCTTCTGATAGGCTAATTGACATCATTTGAGTCAATTGGAGGTGTACCTGTGGATGTAATTAAAGGCCTACCTTCAAACTCAGTGCCTCTTTGCTTGATATCATGGGAAAATCAAAAGAAATCAGCCAAAACCTCAGAAAAAAATTGTGGACCTCCACAAGTGTGGTTCATCCTTGGGAGCAATTTCAAAACGCCTGAAGGTACCAAATTCATCTGTACAAACAATAGTACGCAGGTATAAACACCATGGGACCACACAGCCGTCATACCGCTCAGGAAGGAGACCTGTTCTGTCTCCTCCAGATGAACGTACTTTGGTGCAAAAAGTGCAAATCAATCCCAGAACAACAGCAAAGGACCCTGTGAGGATGCTGGAGGAAACGGGTACACAAGTATCTATATCCACAGTAAAACGAGTCCCATGTTGACTGACATAACCTGAAATGCCAATCGGCAAGGAAGAAGCCATTGCTCCAAAACCGCCATAAAAAAGCCAAACTATGGTTTGCAATTGCACGTGGACAAAGATCATACATTTTGGAGAAATGTCCTCTGGCCTGATGAAACAAAAATAGAACTGTTTGGCCATAATGACCATCATTATGTTTGGAGGAAAAAGGGGGAGGCTTGCAAGCCGAAGAACACCATCCCCTGGCCAACCTCCAAACACAGACCGATTACTGATTGGCATAGTGTAATACTACAGATCTTTATCTTGCTAGATGCCCTCTCCATTGTCATGATCACAAACAGGTGGATGAGTTTTAAAGTTTAGGCACAAACCTTTATCTACAAAACGACACATCATGACAAGAGCTTAGAAAATGAAAGGGTGGGCTATGTCTACATCTCATCTCCACATATGGTTTACATTAAAGACATTCCATCAAAAGTTCTAAGCACATCTGCCAAGTAGTATATCTTTTCATAAATTAAATTGGAAAAATAAGCCACACATGACTAACTACACCATAATGATATGTTTGACTATTAAAGTAACTTTGAACTGAAAAAAAGTCTCTGACTCAAATTATTATATAGCTATACGATCAGGCAAAATTCTACATTTTTTTCTGGACATCCTGTCAATTACACTGTATGAATTGACACTACTTCAAACTTGTAATAGTTTCTATCCTAATGTATGGTAGGCAACTTTAATTGAATGGTCATCTTTTTGGTTGCTTTTTTGATTGCATAACTGTTTCTCCACCGCAACTACAGACTTTAACATTTTATGGTACATTCTTTGCATAAGGAAACATTTTAAATAACACGCCTTCCCCCTTTTCCCTTTAAAAAAGGATGAGCTGAAATCTCGCGAGCTCTACCCCCCGTTTGGAACTCATGCTACCAGTCGGTATCTGAATGCCTTACTGCAGTGTGTATTGCAGCGAGGATGCAATGGGAGTCTAGGAGGAGTTGCACCAAGGTCAATGCAGCATCCACTCTAAAACATAACACCGCGGATTTGATTCACTTTCGTACAAGTGTGCTGAAAGCGAGAGTACCGTGAAGCGTTTTGAAGATTCGTTTGCCAGGGCTGAAAGTTGATGCCTTTTTCCTCTGTAGTGTATATAACGTTAGTGAGGCAACTAGCAAGCCATCCTTCTCCATTCGTAGCTCTTCGCATGTCTGGACTACCTTTTCTCAATTCGGATGCACTGCGTTTCTGTTGGAGCGAATATCCAGACGGTCTTCCTCCACTTGGGTGGAATCAGGAGTGTTCGCTAACTTTATGTCGGAAATAATTTGGTTTTAGCAGCAGTGTAGCTTTGCTATTGTACACGAGTTGTGCTGGACATTTAGCTAGCTAGGTTTGTCTCTGCAAGCTCGTCCATTCATCAGTAATATTTGCAATGTCAGCGCCATCCTCCACGCCTCCCGTTCTGGAAGAGAAACAGGCGCCAGTAAATGAGGGACTGACCGTGGATACAGGTTTGGAGCCCGCCGGCCCGACACCCAGCTCGAGTCGGTTCCAGGTGGACCTAGTGGCTGAAGCAGCCAGCGCCGCTGATAAAACGCCCAGCACGGATTCCACGCTTGCATCTGGCGACAAAGCCACTCCCGAAGGTACGGAGCCAGCGGCGGGTGGTGAGGCAAAAGGCCGGTTCCGAGTGGTGAACTTTATGGATCCCAGTGGAGCGAGCCCACCAGAAGTAGTGCCCGCTGAAGGCTTCCAGAATGGAGACACCATAATGAGCGAGGGCAGCCTGCATTCTTCGACAGGAGGCCAGCATCACTACCACTACGACACCCATACAAACACCTATTACCTGAGGACTTTTGGCCACAACACCATCGATGCTGTGCCTAACATAGATTTCTACCGGCAAAGTGCTGCTCCGCTGGGGGACAAGCTGATAAGACCCACCCTTTCGGAGCTGCACGACGAACTTGACAAGGTAAGCAACCGCGAATTTATGTTTTTAAAACGGACGCTAGAGCCATAGCGCCTGCTTGGACAGGTGCTGCGTTCATAACAACTGGGAACTGCGACATCTCCGACTTCCGTGCGTTCACGACAACTGGGGGAATAACGATCTCCGACTGCGAACATGTGTTTTGAATAGTCAAGCAACTCGGAATTCCGAAGCGGGAAACCTCTTTCCAGAGCTACGACTTTCCGATCTGAAGTACACCGACGTCATGATTCGACCTCGTTGTTTTTCTTCCGATTACGCACTTGTATTGAAAGCAACTTTCTTTTTGCTAGCCAGCTTTCTGTATTTAGTTCTAATTTTGACATTGTTGCTGTCAATCCTATATTGTTTAGTGGCTCATTTAGCCTAACATTGGTGAGAAGTCAATGTGTGAAAAGGAGTTTTGCGCATAGAAACTCGTGTGAATAGAACACATATTCGTTGTACTTGAATAGTGTGGTAACAGAGTATTTGGATTAGAGGTCAACTGTTTATGATTTTTCAACTCTAACGATTATTGGAGGACTAAAAAAAGCGATACCGATTAATCGGCCAATTTTTATTTATATATTTGTAATGATAATTACAATAATACTGAATGAACACTTATTTTAACCTAATACACAAATACAATCTATTTAGTCTCAAATAAATAATGAAACACGATCAATTTGGTTTAAATAATGCAAAAACACAGTGTTTGAGAAGAAAGTAAAAGGGCAATATGTGCCATGTAAGAAAGCTAACGTTTAAGTTCCTTGCTCAGAACATGAGGACATATGAAAGCTGATGGTTCAATATTCCCAGTTCTTCAATATTCCCCGTAAAATTTTAGGTTGTAGTTATTATAGGAATTATGACGTTAACTATTTCTTTCTATACCATTTGTATTTCATATCTTTGACAATTGGATGTTCTTATAGGCACTTTAGTATTGCCAGCCTAATCTCGGGAGTTGATGAGGCTTGAAGTCATAAACAGCGCTGTGCTTGAAGCATTGCTAAGAGCTGCTGGCAAACGCAGTAAAGTGCTATTTGAATAAATGCTTACGAGCCTGCTGCTGCCTACAACTGCTCTATCAAATATCAAATCATAGACTTAATTATAATATAATAAACACACAGAAATACCAGCCTTATGTCATTAATATGGTCAAAAACAGAAATACCAGCCTTATGTCATTAATATGGTCAAAAACAGAAATACCAGCCTTATGTCATTAATATGGTCAAAACCAGAAACTATCATTTCTAAAACAAAACGTTTATTCTTCCAATGAAATACGGAACCGTTACGTATTTTATCGAACGGGTGGCATCTAAGTCTAAATATTGCTGTTACATTGCACAACCTTCAATGTTATGTCATAATTATGTAAAATTCTGTCAGATTAATTAGTCTTTGTTTGGAAGAAATGGTCTTTCCACAGTTTGCAACGAGCCAGGTGGCCCAAACTGCTGCATATACCTTGACTCTGCTTGCACAGAGCACAAGAGAATTGACACAATTTCCCTAGTTAATATTGCCTGCTAACATGAATTTCTTGTAGCTAAACATGCTGGTTTAAAAAAATATACTTCTGTGTATTGATTTTAAGAAAGGCATTGATGTTTATGGGTAGGTACATTTGTGCAACGATTGTGCTTTTTTCATGAATGCGCTTTTGTTAAATCACCCATTCGGCGAATTTGAAGTAGGCTGTGATTCGATGATAAATGAACTGATTGATTATATGCAACACAGGACAAGCTAGTTAACCTAGTAATATCCTCAACCATGTGTAGTTAACTAGTAATTATGTGAAGATTGATTGTTTTATTATACGATAAGTTTAATGCTAGCTAGCAACTTACCATGGCTCCTTACATTGTAATAGGTTGTAATCCTCATCTAAAAAGGCTGATTACCGATTCTTATGGAAACTGAAAAATAGGCCCTAATTAATCGCCCAATGCTGATTTTTAAATCTGTCAACCTCTAATTTGGATATCAGCTTACAAACCTGACTCAGTTACACCAGCTCTGTCAGGAGGAATGGGCCAACATTCACCATACTTATTGTGGGAAGCTTGTGAAAGGCTACCTGAAACACTTGACCCAAGTTAAACAATTTACAGGCAATGCTACCAAATACTAATTGAGTGTATGTAAACTTCTGACCCCCTGGGAATGTGATGAAGGAAATTAAAAGCTGAAATACATCACTCTCATTACTCTGACATTTCACATTCTTCAGATAGTGGTGATCCCAACTGACCTAAGACAGATCCTTTACTAGGATTAAATGTCAGGAATTGTGAAAAACTGAATTTAAAATGTGTTTGGCTAAGGTCTATGTAAACCTCTGACTTCAACTGTATTTACCAGCCCTCTGGTTGACCTATTTCTGAGAAACTTTTTCCCGTCTCTCAGTGTGTGTGCAGGTCTCTTGGAGCCAAGAGGATAGATAGAAAATATCTTTGAACTCGCAGCTCATCTATCTGTTCTGATGTACGCCATCTGATGTACACTACTCATACTTAGTCACTCAAATCATTGTTGCTTTGGTTAAGCTATGCTGTAAGTTTTTTTTCTATTGGCATTTGTTATTGGCTTGAAGACATTTTGCTTGGCTTTTGGTGTGGTCGGTCAAGACACACCCACTTCCAGCTTTGATGTTAGACAACTTGTAATATTATGTTCTCAAATAGTTAATCCTGTCTTAATTTAGAGTACCTTATCTGACATTTTGACAGTGATTGTTTAAAATGTATATAATTTTAATGTCTAGTAGCCTATGGGTTTAGCAGAGTACTGATGTAGTCAGTTTACCATGACAAAGTGATCCCAGGCACACTCGCTTGTGTCCACAATGTCAGCCCTTTCATTTGGTCAGCAAATCTACGGAAATCCTTCTCCATTTGAAACACGCCCCTAATAATACCACAAACGTAGCTCTCAATTCCAGAGCATTTCTTCTTAGCATTGACACCATTTCCCTGGCATGCGCCTGGCATTGAGATGGCATGCCAGCCCTGAGCTCTCCTTTTCGTTCTGTTCAACTTATTGGAAGACGGAGAAGAAAAAACAACGCAACCATGTTGACGTTCCAGGGTCTGTTATGTCTCAGACATCATGGTAAGGAGGCGGGCGCCATTACCGACGGACACACGGGGAGACGCTCCAGTTTAACTGTCTTGACTCCATATCTCCAGATGGGTTTTTTTCCCACATTCCATCAATGTCCTCTCAATCCCTACATTTTGGGTAATATTTTTTTCTGTAATGTTCTTGTGGTGTCCATTCTAACTGCAAGTATGGGTGGAGACTATTCCCATATGGACCTGTAAGCCTTACAGCTTGTATGTAGAGTACACAGTTATGATCTTCATAAGACATGTGGATCAGTATATTTAACTTAACGAACAGCTTAACACATAAAGCAACAACCTGCAACATGCTAGCTTTTACTGTGCCCTTTTTGGTAAATTGTGTGCTCTTGTGACCCAGTATATAATAGACTACATGAGGAGTAATGGTTAATTCATTCCCAGACTGAAAATCTATTCTAGTCAGTTTCCTACTATAGTAGTGCAACCTCCCCTCCTTAATTTCCACTATTGGTTTATACTGTTTGATCTGCGGTCGTCTCCTTTTCCCAGCTTTCATATGTATCCCAGCAGCACAACACATTTCCATAGACATTTTGACATCCTGTTTTGAATATATGAACACGTCCCTCTTTCGTCCCTTTCTTGAAGTAGGTTAATGACTGATCTGTATGTGAAGGAAGGTGTCCATCCTATACTGTTTTCACCAATCCAACTCTTTCCAGATGTGCAAAAAGCGAGGAAGTGTTGTTTTCTACTATTCCAAACGGCCTTAGTCAGCATATTGTTGAACTTGTCACTATTTTTTGTCCTGGCGGCATCACTTGAACATGTGGCATTTTTGGCCAAATGCCTGCATTTGTACATCGGCAGTTGTCAGTAACCGGACGCTGGTAAAATATACTTTGACACATTGAATTTAGCCTTTGACTAGGCCTATAAATATAGATGTTACATTTTTCTGCATGTATGCACAGAAGGCTTAAGCTTAGCGACTAGAGGTAGACCGATTTTAATTGGCAAGGCAGATTTCAAGTTTTCATAACAAATCGTAATCATCCTTATTGGATGCCGATTATGGCTGATTTACATTGCAATCCACGAGGAGACTGCGTGGCTAACCACCTGTTACGTGCATATAATCAATGCGGGGCCTGTTCGTTTATCATCGAATCACAGCCTACTTCAACAAAAGCGCATTTATGGAAAAAGCACTTACGTTGCACAAATGTACCTAACCATAAACTTCAATACACAAAATGAATACACAAGTATATATTTTTTAAACCTGCATATGTAGTTACAAGAAATGCATGTTAGCAGGCAATATTAACTAGGGGAAATGTTACTTTTCTTGTGCTCTGTGAAAGCAGAGTCAGGGTATATGCAGCCCTTTGTGCCGCCTGGCTCGTTGCGAACTGTGTAAGACCGTAATTAATTTGCCAGAACTTTACATAATTATGACATAAATTGAAGGTTGTGCAATGTAACAGAAATATTTAGACTTATGGATGCCACCCGATCAATAAAATAGGTAACTGTTCCGTATTTCACTGAATTAATAAATGTTTTGTTTTCAAACTGATAGTTTCCGGTTTTGACCATATTAATGACCTAAGGTTCGCATTTCTGTGTGTTATTATGTTATAATTACGTCTATGATTTGATAGAGCAGCCTGACTGAGTGGTGGTAGGCAGCGGCAGGCTCATAAGCATTCATTCAAATAGCACTTTACTGCGTTTGCCAGCAGCTCTTAGCAATGCTTGAAGCACAGCGCTGTTTATGACTTCAAGCCTAATCAACTCCCGAGATTAGGCTGGCAATACTAAAGTGCCTATAAGAACATCCAATAGTCAAAGGTATATGAAATACAAATGGTAGAGAGTCCTATTAAAAGGAGCCACCAGCTTTCATATGTTCTCAAGGAACTGAAACGTCAGCTTTTTTTACATGGCAATACTGCACTTTTACTTTCTTCTCCAACACTGTTTTTGCATTATTTAAACCAAATTGAACATGTTTCATTATTTATTTGAGACTAAATTGATTTTATTCATGTATTAAGTTAAAATAAATGTTCATTCAGTATTGTTGTAATTGTCATTATGCATGTGTGTATTTTTATTTATTTATTTTTTAATTTTTAATTTCACCTTTATTTAACCAGGTAGGCTAGTTGAGAACAAGTTCTCATTTGCAACTGCGACCTGGCCAAGATAAAGGATAGCAGTGTGAACAGACAACAGAGTTACACATGGAGTAAACAATTAACAAGTCAATAACACAGTAGAAAAAAAAGAGTCTATATACAATGTGTGCAAAAGGCATGAGGAGGTAGGCGAATAATTACAATTTTGCAGATTAACACTGGAGTGATAAATGATCAGATGGTCATGTACAGGTAGAGATATTGGTTTGCAAAAAAGCAGAAAAGTAAATAAATATAAACAGTATGGGGATGAGGTAGGTAAAATTGGGTGGGCTATTTACCGATAGACTATGTACAGCTGCAGCGATCGGTTAGCTGCTCAGATAGCATATATATGGTCCGATTGTAATCGGTATCGGCTTTTTTTGGTCCTCCCAATAATTAATAAAATGTGTATGCATGCATGCGCACACACACAATTATTGGAGGACCAAAAAAAAGCCGATACTGATTTTTGGAGGTGTGTGTGTGTGTACATACCGATTTAAAATCGGACGGTTTTTATGTATCTGCTTTTTTGTGGTCCTCCAATAATCGGTATCGGTGTTGAAAAATCATAAGTGGTCGACCTCTATTACAGACTTTAGAAAATTAAAATAGCATAAAGTAAGGCCAACCCCTCCTATGCTCCATCGATTGGTATCAAGAGAGCGACAGTGTTCAGACAGCCATGGATTTAATGAAAAGTAGCATCCTAATGGTCCAATGCCATGTAGTTGGAAGAGCAGCCCTATTGTATGCAGATGGACTATATTAAACATATTTTACCACCTTAGAATGACTTTTATTGATACTCATAGTATAACATAATTGTCCACATGCCTTATGTTCTAGTCAATCAACATCAATGATTCCTGCCCCTTTTTGCTATATTCTATTTCCTCTTTCGCTGTGTGCCACAGAGGAGGCTTTCAAATTCAGTCAGTTCGTGCCTGTCGCTTCAAAGTCTAGGTCCCACTACTACCATTGAAATGTTTTTCCCTTTTATCAGTAGAGCTAACTAAGGATTGAAAAGGCAAAATGGAAATTCCAGTGTAGCCAATCAATCTGTGCCTGTGGACTTGCTCAGAAATCATCAGTCACCCAATTAGCCATCGTTAGTGTTGCTAAAAGGGGACTTGTTAAGTGATAGACTGCAAAGTTACCTGACCTGACCATTGCTAGGCACACGGGCTCCGTTCCACACACAAACTCTGTGACATCATTCTGCATTTGTAATGTGGCCCTTTTCTGATATTGCTGCTGCCACCCATTTTTTTGGGTGGGGTAGATTGTAGCCTTTTACTGTTCTTATTGGGCCTTGAACCCATTACCCAGCAATAGCCGCATGCGACTTGTTATATTGACCAGCCAGAGTCCCTGACAGGGCAGATTTATTCAGTGCCGGGCGGCCAAGCGGAAGTGGATTGTGGTGTTATATATTGACGTCTTCCTATTGCAACTACAGTTGGGGGCTCAAAGTTGACGAGAGCCCAAACAGGCCAGCTAACTTCCAACTATAGTATGAGTCAGTACTGTGTGACTTCTTGGCCTTAGTAGTGGGGGACCAGGCATGGAGTAGACATGTCTGCCTGTAATATATATTTACGTCCCAGTTAGATGTTTTAATGCAATTTGAACACGGCCCAGAGAAGAGAACAGTTTACAGTAAGTAAGCCTGTGGTATTGGCTAACCTTTGTCAATGTTTAAAGCCTTTGGATGCAATTACCTTATTGCTCTGATTACAACTTCTTGAGTGTTTCTATGAAGTTCAAGTGGTGTACAAAGTCTGCAAAATGCCCATGCCATCACTCTGTTACAATGCAATTACAATCATGTCAGCATGTGGCTTTTGTTCTCATACATTCTTTGGATGGTGATGCTGTGTGCCAATACTTTTGTGTTCCCTTTGGCTCATGTTGTTAGACGCTGACCAATCCTTTTGGCTCATGTTGTTAGACGCTGACCAATCCCTTTGGCAGTTAGTTAACGCAGTGCGAAGTCTTGACCCCCTTCCTCTGTGGAGTGTTGAGTCGGCAGGGACTCTCTTTAAGAAGTGGCCAAATTAATAGAGAGTTGCGTCCCCCAGGGAATTCCCGGTCAGGCATTTCCATGCTCGCAACTAGGAAGCCCTCGGTGGTGGGGAGACCACCCCAGGTGATGTGACACCCCACTCTTAACATGTTATATATATTTTTTAATTGTATGCTATGCAGCCAAATTAATCATATTCTGAATGATTGGATACTCCCTTATGACGTGATCAGTCTTCTGAAATTACATGGCCTTTTAAGTGGGACGATTTTGGTCACATTAGGCTTGGGCGGTATACCGGGGTATTTGGAAATAGTCAAGGGGATGTTTTTTTCAATACCATTTGAAACAATTTATTTAAGTAAATGCCTGCAGTCAATTTGTGAAAAACTTTAGACAGAGCAGATCACATTCTTCATTTCACCTGTCACGTTATTTAACATTATGAAGCTTACCGTTGTTCCCCAGAACAGTTGAGCCAGTCACGTGTTTGTAAAAAGCACAACAGGAGAAAGCGGGAGCATGTGAAAGCGGGAGCATGTGAAAGCGGGAGCATGTGAGTCCAGCTGTGTATTGACGGGTCTCATTTTAAATTGAATTTTTTTTTTTTTTTTTTTTTTTTTTGCTTCAATAGTTTGGCAGCTACAGTTTTCTTTCACAGGAAATACATTAGTTCAACACATTCATCAGACAGCTTCGTTTTCATTAGATGGCAACAAGTTCAACGCTATTTGGCTGGCAACCACTCAAGTAAATGAGCTTAGCCTTTTCATCTATTTTTGGCAAAAACGATGCATGGCTATCATGTTTCTAATGTATATCATAGAAGGAATGTTGCCAGCTACATTTCCTAATGTTTTGCTTAAAGTTAATCTTGCATTTTGCAGATAAAAGTAGGCTGGCTACACCAAGAAAAGTAACAGAGAAAAGTAGCTACGGATCAGAGTGCTGAAAATAGCCTAGTGGTTAGAGTGTTGGGCTAGTAACTGAAAGGTTGCAAGTTCAAATCCTGAGCTAACAAGGTACAAATCTGTCATTCAGTTAACCCACTGTTCCAAGGCCGTCATTGAAAATAAGAATTTGTTCTTAACTGACCTGCCTAGTTAAATAAATGTAATTTTTTTTGTTGATTTCTTTAGCATAAAAATAATGATCTGCTAATTATTGCTAGTTATCTAAGTAAGTAGTGTTGTCACGATACCAACATTTGAGTAATGATACGATACCAGGCCAAGTATCACCATATCGAGTAGATACCAAGGGGGGGGGAATTCAGTGGCCTAGCATCTTGTTCGTCCCGTCCCCCGGACACTTGTTCACGTTTTCTAAACGCTATGCACTTGTGCTACGCTAAAACCTGTCACTGATAGTCACACTTCTACTCAATACAACACATATTGAATTTAACTTTACACTGTTCACTGTATAATAGAATACTGCATCGAGGAATGTGAGGAAGGAATATACATGCATAGCTGCATGGCATTGTGCCAACAAGGGGAAAACACGGCAGTTAATGCCTTGACTCTTTCTCACAAACACACACTGCTCCCGACTTAAATGTTAGGCCCCAAACAGAATGTAAGGAGCACCAGAAAGAGCTTTTTGATATACACAAAAAAATATATATAAACACAACATGTAAAGTTTTGGTTTCATGAGTAAAAATAAAAAATCCCAGAAATGTTCCATACGCACAAACTTTTCTCTCAAATTTTGTGAACAAAGTTGTTTACGTCCCTGTTAGTGACAGGTGTGGCATATCAAAAAGCCGATGAAACAGCATGATCATTACACAGGTGCACCTTGTGCTGAGGGCAATAAGGCCACTTTAAAATTTGCAGTTTTAGGACCTCCCGAGAGGTCTACGGCACTGCATCGCAGTGCTAGAGGGCATCACACAGACCCGGGTTCGATCCCGGGCTGTATCACAACCGGCCATGATCTGGAGTCCCATATGACGGCACACAATTGGTCCAGTGTCGTCTGGATTAGGGGATGGTTTGGCCGGGGGGGGGGGCTTTACTTGGATCATCACGCTCTAGCGACTCCTGTGGCGGGCCGGGCGCCTGAAGGCTGACCTCTGTCGTCAGGTGAAAGGTGTTTCCTCCAACACATTGATGTGGCTGGCTTCGGGGTTAAGTGAGCAGGTGTTAAGATGTGTGGCTTGGCGGGTTATGTTTTGGAGGACGCATGACCTTCGCCTTCCAAACCCGTTGGGGAGTTATAGCGATGAGACGATGGAAATTGGGGAGAAAAGAGGTGTAAAAAAGTGCTTTTTTCTCTCCACAAAACACAATGCAGCAGATGTTTTTAGGGGGTGCGCAATTCGCATGCTGACTACAGGAATGTCCACCAGAGCTGTTGCCAGATCATTTTATATCCATTTCTCTACCATAAGCTGCCTCCAATGTTGTTTCAGAGATTTTGGCAGTATGTCCATCTGTCCTCACAACCGCAGACCACGTGTAACCATGACAACCCATCTGACGGTCATGTGAAATCCATAGATTAAGGTCTTTCATTTAAATTGATTTCCTTATATGGACTGTAACTCAGTGAAGTCTTTGAAATGGTTGCATTTATATTTTTGTTCAGTATAGTTAGACCAAGATGAATCTTACCATGGGCTCTTGTAGTGACCGTATTACTGCCACACCACTAGTCAACCGCAGTAAAATTCCATGTAACTGAGTCACGGGAATCTCCTCTTATGCACTCTGGCCATGCGTTGGTAGTACCCAACTCCCTAACAATCATCAAGTCGCTAATGGCTTGGTAATCAGGACTCGCTTGTCCTTCTAAAGGTGTCCACATGCTCCCCAACCGAAACAATTTGGTTATGATGACATTTTGTGACATTTTGGAGTTTGTTTAGGGTTTTTGTCCGCTGTTTGGGCACTAGTCATTTTTTTGGTCAACTGTAGGGGTGACGTGAGTTTTTGCTTCTTGTCGATTCAGCCTAATACTCAGTGTGGATTCAACATGGCGAACGACAACTTTGAGCATCGATTGACCGAGACGTTACAAAAGTACCTTTACCAGTACGATTCTAGCCATGCATTATACAAAGAGCAGAATGTAAATGCCAATTCATGGAGGGAGATTGCGGAGAAGCTGGGGTCTGACCCAAGCACGTGTGAAAAGGCGGGGTAGGGTTTGCAACAAGTTCTTCAAAGAAACAAGGGCCGCAGTGGAGTTGCGGTTGGAAAGGCTAATCCAGAAATGTTGCTGCTGGCATGGGAAGCATGTAAGACTGAAAGCAACGTGCCTTCTTCACGAAAGGATGGGGGTATGTTGTATTTTCTATATTTGTCGACAAAAAGAGTAGGCATGTTTTGCTAACAATAGTTAGCCAGCTAGAGCTAGCTACTTGGCTGGCTAGTGTCTAGCTAGCTTAGCAGCATACTCGTGCAAGCCAACCAAATAAACTTTTGATCAAACATTTTGTCATAGAAAGAAAATCATAAGCTTTCCACATTGGTAACACAAGTCAAAGTTTGGTAGTAAGTTCCAGCTAGTGTAAATGTTTGAGCAGAGTTGAGTAGCTAACGTTAGGCCAGGCATACTCTGCTCAAATGTTGTAGACTCGGTTAATGATTATTTGATGTTCATTAATGTTTTGGATATGTGTACTAAATACACCAGTGAATGGAGACAGCACCTGGTTTTGTTCTCTGTGCCACAGTACTGCCTGTTCACCAGCCCCAAGCACTACCTCTGCAGCCAGCCTATCTTCCACACTGAGTTGCAGTGCAGAATTACAAACGATCTCAATGCAGGACCTGGGCCCACCTCCAAGACTTACTCCACTGGCTTGCTCCTCAGCGACGCCAAAGAGCAGTAGCAGGGATTTGAGGAGAAGGGAGAACTACTCCACTGGCTTGCTCCTCAACGATGCCAAAGAGCAGTAGAAGGGATTTGAGGAGAAGGGAGACTTACTCCACTGGCTTGCTCCTCAGCGATGCTACAGAGCAGCAGTGGTAGTAGCAGGGGTGTGAGAAGGGACAAAGGAGCTGCAGACTCGGTCCTAGACACATCACTATTAAAGGCATTGCAAATGTTTGAAGACATCTCAAGATCTGGAGAACGTCATGCGCCAAGCCCACCAGCTTGTCCCAGAGGTAAATAAATACAAATAATTTCAGACTACTTTGATCCCCTTTCCTCTCTTCTGTTTACCTTCTTCCTCACCATGCACACTGCTCTCCAGACACTCATAATGTCCCCCCTCTTTTCATACTCTCCACAGGGTCCTGGCAGCTACAGCTGATTTCATGGATGAACTCTTGACCAATCTCCGGGAGGAATTTGATCACCAGCTGCACGAGTTCGTGCATGATTTCAAGAAGATTACATGGACCGAACGACTGGGACCACAGTGAAATTAACTTGTTCTATTGTTTAGACATCTCAGGAGTCACACTAGACACTTTCATTTTATTCCATAGTTACTTTTATTTACATTTCTGTTCCTAACACACTGTTTTACTATTGTTCAGAAATATTTAACTACACTCTGACACTTAAATTTTATTCCATAGATACTTATTTACATGTCTGTTCTTAGCAGACACTTTGTTTACTTTCAGAAGCAAGAATAAAGGTTTATTTGTGTGCTGAAAAAGCTCTGTTGCCATTTCCTCATCTTAGTACAATGTGTTTCAATGCATTCTATTTCAACATCAGGGACTGACAATGTACAGAAGAGCCGTGTGCCACATCATTTACAGGCTTTCTTCTACTTGTGGTGTAGCTCAATCTAATCTAAATTATTGCACACTGAGATGTCCCAGAATCCGGTTTCATTTTATTAACCAGATTAAAATTCTACTGGTTCACAATTCTACTGGTTCAGACAACAAAACTGAGACTCTATACAAGAATCCTCCTCCTTGCAGCCATGAAGCAGAATGCATTCTGACTCTCCGACAATGAGTGGTGGTAGGTCCAGGTACGCCCAAGTTCATTGAGATGGACACCTGTGAAGGAGCGGTAACAGGAGAATGTCATACATACATACATACAGTACCAGTCAAAAGTTGTACATTGTAGAAATAGTGAAGAAATGAAAAAGATGGAATCATGTAGAAACCAAAAAGTGTTAAACAAATCTAAATTTGAGATTCTTCAAAGTAGCCATTATTTTTCCCTGACAGCTTTGCACACTCTGTTCTGTCTTAACCAACTAGGCTCTTAGTTTAACAATTTTATTTGTATTTACAGATGGCATACATGTTTGTTATTAAGGCACATGAAAGTTCACATGTTCGAGAAAGGCATTTCTGATTAAAAAAAATAAGTACATTCAAATGGCTCTCCTGTGAAGTAGTGACCCGTGACATATTTTTCTGGAACGGGTCACAACTTTGAACATGGACGTGGGCACACACATTCCATTTGTTCTCCATGAGAGCTGGGACTATAAACTGAAAATGGACACCGATCATGACTTCTTGCAGGAATTTAGCTGATGTCATTAGGATGAGTAGCCTTGAGAAGTTTGAAATGAAATCAGATGGTTAATGGGACAATCGATGGCTACATCCACGGAGGTGGTAGTTCTAAGGATAATACAAAAAGCTGTGGTGCACATGGTTAGAAACGTATTGTTCTACTTATCGTTATCGCATCAATTGAGCCAATTTATTATTATTATTATTTATGGATTTTTGTCCTTTTCGCCCAGTTCCAGTTTCCATTGATGAAATCAAATTGTTGCATTCAGCAAATACAGCTGGGATGTATTTGGGGCGTGCAGCCATATATGGGTAGTCTAGCACAGTGTGATGCAGTAATTGAGTACAAATAAGCAGACGTGTGTACACTTGTGGGAGGTCGCAAATAAACATGAACAGGAAGCCTGCCCGTTTAATCAACGCTGTCATCTGTCACTGCGTCACAACCCGGGATGCTCCCAGATCCTCTTGGGAGAGCTTTGGTGTGGCAGCAGCCACCATTAGAACTCCACACACACTGAAGTCTAAGCAGCTCTTCTATTCACTGAGTGTACAAAACATTAGGAACACCTTCCTGATATTGAGTTGCACCCCATTTTGCCCTCAGAACAGCCTCAATTCGTCGGGGCATGGACTACAAGGTGTCAAGCGTTCCACAGGGATGCTGGCTCATGTTGACTCCAATGCTTCCCACAGTTGTCAAGTTGTCTCGATGTCCTTTGGGTGGTGGACCATACGTGATACACACAGGATGTTGAGCATGAAAAACCCAGCGGCGTTGTGGTTCTTGACTCAAACCGGTGCGCCTGGCGCCTTCCACCAAACCCCGTTCCAAGGCATCGTAGTGTTTTGTACACACAGTGTACAGTATATGGTTATCCATCTAGAACTCTAGTTCTGCACAAAGTTCACCTGTCAACAGCCGTAGAGCTGTGGTATGAAGACTGCTAATTGCACTTCTGTAGAGTCTCATTATGAAGCGGAGGAAAAATGGGGGACGGTCTTAAACCCAGCTCAAGGTGAAACCTTGTTGGCCAATTACAGGGGTTTGGACAGGTTTTGTTTTCAGAGTATTAGGCAGGTATGAGGGGGAAAAATACTAATTTCCTGTTTAAAAATGGGCTTGGCTCACCCTTGCACAAGGGTCACCTATAAAATGGAACCCAACCAAGCTGTCTCTAGCGAAGCCAAATTGGAACCTAAGGGCGGG
Source organism: Oncorhynchus keta (assembly GCF_023373465.1). NCBI lineage: Eukaryota > Metazoa > Chordata > Actinopteri > Salmoniformes > Salmonidae > Oncorhynchus > Oncorhynchus keta. The sequence goes on from NW_026290910.1 coordinate 398,243, forward strand.
ATGCAGACAGTGGGTGTTTTGTTCCATAATGCAGTTTGGGGTTGCAGAGTGGGAACAGGCCGCTCCACGAATACTGATGTTAATTGGAGTGTTATTTGTTTTTGGATGAGAGTTGTTTCGTCAATTGTTGGACACCTGATAAACCACAGCATTCATTACTAAGTGGCCACTGAGGCCAGCACACACAATTTGGTTGAGCACTCTTCCCAGAAATGTCTCTCACATCAGGTTTCCTTGAAGTTCTGTTTACTTTTCCCAGGCCCTTCCCTGTTCTTTAATTAGCCTTTTATTATAAAAAATAAACAAAATCATTAGGTAGATTTGATGGTGGCTTCATATGTATATGAGGCCTAGCCCTGTATCATAATGTTTCGGCTGTGTACACAATTCTTTATTTTATTTTGATTCGTCATTATCCAAGTCTCCCTTTCCGGAGGTCAACTTTGCTTGGTGTGAAATCTGATTGCTTTCATCAGTTTTTGGAGGCCCCATCTTTGCCTTGGCACGTCCAACTACAGTTTCCTCTGCCCAGCTAATCCTCCTGATGGCTTTTTCTTTGTTGTCGAACGCTGCTCTTTGTGTTACGTCACCCATGTAGATGATGTCCTCTGACTCATACAGTGGTGTGAATTTCCGAAGCGCTGGCACACCGAGCGGATTTCGTAGAATTCAACTCTGCTTTGCCCGCTTTTTTTTAATCATCGCTCAAAATGTGCCAAGACTCAATGCTCTCAGAAAGTATTCATACCCCTTGACTTATTTCAAATGTTGTTGTGTTAGTCTGAATTCAAAGTGGATTCACTATTTTACCCCCTCACCTATCTACAGAAAATACCCCATAATTAGTGAAAACAACATGTTTTTGAACATTTTGCAAATTGATTGATTGAAAATGAAATACAGAAATATCTCATTTACATAATTATTCAATACATGAACTTTGGCAGCTTATTTAGGCTTGCCATAACAAAGGGGTAGAATATTTCAGCTTTTCAATTTTTATTAATTTGTAAAAATGTGTTATCTTTTTAAGTGTTAGCGTTACATAGTCAAAAATGTGAATTTGATAGTTTCCTTATTTTTTAAGATGTCAATGCCAAAGTCAACATGGTTCATAGTGGTAATACAGTGGGGCAAAAAAGTATTTAGTCAGCCACCAATTGTGCAAGTTCTCCCACTTAAAAAGATGAGAGGCCTGTAATTTCCATCATAGGTACACCTCAACTATGACAGACAAAATTAGGGGAAAAAATCCAGAAAATCACATTGTATGATTTTTAATGAATTTATTTGCAAATTATGGTGGAAAATAAGTATTTGGTCACCTACAAACAAGCAAGATTTCTGGCTCTCACGGACCTGTAACTTCTTTAAGAGGCTCCTCTGTCCTCCACTCGTTACCTGTATTAATGGCACCTGTTTCTGATTACATCAGAAGAACAATATGTTTAGCTGTAAACCCCTAATGAATATCACTTCACATGGATGTGGGGGCAGGCAGCAGTAGCCCCTGGGGAGCCTCTATGGTACAGTTGCGGTTGTTGTAGGGATCTGCCCACATCAACGTCCATGAAGGAAGCCAGTGTATTATGAGTTAAGATCAGGATAGCAGTCCCTGATCCTCGACACAGCAAGTGGGGATGACCACACGGGTTCCTTACACAATGCCACACGACAAATTGTAGGACACATGTTAGTGCTTCCTATAGTCATCCCCGGGGTGCCATGGGTCAGCCAGTGCACATCTTTCCTGTACTTCCTGGCGAAGCGCAAAACACCATTTTCCAGGATGCACAGGAAGAAGTATGGCAGTAAGCTGACACTGTGGGGCCCTGGCCACAGCACTTCCTTTGTATTTATTTTTTTATTTCACCTTTATTTAACCAGGTAGGCTAGTTGAGAACAAGTTCTCATTTGCAACTGCGACCTGGCCAAGATAAAGCATAGCAGTGTGAACAGACAAAACAGAGTTACACATCGAGTAAACAATTAACAAGTCAATAACACAGTAGAGAAAAAAAGGGGGAGTCTATATCTATCATCTTTTCCAAGATGGCGTAGCAGTCGGACGTGTGTTTTGTCTTGTCCCGTCCTGTCTAGTGTAAATATAGTTTTCTTCGTTTTTTTTCTGTATATATTTCGTACATATTTTAATCTCACTTTCAAACTAGAGCTGAATATACTCTCCTGCAACCCGCATCACCCAATGTGGTACGGATCTGCTTTTTCTATACTTTACTTTAGAACCGGAACCACCATCAGAAGCTAGCCAGCTAACTAGCTACTAGCTCGTACTCAGTTAGCCATTGCTAGCGGTCTTCTAAGCTAACTAGGACACCAGCGCGACATCAACCCAGAGCATATCAGACTGCTCTTTCTCTACCACATCTCCGGATTCCTACCGCAAGCTCTGAACCTTTACACCGGATCATCGCAACTAGCTAGCTGCAATCCGAGTGGCTACTCCTGGCTAACGTCTCTGTCCCAAAACAAGCGACAGTTAGCCTTGAGCTAAGCCCATCTCCCGACTAGCCGAAGAGGCCCAACAATACCTCTTTTGCCAATTGGCCTGGACCCTTTGCTGCCGACACGGAGCCCCGCCGATCCATCACGACTGGTCCGCCGACATAATCGTCCGAGGTGGTTTCAACAGGCTTTTTCGTTGCGACATCGCCAAAGATCCATCTGCTGGCCAAGGCCCGCAAGCTTTCTGAAACGCTGTGTCTCCAGCTCACCCAGCGTACTAGAGCTCCTGTAGCATACTCCTGGGCTACAATTACCCGGGCCCACGACCGGTCTGTCGATATCACCGCAAGAAGAGGAATAAACAGACTCACCCCATCGCAACGTCCCCCAAAGGTTAGCTCTCTAGCCCTCGCTATCTCCCTGCTTGCTAATTCGGCCTGCTAACGGCTAGCTTGTCTAGCCCGGGCCTACGAACTGTTAGCTTGTTAGCACAGGCCTGCTAACCATCTGACTCACTGCATCCCAAACACTCTGAACCCATTTACTTTCTATCTCTCTTTGATTTTTATTTTGTTTATACCTTCCGGAAACCTGCCTCACCCACTGTGATACGGAATCGCTATCACTTTTAATTTTTATTTTATTTTTATGACACACTCAAGAACCTCCAGACGCTAACCAGCTAACTAGCTACAAGCTATTTAGTCATTGTTAGTTTAAAAAAAAAAAAAAAACCTGGATAACTCTCGCCAGACCAGCTTCCCTGCCCATCCACCGCTGCCCCCTGGACACTGATCTCTTGTCTACATAGCTGACGCACGCTGGACTGTCCATTAATCACGGTACTCCATTCTGCTTGTTTGTTTTATCTGTCGGCCCAGTTGCCTAGTCAACGCCATTTTACCTGCTGTTTGTTGTGCTAGCTGATTAGCCTCGCCTACTGTTTTTAGCTAGCTTTCCCAATTCAACACCTGTGATTACTGTATGCCTCGCTGTATGTCTCTCCCAAATGTCAATATGCCTTGTATACTGTTGTTCAGGTTAGTTATCATTGTTTTAGTTCACAATGGAGCCCCTAGATCCACTCTGCATACCCCTGTTACCTCCTTTGTCCCACCCCCCACACATGCGGTGACCTCACCCATTACAACCAGCATGTCCAGAGATACAACCTCTCTCATCATCACCCAGTGCCTGGGCTTACCTCCGCTGTACCCGCACCCCACCATACCCCTGTCTGCGCATTATGCCCTGAATATATTCTACCATGCCCAGAAACCTGCTCCTCTTATCCTCTGCCCCCAACGCTCTAGGCGACCAGTTTTGATAGCCTTTAGCCGCACCCTCATACTACTCCTTCTCTGTTCCGCGGGTGATGTGGAGGTAAACCCAGGCCCTGCATGTCCCCAGGTACCCTCATTTGTTGACTTCTGTGATCGAAAAAGTCTTGGTTTTATGCATGTCAACATCAGAAGCCTCCTCCCTAAGTTTGTTTTACTCACTGCTTTAGCACACTCTGCTAACCCTGATGTCCTTGCCGTGTCTGAATCCTGGCTCAGGAAGGCCACCAAAAATTCAGAGATTTCCATACCCAACTATAACATCTTCCGTCAAGATAGAACTGCCAAAGGGGGCGGAGTCGCAGTCTACTGCAGAGATAGCCTGCAAAGTAATGTCATACTTTCCAGGTCCATACCCAAACAGTTTGAACTACTAATTTTGAAAATTACTCTCTCCAGAAACAAGTCTCTCACTGTTGCCGCCTGCTACCGACCCCCGTCAGCTCCCAGCTGTGCCCTGGACACCATTTGTGAATTGATCGCCCCCATCTAGCTTCAGAGTTTGTTCTGTTAGGTGACCTAAACTGGGATATGCTTAACACCCCGGCAGTCCTACAATCTAAGCTAGATGCCCTCAATCTCACGCAAATCATCAAGGAACCCACCAGGTACAACCCTAACTCTGTAAACAAGGGCACCCTCATAGACGTCATCCTGACCAACTGGCCCTCCAAATATACCTCCGCTGTCTTCAACCAGGATCTCAGCGATCACTGCCTCATCGCCTGTATCCGCCACGGAGCCGCAATCAAACGACCACCCCTCATCCCTGTCAAACGCTCCCTAAAACACTTCTGTGAGCAGGCCTTTCTAATCGACCTGGCCCGTGTATCCTGGAAGGACATTGACCTCATCCCGTCAGTTGAGGATGCCTGGTCATTCTTTAAAAGTAACTTCCTCACCATTTTAGATAAGCATGCTCCGTTCAAAAAATGCAGAACCAAGAACAGATACAGCCCTTGGTTCACTCCAGACCTGACTGCCCTCGACCAGCACAAAAACATCCTGTGGCGGACTGCAATAGCATCGAATAGCCCCGTGATATGCAACTGTTCAGGGAAGTCAGGAACCAATACACGCAGTCAGTCAGGAAAGCTAAGGCCAGCTTCTTCAGGCAGAAGTTTGCATCCTGTAGCTCCAACTCCAAAAAGTTCTGGGACACTGTGAAGTCCATGGAGAACAAGAGCACCTCCTCCCAGCTGCCCACTGCACTGAGGCTAGGAAACACGGTCTCCACCGATAAATCCATGATTATCGAAAACTTCAATAAGCACTTCTCAACGGCTGGCCATGCCTTCCGCCTGGCTACTCCAACCTCGGCCAACAGCTCCGCCCCCGTAGTTCCTCACCCAAGCCTCTCCAGGTTCTCCTTTACCCAAATCCAGATAGCAGATGTTCTGAAAGAGCTGCAAAACCTGGACCCGTACAAGTCAGCTGGGCTTGACAATCTGGACCCGCTATTTCTGAAACTATCTGCCGCCATTGTCGCAACCCCTATTACCAGCTTGTTCAACCTCTCTTTCATATCGTCTGAGATCCCCAAGGATTGGAAAGCTGCCGCAGTCATCCCCCTCTTCAAAGGGGGAGACACCCTGGACCCAAACTGCTATAGACCTATATCCATCCTGCCCTGCCTATCTAAGGTCTTCGAAAGCCAAGTCAACAAACAGGTCACTGACCATCTCGAATCCCACCGTACCTTCTCCGCTGTGCAATCTGGTTTCCGAGCCGGTCACGGGTGCACCTCAGCCACACTCAAGGTACTAAATGATATCATAACCGCCATCGATAAAAGACAGTACTGTGCAGCCGTCTTCATCGACCTCGCCAAGGCTTTCAACTCTGTCAATCACCAAATTCTTATCGGCAGACTCAACAGCCTCGGTTTTTCGGATGACTGCCTTGCCTGGTTCACCAATTACTTTGCAGACAGAGTTCAGTGTGTCAAATCAGAGGGCATGCTGTCCGGTCCTCTGGCAGTCTCTATGGGGGTGCCACAGGGTTCAATTCTCGGGCCGACTCTTTTCTCTGTATATATCAATGATGTTGCTCTTGCTGCGGGCGATTCCCTGATCCACCTCTACGCAGACGACACCATTCTATATACTTTCGGCCCGTCATTGGACACTGTGCTATCAAACCTCCAAACGAGCTTCAATGCCATACAGCACTCCTTCCGTGGCCTCCAACTGCTCTTAAACGCGAGTAAAACCAAATGCATGCTTTTCAACCGATCGCTGCCTGCACCCGCATGCCCGACTAGCATCACCACCCTGGATGGTTCCAACCTTGAATATGTGGACATCTATAAGTACCTAGGTGTCTGGCTAGACTGCAAACTCTCCTTCCAGACTCACATCAAACATCTCCAATCAAAAATCAAATCCAGAGTCGGCTTTCTATTGCACACCAATATCTCTACCTGTACATGCCCATCTGATCATTTATCACTCCAGTGTTAATCTGCAAAATTGTATTATTCGCCTACCTCCTCATGCCTTTTGCACACATTGTATATAGACTGCCCATTTTTTTCTACTGTGTTATTGACTTGCTAATTGTTTACTCCATGTGTAACTCTGTGTTGTCTGTTCACACTGCTATGCTTTATCTTGGCCAGGTCGCAGTTGCAAATGAGAACTTGTTCTCAACTAGCCTACCTGGTTAAATAAAGGTGAAATAAAAAAATATATATATATATATACATTGTGTGCAAAAGGCATGAGGAGGTAGGCGAATAATTACAATTTTTCAGATTAACACTGGAGTGATAAATGATCAGATGGTCATGTACAGGTAGAGATATTGGTGTGCAAAAGAGCTGAAAAGTAAATAAATAAAAACAGTATGGGGATGAGGTAGGTGAAAATGGGTGGGCTATTTACCAATAGACTATGTACAGTTGCAGCGATCGGTGAGCTGCTCAGATAGCAGATGTTTGAAGTTGGTGAGGGAGATAAAAGTCTCCAACTTCAGCGATTTTTGCAATTCGTTCCAGTTACACGCAGCAGAGTACTGGAACGAAAGGCGGCCAAATGAGGTGTTGGCTTTAGGGATGATCAGTGAGATACACCTGCTGGAGCGCGTGCTACGGATGGGTGTTGCCATCGTGACCAGTGAACTGAGATAAGGCGGAGCTTTACCTAGCATGGACTTGTAGATGACCTGGAGCCAGTGGGTCTGGCGACGAATATGTAGCGAGGGCCAGCCGACTAGAGCATACAAGTCGCAGTGGTGGGTGGTATAAGGTGCTTTAGTGACAAAACGGATGGCACTGTGATAAACTGCATCCAGTTTGCTGAGTAGAGTGTTGGAAGCAATTTTGTAGATGACATCGCTGAAGTCGAGGATCGGTAGGATAGTCAGTTTTACTAGGGTAAGCTTGGCGGCGTGAGTGAAGGAGGCTTTGTTGCGGAATAGAAAGCCGACTCTTGATTTGATTTTCGATTGGAGATGTTTGATATGAGTCTGGAAGGAGAGTTTACAGTCTAGCCAGACACCTAGGTACTTATAGATGTCCACATATTCAAGGTCGGAACCATCCAGGGTGGTGATGCTGGTCAGGCGTGCAGGTGCAGGCAGCGAACGGTTGAAAAGCATGCATTTGGTTTTACTAGCGTTTAAGAGCAGTTGGAGGCCACGGAAGGAGTGTTGTATGGCATTGAAGCTCGTTTGGAGGTTAGATAGCACAGTGTCCAAGGACGGGCTGGAAGTATATAGAATGGTGTCGTCTGCGTAGAGGTGGATCAGGGAATCGCCCGCAGCAAGAGCAACATCATTGATATATACAGAGAAAAGAGTCGGCCCGAGAATTGAACCCTGTGGCACCCCCATAGAGACTGCCAGTGTAGCCTGACAACTCACACTAAATTCTTACCTTCTTCTTCTTCTTACCTCTACTTTAGCCTTAGACTGCCATCATTGAAGTCGTTTGTGGTGGCAAGGAGTACGAGGGGCATGTATGAAAAAAGTGAAGAGCGATTGGATCGTCTCTAACCAATCAGCGTATCAAAGCCAATGCCACATTTTCAAACCGCCGCTTTACTTACCCGTGTTCTGGCTCTAGACCAACTCATCGGTTTCTGAACCAATCAGATGGCCCTGAATGTGTTCGCATTCAGTGAAGGGTCGAGGAAGTACTCTGATCCGGACTTATTGCGGAGAAGAAACGAACATCTGTGGGAGTGGCTTAGCGTTTGGACGGAGCAAGGAGTTGAGTAGCCAGGCAAATGTCAGTGGGCATGTCCTTTCAATGACCACAATGGCACCACTGAGTCAGACTGGGTACCACTGCTGCCTGTTCCTCACCTGGGGTGTATCATTATGCAGAGTCTGTTGCAAAACGTTTCGCGAAGGAAACCGTTTAACGTTTTGTCTAGGAACCAAACGGAAGTAAACAGTGCAAACCAAACGGGGAGGGACCTACATGAATTTGTCCAATAGAAACTCTTGTTTTTCTTGAAAAACATTTTCCCATTTGGAGTAAACTGTTTCAATAGCCATGTAATTTAGCCTACACCATCACAATAAATGCATTGATTATTTTGGACCGGTCTAAAGAAACGAGAGTATGAAGAAAACATAGAGTATGCTTTTCTGAAATAGACATAACATAATAGTTATCCTTATGTTAGACCCTGATCTGGTTATGCCACATGGCTGTGGGCTACACTAGTTCATTTAGCAGACAGAATTCCGTTGCATTTTATAATATGAAGAATACAATTGAACATAGCTGAATAAAATAGAGAGGATATTTTCTCCATACAATTTGAGGGAGTGTGCACATGCAGCTATTCTGTGTTGAGCTGTTAACAAAGAAACAGTGACTCCTGTATGCTTAATTTAGTTATTTATGTAACTTTAGTTGTGATACAATTGTTATGTTCCGATTATTGTTTTTTGTTTACTTTTACCCCTATTTCTCCCCAATTTCGTGGTATCCAATTGCTAGTTAGTCTTGTCTCATCGTTGCAACTCCCGTACGGACTCGGAAGAGGTGAAGGTCGAGAGCCGTGTGTCCTCAAACACAACCCAGCCAAGCCGCACTGCTTCTTGACACAATGCCCACTTAACCCGGAAGCCAGCTGCACCAACGTGTCGGAGGAAACACTGTACACCTGGCAACCGTGTCAGGGACAAGTACATTCCTGCCGGCCAAACCCTCCCCCAACCTGGACGACACTGGGACAATTGTGCGCCGCCCCATGGGTCTCCCGGTCGCAGCTGACTGCGACAGAGCCTGGACTCTAACCAGAATCTCTTTGAAAAGGGTTGCATGAAAGGCATGAGCTCTGCTTGTTTTTTTGCGCAGGCTGTACACACTTCATCAGTCTCTCATTCAATTTGACAAGCACTTGATAATGCCTCAATATTTCCCAGCAGCATCCCCTTTTGTGTGGCCATAATGCCCCCTAAAAACATCCATGCCTTCTGTGGCCGTTGTGCCTGTGGGCTGAATGTAATCATTATAATTCCCTTCTCCCGGCTGCCTACTGAAGCACTTCTCACTCACATGGCTCTCCGTCACGTGATCGGGTCTTTCTCACAGGTTACTATTGAAGACAGACAAATCGGGGATGCAACTGCGTCCTTAAACAATTCTGAGGCGCATATGGAAGATATTAGAAGAACAGTCCACATTTACTTTTCTTCAACCAACAAGATGATTAGACCTAATGAACAGCAAAAGCACCAGCCTATGTCAATCTACTATACCACATCGTACAAAAGTTGACCTATTCTGTTATAGAAATAAATATTCGAAACACAGTGGGATGCGATTGATCCCAAATTAATACAACCACTAGCATCAAAAAACTGTTTTGAGCAATGAGCCTGACGCAACAGATCATAACGTGTAGCATAATATTTTGCTAAACTATTAGGCTATTCATAATAGAGTGCCTTCGGAAAGTATTCAGACCCCTTGACTTTTTCCACATTTGGTTACGTTAGTCTTATTCTAAAATGGATTCAATTAAACATTTCCCTCAGCAATCACAGAATAACCCCAGTATGACCTGAAAAAAGCAGTGCAGCGACGCTCCCCATCCAACCTGACAGAGTTTGAGGATCTGCAGAGAAGAGTGGGAGAGTCAAATCATATCAAACTCCCCAAATATAGGTGTGCCAGCTTGTAGTGTCATACCCAAGAAGACTCGAGGCTGTAATCGCTACCAAAAGGTAGTTAAACAAATACTGAGAAAAGTGTCTGAATATTTATGTAAATGTCATATTTCAGTTTATTTTTTTATTTTTATAAATTTGCAAAAATGACGAAACCTGTTTTTGCTTTGTCAATAGAGGGCATTGGGGGTATATTGATGAGAGGAAAAAAACTAGGCTGTAACAAAATTTGTAACGTAACAAAACCCTTTCTCCTAGGCTGAGTCTCCTCCTCCACATCTGAACAGCCAATGCATCCCTGTTGCTAGACAGAACCATAGTGATATCTGTTCTTCCTCACTTCATCTGACCTGACCTCTACCCCAAAGTGCTCACTCCTCCCCAACTCACGGCTGTCATGTTGACTCGTACCAGATGCTGTCTTTCCTCCTCCCATAGGATCCCTGATGGCTAACAATAACATATCCGGACATAATGTAAACGTTATAAATTACCCCCTCAGTGAAAGGAATAAGTATATTTCAAGATATCAGAACGCATCAGTAGCTTTGCGTAATTCACTGTTGACAAATCAGATCTCTGTTCTCCAGCCAGAGCAATATAAGTTGGTAGACGAAAATATCTAGACAGAGTTGTATTCAAATGCAATGGATAACTTAATTGTTAATGATCAAATAGGCAATGTTTCACTTGGAAGTAAGTCCACATAACCAGATAATGCTTAATTAATGCTGAAAAAAAATGTTTTGGACTTTTTCCTGTTTTAGCAATGAACTTGTAAGAAAGGCATTTCACTGTACTTGTGCATGTTACAATAAAACTGAACTCTGCCACAGAGAACTTTAGGTCACTAGATCTCTTTATTGTCTTTGGGACTGCATTACCTGTGATCCAAGCTCCTTATCAGTCTACTGGGGCAAAATATGCCTCCTATAAACCTAGTGCAGCCACAATGATGGACTCTATTGTGTCACTTGTGTCACTTAAAGTAATAAATTGTCACACCACAGGCAGTGTGTTTGCCATTCATCATACACAGGCTCATAGAAGTGATTCATATTACTGCGCATGAACAACTGAAGTGAATTAGGCTACTTCATGTAAAATGGTAGAACCAGCAAACGGTTAGTAATGCATTTCCCCACAAAGCAGAGTCATGTATTTATTCTAGAAGTGTAACAACTTGAAAATGACCAATCTGGTTAACGTAAAGAAATTGAAAAGCTACCAAGAAAAATGTAGTGTCCGCAACTGTATTTCACCAAATAGCTTAAGGTCGGTGTCAGGCAAACCCACAAATTATTCATGAAACACTAAATGGTTTGATCTGCTACTGCAGAAGCCTCAGCTGCTCCCTACTTTCCCGAACCTCCTCACCCAGTATGATTCATGTTGCTTTTAGTCATGATTGACTCGTCTCCATACCTCGACTGTCCCAGCTCCTACAATCCAATTAATAAATGCATTGCCTGCACCCCTCCCGTTTCCCAGAGCGCTTGCTTGTGTCGCTTTAAACCGGTGGCGCCGTGGCATGTCGCTCTGAAAAGAACCTGTGAAAAATCGCCTTTGCCTCTTGTAAATATCCAGCTAAATACATTTGAATTGGCTTGTTAATCCAGAAAATGTCGTCTTCGCTTCGTGACGGTGCATCTCAACTAGTTTTTTCTCTCATCTGGACACTCATAAAGTCAGATCAAAGATGATTGTTTCAGGAACAGTAAGCCATCAAAGTTAATCACTGTGTTAATGGGTTTGTATGCTCACCCCACCATTAGGGATGTAGCCTCTTGTGATTTACATTAGAGAAGTGTAGATTACCCATTGAAGCTGCAGCCATATGATAAAATGAATAAAATTAATTATTTTCCAATGGTATTCAGTCTCTCACTGCTCTGCACTCAGCCGGCAGCTTAGGAGGGAATTTCAGAAATATAGCCTACTCCTATAAACCAGTCATGGTATGAGGTAGCCTACAGTACCTTCAGAAAGTATTCACACCCCTTGAGTTAGTCCACATTTTGTTGCTACAGCCTGAATTTAAAATGGTTTAAATTGAGATTTTGTGTCACTAGCCTACACACAATACCACATAATGTGAAAGTGTAATTCTGTCTTTATAATCTTTTACAAATGTAATAAAAAAAATGAAAAGCTGAAATGTCTGAGTATTGAACCCCTTGGTTATGGCAAAGCCAAAATAAAGCCTGAAGTAAAAGGTTGCAAAACAAGTCGCATAATAAGTTGCATGGAATGACTACCTCTGTAGGGTTAGGGTTAGGGGTTAGGGTTAGGGTTAGGGGTTAGGGGTTAGGGTTAGGGTTAGGGTTAGGGTTAGGGGTTAGGGTTAGGGGTTAGGGTTAGGGGTTAGGGTTAGGGTTAGGGGTTAGGGTTAGGGGTTAGGGTTAGGGTTATCCTATCTCCACAGAGGAACCATAGAGCTCTGTCAGCTCTGACCAAGGCCCTTCTCCCACGATTGCACAGTTTGGCCGGGCGGCCAACTCTAGGGAGTCTTTGTGGTTCCAAACTTCTTCAAATTTAAGAATGATGGAGGCCACTGTGTTCTTGGGGATCTTCAATGCTGCAGACATGTTTTGGTACCCTTCCCCAGATCTGTGCCTTGACACAATCCTTGACAAAATCTACGGACAATTCCTTTGACCTCATGGCATGGTTTTTGCTCTGACATGCACTGTCAACTGTGTAACCTTTTTATAAGGACAGGTGTGTGCCTTTCCAAATCATGTCCAATCATTTGAATTGACCACAGGTGGACTTCAGTGAAGTTGTAGAAGCATGATGATCAATGGAATGGAAACATGATGTACCTGAGATCAATTTCAAGTCTCATAGCAAAGGGTCTGAATACTTATGTTAGTTTGAACCTCGTTGGTTAGCTTTAGCTACCTGTAGATTAATGGAGGGTAGTGATGGGTTATTGTTCAGCTAGCTAGCTAACATAAACTCACTCACGTTTGTACATCGTGTTACATAACCAATTGATCTTATTTTAGCACCACAAAAACGTAATACTTGCAGATCAACTGTAATGTCAATACCATTGTAAAGCACAATTTCTCCCCTTTTCAACAGAATCAATTACATGACCACCACGTTGTCCGTTTCTGCATGATTCAAGAAGGCAAAGAGCCCCGTCGGGTCTTTTCAAAAATGAAGGGTGGGGAAGCGAAACTAATGCGTGATAGTGAGAAGGAGAGATGTTGTGTGGAAAATTGCTTTTTTTCACTCGATCTGTCCAACGTATCACCTTATCGCCTCTAAAATGTAAATAAAACACTATAAAGAGTTTTCATATAATGTGTCATTACATACCTATTTGAAGGTTTGTGTTGAATTTTAATCGGGTTTTTAGGGCGATGCTAAAGTGATCTTAGAAGTAAACAGCGGCTTTGAGAATGATGATCGCTTGCAGTGATGATGCAAAAAATGACTAGGTATCTCCCCTTACCCTGTCCTTGTTCCTTTCTTGTTTCTAAAGGATGAGAGAAGTGCTACATCTGGTGGAGAGAGATTGTAAGACAGAAATATGCTATAAGCTGTATGTTACGACATGACACGATGTTACGGGGGTTCTGTTTCTCCAATACTATAGAGCCATTAGCATGTCGATCAACACATGAAAAGAAACGTATTTCACACCCCAGATTTTGAAGTCAACACAGTCGCTACAGTCCCATTTGTTTTCTTTGAAGCCTCGTTTGAATATTGCGATTGCGCACATTTGTACGGAATGGGGTGAGTTTACGTTACATGTCTAAACAAAATACTATGTAACCATTTCACACCTTCTGTATCGTGTGCATGTGACAGACAAACATAATCTATTTGATATAGTGTGTGTTTACCAGAGGCGGTAATGTTAAGGACCACATGACCTGCACCAAAGTCAAATTAGGATATAATGTTAGGCCCATGAGACGGTGTCCAAGTTAAAAAATTCTCTGGCTGTTGTGAGTTATTTTCCTGTAACAATGAATCCAAATGAGCTAAAGTTAAGACGTCAGCTATTTGATAATGGTCATTATTTGAACTGGCTAGATATCAACTAAAACATTGTTTACAAAGTAGTATTTAGCCGCCTGGTTTTGTAGATTGACACATAGTAAATTCATTTTAAAACTGATGGGTTCATTGGCGTTAAAGTACACCAGCTATTTTGGATCACCGGACAGCCTGTTGTTTTTGTGTTTATACTTTTTCATAACGTCAAGTTTGATGTCGGACGACAATCTAATGTTCATGATGTCTGTATACAGTTGTCCCAGTTACATGTCGATAGACGTAGTATAAACCAATCTTTGGTTGTTTAGTACACTACTGTACCCACTCTATTTAGCATATGGCCTCACGTGTGAATCCTTAAAGAGATGGGTGGGGCAGCAGGTAGCCTAGTGGTTAGAGCGTTGCACTATTAACTGAAAGGTTGCAAGATCGAATCTTCGAGCTGATAAGGTAAAAATCTGTCGTTCTGCCCCTGAACAAGGCAGTTAACCCACCGTTCCCAGGCAGTCATTGAAAATAAGAATTTGTTCTTAAATGACTTGCTTAGTTAAATAAAGGTAAAAAAGTAATAATTTTAAGAGGGTGTGAATAATGCTGAATGGGTTTAGACAAAGGTCCTCTCCAGTATGTGTACCATTTTCTCAAAAGTGGGGTTACAAATGTATCAACTTTCAAAGCAGAATGACTTTCCCATTGTTCCTCGACTGTTTTCAGTCTACTTTTGTCCAATGTAAAAGAAAAAAAAACCTTTTAAATGTTGCTACATATAACCAAATCGAGCCGGTTGGTCACACATATGTATATATTTGTATTTATTTTATTTCACCTTTATTGAACCAGGTAGGCAAGTTGAGAACAAGTTCTCATTTACAATTGCGACCTGGCCAAGATAAAGCAAAGCAGTGTGAACAGACAACAACACAGAGTTACACATGGAGTAAAACAAACATAGTCAATAATACAGTAGAAAAATTAAGTCTATATACAATGTGAGCAAATGAGGTGAGATAAGGGAGGTAAAGGCAAAAAAAAAGGCCATGGTGCCGAAGTAAATACAATATAGCAAGTAAAACACTGGAATGATAGATTTGCAGTGGAAGAATGTGCAAAGTAGAGATAGAAATAATGGGGTGCAAAGGAGCTAAATAAATAAATACAGTAGGGAAAGAGGTAGTTGTTTGGGCTAAATTATAGATGGGCTATGTACAGGGGCAGTAATCTGTGAGCTGCTCTGACAGCGGGTGCTTAAAGCTAGTGAGGGAGATAAGTGTTTCCAGTTTCAGAGATTTTTGTAGTTTGTTCCAGTCATTGGCAGCAGAGAACTGGAAGGAGAGGCGGCCAAAGAAAGAATTGGTTTTGGGGGTGACCAAAAAGATATATCTGCTGGAGCGTGTGCTACAGGTGGGAGATGCTATGGTGACCAGCGAGCTGAGATAAGGAGGGACTTTACCCTAGCAGGGTCTTGTAGATGACATGGAGCCAGTGGGTTTGGCGACGAGTATGAAGCGAGGGCCAGCCAACGAGAGCGTACAGGTCGCAATGGTGGGTAGTATATAGGGCTTTGGTGACAAAACGGATTGCACTGGGATAGACTGCATCCAATTTGTTGAGTAGGGTATTGGAGGCTATTTTGTAAATGACATCGCCAAAGTCGAGGATTGGTAGGATGGTCAGTTTTACAAGGGTATGTTTGGCAGCATGAGTGAAGGATGCTTTGTTGTGAAATAGGAAGCC
This sequence comes from Oncorhynchus keta, assembly GCF_023373465.1. Classification (NCBI taxonomy): domain Eukaryota; kingdom Metazoa; phylum Chordata; class Actinopteri; order Salmoniformes; family Salmonidae; genus Oncorhynchus; species Oncorhynchus keta. Next base: position 413,932 of record NW_026290910.1, read on the forward strand.
AATTCTAGATTTAACTTTGGATTGGAGATGTTTGATATGGGTCTGGAAGGAGAGTTTACAGTCTAACCAGACACCTAAGTATTTGTAGTTGTCCACGTATTCTAAGTCAGAGCCGTCCAGAGTAGTGATGTTGGACGGGCGGGCAGGTGCAGGTAGCGATCGGTTGAAGAGCATGCATTTAGTTTTACTTGTATTTAAGAGCAATTGGAGGCTACGGAAGGAGAGTTGTATGGCATTGAAGCTTGCCTGGAGGGTTGTTAACACAGTGTCTAAAGAAAGGCCAGAAGTATACAGAATGGTGTCGTCTGCGTAGAGGTGGATCAGAGACTCACCAGCAGCAAGAGTGACCTCATTGATGTATACAGAGAAGAGACACCTGAAACCCCACCTCTTTAAGGAATACCTAGGATAGGATAAAGTAATCCTTCTCACCCCCCTTAAAAGATTTAGATGCACTATTGTAAAGTGGCTGTTCCACTGGATGTCATAAGGTGAACGCACCAATTTGTAAGTCGCTCTGGATAAGAGCGTCTGCTAAATGACTTAAATGTAAATGTAAATGTAGAATCGGTCCAAGAATTGAACCCTGTGGCACCCCCATAGGGACTGCCAGAGGTCCGGACAGCAGACCCTCCGATTTGACACACTGAACTCTATCAGAGAAGTAGTTGGTGAACCAGGCGAGGCAATCATTTGAGAAACCAAGGCTGTCGAGTCTGCCGATGAGGATGTGGTGATTGACAGAGTCGAAAGCCTTGGCCAGATCAATGAATACGGCTGCACAGTAATGTTTCTTATCGATGGCGGTTACGATATCGTTTAGGACCTTGAGCGTAGCTGAGGTGCACCCATGACCAGCTCTGAAACCAGATTGCATAGCAGAGAAGGTATGGTGAGATTCGAAATGGTCGGTAATCTGTTTGTTGACTTGGCTTTCGAAGACCTTAGAAAGGCTTGGTAGGATAGATATAGGTCTGTCTGTAGCAGTTTGGGTCAAGAGTGTCCCCCCCTTTGAAGAGGGGGATGACCGCAGCTGCTTTCCAATCTTTGGGAATCTCAGACGACACGAAAGAGATGTTGAACAGGCTAGTAATAGGGATGACAACAATTTCGGCAGATAATTTTAGAAAGAAAGGGTCCAGATTGTCTAGCCCGGCTGATTTGTAGGGGTCCAGATTTTTCAGCTCTTTCAGAACATCAGCTGAATGGATTTGGGAGAAGGAGAAATGGGGAAGGCTTGGGCGAGTTGCTGTTGGGGGTGCAGTGCTGTTGACCGGGGTAGGAGTAGCCAGGTGGAAAGCATGGCCAGCCGTAGAAAAATGCTTATTGAAATTCTCAATTATGGTGGATTTATCAGTGGTGACAGTGTTTCCTATCTTCAGTGCAGTGGGCAGCTGGGAGGAGGTGTTCTTATTCTCCATGGACTTTACAGTGTCCCAGAACTTGTTTGAGTTAGTGTTGCAGGAAGCAAATTTCTTCTTGAAAAAGCTAGCCTTGGCTTTTCTAACTGCCTGTGTATAACGGTTTCTAGCTTCCCTGAACAGCTGCATATCACGGGGGCTGTTCGATGCTAATGCAGAACGCCATAGGATGTTTTTGTGTTGGTTAAGGGCAGTCAGGTCTGGGGAGAACCAATGGCTATATATGTTCCTGGTTCTAAATTTCTTGAATGGGGCATGTTTATTTAAGATGGTTAGGAAGGCATTTAAAAAAAATATCCGGGCATCCTCTACTGACGGGATGAGATCAATATCCTTCCAGGATACCCCGGCCAGGTTGATTAGAAAGGCCTGCTCGCTGAAGTGTTTCAGGGAGCGTTTGACAGTGATGAGTGGAGGTCGTTTGACCGCTGACCCATTACGGATGCAGGCAATGAGGCAGTGATCGCTGAGATCTTGGTTGAAGACAGCAGAGGTGTATTTAGAGGGGAAGTTGGTTAGGATGATATCTATGAGGGTGCCCGTGTTTAAGGCTTTGGGGAGTTACCTGGTAGGTTCATTGATAATTCGTGTGAGATTGAGGGCATCAAGTTTAGATTGTAGGATGGCTGGGGTGTTAAGCATGTTCCAGTTTAGGTCGCCTAGCAGCACGAGCTCTGAAGATAGATGGGGGGCAATCAGTTCACATATGGTGTCCAGAGCACAGCTGGGGGCAGAGGGTGGTCTATAGCAGGCGGCAACGGTGAGAGAGGTGGATTTTTAAAAGTAGAAGTTCAAATTGTTTGGGTAGAGACCTGGATAGTAAGCCTGCAGAGTTCTGTCCATCTTTGCAGTAGATTGCAACACCGCCCCCTTTGGCAGTTCTATCTTGTCTGAAAATGTTGTAGTTTGGGATTAAAATTTCAGAATTTTTGGTGGTCTTTCTAAGCCAGGATTCAGACACAGCTAGAACATCCGGGTTGGCAGAGTGTGTAAAGCAGTGAATAGAACAAATTTAGGGAGGAGGCTTCTAATGTTAACATGCATGAAACCAAGGCTATTACGGTTACAGAAGTCATCAAAAGAGAGCGCCTGGGGAATAGGAGTGGAGCTAGGCACTGCAGGGCCTGGATTTATCTCTACATCGCCAGAGGAACAGAGGAGGAGTAGGATAAGGGTACGGCTAAAAGCAATAAGAATTGGTTGTCTAGAACGTCTGGAACAGAGAGTAAAAGGAGGTTTCTGGGGGCAATAAAATAGCTTCACGGTTTAATGTACAGACAAAGGTATGGTAGGATGTGAATACAGTGGAGGTAAACCTCGGTATTGAGTGATGATTATGAGATATTGAAACCAGGAGATGTCATCGCATGTGTGGGTGGTGGAACTAATAGGTTGGATAAGGTATAGTGAGCAGGACTAGAGGCTCTACAGTGAAATAAGCCAATAAACACTAACCAGAACAGCAATGGACAAGGCATATTGACATTAAGGAGAGGCATGCTTAGTCGAGTGATCAAAAGGGTCCAGTGAGTAGAGAGGTTGGTTGGGGTCACGGCGATTTAGCCTGCTAGCTACTTCAAGGGGTCTTAAAATTCCAAATCAAATTGCAAAAACATTCTTGGTATGACCTGGTATGACCTTTTTAAAACAATTCCACATCGCTTAGTCGTGCTAATATTTTAATTAACACATGCAATTGAATTGAGGATTTCTGTTGCACCTTAGTTTTAATCCTGATAATATGGTTGATGGCGCCCCTTGGCTCTAGTTACAGTCACACTGGTCAGATAGGGTAGATAACATGTGGAATGAGGAAGTTGGCCTATGGGGTTTCCCGCAAGCCTCCCTGCACTGGGCTTGAAAAATAAACCAAGGCTGGGAATTTCACAAGACCCAGAGGGTTTACACTGGACCCTAAATCCCAATCAGCTTGTCTTGAGTTTCAGTTCATGGTCTATATGGCATTACGATTGTTGGTTTGCTTTCGGACCACATATAATTTAGGCCCTTCAGTCCCAAGTGAGAGCATCTCTCTTGTGCATACTCTTTTGACTTTTGCGAACTTGGTTATCAGTGGTAGAGGCATAGGGAAGTAGTTTGGCCCTAGTAAATGGTGTTGAAAGAGATGAATCTGATGGATGGTCACATGAGAAAGTGCCTCCTGGGGTGCTCCAGTCCCGAGAGGTCACATTCCATCACTCAAGGGGTCTAGTCGTTCTCCTGTTTTAAACTCTGTGGCGTTATGCAAGAGCAGCAGACCTTGATTACATTGTTGCAAAATGGAACCAGTGACATGCGCTAGTGGTTTAAAAACATAAAATATTGTCCCTCATCTAGCTGTTCAGGTCACTGATGCCAAAAAAGGGATTATTGTTGAAATTCCATGACTGTGGCATGCAAATGTCTGCTGCTACCACTCATTGCCTAGCAACATGGATAATACAAAATTCTTTTGAAGTTTTCCTTTTTAGAGAAAACTATACTAAACATATCACCAAACAATTTAATTAAACAACTATTTTGCAAAGGTCTACAGTAGCCTCAACAGCACTTTGTAGGGTAGCACCAGAGGACAACTAGCTTCCGTCTTCCTCTGGGTACATTGACTGCAATACAAAACCTAGGAGGCTCATGGTTCTCACCCCCTTCCAAAGACTTACAGAGTAATTATGACAACTTCCGGGGGAGTTTCTCCAGCCTATCAGACCTCTTGCAGCATGAACTGACATGTTGTCCACCCAATCAAAGGATCAGAGAATGAATCTAGTACTGAAAGCATAAGCTACAGCTAGCTAGCACTGCAGTGTATAAAATGTGGTGAGTAGTTGACTCCGAGAGACAATAGTTGAGCACATTTTTTTTCTCTCCAAAATGAAGGAGGAGCAATAGAGAAAAAAATAGATTGTCATTTTTTTTCTTCAGTTTCACTTACTTAGCAAATGCAGCTAGCAAGTTCAGCTTATTGAAACACCCTGCTCAAACAGAAGGATGTTATGTTAGCTCGCTGGCTATGACTATCCAACACAACACTGGAACTCTTCCAAGTCAAGGTAAGCTTTTGGTATTACTCATTTATTGCCACCGGTGCCCCCCGGTGTAAATGCTTCCTGACTGTACATTAACGTTACTGCATGAATGAAGTGGATTTACTCACGCATTACTTCTATTAGCTCTTTTCTCTGTATATATCAACGATGTCGCTCTTGCTGCGAGTGATTCCCTGATCCACCTCTACGCAGACGACACCATTCTGTATACATCTGGCCCTTTGGACACTGTGTTAAATAAAAGTTCAAGGAAGGAAAGGCGGCCAAAGAAGGTGTTGGCTTTGGGGATGACCAGTGAGATATACCTGCTGGAGCGCGTGCTACGGGTGGATGTTGTTGTCATGACCAGTGAGCCGAGATAAGGTGGAGCTTTACCTAGCATAGATTTATAGGTGACCTGGAGCCAGTGGGTTTGGCAACGAACAGGTAGCGAGTGCCAGCCGACTAGAGCATACAGGTTGCAGTGGTGGGTGGTATATGGGACTGTGGTGACAAAACGGATGGCACTGTGATAGACTGCATCCAGTTTGCTGAGTAGAGTGTTGGAGGCTATTTTGTAAATGATATCGCCGCGGTAGGATAGTCCGTTTTACGAGGGTGTTTGGCGGCGCGAGTAAAGGAGGCTCTGTTGTGAAAAAGGAAGCCGATTCTAGATTTAATATTGGATTGGAGAGGCTTAATGTGAAGTCAGAACCGTCCAGAGTAGTGATGCTAGTCGGGCGAGCGGTTGAAAAGCATGCATTTAGTTTTACTAGTGTTTAAGAGCAGTTGGAGGCCACAGAAGGAGTGTTATATGGCATTGAAGCTAGTTTGGAGGTTTGTTAACTAGGCAAGTCAGTTAAGAACAAATTCTTATTTACAATGAAGGCCTAGAAGCAGTGGGTTAACTGCCTTGTTCAGGGGGCAGAACGACAGATTTTTACCTTGTCAGTTCGGTGATTCGATCTAGCAACCTTTCAGTTACTGGACCAACGCTCTAACCATTAGGCTACCTGCTGCCCATAATGGGATGACTGTTCCCATGAAATGCTCAATTAGGACAGAATTTGCCTATAATGTGCACAGGGATTAGCATCTTCAACGTAATTGACACTCCGACCACCTGCTCTATCAAGATATCATCATTGGTTAATTTAATTCACTATCTGTTAACATTCAACAGTGCCGTGAAAAAGTATTTGCCCCTTTCTGATTTTCTCTTTATTTTGACACTTTGTATTATTAGACCTTAAACCAAATATTAGATAAAGGGAACCCGAGTGATCAAATAACACAACATTTTGATACTTATTTTATTGATTTAATAAACAAAGGTATTCAAAATCCAATGCCCCTGTGTGAAAAAAGTAATTGCTCCCTTATACTCAATAACTGGTTATGCCTCCTTTAGCTGCAATGACTCCAACAAAACACTTCCTGTAGTTGTTGATCAGGCCACCTTTAGCTGCAATGACTCCAACCAAACACTTCCTGTAGTTGTTGATCAGTCCACCTTTAGCTGTAATGACTCCAACCAAACACTTCCTGTAGTTGTTGACCAGGCCTCCTTTAGCTGCAATGACTCCAACCAAACACTTCCTGTAGTTGTTGATCAGGCCACCTTTAGCTGCAATGACTCCAACCAAACACTTCCTGTAGTTGTTGATCAGGCCACCTTTAGCTGCAATGACTCCAACCAAACACTTCCTGTAGTTGTTGACCAGGCCTCCTTTAGCTGCAATGACTCCAACCAAACACTTCCTGTAGTTGTTGACCAGGCCTCCTTTAGCTGCAATGACTCCAACCAAACACTTCCTGTAGTTGTTGATCAGGCCACCTTTAGCTGCAATGACTCCAACCAAACACTTCCTGTAGTTGTTGATCAGGCCACCTTTAGCTGCAATGACTCCAACCAAACACTTCCTGTAGTTGTTGATCAGTCCACCTTTAGCTGTAATGACTCCAACCAAACACTTCCTGTAGTTGTTGACCAGGCCTCCTTTAGCTGCAATGACTCCAACCAAACACTTCCTGTAGTTGTTGATCAGGCCACCTTTAGCTGTAATGACTCCAACCAAACACTTCCTGTAGTTGTTGATCAGGCCACCTTTAGCTGTAATGACTCCAACCAAACACTTCCTGTAGTTGTTGACCAGGCCTCCTTTAGCTGCAATGACTCCAACCAAACACTTCCTGTAGTTGTTGATCAGGCCACCTTTAGCTGCAATGACTCCAACCAAACACTTCCTGTAGTTGTTGATCATTCTCTCACATTGCTGTGTAGGAATTTTGGCCCACTCTTTCATGAAGAACTACTTTCATGCTAAAAATCCCACGAGTCGCTGAACTGCTAATTTCAGGTCATGCCACAACATCTCAATGGGTTTTAGGTCTGGACTGACTAGGCCATTCCAAAACTTTTAAATGTTTAACTTTTCAGCGATTCTAATGTAGAATTGATTGTGTGTTTTGGATCATTGTATTGCTGAATGCTCACTGCTTCGGCTCACTGGCGGATGGCCTTACATTTTGACATGTAAAATTCTCTGATACAGAGCAGAATTCATGGTTCATTCAATGATGGAAAGTAATCCAGGTCCTGAGGCAGCAAAGCATCCCCAAACATCACACTACCACAACCATGCTTGACCATGTTGTATGAGGTTCTTACTGTGGAATGCAGTTTGGTTTTCGCCAAACATAACGGTACCCACATAGTCCAAAGACTCATTCTTGCCAAAAAAGCATCTGGATAATCTTCATACTCTTGGATGAAGGTTCTATGGACAGATGAGTCAAACGTTGAACTTTTTGGATGTTATGTCTGGCACATTTGAACACATTTGAATTTTTAAAATGAACTAGTGAAAGTCCAAACCTAAACCCTACTGTGATGTTGTGGCAGAAACAAGCAGCTCAAAACGTGAAAGCAGTTCTGCATGGAAGAGAAATGTCTCCACAGCGACGTGAGAGACCGATCAACAAGCGTTTTGTTGCAGCTAGCTATAAGTAGCACAACCAGTTATTTAGTATAAGGGGGAAATTGCTTTTACACACAGGGGCATTGGGAGTTGCATAACTTGTTTATAAAATACATGAATGAATTATCCAAATGTTATTTGTTCACTCAGGTTCCATTTATCTAATATTAGGTGTCATTCAGTGACAAACATGCAGTGCATTCGGAAAGTATTCAGACCCTTGACATTTGCACATTTTGATGAGACAGCCTTATTAAAAAAATAAATCGTCATCAATCTACACACAATACCCTATAATTCCAAAGCAAAAACAGGTTAATACATTTTTGAAAATGCATAAAAAAATGATAAACTGATAATACATTTCTATAAGTATTCAGAGCCTTTACTCGGTACTTTGTTGAAGCACCTTTGGCAGCGATTACTGCTTCAAGCCTTCTTGGGTATGACGCTATAAGCTTGGCACAAAAACATCCACACAGCATGATGTGGTCCTTCTGTGGCTCAGTTGGTAGAGCATGGCGCTTGTAACGCCAGGGTAGTGGGTTCGATTCCCGGGACCACCCATACGTAGAATGTATGCACACATGACTGTAAGTCGCTTTGGATAAAAGCGTCAGCTAAATGGCATATATATATTATATTATGCTGCCACCACCATGCTTCACCGTAGGGGTGGTACCAGGTTTCCTCCAGACGTGACGCTTGACATTCAGGCCAAAGAGTTCAAGCTTGGTTTCATCAGACCAAGTAATCTCGTTTCTCATGGTCTGAGAGTCTTTGGGTGCCTTTTGGCAAACTCTAAACTCTTCTTTACTGAAGAGTGGCTTCTGCCTGGCCCCTCTACTATAAAGACCTGAGTGTATTTCTGGAAGGTTCTTCCATCTCTCAACACAACAAATTTCTTCAAATGTAAGAATGATGAAGGCCACTGTGTTCTTGGGGACCTTCAATGCTGCAGAAATGTTTTTGGTACCCTTCCCCAGATCTGTGTCTTGACACAATCTTGTCTCAGAGCTGTACGGACTATTCCTTCAATCTCATGGCCTGGTTTTTGCTCTGACATGCACTGTCAACTGTGGGACAGGTGCACTCCAATTCAGTTGTAGAAACATCTCAAGGATGATCAATGGAAACAGGATGCACCTGAGCTCAATTTCGAGTCTCATAACAAAGGATCTAAAGACATTGGTAAATAAGGTATTTGAGAAAAGAAATATTTGCAAAAATTTCAAAACCCGTTTCGCTTTGTCATTCATTATGGGGTATTGTGTGTAGATTGCTGAGGAATTGTTTTTAGTAAATCAATTTTAGAATAAGGCTGTAAAGTAACAAAATGTGGAAAAGTCAAGGGGTCTGAATACTTTCCGAAGGCACTGTATGCAAAATGAGAGAAAATCAAAGTGGGCAAATATTGGTTCACAGCACTGTACTTGACTGACAAGGTCCCGTTTATATCTGAAGACTGTGCTCCTAGTCAACAAGGTGCTGGTAAGTTTTCCAGCTCTAGTTGTTAGCGTCCCAAAGGTGATTAGAGGAAATGGCCATGGGGTTTAGATGTGTGAATTTTTTACCAGCTTTGTAAAACCCCTATAGAATGTAGTTACTTTTTAGACTCACTGAAAGGCTGGGTAATGCAATGCTGCTGTAGTGAAGTCTGAAGAATCAATAGTCCCAGACTAGGATGAGCTAGCCAACACGCAAGATCATCTTTTATTCTGAAGCTGGAGTAGAGAATTAGATGGGATGAGAGTGAGATGGGATGCATGACTCACTTCCTGACGCTCTGAGCCTTGCCCCTGACAAGGAGCTCATCTATTGTATGTGCTATGACCTAATGGTGGAACGCATGGATAATGTTTGTTAGTTTCCTGATCTCGTCCTCCTTTGTTGAGAGCAAATACCAAGCGTTTTAGTTTGTCTGCTTTTTATGAGGATGTCTTCTGTGTGAGCTGGTGACTGCCAAATTCTAATTTCACTGCTATCATCATAGCTGAGGCTAGCTCCTTTTGTTTTAGAGGAGGCTGGTTACTTACAGCAGTCTGACTAGGCAGACCTATTGAGGCAGTAGTAGAGTCTCTCATAGCTCAATACATTTGCTGTTCATCCCACTCTCCCTATGCTTGTCCACACCTGGTCCCCACATTCCCCCTTTCACCTGCCCCCGGTCCCCCACATTCCCCCTTTCACCTGCCCCCTGGCAGCGCCTCCCTGGTCCCCACATTCCCCCTTTCACCTGCCCACTGGCAGCGCCTCCCTGGTCCCCACATTCCCCCTTTCACCTGCCCCCTGGCAGCGCCTCCCTAGTCACCACATTCCCCCTTTCACCTGCCCCCTGGCAGCGCCTCCCTGGTCCCCCACAGATGGGCGTTGACAACACCCGAGCCAACCGACTATACCGACCCTTTTTTAATTTTCCTAGAATCTCTCATCTCCTCCAATAGCCCAGTGTACTTGCCACCGCCAGACCCCATCGAGGCTGCCGAGTCATTGTTAGGAGACGCAGGCAGGGAGCACCTGTTGACAGATGGCCTTGGTGCAGCAAATGCTGAGCCCCGCCCTCCTATTCACACAACCCAACCCTTCATATGCTGGGGTACATGCCAGAGGTGCCGATCTCTTGTATAATTTATACACCTATTTATATACCCATTGTATTTGAACTAGACCTCAGTTTACCTACCTGACATGCTAGAGTAGATGGTACAGTTTCCCCCATAGTTTTCATCCCTCCCAGCAGCTGTTTAATCTCTGTATACTCAAAACCCAAAGGGGGGATTACATTTTGTGTGATGGTGTCAGAGCTTTCTGACAGAATCCTCTTTCCCATCAGATAATACACAAACACTCATGGTAGGCTATTCTGTTTAAGTGGCTGAGTGCTACTTCAGTCAGCACAGGGGTTGCCAAGACAAATGAGAGGTGACGGGAAGGGGGTTGTCCTTGAGTGAGGAGCTCAGAATGCTGAGGAAGAAGGCATAAGACCCCAAGGGAAAGTGTGGTGTGAGAAGGAGATGTTCACCTCTTCTCAAGAGACATGTACAGAGTGCAAACTGCTGCAGGTGACGCATGGAGTGAGTATAGACCACATCTAGCTTAATCTCATTTGTATGACTCTCTCATCCATCATTTAATACAATATACATTACTTTGTTGAAAAAATTAAATTAGTGATCTTACAGGTAGAACATTTGAAGTCATTCTTCATTGTGCGATAGTTGCTATTGCAGCATAACGTCACAAACAGTTAAAAGTGAGTAACTATGTCATTGATGATTAAAGGGCAGGATGTAAGGCAGATTAAAGTAATGATCGTGGGATGGTAGGTAGCGCTTTGTTTTGCAACTTTATAATGCTGACCAACAAATGTGCCCTTCCAATAACTAGCATGATGAGTCAATGTTTCAAAGTTCCCGGAGCTGGGCAAAAATCACTGTCCTGATAACTGAATATGAAGGGCAAATACCCCTGCTGTATCAGCCTGCCTGTATCTGTTCTGCGACACGGTCACGCTGCGGACTGGGGCGATCAATGAACCCAAGGTCACCCATACATAGTTTTAATGTATCCTTTTCCTATGTTTATTTAAAATCCTCCCAAAACAGAGACTATGGAACCGTGGCTAAGCGTGACTCTGCTGTCTGGCCGTCTCTCTGGGCCTGAGTGGTGCATCGAACCCTGGCAGAATGTCAGTGCCCTAGTGAGCGCACTGCCAGACGGACGTTTGCATGCAAGGCGATGGTCACATATTGTTCCACCCCGCCAGTGGCGAGTGAGCTTATTCCTATACATTAGGGCTAGGAATTACCAGGGACCTCACAATACGATATTGTCTCTTTGGTGCCGATACAATATGTATTGGGATTCTCGCGATTCTATATGTATTGCAATTCGATACTGTGATTTTATTGCAATTCGATATTCCAAACATATTGATCACCATATGTCTGTTGCAGAGAGAGAATACGAGAAAACAAGTTTTGATCAGTCAGGGAAATAAAACTGCTGAAAACAAATTGGCTCCCTATTTAAAAAGAAGATTGAGAACAAGCTAAGAAGAAAAAATACTGTGGAGTTTTGGTGCAGGTACAGCCAACAAGTGAAAGAATAATATTGCGATTGATGCAGGTTTATAATGTTATAAATGTTTATAATATTGATGTCCTGATGCAGGTTTATAATGTTAGAGAGCAGCTTATTGATGCCCTGATGCAGGTTTATAATGTTAGGGAGCAGCTTATTGATGTCCTGATGCAGGTTTATAATGTTAGGGAGCAGCTTATTGATGTCCTGATGCAGGTTATTGATGTCCTGATGCAGGTTTATAATGTTAGGGAGCAGCTCATTGATGTCCTGATGCAGGTTTATAATGTCTGGGAGCAGCTTATTGATGTCCTGATGCAGGTTTATAATGTTAGGGAGCAGTTTATTGATGTCCTGATGCAGGTTATTGATGTCCTGATGCAGGTTTATAATGTTAGGGAGCAGCTTATTGATGTCCTGATGCAGGTTTATAATGTTAGAGAGCAGCTTATTGATGTCCTGATGCAGGTTTATAATGTTAGGGAGCAGCTTATTGATGTCCTGATGCAGGGTTATAATGTCTGGGAGCAGCTTATTGATGTCCTGATGCAGGGTTATAATGTCTGGTAGCAGCTTATTGATGTCCTGATGCAGGTTATTGATGTCCTGATGCAGGTTTATAATGTTAGGGAGCAGCTTATTGATGTCCTGATGCAGGTTTATAATGTTAGGGAGCAGCTTATTGATGTCCTGATGCAGGTTTATAATGTTAGGGAGCAGCTTATTGATGTCCTGATGCAGGTTTATAATGTTAGGGAGCAGCTTATTGATGTCCTGATGCAGGTTTATAATGTTAGGGAGCAGCTTATTGATGTCCTGATGCAGGTTTATAATGTCTGGGAGCAGCTTATTGATGTCCTGAAGCAGGTTATTGATGTCCTGATGCAGGTTATTGATGTCCTGATGCAGGTTATTGATGTCCTGATGCAGGTTTATAATGTTAGAGAGCAGCTTATTGATGTCCTGATGCAGGTTATTGATGTCCTGATGCAGGTTTATAATGTCTGGGAGCAGCTCATTGATGTCCTGATGCAGGTTTATAATGTCTGGGAGCAGCTTATTGATGTCCTGATGCAGGTTTATAATGTTAGGGAGCAGCTTATTGATGTCCTGATGCAGGTTTATAATGTTTGGGAGTAGCTTATTGATGTCCTGATGCAGGTTTATAATGTCTGGGAGCAGCTTATTGATGTCCTGATGCAGGTTTATAATGTTAGGGAGCAGCTCATTGATGTCCTGATGCAGGTTTATAATGTTAGGGAGCAGCTCATTGATGTCCTGATGCAGGTTTATAATGTCTGGGAGCAGCTCATTGATGTCCTGATGCAGGTTTATAATGTTAGGGAGCAGCTTATTGATGTCCTGATGCAGGTTTATAATGTTTGGGAGCAGCGTCTTGATGTCCGTCCTGATGCAGGTTTATAATGTTTGGGAGTAGATTATTGGTCCTGATGCAGGTTATTGATGTCCTGATGCAGGTTTATAATGTTAGGGAGCAGATTATTGATGTCCTGTTGCAGGTTTATAATGTTAGGGAGCAGATTATTGATGTCCTGTTGCAGGTTTATAATGTTAGGGAGCAGATTATTGATGTCCTGTTGCAGGTTTATAATGTTAGGGAGCAGCTTATTGATGTCCTGATGCAGGTTTATAATGTTAGGGAGCAGATTATTGATGTCCTGTTGCAGGTTTATAATGTTAGGGAGCAGATTATTGATGTCCTGTTGCAGGTTTATAATGTTAGGGAGCAGTTTATTGATGTCCTGATGCAGCTTATTGATGTCCTGATGCAGGTTTATAATGTTAGGGAGCAGGTTATTGATGTCCTGATGCAGGTTTATAATGTTAGGGAGCAGCTTATTGATGTCCTGATGCAGGTTTATAATGTTAGGGAGCAGCTTATTGATGTCCTGATGCAGGTTATTGATGTCCTGATGCAGGTTTATAATGTCTGGGAGCAGCTTATTGATGTCCTGATGCAGGTTTATAATGTTAGGGAGCAGCTTATTGATGTCCTGATGCAGGTTTATAATGTTAGGGAGCAGCTTATTGATGTCCTGATGCAGGGTTATAATGTCTGGGAGCAGCTTATTGATGTCCTGATGCAGGTTATTGATGTCCTGATGCAGGTTATTGATGTCCTGATGCAGGTTTATAATGTCTGGGAGCAGCTCATTGATGTCCTGATGCAGGTTTATAATGTCTGGGAGCAGCTTGTTGATGTCCATATGCAGGTTATTGATGTCCTGATGCAGGTTTATAATGTTAGGGAGCAGTTTATTGATGTCCTGATACAGGTTATTGATGTCCTGATGCAGGTTTATAATGTTTGGGAGCAGCGTCTTGATGTCCGTCCTGATGCAGGTTTATAATGTTTGGGAGTAGATTATTGGTCCTGATGCAGGTTATTGATGTCCTGATGATGCAGGTTATTGATGTCCTGATGCAGGTTTATAATGTTAGGGAGCAGCTCATTGATGTCCTGATTCAGGTTTATAATGTTGGGAGCAGCGTCTTGATGTCGTCCTGATGCAGGTTTATAATGTTTGGGAGTAGATTATTGGTCCTGATGCAGGTTATTGATGTCCTGATACAGGTTTATAATGTTAGGGAGCAGCTTGTTGATGTCCTGATGCAGCTTATTGATGTCCTGATACAGGTTTATAATGTTAGGGAGCAGGTTATTGATGTCCTGATGCAGGTTATTGATGTCCTGATGCAGGTTTATAATGTTAGGGAGCAGCTTGTTGATGTCCTGATGCAGCTTATTGATGTCCTGATGCAGGTTTATAATGTTAGGGAGCAGGTTATTGATGTCCTGATGCAGGTTTATAATGTTAGGGAGCAGCTTGTTGATGTCCTGATGCAGGTTTATAATGTTAGAGAGCAGATTATTGATGTCCTGTTGCAGGTTTATAATGTTAGAGAGCAGATTATTGATGTCCTGTTGCAGGTTTATAATGTTAGGGAGCAGATTATTGATGTCCTGTTGCAGGTTTATAATGTTAGAGAGCAGATTATTGATGTCCTGTTGCAGGTTTATAATGTTAGGGAGCAGATTATTGATGTCCTGTTGCAGGTTTATAATGTTAGGGAGCAGGTTATTGATGTCCTGATGCAGGTTTATAATGTTAGGGAGCAGCTTATTGATGTCCTGATGCAGGTTTATAATGTTAGGGAGCAGCTCATTGATGTCCTGATGCAGGTTTATAATGTTAGGGAGCAGCTTATTGATGTCCTGATGCAGGTTTATAATGTCTGGGAGCAGCTCATTGATGTCCTGATGCAGGTTTATAATGTTAGGGAGCAGCTTATTGATGTCCTGATGCAGGTTTATAATGTCTGGGAGCAGATTATTGATGTCCTGATGCAGGTTATTGATGTCCTGATGCAGGTTATTGATGTCCTGATGCAGGTTATTGATGTCCTGATGCAGGTTTATAATGTTAGGGAGCAGCTTATTGATGTCCTGATGCAGGTTATTGATGTCCTGATGCAGGTTATTGATGTCCTGATGCAGGTTTATAATGTTAGAGAGCAGCTTATTGATGTCCTGATGCAGGTTTATAATGTTAGGGAGCAGCTTATTGATGTCCTGATGCAGGTTTATAATGTTAGGGAGCAGCTTATTGATGTCCTGATGCAGGTTTATAATGTTAGGGAGCAGCTTATTGATGTCCTGATGCAGGTTTATAATGTTAGGGAGCAGCTCATTGATGTCCTGATGCAGGTTTATAATGTCTGGGAGCAGCTCATTGATGTCCTGATGCAGGTTTATAATGTTAGGGAGCAGCTTATTGATGTCCTGATGCAGGTTTATAATGTTAGGGAGCAGCTTATTGATGTCCTGATGCAGGTTTATAATGTCTGGGAGCAGCTTATTGATGTCCTGATGCAGGTTTATAATGTCTGGGAGCAGCTTGTTGATGTCCTTAAGCAGGTTATTGATGTCCTGATGCAGGTTATTGATGTCCTGATGCAGGTTATTGATGTCCTGATGCAGGTTATTGATGTCCTGATGCAGGTTTATAATGTTAGGGAGCAGCTTATTGATGTCCTGATGCAGGTTTATAATGTTAGGGAGCAGCTTATTGATGTCCTGATGCAGGTTTATAATGTTATGGAGCAGCTTGTTGATGTCCTGAAGCAGGTTATTGATGTCCTGATGCAGGTTATTGATGTCCTGAAGCAGGTTATTGATGTCCTGAAGCAGGTTATTGATGTCCTGATGCAGGTTTATAATGTTAGAGAGCAGCTTATTGATGTCCTGATGCAGGTTATTGATGTCCTGATGCAGGTTATTGATGTCCTGATGCAGGTTTATAATGTTAGGGAGCAGTTTATTGATGTCCTGATGCAGGTTATTGATGTCCTGATGCAGGTTTATAATGTTAGGGAGCAGCTTATTGATGTCCTGATGCAGGTTTATAATGTTAGAGAGCAGCTTATTGATGTCCTGATGCAGGTTATTGATGTCCTGAAGCAGGTTATTGATGTCCTGATACAGGTTTATAATGTTAGGGAGCAGCTTATTGATGTCCTGATGCAGGTTTATAATGTTAGAGAGCAGCTTATTGATGTCCTGATGCAGGTTATTGATGTCCTGATGCAGGTTTATAATGTCTGGGAGCAGCTTATTGATGTCCTGATGCAGGTTATTGATGTCCTGATGCAGGTTTATAATGTTAGGGAGCAGCTTATTGATGTCCTGATGCAGGTTTATAATGTTAGGGAGCAGCTTATTGATGTCCTGATGCAGGTTTATAATGTTTGGGAGCAGCTTATTGATGTCCTGATGCAGGTTTATAATGTCTGGTAGCAGCTTATTGATGTCCTGATGCAGGTTATTGATGTCCTGATGCAGGTTTATAATGTTAGGGAGCAGCTTATTGATGTCCTGATGCAGGTTTATAATGTTAGGGAGCAGCTTATTGATGTCCTGATGCAGGTTTATAATGTTTGGGAGCAGCTTATTGATGTCCTGATACAGGTTTATAATGTTAGGGAGCAGCTTATTGATGTCCTGATGCAGGTTTATAATGTCTGAGAGCAGCTTATTGATGTCCTGATGCAGGTTATTGATGTCCTGATGCAGGTTTATAATGTCTGAGAGCAGCTTATTGATGTCCTGATGCAGGTTTATAATGTTAGGGAGCAGCTTATTGATGTCCTGATACAGGTTTATAATGTTAGGGAGCAGCTCATTGATGTCCTGATTCAGGTTATTGATGTCCTGATACAGGTTTATAATGTTAGAGAGCAGCTTATTGATGTCCTGATACAGGTTTATAATGTCTGGGAGCAGGTTATTGATGTCCTGATGCAGGTTATTGATGTCCTGATGCAGGTTTATAATGTTAGGGAGCAGTTTATTGATGTCCTGATGCAGGTTATTGATGTCCCGATGCAGGTTTATAATGTTAGGTAGCAGCTTATTGATGTCCTGATGCAGGTTTATAATGTTTGGGAGCAGCTTATTGATGTCCTGATACAGGTTTATAATGTCTGGGAGCAGCTTATTGATGTCCTGATACAGGTTTATAATGTTAGGGAGCAGCTTATTGATGTCCTGATGCAGGTTTATAATGTTAGGGAGCAGCTTATTGATGTCCTGATGCAGGTTATTGATGTCCTGATGCAGGTTTATAATGTTAGGGAGCAGCTTATTGATGTCCTGATGCAGGTCATTGATGTCCTGATGCAGGTTTATAATGTTAGAGAGCAGCTTATTGATGTCCTGATGCAGGTTTATAATGTCTGGGAGCAGGTTATTGATGTCCTGATGCAGGTTTATAATGTCTGGGAGCAGGTTATTGATGTCCTGATTCAGGTTATTGATGTCCTGATGCAGGTTTATAATGTCTGGGAGCAGGTTATTGATGTCCTGATACAGGTTTATAATGTCTGGGAGCAGGTTATTGATGTCCTGATGCAGGTTATTGATGTCCTGATGCAGGTTTATAATGTTAGGGAGCAGCTTATTGATGTCCTGATGCAGGTTTATAATGTTAGGGAGCAGCTTATTGATGTCCTGATGCAGGTTTATAATGTTTGGTAGCAGCTTATTGATGTCCTGATGCAGGTTATTGATGTCCTGATGCAGGTTTATAATGTTAGGGAGCAGCTTATTGATGTCCTGATGCAGGTTTATAATGTTTGGGAGCAGCTTATTGATGTCCTGATACAGGTTTATAATGTCTGGGAGCAGCTTATTGATGTCCTGATACAGGTTTATAATGTTAGGGAGCAGCTCATTGATGTCCTGATGCAGGTTTATAATGTTAGGGAGCAGCTTATTGATGTCCTGATACAGGTTTATAATGTTTGGTATCAGGTTATTGATGTCCTGATGCAGGTTTATAATGTTAGGGAGCAGCTTATTGATGTCCTGATACAGGTTATTGATGTCCTGATGCAGGTTTATAATGTTAGAGAGCAGCTTATTGATGTCCTGATACAGGTTTATAATGTCTGGGAGCAGGTTATTGATGTCCTGATGCAGGTTATTGATGTCCTGATGCAGGTTTATAATGTTATTGGGAGCAGTTTATTGATGTCCTGATGCAGGTTATTGATGTCCTGATGCAGGTTTATAATGTTAGGTAGCAGCTTATTGATGTCCTGATGCAGGTTTATAATGTTTGGGAGCAGCTTATTGATGTCCTGATACAGGTTTATAATGTTTGGGAGCAGCTTATTGATGTCCTGATACAGGTTTATAATGTTAGGGAGCAGCTTATTGATGTCCTGATGCAGGTTTATAATGTCTGAGAGCAGCTTATTGATGTCCTGATGCAGGTTATTGATGTCCTGATGCAGGTTTATAATGTTAGGGAGCAGCTTATTGATGTCCTGATGCAGGTTATTGATGTCCTGATGCAGGTTTATAATGTTAGGGAGCAGCTTATTGATGTCCTGATGCAGGTTTATAATGTCTGGGAGCAGGTTATTGATGTCCTGATGCAGGTTTATAATGTCTGGGAGCAGGTTATTGATGTCCTGATGCAGGTTATTGATGTCCTGATACAGGTTTATAATGTTAGAGAGCAGCTTATTGATGTCCTGATACAGGTTTATAATGTCTGGGAGCAGGTTATTGATGTCCTGATGCAGGTTATTGATGTCCTGATGCAGGTTTATAATGTTAGGGAGCAGCTCATTGATGTCCTGATGCAGGTTTATAATGTTAGGGAGCAGCTTATTGATGTCCTGATACAGGTTTATAATGTTTGGTAGCAGGTTATTGATGTCCTGATGCAGGTTATTGATGTCCTGATGCAGGTTTTATAATGTTATTGGGAGCAGCTTATTGATGTCCTGATGCAGGTTTATAATGTTAGGGAGCAGCTCATTGATGTCCTGATGCAGGTTTATAATGTTAGGGAGCAGCTTATTGATGTCCTGATACAGGTTTATAATGTCTGGGAGCAGCTTATTGATGTCCTGATGCAGGTTTATAATGTCTGAGAGCAGCTTATTGATGTCCTGATGCAGGTTATTGATGTCCTGATGCAGGTTTATAATGTTAGGGAGCAGCTTATTGATGTCCTGATGCAGGTCATTGATGTCCTGATGCAGGTTTATAATGTTAGAGAGCAGCTTATTGATGTCCTGATGCAGGTTTATAATGTCTGGGAGCAGGTTATTGATGTCCTGATGCAGGTTTATAATGTCTGGGAGCAGGTTATTGATGTCCTGATTCAGGTTATTGATGTCCTGATGCAGGTTTATAATGTCTGGGAGCAGGTTATTGATGTCCTGATGCAGGTTATTGATGTCCTGATGCAGGTTATTGATGTCCTGATGCAGGTTTATAATGTCTGGGAGCAGGTTATTGATGTCCTGATGCAGGTTTATAATGTCTGGGAGCAGCTTATTGATGTCCTGATACAGGTTATTGATGTCCTGATGCAGGTTATTGATGTCCTGATGCAGGTTATTGATGTCCTGATACAGGTTATTGATGTCCTGATACAGGTTATTGATGTCCTGATACAGGTTATTGATGTCCTGATGCAGGTTATTGATGTCCTGATGCAGGTTATTGATGTCCTGATGCAGGTTTATAATGTTAGGGAGCAGGTTATTGATGTCCTGATGCAGGTTATTGATGTCCTGATGCAGGTTATTGATGTCCTGATGCAGGTTTATAATGTTAGAGAGCAGCTTATTGATGTCCTGTTCTTGTGCTCCTGGAGAGTACAACGATTTTGCTCCAGGGACTGAGACATTTTTCACCATTGAACAGCCCAATACAACGGCTGGAGATGGGAATGGATAAATCCACCCATTCCCACCCCTCACACAATTAGTTGACCCTTTAACGGGCCCACGATAAGCAGGATAGCATACACCCGATACTCCCGGCGATGGGACCAGATCTCCCGCAGCAGGCAGTGCCCATCTGGAGTCAGCGTAGTTGAAGTCAGCACAGCTGTTGCAGACACAGGCAGTCCCAGCGATGAAGGCACAGGTAGATCAGGCACAAGTGCAGCGAAGCTATTCCTTATGTCAATCTGCTCGAACGTCTCGCAGACACTCCAGTCCGCTTAGCATCATGCCGCTGCCTTTGGATTCCAAGTCTTGTGACATAAGACCAGCACTGATTGGAACAATCCTCTTGATGTTCTCTGTCTACTCCACTACAAGATGGAGGAGAAGCAGATGGAGACGACATCCTTGGCAAGCAAGTTCCAGGGCGCACAAACCTGCATCAGGACATCAGTAAGCTGCTTCCTAACATTATAAACCTGCATCAGGACATCAGTAAGCTGCTTCCTAACATTATAAACCTGCATCAGGCCATCAATAACCTGCATCAGGACATCAATAACCTGCATCAGGACATCAATAACCTGCATCAGGACATCAGTAAGCTGCTTCCTAACATTAAAAACCTGCATCAGGCCATCAATAACCTGCATCAGGACATCAATAACCTGCATCAGGACATCAATAACCTGCATCAGGACATCAGTAAGCTGCTTCCTAACATTAAAAACCTGCATCAGGCCATCAATAACCTGCATCAGGGCATCAATAACCTGCATCAGGACATCAATAACCTGCATCAGGACATCAATAACCTGCATCAGGACATCAGTAAGCTGCTTCCTAACATTATAAACCTGCATCAGGCCATTCAGGAAAAAGACAGATGGCAAGGCGGGGAAACAACCACGGGCCCGCGCGACATCCAGCCACGGGCCCGCGCGACATCCAGTTGAGAACGAGAATGTTCCAATTTGTGTTTTCACCATAAGTGTGCACAGAATTGACATTTCTAGCTAAGGATAGCCACCTCAATCCTGTAATCATACGCAGGCAAACAATTGCCTAATTGGGACACCGCATTGTCTATTGGCCTGGACGAACGTAATAAACACAGCTTCTACAGTGCTGGAAATGTTCGTTAGCTATTCCAGGGCTCCATTGCAACTTTTCTAGTTCACTGGCTAGTTGGTAGCAGGCGTTGACACAAGCACTTATGAATAAAAGGAAAGAGGGGGGCTGCAGGCTGGGTGCGTCCTGGGACACATAGATGGAATAACTTGTATTGGTGGGACAGCCACCCACGTCACTGTATTGTCTCTGCACAGGAGGGATGCTTCCTGTGTTTGACCTTCTCCAGCCGATACAAGGACAGATTAATCAGTGTCTGTGTGAGAGAATAAATGTTCTGTAAAATACAAATCTAGTAGATTGTTTCTAGAAATGAATAAACATGGGTGAACCACAGTTGAATTCAGAGATGTTGTTAGTCAGATGTCTTTCTCCATTGTGCATGCTGACCATAGCGGTCTGTCTCATTTTGTTTACAGGAGCCATTTGAGGATGGCTTCGCCAACGGGGATGAGCTGTCACCGGCCGAGGAGGCCGCAGCCAAGGAGGCGGCCGAGCCAAAGGGAGCGGTCAAGTTCGGATGGATCAAAGGGGTGCTGGTAAGTGGTCAACCGACAGACTGTTGTACCTTTTTGCATCTCCTGAGTCCTGCTTACCTTTTTGTTATGTGACACAATGTGACGTTTCCCCATCAATATCCCTGTATTTCCATCTGCATCTCCGCCTCCATTTTTATGTGTGTCTTTACTTTCTGCCGTTTCTCTTTGACCCCTGCGTCTACATTGCCACTGCATCATAAGCACTTCTCTTTTTGTGGATATGACATTGTAGGGAAAGCATTGTCCTCCAGTTATTCTTGAACACAATATTCAATGGCGTGAACAGAAATCCTGACTTGGTGTACATGAATTTCAAGTCAGGATTTTGACCATAGTATATTTTTCTGCCCTCTCATTCAAAGTACAGAGAAATTCCTTCATGACCACACAATCAGACTCGGCCTCTTATAGTATTAAGTTAACGTATCATTCAACTTAAGATTCCCTTGGCTATCTAATTGTATTTTAGCAGTCCTGTAGCAGTCAAAGAGGAACCTCAATAATTGAGATGTGAGTCTACTCAAGATTCTGTGCAACTAGCAAGAAATCCTTTGGTGTTTAATCCTTCGTGGTCTGTCCAGGCCATAAAATGTTTCTGAGAGTCTAGTGTAAGAATCTGCCAGGGTTGTAGGAATTTGTCACACATTACATTTGTATTTATTTCACCTTTATTTAACTAGCCAAGTCAGTGGATGCTTAATATTCAAATTTGAATACGAGTTCTACGTCCTACAAGACAAATCGGTTGTGGGACGAGCGTCACCATCTGACGTGAGACAATGCAGCAAATATTGATGGGTACGCTTCCTGCTTTTACTACCTGCTTTGCTTTTATGGGTACACACGCAATGCCAGTCAGTCCACCTATTATGTCATCATTGGCTTGAACGGGGACACCCGTTCTATTATTTGTATTTCCATGGCAACACATGCTATTCTAACGGCTACAGTGACCACGATCATTTGGCTGGCCAATAACAGTCATCCCAAATTCTATGACTGTCACAGCCCTAAATAAATGTGGTACAAGTTCCTGCTGCTTTTTACAACGGTCAGATGGGTGAGAGGAAGGAAGGCTTTTACATGTCAAAATACAAGCTGGGTGACAAGAAACAGAGATTATCATGAGAAAGAACTAACTGTGCTGTACATCTGTCAGAAGACTTCAAACAAAGAGGAAATGGCTTGAAATAAACTGTTTCTACTAGCTGTCATGAATGTAGTTAAAAGTACTTTACATTTTAGACAGGCACAGCGGTCTAAGGCACTGCATCTCAGTGCTAGAGGTGTCACTACAGACCCTGGCTCGCTTCCAGGCTGTATCACAACCGGCCATGATTGGGCGACCCATTGGCCCAGCATCATCCGGGTTAGGGTTTGGCCAGAGTAGGCCGTCATTGTAAATAAGAATGTGTTTTTAACTGACTTGCCTAGTTAAATAAAGGGTTAGGGTTAGGGTTTGGCCAGAGTAGGCTGTCATTGTAAATAAGAATGTGTTTTTAACTGACTTGCCTAGTTAAATAAAGGGTTAGGGTTAGGATTTGGCCAGAGTAGGCTGTCATTGTAAATAAGAATGTGTTTTTAACTGACTTGCCGAGTTAAATAAAGGGTTAGGGTTAGGGTTAGGGTTTGGCCAGAGTAGGCTGTCATTGTAAATAAGAATGTGTTTTTAACTGACTTGCCTAGTTAAATAAAGGTGACATAAAGAAATACACCATTCAAAAAATGAAAACATACAGTACCAGTCAAAAGTTTGGACACAGCTACTCATTCAAGGGTTTTTATTTATTTTGACAATTTTCTACAGTGTAGAATAATAGTGAAGACATCAACACTATGAAGTAATACATATAGAATCACGTAGTAAACAAAAAAGCGTTAAACGAGTCAAAATATATTTTATATTTGAGATTCTTCAAAGTCGTCACCCTTTGCCTTGATGACAGCTTTTCACACTTGGCATTCTGTCAACCAGCTCCATGAGGTAGTCACCTGGAATGCATTTCAATTAACAGGTGTGCCTTGTTAAAAATTAAATATTGGTAAAGAAATATGGTATATAGAATTAGAATTATTTTAACCCTTATTTCACTGAGAACACATTCTCATTTACAGCAACGACCTGGGGAGAGGAGGGGGATAAATGAGCCAATTGTAAGCTAGGGATGATTAGGTAGCCATACTTGGAATTTAGCCAGGGCACCAGGGGTTAACACCCCTACTCTTACGATAAGTGCCATGGGATCTTTAGTGAGCACAGACAGTCAGGACACCCATTTAACATCTCATCTGAAAGATGGCACCCTATACAGGGCAATGTCCTAACTCACTGCCCTGGAGCATTGGGATATTTTATTTTTTAGACCAGAGGAAAGGGTGCCTCCTACTGGCCCTTCAACACCACTTCCAGCAGCATCTGGTCTCCCATCCAGGGACCGACCAGGATCAACCCTGCTTAGCTTCAGAAGCAAGCCAGCAGTAAGATGCAGGGTGGTATGCTGCTGGAAGATAGCCCTATTTGGTAAAATACCAAGTCCATATTATGTCATGAACAGCTCAAATAAGCAAAGAGAAACAACAGTCCATTACTTTAAGACATACATTTCAAGAACTTTGAAAGTTTCTTCAAGTGCAGTCGCAAAAACCATCAAGCGCTATGTTGAAACTGGCTCTCATGAGGACCACCACAGTAAAGGAAAACCCAGAGTTACCTCTGCTGCCGAGGATAAGTTCATTAGAGTTACCAGCTTCAGAAATTGAAGCCCAAATAAATGCTTCACGGAGTAAGTAACAGACACATCTCAACATCAACTGTTCAGAGGAGACTGTGTGAATCTGGCCTTCATGGTAAAATTGCTGCAGGGAAGAAACACGAGCAATGGACGTTAGACCGGTGGAAATCTGTCCTTTGGTCTGATGAGTTCAAATATTAGATTATTGGTTCCAAACGCTGTGTCTTTGAAACGCAGAGTAGGTGACCGGTTGATCTTTGCATGTGTGGTTCCCACCATGAAGCATGGAGGAGGAGGTGTGATGGTGCTTAAGATGGTGCTGTATTTAGAATTCAAGGCACACTTAACCAGCATGGCTACCACAGCATTCTGCAGCGATACGCCATCCCATCTGGTTTGCACTTAGTGGGACTATCATATGTTTTTCAACAGGACAATGACCTAACAAACCTCCAGGCTGTGTAAGGGTTATTTGATCAAAAATGAGAGTGATGAAGTGCTGCATCAGATGACCTGGCCTCCACAATCACCCGACTTCAACCCAATTGAGATGGTTTGGGATGAGTTTGACCGCAGAGTGAAGGAAAAGCAGCC
Source organism: Oncorhynchus keta (assembly GCF_023373465.1). Taxonomy (NCBI): domain Eukaryota; kingdom Metazoa; phylum Chordata; class Actinopteri; order Salmoniformes; family Salmonidae; genus Oncorhynchus; species Oncorhynchus keta. Next base: position 438,710 of record NW_026290910.1, read on the forward strand.
AACAAGTGCTTAGCGTATGTCGGGAACTCCTTCAAGACTGTTGGAAAAGCATTCCAGGTGAAGCTGGTTAAGGGAATGCCAAGAGTGTGCAAAGCTGTCATCAAGGCAGAGGGTGGCTACTTTGAAGAATCTCAAATATATTTGTTTAACACTTTTTTTTGGTTACCACATGATTCCATAGGTGTTATTCCATAGGTTTGATGTCTTCACTATTATTCTACAATGTAGAAAATAGAAAAATCCTTGAATGAGTAGGTGTCCAAACTCAGTTCCTAATTTGTTTTATAGCTCTGCGCGCTCATTTGACTCCATGAAATAGGCAGAATAACTAGCTAGAGAAATTATTACAAATGTTGTGACAGTTAATAGTTTGTAATTGTGAGAAAATAAAAACACATTCTGTGCAAGGACGTTGGTTGTCAGTGCAGTGACTTGATCCACTGTGTAGCTAACTCTTGTAACTAGCGCTTCCTTCACTGACATAAAAAGCTTTCAAGCCTGTTTAAATGACCCTGAAGTTGTAGACATGCAGCCCCACAATTAAGAGGAACTGAGTGTTATCAGAAATCGGTCTGTAGATCAGCATGTTTCTCCATGATAGTATTGTTGGTTCAGCTGAGCACAGCAGCTGACTCAGGAGGCTACTGCAATAACTTGTGGTAGAAGAACAGCTGCTTCATGAAAATCAATGTAAGCATTATCACTACTAACTACAGTAGTTTGATAGCTAGCATTTGTTGGAAGATTTAACATTGTGTGTGCAGCACTAAATTGGTAGCTGGTTCGTTTCAGTCAAAGAACATTTCAGTGACTGGCTCCACTGTTGCTGACAAGTTGGGGCGGCAGGTAGCCTAGTGGTTAGAGCGTTGGGCCAGTAACCGGAAGGTTGCTAGAATGTTAGCTTGTCAGCTCGGGGATTCAATCTGTTGTTCTGCCCCTGAACAAGGCAGTTAACCCACTAGTTAACGTCTAGCGCCTAGAAATGATTGCATCACAATACCAGGTGGCCAATGCGAGTGTACCCATGAGTTTACGTGTCAAATTGCCAGGGTTAGATGTTCCAAGCACATTCTCTTTCTATGGGTGCTGCTGCTGCTGCTACAGGGAGGGAGAGGTGGGTGTTGCAGAGAAACCCAATACTTGTTTGCTACAACACCTTAATTGTTTCAGCAAGGAGCAACAAAGTTTCATCATGTTGTTTGGAGTCCATGTTACTGAAGAAACAAACTCAACCGTATGAATGCCTGGCTGTCCTGTCTTCAGTTCGTTCCAAAATAATACAAAAATAGGGTTATGACTTATTTTACTTTCATGACGATCTTCATCCATAACTTTCGGGTACACAGTAATTGTGCCACACCTACTTTGCTTCTGTATTCCAAATTCTGACTAGAGAAAAGTTTCCTGGTGGGTAATGATGCTAATCGACAGTGATTTGATTTTAAATGAGGCTAGTCATTAAAAGTAGACTTTTTCCTTCCACCAGCCTTGACCAGGTTTTCAAATGTTATCTTTTAAATAGAAGGGCATCAATCAGGACTTAAATCACTGTTTAAACATTTCTTCTAACATTAAGTTGCAATCTTGGTGCTTGTAGATAACAGGGCAAAACTGCTACTTTCACTAGGTTTGTAATTTTAACATTAACATTCATTCAGGTCAAACTGTGATCCTGCATCAAGAAAGTCTTGGCCTTGATTCCCACCAGCCATGTTCCAAGGTCGTTGGAAAGTGCTTTGTTGAGTGAAGTGTTCCGGTTACCTCACATGCATCCTAACTGCCACCCCTTCCTCTGTGCAGGTGCGCTGCATGTTGAACATTTGGGGCGTGATGCTCTTCATCCGCATGTCATGGATCGTGGGCCAGGCGGGAATTGGTAAGACTACACCATGGAGTAGATCTTGGGAGTTCATGTGAATTACTGTTTTAATTCACACACACCGTCAACCCGAACCCCCAGCCACCCCACCAAACCACCCCTCTTTCTCCCATCACCTTTTGACCATTTACCATCCAGATGCTAAATGTTGCCACACGGCAACACATGCAGGCAACTGTTACACACTAGCTTGTTTTTGTAGTGGCGCCGCTACGATTCACAGGCCTTCTAACACTAACCCATGTGTGAATATGAGTGAGAGGCTGAACAAGCAAATGGGCTGCTTATTGATGCTCATTATTGCAGTTATTCTCCTCCTAGGAGTTTGTCGAAATGTTAATGCTGATTTTGCTTTGTCACTAGTTCATCTTGTCCTCCGTTTCCTTTCAGTTCTCTCCTGTGTGATCGTTCTCATGGCAACAGTTGTGACCACCATCACTGGCCTTTCGACCTCAGCGATTGCGACTAACGGCTTTGTACGAGGAGGTATGAACCTTTGCTTCTTTAAAGGTCCAATGCAGCCATTTTTATCTCAATATCAAATCATTTCTGGGTAACAATTAAGTACCTTACTGGGATTGTTTTCAATTAAAATGCTCATAAAGAAACATGTATTCTTAGCAAAGATCAATTTCCCAAGCCAGAATTTAGCTAGGACTGTCTGAGAGTGAAAAAGAGAGATTGCGCAAATGAACAAAGTTGTGATGCATGCTTTTCTGAAGGAATAGCAGCATTTGTACATGGAGCAGAGGGGAGAAGGAGAAAAAAAATGCTAGTAGGAACCACAGGGTGGAAAAAATGGAAGCTGCACAGACAACTCATCCAGAACTTTGACTTCTGGCAGAAAGCCATTAAGATATCTGATGGCAAACATTTAGTATTGAATTGCATAAAAGTGTAACTTCATCACCTCGTGCGCCACAGAACAGAGACTCACCGACATATTTAAAATGCTCTGGACGCACCAGCTCCTGCCATCTTCCATGGTGGCACCAACAACATAAACCATCATTATGTTATCAAACTTGGCATCTGCAATGTTCTTCAAGTAAATGTGTTTGTGAGGTTGACCATGCTGTTGGATTAGAACAGTGAGGAGGCATACGAGTAAGATGTGTTTTTTCTTGCCCGGAGTAATAAGGCTTTTATTAGCAAACGTGAAGATACTGAGCTGGCGACTGTACAAGTATTTACAAAAACAAACAGGACAATGAACAAAAAGGTAGGCCTAATAAACTCAAAAGAAAATCCAGGCTCCAATCATGCCTGTAAACCCGGCATCATGCCAACCTGTCTGTCTTGTCTTGTCCAAACAACAACAATAATGACAGGGTTTAAATAATACATTCCCACAATGCACTAGCCAATGAGAGGAAGAACTGACATGATGATCAATTAAGAACGTACACAATGCAGGAAATGTTCAGTTCACAAACATATTTTATGTATTCATACCAGCACACATGTTGATAAATGTGCTTCTGGTGCAGTAACAGTAAGGTCGGCGCATTCACCGGAACCACCGGAACCATCACCGGCTCAGAAACAGCCCCTTCCATTGACAGGTTAGAAACATCACACCGCTGCAGCTCAGACTCACTGACCGCAGGGAGCAGTAGATCAGGGACAGGTAGATCAGGGACAGGTAGAGCAGGGACAGGTAGATCAGGGACGGGTAGAGCAAGGACAGGTAGAGCAGGGAGCAGTAGATCAGGGACGGGTAGATCAGGGACGGGTAGAGCAGGGACGGGTAGAGCAGGGACAGGTAGATCAGGGACGGGTAGAGCAAGGACAGGTAGAGCAGGGACAGGTAGATCAGGGACAGGTAGATCAGGGACAGGTAGAGCAAGGACAGGTAGATCAGGGACAGGTAGATCAGGGACAGGTAGATCAGGGACAGGTAGAGCAGGGACAGGTAGATCAGGGACAGGTAGATCAGGGACGGGTAGAGCAAGGACAGGTAGAGCAGGGAGCAGTAGATCAGGGACGGGTAGAGCAAGGACAGGTAGATCAGGGACAGGTAGATCAGGGACAGGTAGATCAGGGACGGGTAGAGCAAGGACAGGTAGAGCAGGGAGCAATAGATCAGGGACAGTTAGAGCAGGGACAGGTAGAGCAGGGAGCAGTAGAGCAGGGACAGGTAGAGCAGGGACAGGTTGAGTAGGGACAGGTAGATCAGGGACAGGTAGAGTGGGGACAGGTAGCTCAGGGACAGGTAGAGCAGGGAGCAGTAGATGAGGGACAGTTAGAGCAGGGACAGGTAGAGCAGGGAGCAGTAGATCAGGGACAGGTAGATCAAGGACAGTTAGAGCAGGGACAGTTGGAGCAGTAGATCAGGGACAGGTAGCTCAGGGACAGGTAGCTCAGGGACAGTTAGAGCAGGGACAGTTAGAGCAGGGACAGATAGAGCAGGGACAGGTAGAGCAGGGACAGGTAGATCAGGGAGCAGTAGCTCAGGTACAGGTAGAGCAGGGAGAAGTAGATCAGGGACAGGTAGATCAGGGAGCAGTTGATCAGGGACAGTTAGAGCAGGGACAGGTAGAGCAGGGACAGGTAGATCAGGGAGCAGTTGATCAGGGACAGTTAGAGCAGGGACAGGTAGAGCAGGGACAGGTAGATCAGGGAGCAGTAGCTCAGGTACAGGTAGAGCAGGGAGCAGTAGATCAGGGACAGGTAGATCAGGGACAGGTAGATCAGGGAGCAGTAGAGCAGGGACAGGTAGAGCAGGGAGCAGTAGATCAGGGACAGGTAGATCAGGGAGCAGTAGATCAGGGAGCAGTAGATCAGGGACAGGTAGATCAGGGAGAGGTAGATCAGGGACCGGTAGATCAGGGACAGGTAGATCAGGGAGCAGTAGATCAGGGAGCAGTAGATCAGGGACAGGTAGATCAGGGAGCAGTAGATCAGGGAGCAGTAGATCAGGGAGCAGTAGATCAGGGACAGGTAGGTCAGGGACAGGTAGATCAGGGACAGGTAGGTCAGGGACAGGTGGATCAGGGAGCAGTAGATCAGGGAGCAGTAGATCAGGGACAGGTAGATCAGGGACAGGTAGGTCAGGGACAGGTAGGTCAGGGACAGGTAGATCAGAGAGCAGTAGATCAGGGACAGGTAGGTCAGGGACAGGTAGGTCAGGGACAGGTAGGTCAGGGACCGGTAGATCAGGGACAGGTAGATCAGGGACCTCACCAACAGACAGGGAATGCACATCCTCTCCTCCAGGAGTGCACAGCAGCACAGGAGACAACAGCTTGGACAGTGGAACCATCACCGGCTCAGGAACAGCCCCCCCTATCGGTAGGTCGACCTCCAGCACCTCCACTAAGATCCGCTCTACCTTGCCTAGCCTCGCTAACAGATTCCTGGCTGGGTAGGCACATACTTAGCGCTGCCATGGCTGTGGGAAGTCCTCGATGATGTACTCCACCAGCTCAGCAGTCGCCCAAATCTGGTCGCCCTCGGCGTTCAGACAGAACCATAAGTAATTAGCCGCATCCTGCGACTCTCCTGTCACGTTGTCGACCTCCATCTTGTAGAATTTGTCTGCACTCCTCACTGTGACGGAATTGATCCCACTTTTGACATTTGTGAGGTTGACCATGCTGTTGGATTAGAACAGTGAGGAGGCATACGAGTAAGATGTTTTTTCTTGCCCGGAGTAATAAGGCTTTTATTAGCAAACGTGAAGATACTAAGCTGGTGACTGTACAAGTATTTACAAAAAACAATAAACAGGACAATGAACAAAAAGTTAGGCCTAATAAACTCAAAAGAAAACCCAGGTTCCAATCATGCCTGTAAACCCGGCATCATGCCAACCTGTTATCTATCTGTCTTGTCCAAACAACAACAACGCACAGGGATTAAATACAAATTCCCACAATGCATCAGCCAATGGAAACAAGACATGACACAATGAACAAATTACATTCACAATGCAAGAAATTCAATTAAACTTGTTCAGCGGGCATTAATATGGAGTTGTTGGGCGATTAGGCCTGGCTCGCAGTCAGTGTTCCAATGCATCCCAAAGGTGTTTGATGGGGTTGAGGTCAGGGCTCTGTGCAGGCCAGTCAAGTTCTTCCACACCAATCTCGACAAACCATTTCTGTATTGACCTCGCTTTGTGCACAGGGGCATTGTCATGCTGAAACAGGAAAGGGTCTTCCCCAAGCTGTTGCCACAAAGCTGGAAGCACATAATTTCTAGAATGTCATTGTATGCTGTAACGTTAATATTTCCCTTCACTGGAACTAAGGGGCCTGAACCATGAAAAACAGCCCCAGACCATTAGTCCTCTTCCACCAAACTTTACAGTTGGCACTATGCATTGGGGCAGGTAGTGTTCTCCTGGCATCCGCCAAACCCAGATGGTGAAGTGTGATTCATCACTCCAGAGAACATGTTTCCACTGCTCCAGAGTCCAATGGCGGCAAGCTTTACAACACTCCAGCTAACACATCTTCAGCCATGGAAACCCATTTAATGAAGCTCCCGACGAACAGTTCTTGTGCTGACGTTGCTTCCAGAGGCAGTTTGGAACTCGAGAGTGAGTCTTGCAACCAAGGACAGACAAATTTGACTCTCTTCAGCACGTGGCAGTCCCGTTCTGTGAGCTTGTGTGGCCTACCACTTTGCGGCTGAGCCATTGTTGCTCCTAGGCGTTTCCACGTCACAATAACAGCACTTACAGTTGACCACGGCAGCTCTAGCAGGGCAGAAATTTGACAAACTGACTTGTTGGAAAGGTGGCATCCTATGACGGTGCCACGTTGAAAGTCACTGAGCTCTTCAGTAAGGAAATTCTACTGCCAATGTTTGTCCATGGAGATTGCATGGCTGTGTGCTCAAGTTTATACACCCCCATCAACAACTGGTGTGGCTGAAATAGCCAAATCCACTAATTTTGAAGATCTGTCCACATACTTTTGTGTACATATAGAGTACTAATAAATATGCTTCTCATAAATCATTAACCGTTTGCAATGTCTTGTTATTTATAATAAGGCTTTAGATTAGGTGACTGAGGACGATCATCAGTGTTTTTGTAAAATGTTCAGTGGAAATTAAGTCTTGTTTGACACATTTTAAAGTGACAAATCTGAGTGTCGGCATCAACCAGTTACCGTGGAATTTCCCTTTACAGTTTTTACCAGCGCTGTCTGATCTTGGCACTTCTGAACACTCGACTTGGATATTGGTGCATAGAAATGAGCCTCTCATATCAATAGATTAATACTGTAGAAAAATAATAATAATTCAAGAGATGGCTCTCCCAACAGTCCGCTCAGGGCTCAGTTTTGCATTTATAATTCCACCTTAATATATTTCTCATGAGGTGAGAAACAAGGTGCTGATTTTTATTTGGTGTGGTTTTGTTCTGGCCTTTTCTTGGCATGTTTGGTTGAATGGGGCTGAGATCTTCCACACTACTGATAGGCTAACCTTTGAACCTTTTTCTGGAATCCATTTAAACCTGCGTCCCACAGTGCAGTGGTCGGCTCGTGACATTTGCTTAGTCTCCTGTGTTTGGATATGGAATTACAGGTGTGATTTTCACCAGCTGGACTTGGCTATCAGTACCATCATCCACGGAACGGAATATGTATTATCAGTTGAGGGTCTCAATGAGATGTTCCCTGATTTATTTGGAGTCGATTGAAGGAGGGGGGAAACACTGTCCACACGTTGGTCCCAGTTGTCGCAGCATGAGGGGAAATTCAGTATTGTGTTTCTAAATTTGCAGCAGTTCTCCCTCAAGTCACTGAAAGAGACCAGTGCTGGCAGGGAAGTCTGAAATGGATATTAGGACACTCTCCACATGAGCGAGGGCAGAGGAAAACAAAGGATTAGATTCATTTTAAAATGCGCTGGTGATGAAATCATATTGTAGTAAAGGATATTTGTGTTTTCTGAAGTGTACTCCTCCTGGAGACGCCTATTCGATTCATTTTCATAAGGTTTCCAGTCGACCGCAGCCAGATTGTTTTCGGACAACAGGCGGCAAGAGAGGCTCCATATAGTGGCTATTGTTTTGTCTCGAGCAGCAGAGTAACCAAAACACGCACACTATCTAATTTCAACATCCGCTCCTCCTGAATTGATTTTCATTTGAAGTAGGCTGATCCATTACCCTTCGGTGGAATGCAAAAAGGCTATGGTCTGTTTCATACAGTATACTGTATTCTATTCTACTGTATTCTATTCTACTGTATTCTATTCTACTGTATTCTATTCTACTGTATTTTAGTCAATCCCACTCCGACATTGCTCATCTCATATGTATATACTGTATTCTATTCTACTGTATTCTATTCTACTGTATTCTATTCTACTGTATTCTATTCTACTGTATTTTAGTCAATCCCACTCCGACATTGCTCATCTCATATGTATATACTGTATTCTATTCTACTGTATTTTAGTCAATCCCACTCCGACATTACTCATCTCATATGTATATACTGTATTCTATTCTACTGTATTTTAGTCAATCCCACTCCGACATTGCACATCTCATATGTATATACTGTATTCTATTCTACTGTATTCTATTCTACTGTATTTTAGTCTATCCCACTCCGACATTGCCCATCTCATATGTATATACTGTATTCTATTCTACTGTATTTTAGTCAATCCCACTCCGACATTACTCATCTCATATGTATATACTGTATTCTATTCTACTGTATTCTATTCTACTGTATTCTATTCTACTGTATTCTATTCTACTGTATTCTATTCTACTGTATTTTAGTCTATCCCACTCCGACATTGCCCATCTCATATGTATATACTGTATTCTATTCTACTGTATTTTAGTCAATCCCACTCCGACATTACTCATCTCATATGTATATACTGTATTCTATTCTACTGTATTCTATTCTACTGTATTCTATTCTACTGTATTCTATTCTACTGTATTTTAGTCAATCCCACTCCGACATTGCTCATCTCATATGTATATACTGTATTCTATTCTACTGTATTTTAGTCAATCCCACTCCGACATTACTCATCTCATATGTATATACTGTATTCTATTCTACTGTATTTTAGTCAATCCCACTCCGACATTGCACATCTCATATGTATATACTGTATTCTATTCTACTGTATTTTAGTCAATCCCACTCCGACATTGCTCATCTCATATGTATATACTGTATTCTATTCTACTGTATTTTATTCTACTGTATTCTATTCTACTGTATTTTAGTCAATCCCACTCCGACATTGCTCATCTCATATGTATATACTGTATTCTATTCCACTGCACTTTTGGAGCTAGGAACACAAGCATTTCGCTACACCCGCAATAACATCTGCTAAAATATGTGTATGTGACCAATAAAACTAGATTTGAGTGTAGGTGGAATGAATAGAGCCAGCAAAATATCCCCCATGTGCTCAAGCATGACCCCACATTAATTTGTCCACCCACTCATGCCCTCAGAGATCAGTCGTTTTGGGTCCTTCCTTTGTCTTGTCCCCCACTTGTGTCTGTATGAGCACTTGAGGTGCTCTCCAAAGCTATCAGCAGAGAGGTTGTATAAAGAGAGATCAACGAGGATCTCTACTCAGCCTGTCACACTACAAACTCATTGTGCAGCTAAATATGTCAATTAATTTGGCTCCCATCTTGGAGCTCCTCCATCCTATCCACTCGTTTGAGCAGATATGTTGTTTTAAGGGTGTCGTTGAGATGAGTGTACTAGGCTGTCCTGCAGTTAGTTTTCCTGATGTATGCAAATTCAGTAGGCTAGCCTACATAATACAGTTATTTGATTAAACAATATGTGTTTCGCCTTTCCGAGACTAATTAAATGTAAATGCTTCGTCCATCTGTCTCCTTGCAGGAGGGGCATATTATCTGATATCCAGAAGTTTGGGGCCAGAGTTTGGCGGCTCCATTGGTCTGATCTTTGCCTTTGCCAACGCTGTGGCTGTCGCCATGTACGTGGTGGGCTTCGCCGAGACGGTTGTGGAGCTCCTCGGAGTAAGTCACCTTCCCCACGGCATCATCCAACATCAACATCTTTCTGTTTTATTTGTTACTTTTTTCATTTTGATTAAATATTTGGTTTTCCCTCAAAAGGTTGAAGATTCAATAATACTGCTGAAAAAGCCTACTTTTTAACACCATTGTTTCCACATCTCTAATAAGCGGTGAGGCTTTGGGTCTCCTGATGTTCAGTGTTTATTATTGGGTTGTTTGCAAGGAGGACTGAAAACACACTATTTATTTAGGGGGAGCTCATGCAAAGTTAAAAATGATGACTCTTCTCCTTCGAGATCGTTGAAGTATTTTAAGCAACCCCCACACGGCCTATTGGTTAATCCTTAGTCACAGATGAGGGCAGGTTTTTTTACACTTTGCTGATTGCAGCGTGCCATTGGCGTCAAGTGTAAGCTGAATGAAATTGGTCAGAGGATAATGAATTGTTTTCTCTGTTCATCAGAATTTCATGCCCCTGAATTTGTTTTGCATTTCAGTAGTGTTTTTATTTTTTTGTAATAACATTTGGTCAGATGTTTTTCCACCTTTTTAGATGGGGTTGGTAAAAAAATGTATGTTGCATTTTACATTCCATTTTGCGAGTTAAGTTTCAAACTCAGTTGTAAAGAAGTTGAAAATAAAAGTAAAGCAAAATATTTGCAATGTTTTTTCAACTGGCCAGTATCACAGTAACGTGGCTGAACACCGACAGCCAGCTATGAATTTGAGTGTTTCTCCTACCTCTTGGTCTGGACAGTGAAGTTAGTATTCTCCTGTGATTTCTCAGAGCGTGGATTGCATTATGACAGATGAGATCAATGACATCCGAATCATCGGCACCATCACCATCATCCTTCTCCTTGGTATCTCCATGGCAGGAATGGAATGGGAAGCTAAGGTAAGATTTTAACATACAACTAGGTTTGATTGAATAGAGCCCTCAGTCATGGTTTCTATCTAGAACTTAAGGTGATATTGAACTAAAACTAATCTCTGACGTCAAGCTGAAATTGACCTCAAATAAGCAGAATTCCTTCCAGACTGACTGAATGCAGACATTGATGTACACTGTGCAGTAGGCTAGATGTAATACATTGCTCTGTTTTGTGGTTAATGCTAGTTGGGAGGTGTGGTGAAAGTGTACAGTTGAAGTCTGAAGTTTACATACACCTTAGCCAAATACATTTAAACTTAGTTTTTCACAATTGCTGAAATTGAATCCTAGTAACAATTCCCTGTCTTAGGTCAGTTAGAATCTTCACTTTATTTTAAGAATGTGAAATGTCAGAATAATAGTAGAGAGAATTATTTATTTCAGCTTTTCTTTCATCACATTCCCAGTGGGTCAGAAGTTTACATACACTCAATTAGTATGTGTTGGCATTGCCTTTAAATTGTTTAACTTGTGTCAAATGTTTTGGGTAGCCTTCCACAAGCTTCCCACAATCAGTTGAGTGAATTTTGGCCCATTCCTCCTGACAGAACTGGTGTAACTGAGTCCGGTTTGTAGGCCTCCTTGCTCGCACACACTTTTTTTAGTTCTGCCCACAAATGTTTTATAGGATTGAGGTCAGGGCTTTGTGATGGCCACTCCAAAACCTTGACTTTGTTGTCCTTAAGCCATTTTGCCACAACTTTGGAAGTATGCTTGGGGTCATTACCCATTTGGAAGACACATTTGCAACCAAACTTCCTGACTGATGTCTTGAGATGTTGCTTCAATATATCCACATAATTTTCTTCCCTCATGATGCCATCTATTTTGTGAAGTGCACCAGTCCCTCCTGCAGAAAAGCACCCACACAACATGATGCTGCCACCCCTGTGCTTCACGGTTGGGATGGTGTTCTTCGGCTTGCAAGCATCCCCCTTTTTCCTCCAAACATAACGATGGTCATTATGGCCAAACAGTTCTATTTTTGTGTCATCAGACCAGAGGACATTTCTCCAAAAAGTACGAACTTTGTCCCCATATGCAGTTGCAAACCGTAGTCTGGCTTTTTAATGGCAGTTTTGGAGCAGTGGCTTTTTCCTTGCTGAGCGGCCTTATGTTGATATTAGACTCGTTTTACTGTGGATATAGATACTTTTGTACCTGTTTCCTCCAGCATCTTCACAAGGTCCTTGCTGTTGTTCTGGGATTGATTTTCACTTTTCGGAACCAAAGTATGTTCATCTCTAGGAGACAGAACACGTCTCCTTCCTGAGCGGTATGACGGCTGCGTGGTCCCATGGTGTTTATATTTGCGTACTATTGTTTGTACAGATGAACATGGTACCTTCAGGCGTTTTTAAAATTGCTCCCAAGGATGAACCAGACTTGTGGAGGTCTACAATTTTTTTTCTGAGGTCTTGGCTGATTTCTTTTGGTTTTCCCATGATGTCAAGCAAAGAGGCACTGAGTTTGAAGGTAGGCCTTGAAATACTTCCAGAGGTATACCTCTAATTGACTCATTTTCTGGAATTTTCCAAGCTGTTGTCGTGTCTTTACTATCATTAAATTGAAGACTCAGTTTAGTTAAATTGAAGACTTAGTTTTTCCTGTAATTAGTATTACATGATTAAACTGAATAATCATGTAACTGTAATTAACTAGGAAGTCGGGGTACCAAGGAAAGTATTCAGATAACAAAGTTATAATTCTTCACCGATCTTTTACACTTTCTCTGGAACATGAAATTTGTTATTACCTTAAGTTCTGTGAGGTGGAAGGATTTCCTTTGTCTCCATGAAAAACTACTCTCTATAACTGTGTGTCCATGAGGTCTTTTCAGGAATTTACGACCTCTGACCACAGCAGCCTAGTTGAAGGAGGCAAGGGGGGGGGGGCAGGGAGAGGGGGACGGGCTTGCTATACCCAAAGAGGCCAACGTCATGACAAATCCCGCCTGGTGGTTTGGATTTTGTTTGTCCTGCAAGTTACAAATCAACATAATATCATGAACACGTGATGCCCTGTTTGGCCAGGGGATGTCCTGGTTGGTGATCGCCGTTGCGGTCCCTCCTCCCCTCTGGTGGTTTACCTTGGTAGGCTCTCTGACAGCGGGGCATGCTGCCACAAGGATGTGCCGTGGGTGTCCGGATTTGGGGTAGCATTTCCGGACCCGTCGTCTAGTCCTCGTCCAGACTGGAAGATCTGGAAAGTAACTTAGGCAGATGTTAACAACGCACACACACTCATGAAATTTATATAATTACATTCATTCTCCAATGAGCGACGTTGTGGCACTAAGTTTTATTTTTTTATTTTTTTTATTTCACCATTATTTAATTGTGTGCAAAAGGCATGAGGAGGTAGGCGAATAATTACAATTTTGCAGATTAACACTGGAGTGATAAATGATCAGATGGTCATGTACAGGTAGAGATATTGGTGTGCAAAAGAGCAGAAAAGTAAATAAATAAAAACAGTGTGGGGATGAGGTAGGTGAAAATGGGTGGGCTATTTACCAATAGACTATGTACAGCTGCAGCGATCGGTTAGCTGCTCAGATAGCTGATGTTTGAAGTTGGTGAGGGAGATAAAAGTCTCCAACTTCAGCGATTTTTGCAATTCGTTCCAGTCACAGGCAGCAGAGTACTGGAACGAAAGGCGGCCAAATGAGGTGTTGGCTTTAGGGATGATCAGTGAGATACACCTGCTGGAGCGCGTGCTACGGATGGGTGTTGCCATCGTGACCAGTGAACTGAGATAGGGCGGAGCTTTACCTAGCATGGACTTGTAGATGACCTGGAGCCAGTGGGTTTGGCGACGAATATGTAGCGAGGGCCAGCCGACTAGAGCATACAAGTCGCAGTGGTGGGTGGTATAAGGTGCTTTAGTGACAAAACGGATGGCACTGTGATAAACTGCATCCAGTTTGCTGAGTAGAGTGTTGGAAGCAATTTTGTAGATGACATCGCCGAAGTCGAGGATCGGTAGGATAGTCAGTTTTACTAGGGTAAGCTTGGCGGCGTGAGTGAAGGAGGCTTTGTTGCGGAATAGAAAGCCGACTCTTGATTTGATTTTCGATTGGAGATGTTTGATATGAGTCTGGAAGGAGAGTTTACAACTAGCCAGACACCTAGGTACTTATAGATGTCCACATATTCAAGGTCGGAACCATCCAGGGTGGTGATGCTAGTCGGGCATGCGGGTGCAGGCAGCGATCGGTTGAAAAGCATGCATTTGGTTTTACTAGCGTTTAAGAGCAGTTGGAGGCCACGGAAGGAGTGTTGTATGGCATTGAAGTTTGTTTGGAGGATAGATAGCACAGTGTCCAATGACGGGCCGAAAGTATATAGAATGGTGTCGTCTGCGTAGAGGTGGATCAGGGAATCGCCCGCAGCAAGAGCAACATCATTGATATATACAGAGAAAAGAGTCGGCCCGAGAAATGAACCCTGTGGCACCCCCATAGAGACTGCCAGAGGACCGGACAGCATGCCCTCCGATTTGACACACTGAACTCTGTCTGCAAAGTAATTGGTGAACCAGGCAAGGCAGTCATCCGAAAAACCGAGGCTACTGAGTCTGCCGATAAGAATATGGTGATTGACAGAGTCGAAAGCCTTGGCAAGGTCGATGAAGACGGCTTCACAGTACTGTCTTTTATCGATGGCGGTTATGATATCGTTTAGTACCTTGAGTGTGGCTGATGTGCACCCGTGACCGGCTCGGAAACCAGATTGCACAGCGGAGAAGGTACGGTGGGATTCGAGATGGTCAGTGACCTGTTTGTTGACTTGGCTTTCGAAGACCTTAGATAGGCAGGGCAGGATGGATATAGGTCTGTAACAGTTTGGGTCCAGGGTGTCTCCCCCTTTGAAGAGGGATTTCAGGAATTTACGTCCTCTGACCACAGCAGCCTAGTTGAAGGAGGCAAGGGGGAGGCAGGGAGAGGGGGACGGGCTTGCTATACCCAAAGAGGCCAACGTCATGACACTGTTTAAAGGCACAGTCAACTTTGTGTATGTACATTTCTGACCCATTGGAATTGTGATACAGTGAATTATAAGTGAAATAATCTGTCAGCAAAAATTTGGGGGAAAAATGACTTGTGTCATGCACAAAGTAGATGTCCTAACCGACTTGCCAAAACTATAGTTTGTTAACAAGAAATGTGTGGAGTGGTTGAAAAACGAGTTTTAATGACTCCAATCTAAGTGTATGTAAACTTCCGACTGTAATTAACATGTTCATTCTGTCCACAGGCTCAGATATTCCTGCTGGTCGTTCTGATTACGGCCATCTTCAACTACTTCATTGGCTCCTTCATCCCACTCAAGTCCAAGGAGTCGCAGGGATTCTTTGGCTACGATAGTATGACCCTGTTTGGTGCTCCCTTTACACAACACAAACTGACATTACTGTCACGCAAAAGTAAAGACAGTCTAAAACGTGTCAAGTGAAATTAGATTGACACAGTACCGGTGGTTTCGTTGTGGAGCTATAATTCTGAATTAATGTATTCTTCTCTGAACTCATGACCTACATGACTACTGTATGCAGTATGACGTACTGGCTACTCAAAGTTGTACTAGAGTTTTTTTTTATGAAATCACAAGACCAAACCAATTGGATTATTTGTAATTCACTTTGCGACCTGATTCCAACTCACAGATCAACTGATCGAGTCTGACTGTCCTAAGATACGCACTGCATGCTTTGTAACTATTGCTCTCTCTTGCATTCTCTCTTGATCTGCTCACCTCTCCTTTCTCTCTCTTCCCCCCCCGCTCTCCTGCTCTAAAGGTGTGATTATGATGGAGAACATGGGTCCGGACTTCCGAGGCACAGAGTCGTTTTTCTCCGTCTTTGCCATCTTCTTCCCTGCAGCCACTGGCATTCTGGCCGGCGCCAACATCTCAGGAGATCTTTCTGTAAGGACCCCAGGTCATTGTTTAGAACAAAACAAGCAGATCCCAATTCATATAAAAAGGATACAGTCAATGGAACTCATTTAGTCTTGATTAAAAGTGGGACTTGATATGAAATCAGTGTGGGGGACTAGGCATTTCTTTATATTCACAGGACCCACAACTGGCCATTCCAAGAGGAACACTCTTAGCCATTCTGATCACTGGCATTGTCTACCTGGGGGTTGCCATTTCTACTGGTATGTGGAATTTCTTCTCATTTGTCCTGAACAAGACCGAATAAATTATACATATTACAGATAGAGAGTTTGTGACAGTTTGTCTCGTTTCTCATTAAAGGCTCTTGCATTGTGAGAGACGCCACAGGAAACGGCAATGACACACTCGGCGCACAGTTCATGGCCAACTGCACTGACGCCGCCTGCAAATTTGGCTATGACTTCTCCTACTGCAAGGGTGATGACGGTCAGTACAACTGCAGATACGGACTCCAGAACGACTTCCAGGTACATTACATGACTACACTACAAAAGTATGTGGACACCTGCTCGTCGAACATCTCATACCAAAATCGTGGGCATTAATATGGAGTTGGTTCCCCCTTTGCTCCTATAACAGCCTCCACTCTTCTGGGAAGGCTTTCCACTAGAAGTTGGAACATTGCTGCTATAACAGCCTCCACTCTTCTGGGAAGGCTTTCCAATAGATGTTGGAACATTGCTGCTATAACAGCCTCCACTCTTCTGGGAAGGCTTTCCACTAGATGTTGGAACATTGCTGCTATAACAGCCTCCACTCTTCTGGGAAGGCTTTCCACTAGATGTTGGAACACTGCTGCTATAACAGCCTCCACTCTTCTGGGAAGGCTTTCCACTAGATGTTGGAACGTTGCTGCTATAACAGCCTCCACTCTTCTGGGAAGGCTTTCCACTAGATGTTGGAACATTGCTGCTATAACAGCCTCCACTCTTCTGGGAAGGCTTTCCACTAGATGTTGGAACGTTGCTGCTATAACAGCCTCCACTCTTCTGGGAAGGCTTTCCACTAGATGTTGGAACGTTGCTGCTATAACAGCCTCCACTCTTCTGGGAAGGCTTTCCACTAGATGTTGGAACACTGCTGCTATAACAGCCTCCACTCTTCTGGGAAGGCTTTCCACTAGATGTTGGAACGCTGCTGCTATAACAGCCTCCACTCTTCTGGGAAGGCTTTCCACTAGATGTTGGAACGTTGCTGCTATAACAGCCTCCACTCTTCTGGGAAGGCTTTCCACTAGATGTTGGAACGTTGCTGCTATAACAGCCTCCACTCTTCTGGGAAGGCTTTCCACTAGATGTTGGAACATTGCTGCTATAACAGCCTCCACTCTTCTGGGAAGGCTTTCCACTAGATGTTGGAACATTGCTGCTATAACAGCCTCCACTCTTCTGGGAAGGCTTTCCACTAGATGTTGGAACGTTGCTGCTATAACAGCCTCCACTCTTCTGGGAAGGCTTTCCACTAGATGTTGGAAGGTTGCTGCTATAACAGCCTCCACTCTTCTGGGAAGGCTTTCCAATAGATGTTGGAACGTTGCTGCTATAACAGCCTCCACTCTTCTGGGAAGGCTTTCCACTAGATGTTGGAACGTTGCTGCTATAACAGCCTCCACTCTTCTGGGAAGGCTTTCCACTAGATGTTGGAACGTTGCTGCTATAACAGCCTCCACTCTTCGGGGAAGGCTTTCCACTAGATGTTGGAACATTGCTGCTATAACAGCCTCCACTCTTCTGGGAAGGCTTTCCACTAGATGTTGGAACGTTGCTGCCATAACAGCCTCCACTCTTCTGGGAAGGCTTTCCACTAGATGTAGGAACACTGCTGCTATAACAGCCTCCACTCTTCTGGGAAGGCTTTCCACTAGATGTTGGAACGTTGCTACGGGGACGTGCTTCCATTTAGCCACGAGCATTAGTGAGGTCGGCACTAGATGTTGGAACGTTGCTGCGGGGACGTGCTTCCATTTAGCCACGAGCGTTAGTGAGGTCGGCACTAGATGTTGGAACGTTGCTGCAGGGGACGTGCTTCCATTTAGCCACGAGCGTTAGTGAGGTCGGCAGTAGATGTTGGAACGTTGCTGCAGGGGACGTGCTTCCATTTAGCCACGAGCATTAGTGAGGTCGGCACTGATGTTGGGTGATGATGACTGGCTCGCATTCGACGTTCCAATTCATCCCAAAGGTGTTCAGTTGGGTTGAGGTCAGAGCTCTGTGCAGGCCAGTCAAATTCTTCCAAACCGGTCTCGACAAACCATTTCTGTATGAACCTCACTTTGTGCACAGGGGCACTGTCATGCTGCAACAGGAAAGGACCTTCCCCAAACTTTTGCCACATTTGGAAGCATAGAATTTCTAGAATGCCATTGTCTGCTGTAGCGTTTCCCATCACTCGAACTAAGGGGCCCAAACCATAAAAAAGTATTATTATCATTATTCCTCATCCGCCATTTGACCAACTGATAGGTGGCATCCTGTGATTGTGCCACGTTGAAAGTCACTGAGCTCTTCAGTTAGGTCATTCTACTGCCAATGTTTGTCCTATGGAGATTGCATGGCTGTGTGCTCATATTTCTACATCTGTCAGCAATGGGTGTGGCAATTTTTATCACCGTTGAGTGGTGAGGGGAACTTGAAGAAACGTACATACTTAGTCCTCTTCGTCCCGGGTTGGACAGAAGTTGTCGAAGATCGGTCTGGCCTTATGGGCTCAGCTGTTTAACCGGTATCATGCCTTTTCCTTAGGTCATGAGCATCGTGTCCGGGTTCAGCCCCATCATCACCGCCGGAATCTTCTCCGCCACTCTGTCCTCTGCCCTGGCCTCTCTGGTCAGCGCCCCCAAAGTGTTCCAGGTAGACTCTGTCCTCAGATCCTGCTTCCTTAATCTGTCCCTGCTTGTCACGTTATGCTTTTACCAAATTAACCTTACTTTATGGAATAGCTGCAGAGTTTATGCACATGTCCTGTTACAGTTACTGTTCCATAGACACAAATCAAAGGCAAGGTTGTGATCTTGTATCCCAATGTTCCTCAGGTCATCATCTAGTGTCCCATCTGCTGATTTGTATAGCGGTGTCCAATTCCAATGGTTTTTCCTTCTCCTCCAGGCTCTATGCAAAGACAACATCTACCCCGGCCTTGAGATGTTCGCCAAGGGATATGGCAAGAACAACGAGCCCCTTCGCGGCTACATCCTCACCTTCTGCATCGCTCTGGCCTTCATCCTCATTGGTAATTACGCTGTCCAGGTTTAGACATCTAACAATGACACTTATTCACAATACGACATTCTGTAGTATGTCATGAAAATGTAATTCACTATTATGTCAGTATATCATTCAGTAGTACATCAGTAATATGTCATTTAGTAGTATAATTTAGTCCTAATGTTTACTATTGAAAGTCTATGGACAGTTCCCTATGAACAACTAAACTGCCATGATTTTGTCTTTATTTTAGCCCAGTTGAATGTTATTGCACCCATCATCTCCAACTTCTTCCTGGCCTCCTATGCTCTCATAAACTTCTCTGTATTCCACGCCTCTCTGGCCAACTCTCCAGGTAAGTCCTTTTGGGACAACAACAAAACTGAGTTAAAGTTATATCTGCAGAAAGTCTGGAATTTCAATGCTACCAAAAAACAGCCCAGAAGGTCCCGACTATGGCCAGAATGAAGTCATGAGTCTTAACAGTTAAGTCATTAGGCTTGAAGGTGAGATTTAATAGGAAATAGGACTTTCAAACAAATGATTTATAGGTGGGGGCAGTCCTCACTCTGTCATTCTTAGTGAATGCATTGCTCCACTGGTATGCGTTGCATCGAGTCGTATCTATCTTTCCATTCCCCAAATAGCTTAAAGCTTGAGATAACAGATGTAATGACATGACTGAGTTATGGGAACATTGTCATAACTGGACAATTGTTTTATTAAAGAATGGCAACTGCGATCTTTATGATAAGGCCCACAGTTTTATTCTTAAGGAAGTAAATAGGAAGAAATGGGATTGTCTCAATGGCTCTCAGTATTATGCAAATGTTTGATAGACACTTGGTTGAAAGCAATACTGCTGGGAAACAACATGTACTGCTGCTCATTATTCAATGCAACACATTCCGTATATTGGATTTGACCCTTGTCTGTGTAGGAGTCAAACCTCAGGGGTTTAGTAGTGAGGCTAGCTTGGCATGATGGCACAGTGTCACTAAATGTCACTTAGATCTACGCTGGATGATGTCCACTCAGTGTCAACTGTCATTCTATTGGTGTCAAGAAATCAAGATCTTTACTGTCATTCTATTGGTGTCAAGAAATCAAGATCTTTACTGTCATTCTATTGGTGTCAAGAAATCAAGATCTTTACTGTCATTCTATTGGTGTCAAGAAATCAAGATCTTCACTGTCATTTTTTTGTACCTAATGGTCATCAGTTGTGCCTTAGTCATGATGGAAAAGACAAATGAGTGTACGACCCTTTCATTGTTGTATCATCCAGCAGTCGTTGTATAAAGTGATGTTTGTTTTTCTGTTAATACCACAAAGAAAGCCCTAGGAGAACGCCAGGTACAGATTTTATACCTAATTCTGACATTGTCCACGCAGACCATGTAATAACATGGATTTAAAGGGTACATGACTCACTAGAAGCAAAGCAATAGACACTTGGCTTCTCGCCTCTGGAAAGTCAAACTGGCAATGTCTAACGCCTTCTTTTCTGGCCACCTAGAGCCCATTTTCGCTCTCCCAACAGGCATGGGGCAAAGAATGACGTCACTCCAATGTACCCTTTATGTCCTGTGGTTTTTGTAGTTCTTGTCACTGTGTAACCGTGCGCACAGTTAAACTGTGCCCCATTGTACCAGTTTACTAAACTCCCACTAGTCTAGTCTCTGTAGTATCTAATTAACTGGGATCCAGTAGTGGATGTAACATTATTGTGCAATGTTTTTTTACACCATTTGTAATCCAAGTGCATATCCATGCTCTTTCCTTAAATTAGTGACGTTGCTATATTAAGCCGCCGCCCATTTTTTATGATTCAGTAATTTCACTTATAACGATGACGTTTGTTGGAATATGTGAAGAAGTAATGCAAGTCGTAAATGAACAAGAGCTCTCAGCTATGGTAAGCAGCTCTCCATAGACACTTGCTGATTTCTTCATAGACACGAGTGGCAGATTCGATCTAACCTTTTGGATTCTACCTCCATGTTCGTATGTTATTCCTTAAATGTGGATATATAACCCATTCTAACCTCTCTACGGTCTTTTACAATAAGGATAAAGGCCATATGCTGGCACCCCTTGGTATTACTGACCCCCAAAGTGCAGTTTTACGAGGGTCCTTATAAGGGAGTCCACCTAACGTTTCTCTGATCCTTAGGGTGGCGCCCCAGCTTCAAGTTCTACAACATGTGGGTGTCCCTGGCTGGAGCTGTGCTGTGCTGCGTGGTCATGTTCGTCATCAATTGGTGGGCAGCCCTGATGACCAACGTTATTGTCATGGGCCTCTACATCTACGTGAGCTACAAGAAGCCCGGTGAGTGACTCAAGACCAGGCCAAGTCGGCCATCTTGGATTGCCTCAACATCGACTAGTGTTATTTTGCCGAGATAGGTGCTCATTGAGAAACTTGGCTAACATGGCTTACGGTTATCTTACTTTACAAAGATCATTACCATATTATTTCATGAATTAGCCTACCCTTTAATTGAAAAAATATAGCAATGCCCCCAAAAGAGGTCAATCGCTGTGAATTACACCTCACCACTTAGTGTAAATAATTTCCTAGACTTTTGATTCCACTGAAATATCAACCTTTATGACTAAGCCACATTAGCACAATGCACTGAAAGTCCCCTGATGCCCAGAGATGCTTTGAACACTCCCGAGTGGCGCAGTGATCTCAGTGCTAGAGACGTCACTACAGACCCTGGTTCGATCCCAGGCTGTAACACAACCGGCCATGATCGGGAGTCCCATAGGGCGGGGCACAATTGGCCCAGCGTCATCCGGGTTAGGGGAGGATTTGGCCAGGCTAGGCCTTCATTGTAAATAATAATTTGTTCTTAACTGACTTACCTAGTTAAATAACATAAATGCTTTGAACACAATGTGAATCAGGCCCCACTATTGATATTTATTTTTTTATTGCTGATGCATACATGTATGAAGTGGTAAAGCATTTGCATTACAATGATGTTTTTGTTGTGCACCCTCTGCTGCAGTGCAGCCCAGGCCAACATGGTTGAAATGTATTTATAGCTAAACGCAGGGTTGTGGAAACGGGCAGTATGACTACAGCCAAAATGAACCAGCTATTCACAATGTGATGCTGTGTTAAGGTCCGTTACATTTGAATCAGAGGGCTTGCTGCTTACAGGGAAGGCAGGATGTGGGTTGTCAAAAACAATGGCTCTCGGCTCTATTTGCAGGGTAGAACATATGTTTCCACAAAAATATTCTGTCAACTTCGTCATTCAGTCTGTTAATTAGCATACGGATTTATAAATTATTATTCCTACCTTGTACATTAATAGACATTCCCTCCGATGTTTCTATGGTGATTTGCCAAAGGGCTGGCTCATTCTCCTGTTAACTTAACTTAAACTGCCCACCCACGCAAGGCAGCGTGACATTAAATGGGGGGCTTTTAAATGTCTAGTGCTGGGGGGTTGAGGGTGCGGATACATGCAGTTACATACGCTCGAGGACTAGACTGTTGAGGTCCCCACAGGGTTAAGATGGTCGATTGGAAGTCCCCATATGGAACCGCTGGCTCTGGGTAAACAAACCTGACCTGCACTGGAAACCCCAGGGGGGAGCACCAGATAGCAATTTCGACATTCACAGAGGCACACTTGTATGAACACACATACACAAATAGCGTCACACACTCCATTTGACATGCAGCTATATACACACACATGCTCTCCCTCACAGACTTACACACATTCTCACACACGCAGAGTCACAGCTTCACACACAGCTCTACACACTCATGCACAGCATCCCTACTGACTCCCCTACTGACTCCCACACTGACTCCCACACTGCATGGAACTTGTTCCAATGGCCTTACTGGCTTAATGGCCACCTGACTCGAGAATGTGACTATGTTTGTGACTATGTTTGTCCTCTCTTCCAGATGTGAACTGGGGCTCCTCGACCCAGGCTCTGACATACCATCAGGCCCTGACCCACAGTCTGCACCTCAGCAGTGTTGAGGACCACATCAAGAACTTCAGGTATAGAACACACTTTAGCACACACACACACACTACTTATACCAAAGGCATGGTATGGTCTTTGAAATGCAGTGGCCCATAGAAAGGCTATAATATTCTTAACAATAAACCACCTTAGTTTTACTACCAGCGCTCTTCCTGGTGTTTCATTATGCTACTTTTTCAGTATTTACTGGGGAAAATGTTCAGTATTCAGGAAATGTCCTTCATTCACGTTGGCATAAAGGCTGTTGCCCTGTTAGTTCTAACAGTATCTGATGGGCAAATTAGATGAACAACTCTTCACTTAATTACCCTTCGATGTTGCATGGCAAGTTGTCACTAACACATGCCCACTGAGGTGTGCAGATCTGGGGAGGCTGACTGCATCCGGGTGGCAGGGGAGGACATTGCTGTTTGTCCAGTCAGGTTACAGCAGGCTGACTGCATCCGGGTGGCAAGGGAGGACATTGCTGTTTGTCCAGTCAGGCTACAGCAGGCTGACTGCATCCGGGTGGCAGGGGAGGACATTGCTGTTTGTCCAGTCAGGCTACAGCAGGCCCATCTGTCCGTCTCGGCATGACGCATCCCCTTGGAGAGGGTTGTGTAACTGCACACCTGGGACAACAGTGGCAGATACTTGGCATCCTGAACACTGCCTTGCCTCAGAGGACAAAAGTGTGAGACTAAAATGGTCTATTCTCGAAAACCTAGCATCTGTCATCATATAGCAACGGTGTAGAGCATGGGAGTTGGAGTATAGAACCGTGTTTCTCGAAGACGTGGGCACTGCCTCAATCACACAAACAAGGGGGCAGACATATATTAGTACTAGTGTTCTAGTGATACAATATCAAATGGATGCTTACCTTGATTTTAATCAAACATACACTCTCGTTCAGGGTCTTGTTCAGAAACACTGATATAGGAAAAGCTTTCCATCAGGTCACCCTCAACAGCGAGCCACAACACGACTATCTCATGCTCTATTGTTCACCTGCTCACACAAGGACTGTAAGAGTTGCTATGGATGCTTTTCAGAATGCGCAATTCGCCCTGGAAGTGTTCCCATGGCAATACATCGGAGGTGAGGGATTATGGAGCATCTGATATTGTCTTCAGAATTCAAACGTGTTACTCCTGGACTTCTCGTTTCCCCCCTTCTGGCTCTCTTATTAATCCCATGTGCTTAACATAGCTTTGATTTGATGTGCGTTACTCCATCCGAGTCTGTTCTTGTTCTTGATGAAAACTTCTGCTCTCAAGGTCATTAGAAGACATTGAGTGAGATGAAGCACTGGGGAGTACTGTGTGCATGTGAGCTCGTGAAAAAAGTCAGTGGCCAAGAGGTGGCCATTGGTTAACCCTCCTGGAGAGGTAGTAGGTGCATGTTTTAGTTTCAGCTCTGCGCTAAACTGACCGAAATCTACTAAATCAGCTGCTCATTAGAACTTTGATTAACAGAATCAGGTGGGTTGCCGTAAAAAAACACCTGCTCATCAAGTATATCTCCATGAGGAGGGTTGGCCATCCTTGGGTTAGATATTGGTGTCCCTAGTATGTGTACCATTTACTGTTAGCATGGATACTAGCTAAATGCTGTTTTTGTATTGACTACATTTTACTACAGACCCCAGTGCTTGGTGATGACGGGATACCCCAACTCCCGTCCGGCTCTGCTCCACCTGGTCCACGCCTTCACCAAGAACGTGGGCCTGATGATCTGCGGCCATGTGCGCACGGTGAGTCGCCAGAGACTTTGCCTACCTGGAGACCATTTTGGCTCCACATAACTGTACCATAGCACACAACAGGGCCATTTTGGCTCCATTTCACAATGTTTCACTCTTATTTTATAGCATACCCTTAATCTTAGATTACTAATCTCAATGCAATGTCATAATTACTTCTAGTTAACTACCGGTGACTAAGGGCTTTATTGACTCCCATTAGAACCAATTTGCGGGAAACAGAACACAGTGGCTGCCCTATTGTTTTGAACCTTGTTGGTTGTGTTGCTCATATTAATCCCGTTTACTTTCAAATCCACATTTCATGTTGATTGAGTCGTTGCTCCCAATTAGCGATTGTTTTTGTTTTTTTTCATGACTATTAGCAACTTTTCCCCCCATCTAAATCCCTCATGTGTGCATTACCTGGGGGCAATAAAATGAGCGTTCCATTAAAGCGGTGTGGGACTGGAGAAATGTAATCGTCCCTGCGCTGTGCCCACAACGCTCTCTCTTTCTCTCTCATAAACACACACACTCTCACTTTCTCTCTCATAAACACACACACTCTCACTTTCTCTATTCTTCCATTAACACTGGCAAAAAAGAGTGAGTGCTCCGACACCACCCAATGGTAAAAATGGGCTGCTTTTTACGCTAAAGCCCCTCTCTCTGTAGACTCCATGACCTTTTAAGGCTGTTTGAATTGGGGCTTCTTCCAGGAAAACTTAACTGGTACTGTAAATATATCCACCACCTGTGATTTTGACTGTGCAAGGTGGAACTACATCTACGTTTATTAATGAGTTGCTAAATGCTACACTTGGCCTTTAGCGTGACTGTTCTTATCTATGTGTGTTCTGTCCACAGGGCTCCAGAAGACCCAACTTCAAAGAGCTGTCCAACGACCAGACGCGTTACCAGCGCTGGCTGCTGAAAAACGAGACCAAGGCTTTCTACACCCCTGTGTTTGCCGACGACATGAGACAGGGCACCCAGTATCTGTTACAGGTGAGAACAGACAAACACTGCAATTGGTGGAAGCGGTAGGATCTGCTGTAGTTTTTTTTTACACGTACAACATTTTTGTTCTATATAAACTCAGCAGAAAACGAAACGTCCCTTTTTCAGGACCCTGTCTTTCAAAGATAATTTGTAAAAATCCACAGATCTTCATTGTAAAGGGTTTAAACACTGTTTCCCATGCTTGTTTAATGAGCCATAAACAATTAATGAACATGCACTAAAACTTACAGCTTAGAGCTTACAGACAGTAGGCAATTAAGGTCACTGTTATGAAAACGTAGGACACTAAAGAGGCCTTTCTACAGACTGTTAAACACCAAAAGCAAGATGCCCAGGGTCCCTGCTCATCTGCCAGGTCGCAGTTGCAAATGAGAACTTGTTCTCAACTAGCCTACCTGGTTAAATAAAGGTGAAATAAAATCTGCGTGAACCTGACTTAGGCATGCTGCAAGGAGGCATGAGGACTGCAGATGTGGCCAGGGCAATACACTGCAATATCCGTACTGTGAGACGCCTAAGACAGCACTACAGGGAGACAGGACAGACAGCTGATCGTCCTCGCAGTGGTAGACCACTTGTAACAACACCTGCACATGATCGGTACATCCGAACATCACACCTGCGGGACAGGTACAGGATGGCAACAACTGCCCTAGTTACACAGGAACACACAATCTCTCCATCAGTGCTCAGACTGTCTGCAATAGGCTGAGAGAGGCTGGACTGAGGGCTTGTAGGCCTGTTGTAAGGCAGGTCCTCACCAGACATCACCGGCAACAACGTCGCCTATGGGCACAAACCCACCATTGCTGGACCAGACAGAACTGGGAAAAAGTGCTCTTCACTGACGAGTCGCGGTCTTGTCTTACCAGGGTGATGGTCGGATTCGCGTTCATCGTCGAAGGAATTAACGTTACACCGAGGCCTGTTCTCTGGAGCGGGATCGATTTAGAGGTGGAGGGTTCGTCATGGTCTGGGGCGGTGTGTCACAGCATCGGACTGAGCTTGTTGTCATTGCAGGCAATCTCAACGCTGTGCGTTACAGTGAAGACGTCCTCCTCCCTCATGTGGTATTCCTCCTGCAGGCTCATCCTGACATGACCCTCCAGCATGACAATGCCAGCAGCCACACTGCTTGTTCTGTGTGTGATTTCGTGCAAGACAGGAATGTCAGTGTTCTGCCATGGCCAACGAAGAGCCCAGATCCCAATCCCATTGAGCACGTCTGGGACCTGTTGGATGGGAGGGTGAGGACTAGGGCCATTCACCCCCAGAAATGTCTGGGAACTTGCAGGTGCCTTGGTGGAAGAGTGGGTTAACATCTCACAGCAAGAACTGGCACATCTGGTGCAGTCCATGAGGAGGAGATGCACTGCATTACTTAACGCAGCTGGTGGCCACATCAGATACTGACTGTTACTTTTGATTTTGACCCCCCCTTTGTTCAGGGACACATTATTTCACTTCTGTTAGTCACATGTCTGTGGAACTTATTCAGTTTGTGTGTCAGTTGTTGAATCTTGTTATGTTCATACAAATATTTACATATGTTAAATTTGCTGAAAATAAACGCAGTTGACTGAGATTACGTTTTTATTTTTTCTGAGTTTATATTTGAATTCCACTCTGGTTTCCCTAGAAACACATGCCTTTGGATTTATGCTAAATTTGACAATTTTTTTCCTGAAGTTCAAGCACATTGAGTCAAAGTGCATGATAATATATTGAAACCCATTGTGGTGTGGAGTTGAGGTCAATTCCAGTTCAACTCCATGGAATTGTCAAATGACTTGGAAAACTCGAATTTAAAAAAAGATCCATGGATCAAGATTGAATTAACCCCAATGCAGGTGATATACTTTAATGTTATGATTGCTGGCCAAACATACTTTTTCATGCTTGATAGCGATTGTGTAAGCTGATCTTTTGGGAGGTGCAGCACCCTGTCAAATTGATCTACAGATAGGGATTCATTTAGTAGTGGCTTTAGGTTGGTCTGACCTGTTCTCCCCCTCTGTTTTACCCAAGGCTGCCGGACTGGGTCGCCTGAGGCCCAACACTCTGGTGATTGGCTACAAGAGTGACTGGAGGGACGGAGACATGATGAACGTGGAGACCTACATCCACATGATTCAGTGAGTAAAACAGGGGCTTTGCAAGCCACCTCATCAAAAGGCCGTCCACAAAGATGCCCGATTTAAAACAGTCATTGTTTTAAAGCACCTGAACATGAGATGGGTTGTGAAGATAACAAGCTTAGTCATTAAATCCCGGAAACTTAATTTATTGATCGGCAGGTAAGGGTGCTCTCGAGCGGCTAGATGTTCTTTAACATTCGGCCATCAGATTTGCCACCAATGCTCCTTATAGGACACATCACTGCATCACTGCATACTCCTCTGTAAACTGGTCATCTCTGTATATCTGTCACAAGACCCACTGGTTGATGCTTATTTATACAACCCTCTCTTAGGCCTCACTCCCCCCTGACTGAGATATCTACTGCAGCCCTCATCCTCCACATACAACACCCGTTCAGCCAGTCACATTCTGTTCAAGGTCGAACTGGACAGTTTTCTCAATCAGGGACTCTCTTACAGACAGTTGTGGCTGCTTTATGTGATGTGTTGTTGTTTTGTACTGTTGTCTGTGCTCAATAATGTTTGTACCATGTGCTGCTACCATGTTGTGCTGCTACCATGTTGTGCTGCTACCATGTTGTGTTGCTACCATGCTGTGTTATGTGTTGCTGCCATGCTATGTTGTCTTAGGACTCTTTATGTAGCTTTGTGTTGTCTCTCTTGTCGTGATGTGTATGTTCTACTATATTTGAATTTAATTTATTTTTATTTTTAATCCCAGCCCCTGTACCTGCAGGAGGCCATTTGCCTTTTGGTAGGCCACCATTGTAAATAGGAATTTGTTTTTAACTGACTTGCATAAAAAATAAACAGTGAAATGCTTACTTACTTACCTTCCCAACAATGCAGAGAGAAAGAAAATAGAGAAATAATAGAAAAGTAAAATATGTTATACACAAGTACAGATAACTTGGTTATGAGACGATGACCAATGGATTTAGACTGAATCAGTTCCTGGCGTAAAGTGTGGGGATTATTGTATTAGATTGGAAGGTTAGAGATGGTTCAGCCCCAGCATATTAAAACCTACGCTAATACTCATAGCAATGTGCTCTTTAGTTTTCATTTTATGCTAGCTTCTACTATACACTTACATCAATGCAGTTTTATAGAATGGGCGAAGTCATGCTTTCACATGGTCTGTGAAGATCCCATCTCTACCAGTAAGGCATTTAACGTTGTCCTTCAAAACTTGGCCTCTTTAATTGCGCCTTGAGTTCTTAGCTTGTTTGTTTGCGGTAACCTTGTTAAAGTGCGTATGCGTGTTTAGTCTGAGTGGAAAACTGCACGTTTAATGTAGTTTGTTGTACACATACACACAGGCCCTGCTCAGTGTCAAGCGACTTCCTGTAAAATGCAAACAGAGTGTGTTTGTTTGTTTGTACCTTTCAGCGATGCCTTTGACTTCCAGTACGGTTCCGTGGTCTTCAGACTGAAGGAGGGACTAGACGTATCCCACATCTCAGAACAAGGTGTGTGTACACACACACACACACACACACACACACTGAAACACTTTCATACCAAATTACATGATGTACTTACCCACCCACACACACACAAACGACTAATCTTATCAGCTTGTCTCATTTGTTTCCTCCTAAAACTTTATTCAGTTATTGAGAAAATGAATTCAGCACTAGTATTTTGCCATGTCATGTTAATTTGTTCAGCGCGACGATTGTGTCTGGGCCAATTTTCAACTACACAGGGAATCGAGAGCATCCAATTGAGGTGTGGTTGTTAAACTGAAGTTGGAGAGAGGTGAATAAAACGGATTTTTCAGTAGATGAACCTTCAAAAGATAGTCCAGCTGCAGATTATAGGCTCTTTGATTTGTTCTCACGCAGTCACTCCCTGTTAACCTTCCTATTCCTCTTCACTGATTACAGGTTCACATTTTCTGATCATTTCTTGGTTGAAGAGTAGATTCTCACGTACCATTCGTTCACCAATAACTCTGAGTCAATGCGTGTTGATAACAACAGCATTCAAATAAAACTCAAGTCTTTGCTTGTCTGTGGGATTTTTACTGCTTTCTAGTTTTATTCATCTTCCTTAGTCCAGTGAGTTGACCTGGCTTGTACCATGGCCAGTAGTGGGCGGCGACTCTGCTTTTCCACCCAAATTCACCTAAATTGGCCCAAATGGCTCAGCCACCATTTCAGAACACACTGTTTGCCTTTTACCCACCAAATAACCCCATCATCAAGATTATTTCCTACATTTTAAGAGTTACCATCCACATCTGTGTTTAGTGGACATAAAAATGACTCTTGTTTAAGTTGTATTCCACTTACAAAGCCCATGCTATTTTCCAGGTAATTGGTTTTTGACGTTTACAAGATGTTATTTTTGCTCTAGGCTAATAGTTTATCTTCACTGGTCATTTGTTAACAAACATGAACAGAATGTCCAGTAAACATGGTTAATGGTTTCGCTTTGTCGTTTCACAGATGACCTGCTGTCGTCACAGGAGAAGACGTCAGGAATGAAGGATGTGGTGGTGTCCATCGACATGAAGGACTCTGACGGAGACTCGTCCAAGCCTTTGTCCAAGGTCACCAGTATCCAGAACAGCCCAGCCATGCAGAAAGGTCAGGTGTCATTCTAAAGTAACCCACATATAAACAGTGAGTGCCTTTTACACCAGTGGTTGTGCGCACATACCTGATTCGGCTAATCGAGGTCAAGATTGCTGTGCAGGACGGAAACACTCTTCAGCTCTGAAGGAGCAGGAAGGTTGGTCACCTAATTTTTTACAACTTCACATTGAGATATGGAAAATTAGGCGTTTGTGAAATCACAATGTGAACGTGCTGTTTTGGCTCTTGAGGAAGGGGTTTCAGATGTAAGAATTCTGAAAGCAGTTTACCGCCACACGCTGATCCCCCTCTAGATCCCCCTCTACTCAGAGAGGAAGTGGACTCCGACACTGTGACCCCCAGCCTTCCCACTGGGCCCAGTCTGTCCACAGCACACAGATGGCTTTACTACAGAGTGTGTGTCCTTGTTTGTTTACACACACATTTGTGCATGTACACACACATACACGAAAACATCTCATGCATGTATACGCATGTGCTCACAAACAGATGGCTTCAAAATGTTGTCTGTCTGCTGCCTCCTTAAACTGTGGACAAATAAACAGGGAAACTGTTCCCACATGTCTTACGGACAGGCTGGGATCTGGAATTATATTTATTCCACTAACGTCACGTTTAATGGAATCGTCCCATAGGGAGTCCCATGTCCGTAACCCTGTGGGTAGGCCTGGGCGATATGGCCTAAAAATAATGTAGATTTCTTTTCAGACCTAAGGATGAATAACAATATTTTATTTATTTACCTAGTGAAGTCGGTTAAGAACAAATTCTTAGCTACAATGACGGCCTACCCCGGCCAAACCCGGACGATGCTGGGCCAATTGTGGGCCGCCCTATGGGACTCTCAATCGTGGCCGGATGTGATACAGCCTGGATTCGAACCAGGGTAGTGATGCCTCTTGCACTGAGATGTAGTGCCTTAGACTAAATGAGAATTTGTTCTTAACTGACTTGCCTAGTTAAATAAAAAGTTAAATAAATAAAACAGACTTATTCTAAAATTGATTCAACAGTTTTTTTCCCTCAGTCTAAACACAATGACCCATAATGACAAAGTAAAAACAGGTTTTTAGAAAATGTTGCTAATTTATTTTTTAAAATTAAACTGAAATATCACATTTGCATAAGTATTCAGACCCTTTACTCAGTACTTTATTGAAACACCTTTGGCAGCGATTACAACCTCCAGTCTTCTTTGGTATGATGCCACAAACTTGACACACCTGCATTTGGGGAGTTTCTTCCATTCTTCTCTGTAGATGCTCTCAAGCTCTGTCAGACTTGATGGGGAGCGTTGCTGCACAGTGATTTTTTTTCAGGTCTATATAGGCATGTTTGATCGGGTTGAAGTCCAGGCTCTGGCTGGGCCACTCAAGGATATTCAGAGACTTGTCCCGAAGTCACTCCTGCGACGTCTTGGCTGTGTACTTAGGGTCATTGTCCTGTTGGAAGATGAACCTTTGCCCCAGTCTGAGGTCCTGAGCGTTCTGAAGCAGGTTTTCATCAAGGATCTCTCTGTATTTTGCGCCGTTCATCACGATCCTGACTAGTCTCCCAGTCCCTGCTGCTGAAAAAAATCCCCACGGCATGATGCTGCCACCACCATGCTTCACAGTAGGGATGGTG
Organism: Oncorhynchus keta; assembly: GCF_023373465.1. Lineage (NCBI taxonomy): Eukaryota > Metazoa > Chordata > Actinopteri > Salmoniformes > Salmonidae > Oncorhynchus > Oncorhynchus keta. The sequence goes on from NW_026290910.1 coordinate 470,840, forward strand.
CCAGGTTTCCTCCAAACGTGATGCTTGGCATTCAGGCCAAAGAGTTCAATCTTGGTTTCATCAGACCAGATAATCTTGTTTCTCATGGTCAGAGTCCTTTGGGTGCCTTTTGCCAAACTCCAAGCGGGCTGTCATGTGCCTTTTTACTGAAGAGTGGCTTCTGTCTGGCCACTCTACCATAAAGGCCTGATTGGTGGAGTGCTGCAGAGATGGTTGTCTTTCTGGAAGGTTCTCCTATCTCCACAGAGGAACTCTAGAGCTCTGTCAGAGTTACCACCGGGTTCTTGGTCACCTCCCTGACCAAGGCCCTTCTTCCCCGACTGTTCAGTTTGGCTGGGCGACCACCACTAGGATAATCTTGGTGTTTCCTACCGTCTTCCATTTAAGAATGATGGAGGCCACTGTGTTCTTTGGGACCTTCAATCCTGCAGAAATGTTTTGGTACCCTTCTGTGCCTTGGCACAGCTCTGAGAACGCGGCTGGGGATGTCGTCTGGGTCGGCAGCCTTGCAAGGGTTAACACGTTTAAATGTTTTACTCACGTTGGCTGCAGTGAAGGAGAGCCCACAAGTTTTGGTAGCGGGTTGTGTCAGTGACACTGTATTGTCCTCAAAGTTAGCTTTGAGGAGCGTTGTTTAGTTTGTCTGGGAGCAAGACATCGTGGTCCGCGGCGGGGCTGGTTTTCCTTTTGTAGTCTGTGATTGACTGTATATATATATAATATATATGCCATTTAGCAGACGCTTTTATCCAAAGCGACTTACAGTCATGTGTGCATACATTCTACGTATGGGTGGTCCCGGGAATCGAACCCACTACCCTGGCGTTACAAGCGCCATGCTCTACCAACTGAGCTACAGAAGGACCACATACGTATATACATATGAGACTGTAGACCCTGCCACATACGTCTCGTGTCTGAGCCGTTGAATTGCGACTCTACTTTGTCTCTATACTGACGCTTAGCTTGTTTGATTGCCTTGCGGGGGGAATAGCTACACTGTTTGTATTCGGTCATGTTTCCAGTCACCTTGCCCTGATTAAAAGCAGTGGTTCGAATGCTGCCATCAATCCACGGTTTCTGGTTGGGGAATGTTTTAACCTGTCTAGGACTGGAACCCCGTTCCGCTAGCGGAACCCCTCGCCAACAGCCAATGAAATTGCAGGGCGCCAAATACAAATCAACAGAAATCTCATAAATCAAACATACAAGTATTTAACACCATTTGAAAGATAAAATTCTCGTTAATCCAGCCACAGTGTCTGATTTCAAAAATGCTTTACAGTGAAAGCTCCACAAACGATTATGTTAGGTCACCACCAACTCACTGAAAAACCCAGCCATGTTTCCAGCCAAAAAGCAGAAATAGAGATAAAATGAATCACTAACCTTTGATGATCTTCATCAGATGACAATCATAGGATTTCATGTATACATGTATATTTTGTTCGGTAAAGTTAATATTTATATCCAAAAATCTTATTTTACATTGGCGTGTTATGTTCAGTAGTTCCAAAACATGCAGTGATATTGCAGAGAGCCACATGAATTCACAGAAATACTCATTATAAATGTCGATGAAAATACAATTTTTAGACATGGAAATATAGATACACTTCTCCTTAATGCAACCGCTGTGTCAGATTTCAAAAAAACTCCAGAGAAATATCCGCCATGTTGGGTAGTCAACATTATTCATAAATAGCATTATAAATATTAACTTACCTTTGATGATCTTCATCAGAATGCACTCCCGGGAATCGCAGTTCCACAATAAATGCTTGTTTTGTTCGATAATGTCCATCATTTATGTCCATTCATGTCCAATAGCTTCTTTTGTTAGGGCGTTTGGTAAACAAATCCAAATGCGCGATCTGGTCCATTCGGACGAAACGTTCAAAAAGTTATATTACAGGTCGAAGAAACTTGTCAAACTAAGTATAGAATCAATCTTTAGGATGTTTTTATCATAAAAGTTCAATAATGTTCCAACCGGAGAATTCCATTGTCTGTAGAAAAGCAATGGAACGACAGCTGCCTCTCAAGTGAAAGCGTGTGACTGAGAACGAGGCTGTAGGCAGACCACTGACTCCAGGAGCTCCCATCCACATCACAGTAGAAGCCTGAAACAAAGATGGTTGACATCTAGTGAAAGCCTTAGGAAGTGCAACATAACCAATATCCCAGTGTATTCAATAGGGTGAGTTCAACAACTACAAACCTCTGATTTCCCACAAACCTCCCATTTCCCACCATTCAAACAGTTTTAGAAACTTCAGAGTGTTTTCTATCCAATACTACTAATAATATGCATATATTAGCATCTGGGACTGAGTAGGAGGCAGTTCACTCTGGGCACGATATTCATCCAAAGGTGAAAATGCTGCCCCCTAACCCAAAGAAGTTAATAGACGCTGTGGTTACAACATCACCGATGCACTTGCTAATAAATTCATTCACCGAATCAGCGTATTCATCAATGTTATTGTCTGACGCTATGCGGAACATATCACAGTTCACGTGATTGAAGCAATCTTGAAGCGTGGAATCCGATTGGTTGGACCAGCGTTGAACAGACCTGAACACGGGCGTTTCCTGTTTTAGTTTCTGTCTATAGGCTGGGAGCAATAAAATGGAGTCGTGGTCAGATTTGCCGAAAGTCGGGTGGGGGGATGGCTTTATGTGCTTCTCGGAGGTTAGAATAACAATGATCCATGGTTTTGCCAGCCCGGGTCGTGCATTCGATATGCTGATAAAATTTAGGGAGCCTTGTTTTCAGATTAGCCTGGTTAAAATCCCCAGCTACAATAAATGCAGCCTCAGAATATGTGGTTTCCTGTTTACATAGAGTCCAATAAAGTTCTTTCAGGGCCGTCGATGTGTCTGCTTGGGGGGATATACACGACAGTTATTATGATTATTATGATGATTATTATGAATTCTCTTGGTAGATAATGCGGTCGGCATTTGATTGTAAGGAATTCTAGGACTTGAGTTCCTGTATATTGTTATGATCACACCACGTCTCGTTAATCACAAGGCGTACACCCCGCCCTTCTTCTTACCAGAGATATTGTTTGTTTCTGTCAGCGCGATGCGTGAAGAAACCGGTGGCTGTACCGATTCTGACAACATATCCAGTGTGAGCCATGTTTCCGTGAAACAAAGAATGTTACAATCTCTGATGTATCTCTGGAAGGCAACCCTTGCTCAGATTTCGTCTGTAATTTACTTGTTACTTTGACAACTTTCACTACATTCCTATAGAAAATAATGTACTTTTTACTCCATATATTTTCTCTGACACCCAAAAGTACTCATTACATTCTGAATGCTTAACAGAACAGGACAATTGTCCAATTCACTCACTTATCAAGCGAAAATCCCTGCTCATCCCTACTGCCTCTGATCTGGAGGACTCACTAAACAGAGAACATCCATGGTCATCCCATCTACCTCTGATCTGGCAGACTCATTAAACAGAGAACATCCATGGTCATCCCTACTACCTCTGATCTGGCAGACTCATTAAACAGAGAACATCCCTGGTCATCCCTACTGCCTCTGATCTGGAGGACTCATTAAACAGAGAACATCCCTGGTCATCCCTACTGTCTCTGATCTGGCAGACTCATTAAACAGAGAACATCCCTGGTCATCCCTACTGTCTCTGATCTGGCAGACTCATTAAACAGAGAACATCCCTGGTCATCCCTACTGCCTCTGATCTGGAGGACTCATTAAACAGAGAACATCCCTGGTCATCCCTACTGCCTCTGATCTGGAGGACTCATTAAACAGAGAACATCCCTGGTCATCCCTACTGCCTCTGATCTGGAGGACTCATTAAACAGAGAACATCCCTGGTCATCCCTACTGCCTCTGATCTGGCAGACTCATTAAACAGAGAACATCCCTGGTCATCCCTACTGCCTCTGATCTGGAGGACTCATTAAACAGAGAACATCCCTGGTCATCCCTACTGCCTCTGATCTGGCAGACTCATTAAACAGAGAACATCCCTGGTCATCCCTACTGCCACTGATCTGGCAGACTCATTAAACAGAGAACATCCCTGGTCATCCCTACTGCCTCTGATCTGGAGGACTCATTAAACAGAGAACATCCCTGGTCATCCCTACTGCCACTGATCTGGAGGACTCATTAAACAGAGAACATCCCTGGTCATCCCTACTGCCTCTGATCTGGAGGACTCATTAAACAGAGAACATCCCTGGTCATCCCTACTGCCTCTGATCTGGCAGACTCATTAAACAGAGAACATCCCTGGTCATCCCTACTGCCTCTGATCTGGCAGACTCATTAAACAGAGAACATCCCTGGTCATCCCTACTGCCTCTGATCTGGCAGACTCATTAAACAGAGAACATCCCTGGTCATCCCTACTGCCTCTGATCTGGCAGACTCATTAAACAGAGAACATCCCTGGTCATCCCTACTGCCACTGATCTGGCAGACTCATTAAACAGAGAACATCCCTGGTCATCCCTACTGCCACTGATCTGGCAGACTCATTAAACAGAGAACATCCCTGGTCATCCCTACTGCCTCTGATCTGGAGGACTCATTAAACAGAGAACATCCCTGGTCATCCCTACTGCCTCTGATCTGGCAGACTCATTAAACAGAGAACATCCCTGGTCATCCCTACTGCCACTGATCTGGCAGACTCACTAAACAGAGAACATCCCTGGTCATCCCTACTGCCACTGATCTGGCAGACTCATTAAACAGAGAACATCCCTGGTCATCCCTACTGCCTCTGATCTGGCAGACTCATTAAACAGAGAACATCCCTGGTCATCCCTACTGCCTCTGATCTGGCAGACTCATTAAACAGAGAACATCCCTGGTCATCCCTACTGCCACTGATCTGGCAGACTCATTAAACAGAGAACATCCCTGGTCATCCCTACTGCCTCTGATCTGGAGGACTCATTAAACAGAGAACATCCCTGGTCATCCCTACTGCCACTGATCTGGCAGACTCATTAAACAGAGAACATCCCTGGTCATCCCTACTGCCACTGATCTGGCAGACTCATTAAACAGAGAACATCCCTGGTCATCCCTACTGCCTCTGATCTGGTGGACTCACTAAACAGAGAACATGCCTGGTCATCCCTACTGCCACTGATCTGGCAGACTCACTAAACAGAGAACATCCCTGGTCATCCCTACTGCCACTGATCTGGCAGACTCATTAAACAGAGAACATCCCTGGTCATCCATACTGCCACTGATCTGGCAGACTCATTAAACAGAGAACATCCCTGGTCATCCCTACTGCCTCTGATCTGGTGGACTCACTAAACAGAGAACATCCCTGGTCATCCCTACTGCCACTGATCTGGCAGACTCACTAAACAGAGAACATCCCTGGTCATCCCTACTGCCACTGATCTGGAGACTCATTAAACAGAGAACATCCCTGGTCATCCCTGGTCATCCCTACTGCCTCTGATCTGGTCATCCCTACTGCCTCTGATCTGGCAGACTCACTAAACAGAGAACATCCCTGGTCATCCCTACTGCCTCTGATCTGGAGGACTCATTAAACAGAGAACATCCCTGGTCATCCCTACTGCCTCTGATCTGGAGGACTCATTAAACAGAGAACATCCCTGGTCATCCCTACTGTCTCTGATCTGGCAGACTCATTAAACAGAGAACATCCCTGGTCATCCCTACTGCCACTGATCTGGCAGACTCATTAAACAGAGAACATCCCTGGTCATCCCTACTGCCTCTGATCTGGTGGACTCACTAAACAGAGAACATGCCTGGTCATCCCTACTGCCACTGATCTGGCAGACTCACTAAACAGAGAACATCCCTGGTCATCCCTACTGCCTCTGATCTGGAGGACTCATTAAACAGAGAACATCCCTGGTCATCCCTGATCTGGAGGACTCATTAAACAGAGAACATCCCTGGTCATCCCTACTGCCTCTGATCTGGAGGACTCATTAAACAGAGAACATCCCTGGTCATCCCTACTGCCTCTGATCTGGCAGACTCATTAAACAGAGAACATCCCTGGTCATCCCTACTGCCACTGATCTGGCAGACTCATTAAACAGAGAACATCCCTGGTCATCCCTACTGCCACTGATCTGGCAGACTCATTAAACAGAGAACATCCCTGGTCATCCCTACTGCCTCTGATCTGGCAGACTCATTAAACAGAGAACATCCCTGGTCATCCCTACTGCCTCTGATCTGGAGGACTCATTAAACAGAGAACATCCCTGGTCATCCCTACTGCCTCTGATCTGGAGGACTCATTAAACAGAGAACATCCCTGGTCATCCCTACTGCCTCTGATCTGGCAGACTCATTAAACAGAGAACATCCCTGGTCATCCCTACTGCCTCTGATCTGGAGGACTCATTAAACAGAGAACATCCCTGGTCATCCCTACTGCCTCTGATCTGGCAGACTCATTAAACAGAGAACATCCCTGGTCATCCCTACTGCCACTGATCTGGCAGACTCATTAAACACAGAACATCCCTGGTCATCCCTACTGCCACTGATCTGGCAGACTCATTAAACAGAGAACATCCCTACTGCCACTGATCTGGCAGACTCATTAAACAGAGAACATCCCAAGTCATCCCTACTGCCTCTGATCTGGCAGACTCATTAAACAGAGAACATCCCTGGTCATCCCTACTGCCACTGATCTGGCAGACTCATTAAACAGAGAACATCCCTGGTCATCCCTACTGCCTCTGATCTGGCAGACTCATTAAACAGAGAACATCCCTACTGCCTCTGATCTGGCAGACTCATTAAACAGAGAACATCCCTGGTCATCCCTACTACCTCTGATCTGGCAGACTCATTAAACAGAGAACATCCCTACTGCCTCTGATCTAGACTCATTAAACAGAGAACATCCCTGATCATCCCTACTGCCTCTGATCTGGCAGACTCATTAAACAGAGAACATCCCTGGTCATCCCTACTGCCTCTGATCTGGAGGACTCATTAAACAGAGAACATCCCTGGTCATCCCTCTGCCACTGATCTGATCAGACTCATTAAACAGAGAACATCCCTGGTCATCCCTACTGCCTCTGATCTGGAGGACTCATTAAACAGAGAACATCCCTGGTCATCCCTACTGCCTCTGATCTGGAGGACTCATTAAACAGAGAACATCCCTGGTCATCCCTACTGACTCTGATCTGGAGGACTCATTAAACAGAGAACATCCATGGTCATCCCTACTGCCTCTGATCTGGCAGACTCACTAAACACAAATGCTTCATTTGTAAATGATGTCTGAGTGTTGGAGTGTGCCCCTGGCTATCAGTTAAAAATAAAACATTTATTGTCCTGTCTGGTTTGCTTAATATAAGGAATTTTAAACGATTTACACTTTTACTTTTGATACTTAAGTACATTTTAACAATTCCATTTACTTTTGATACTAAAGTATATTTAAAACCAAATAGTTTGACTTTTACTCACGTAGTACTTTAGTGGGTGACTTTACTTGAGTCATTTTCTATTAAGTTCTCTTTACTTTTATTCAAGTATGACAATTGAGTACTTTTTCCATCACTGTATTTCACACACATTTTAGATGCTTTTCATTCACTGCCGCCACTCCATAAATCAGCAAGACCTATTGCCACACACGCTGCCCAAGACCTATTGCCACACACGCTGCCCAAGACCTATTGCCACACACGCTGCCCAAGACCTATTGCCACACACGCTGCCCAAGACCTATTGCCACACACGCTGCCCAAGTTGAGGAATTCCCTAATGAGCTAATGATCCTCTGTGGCTAAGTCATGCTTTCTGGTGAAGTATTTTGAAAAAATATTAGTCCGTTTCTGTGGAAACAGGAGTACTTACATCATTTTGGCAAATGTATGTCCATTTACTCCTCTATTGAACCCACCGCTATGCCATTTCTCTCCTGTTCTATTGGTTTTTGTATCAACTTTCTTTCGTTGTCCAGAAGCCAAATGCACAATCCTTGTCGTATTAGCAACCCATCCTAGTTGTTGCATCTTCAGATTTTTCTAACAGAGAAGTTTCTAACAGAGATGTTTGTCTGTCACACATGGAACCTTTATCAGGTTACCTGTTTAGAATGGTCTTTTCCCGCTAATTACATTTTGGCAAATGTTTACAGAGTTCCGTGTTCTGTTAAGACTGTTAAGATTGTTCTGTTCTGTTAAGAACATAATCTAAATGTGATTTCTGTAATTCTGATCATGGGCGCCCTAATAGGTTATGCACCAAATGCAATTTCTCAAATGGCTGGTAAATAAAAATAAAAATGAGGGGTCCGGTCGGTAAATTAAAATCATCCTGGTCACGTTGTCCGGCACCACGTTTCCCTAAAGGAAACCCTGGTGTTCACTACATAGTGAACATAGTGGGCCAAGTGACAAAAACAGTCAAATGAAGATGGTGATTTCTGTAATCGGCTTAGCACTAAGCAATGCTTAATGCCGGAACCTTTTATTATTTTCTCAGAACTTGTCCAGATTATTTATTTATTTAGTCATTTTCCACAACATTATTCACCATCTTCTCACACTTGCAAACCTCGACCAGAAAACCTCTCCAAAATAGTTTAGTAGTGAGGGATTCAGGCCAAGGCTTTGTATGTTTTAACCCTCTAAGGTTGATGTTTGCGTCCCCGCAGAATTCTAATTCGCATAATAAAATATCCCCGTAAAATCTGTCAGTTTAAAACTAGAGATGTTTTTTTTTGCATTGAATGCGACTCAATCCACCGCATCCCCCTATGCTGCACTTACGCATCTGCGGTGACAGAGATAGTCTGACACACACCGCTCTATGAGAGATACTGAAAATCAGTAATTTCATCTTCTGTAAACGGTTTGGCTTACAAACGATTATGTCTATGGAAAGATGAGTCTCTCACGGACACGATGGTGTTCTCCGTTTGCTCTACGACCTGACTTAGGACTTGTCTGAAGTTAGTACAGCCGATCTGCCAACTTCTGCCTGTAGCATCCAAGTCTGGGCTACACACTAGTATGATCCCTCTGTGGAAAGGTGAGACTCTCATGAACATGCACGTCGGTTGTTTTGCTCTAAGACGCCCACTGGCCTCACAAGACTCGTCTGAAGGTCCCGTGGTACCAGTCGAAATAATTTATGGAAGTATATATGGAGACTGTTTAGTGCCAAAAAATGTGTTAAAAACATGTCAACAACAGCAACCAAAAAAATATAGATATTTCTTACATCTCTCAGATATAGGGCAGACACTAGAGAACAAAGTTATTTTGGGGGGACTATCCATGTAGTGAGTGAATCTGTTATTTAATGTGTTTGTTTGGGCTAATAGCAGTAAGGACAAAATACATTTATACTTCAAGGTGTCTTAAATGAAACAGCTAAATACTCTTTGGTATGCCCTTCCCTTCAAACAATCAAACAGCTAAATACTCTTTGGTATGCCCTTCCCTTCAAACAATGAAACAGCTAAATACTCTTTGGTATGCCCTTCCCTTCAAACAATCAAACAGCTAAATACTCTTTGGTATGCCCTTCCCTTCAAACAATCAAACAGCTAAATACTCTTTGGTATGCCCTTCCCTTCAAACAATCAAACAGCTAAATACTCTTTGGTATGCCCTTCCCTTCAAACAATCAAACAGCTAAATACTCTTTGGTATGCCCTTCCCTTCAAACAATTGCATATTAGAACAACCCCCCAATCCCCCGGCTTAGACTCGGTTTAGACTCTTGTGGGTTAAACTGTCAAGTTGTCGTGAAGCAGTGTTTCTCAAATGGTTGAATTTGCAGCCAATACTTTTTGTCTTTGTGAAGACTAAAGAGTGTGTCCTGGCTATAAACACTGGTTTCGCTAACTTGGCGTGTCCCAAGAAATGTACAAAGTGTTCATCCACTACTAAGGCAGTGGTGGAGTTTTCCGATTACACAATTTCTAACCACTGCCTGGATTCAACATTTATTTCCTGAGGGACCCCAAGTGTGTCTTACCGCGGATGCCTTTTCCATTGGAGCCTATTCCATCTCGTTTGGCGCAGGGATAAATGACACAGCGGCCCCCTGACACACCACCCCCAGAACAGACCCCTCATTGTAGCGGTGCTATTGACACATGTTTTCCATCATGGCGACAGCAGCAAAAATGTTAACCTCTCCATTCTCTCTCGCTCTTTTTTTAAATTATTTTTTTTACATGATCCAGATGACGATGACGAATGCAAAGCCGCAACGAAGCCCCTATTGAAAAAAGGCAGGCAGTCCACCTTTTTGAGTTGCCTTACTTTTCCTTTTCTCTCCTTCTATTACTTTCACTCACTTGCACACGTACTCATTCTTTGTCTGTCACGTAACCGTATTTAAATACAACATGTTTCTTGTTCTCACTTTGTCATGAGCATTCAAAAAGCCGTTGAACCTGGTTGAGTTTGGTTTTCTTTTTCTCTTCTATTGCCCTCACCCTCATGCACACATTGTCTCTCACTCTTTGTTACTCTGTCATCTAGTAGTCTTAACTGCCTTGCTAGCTGCCTGGCTCTGGGAATAACTGTTTTTTCCTCCTGTCCTCTTTCTGCTCCTAACTCAATCCGTCTACCTGTAGCTCTAGCGCAGTCTCTGAAGCGCCGTTGCACATGCGTGTGTGTGTACATCTTCTCTGTGGCAGTGTGAGAGGGTCTTCTTCTTTGTTCTTAGCTGTGTGTGTGTGTACATCCGCTCTGTGGCAGTGTGAGAGGGTCTTCCTCTTTGTTCTTAGCTGTGTGTGTGTATACATCTTCTCTGTGGCAGTGTGAGAGGGTCTTCCTCTTTGTTCTTAGCTGTGTGTGTGTGTGTGTGTGTGTGTGTGTGTGTGTGTGTGTGTGTGTGTGTGTGTGTGTGTGTGTGTGGCAGTGTGAGAGGGTCTTCCTCTTTGTGTGTGTGTGTGTGTGTGTGTGTGTGTGTGTGTGTGTGTGTGTGTGTGTGTGTGTGTGTGTGTGTGTGTGTGTGTGTGTGTGTGTGTGTGTGTGTATGTGTGTGTGTGTATATCTTCTCTGTGGCAGTGTGAGAGGGTCTTCCTCTTTGTTCTTAGCTGTGTGTGTGTGTGTGTGTGTGTGTGTGTGTGTGTGTGTGTGTGTGTGTGTGTGTGTGTGTGTGTGTGTGTGTGTGTGTGTGTGTGTGTGTGTGTGTGTGTGTGTGTGTGTGTGTGTGTGTGTGTGCCCTGATGTTGTATTTTCTTTTAATTTTTCCTTGTCTGAACTTCCTCAGTCCTAAGTGCCTGTTTCTTCTCTCTGCTGAGATGACAGTCTTCAGTACTGTACAGTCACTGTCTCGATCTGTTCCTTTCTAGCAGGCTGCTCTTTGGGTTTGTCTGTTTTTCTCTCTCCCTCTCTGCCTGTGTCTCGCTCTCCTTTTGTAATTGTCATGTGCTTTTCAGGTACATCTGTTTGATATCCATTCTGTCACCTAAGCCAAGTCACAGACATACACTCAGATAGTAGAGAAGGGAATGTTACAATAAAGACACTCACTGACTGCACACCGTACATTACACTGAGCCCACAGTTTACATTACACTGAGCCCACACTTCACATTACACTGAGCCCACAGTTCACGTTACACTGAGCCCACCGTTTACATTACACTGAGCCCACCGTTTACATTACACTGAGCCCACACTTTACATTACACTGAGCCCACACTTTACATTACACTGAGCACACTTCAGAGATCGTTTCCATTGTACCGTGACTGTTAGATAAAAGCCACATAAGATCCCCACTTCCTTTGATTTCTATCACACACCCACACAGCCTGGTGCCAGATCTGTTTAGGCTGTCTTGCTAATGACCATAGTGCTTGTCTAGGATCAGGTCCCCCTTGTCCGTATAGTCTTATTCATTATGATCTGAAAGACCAAACAGATCCTAGACACTTTATGAATGTGGGCCCAGTCTGAGTTACACAGAGGAATTCCTAGCTAAGTCATCTCCCTCTTTGAGGATGCAGCTTCCTGTCCTGTCTTGATCTTAGTGTCTGACATAGCACTTTTTTGCCACACAGACAAGAGCCCCCAGAGGTTGAACGTGGCTGACCAGAGGCTGCTGGACGCCAGTCAGCTGTTCAAGAGGAAACAGGGAAAGGGCACCGTGGACGTGTGGTGGCTCTTTGACGATGGTGGTGAGTTTGGCCCTCCAGACCACCAAGGGGGTTTCTGGTTACTTTGTGCCTATTGGTTGCTGTTCCAGAGCAACTTGGTTGTAGTTGGGAGTTTGACAAACACTGTATTGAGGACAGTCAATTCAGGAAGAGGTCTGAGCAGTCTAAAGCGTGCTGCACTCGGAACTAGAATATCTCTTTGGTTGAGAATATTACTGGTTACTGGTCGTGAATATCACCAGTGAGTAACATATGCAACGAGAGTAACATGCCACTGAGAAATTAGAAAAATGTACATTGGACAAGAGACTAACATTGCACCAACATGAATGGAGTAGGCACAACAGCCATGTAGACACTTTGGAAACATTTAAAGAGACCTTAAAGCGCGACCATAACTCTGCACATCAGTAAGAAGAGACTGGTGTTGCCGCATTGCACCAAAGACAGAGTAGTGACTGACTGTGTCTCTGTAATGTGACTGTGCCAGGCCTTACCCTGCTCATCCCCTACCTGCTCACCAACAAGAAGAAGTGGAAGGACTGCAAGATCCGCGTATTCATAGGAGGCAAGATCAACAGGATCGACCACGACCGCAGAGCGTGAGTGACATTCTATTCACTACAGATCTATTTTGCTTTCTATTCGCTGTAGATCTATACTGCCAATGGGAATGTATTGAAAGTATGTGAACACCTGCTCATGGAACATCTTATTCCAAAATTATGAGCATTATTATAGCTGGTCACCTCTTTGCTGCTATAACAGCCTCCACTCTTCTGGGAAGGCTTTCCACTAGATGATGGAACATTGCTGCTATAACAGCCTCCACTCTTCTGGGAAGGCTTTCCACTAGATGTTGGAACATTGCTGCTATAACAGCCTCCACTCTTCTGGGAAGGCTTTCCACTAGATGTTGGAACATTGCTGCTATAACAGCATCCACTCTTCTGGGAAGGCTTTCCACTAGATGTTGGAACATTGCTGCTATAACAGCCTCCACTCTTCTGGGAAGGCTTTCCACTAGATGTTGGAACATTGCTGCTATAACAGCCTCCACTCTTCTGGGAAGGCTTTCCACTAGATGTTGGAACATTGCTGCTATAACAGCATCCACTCTTCTGGGAAGGCTTTCCACTAGATGTTGGAACATTGCTGCTATAACAGCCTCCACTCTTCTGGGAAGGCTTTCCACTAGATGCTGGAACATTGCTGCAGGGACTTGATTCCATTCAGCCACGATCATTACTCAGGTCGAGCACTGATGTTGGGCGATTAGGCCTAGCTCGCAGTCGGCTTTCCAATTCATCCCAAAGGTGTTCTACGGGGTTGAGGTCAGAGCTTTGTGCTGGCCAGTCAAGTTATTCCACACCGATCTTGACAAACCATTTCTGTATGGACCTCACTTTGTGCACGGGGGCATAGTCATGCTGAAAAAGGAAAGGGCCTTCCCCAAACTGTTGCCACAAAGTTGGAAGCACAGAACCGTCTAGAATGTCATTGTATGCTGTAGCGTTAAGATTTCCCTTCACTGGAACTAAGGGGCCTAGCCCGAACCATGAAAAACCGCTCTAGAACATTATTCCTCTTCCTCCAAACTTTACAGTTGACACTATGCATTGGGGCAGGTAGCGTCTCCTGGCATCCGCCAAACCCATATTCGTCTTTTGGAGTGCCAGATGGTGACGTGTGATTCATAACTCCAGAGAATGCATTCCCACTGCTCCAGAGTCCAATCGCGGCACACTTTACACCACTCCAGCCGACACTTGCCATTGCGTGTGGTGATCTTAGGCTTGTTTGCAGCTGCTCGGCCATGGAAACCCATTTCATAAAGCTCCCGACGAAGAGTTCTGCTGACGTTGCTTCGAGGTCATTTGGAACACTGTAGTAAGTGTTGCAACTGAGGACAGACAATTTTTCCGTGCCTCAGCAGTTGGTGGTCCCGTTCTGTGAGCTTGTGTCTCCTACCACTTCGCTGTCGAGCCGTTGTTGCTTCTAGACGTTTCCACTTCACAATAACAGCACTTACAGTTGAATGTCACTGAGCTCTTCAGTAAGGGAATTCTATAGTCAATGTTTGTCTATGGAGATTGCATGGCTGTGTGCTCAATTTAATACACCTGTCAGCAACAGGTGTGGCTGAAATAGCCAAATTCACTAATTTGAAGGGGTGTCCACATACTTTGTGTGCGTGCGTGTGAATACATTTAAACACAGTTTTTCACAATTCCTGACATGTAATCCTTGTAAAAATTCCCTGTTTTAGGTCAGTTAGTATCACCACTTTATTTTAAGAATATGAAATGTCAGAATAATAGTAGAGCGAATGATTTATTTCAGCTTTTATTACTTTCATCACATTCCCAGTGGGTCAGAAGTTTACATACACTCAATTAGTATTTGGTAGCATTGCCTTTAAATTGTTTAACTTGGGTTAAATGTTTCAGGTAGCCTTCCACAAGCTTCCAACAATTCTGGCCCATTCCTCCTGACAGAGCTGGTGTGACTGAGTCAGTTTTATAGGCCTCCTTGCTCGCACACGCCTTTCCAGTTCTGCCCATAAATTTTCCATAGGATTGAGGTCAGGGCTTTGTGATGGCCACTCCAATACCTTGACTTTGTTGTCCTTGAGCCATTTTGCCACGACTTTGGAATATGTATGTGTATATACACGTCGGAAATGTACATACACTTTACACACATCCCATCTGAACAAGAGGAATACCTATGTAAGAATCGTCATTAAGCTCAAGACCCTGGGTCTCGACCACGCCCTGTGCAACTGGGTCCTGGACTTTCTGACAGGACGCCCCCAGGTGGTGAGGGTAGGAAACAACATCTCCACGCAGCTGATCCTCAACACTGGGGCCCCACAAGGGTGCGTTCTCAGCCCTCTCCTGTACTCCCTGTTCACCCATGACTGCGTGGCCGAGCACGCCTCCAACTCAATCATCAAGTTTGCAGACGACACTACAGTGGTAGGCTTGATTACCAACAACAACGAGACGCCTACAGGGAGGAGGTGAGGGCCCTCGGAGTGTGGGGTCCATGAAATAACCTCACACTCAACGTCAACAAAACAAAACAAAGGAGATGATCGTGGACTTCAGGAAACAGCAGAGGGCGCACCCCCCCTATCCACATCGACGGGACAGTAGTGGAGAAGGTGGAAAGTTTTAAGTTCCTCGGCATACACATCACGGACAAACCGAAATGGACCACCCACACAGACAGTGTGGTGACGATTGTTTACAGACAGAT
The DNA here is from genome assembly GCF_023373465.1 of Oncorhynchus keta. Classification (NCBI taxonomy): domain Eukaryota; kingdom Metazoa; phylum Chordata; class Actinopteri; order Salmoniformes; family Salmonidae; genus Oncorhynchus; species Oncorhynchus keta. The sequence goes on from NW_026290910.1 coordinate 486,273, forward strand.
TATTTCACTTATAATTCACTGTATCACAGTTCTAGTGGGTCAGAAGTTTAAATACACTAAGTTGACTGTTCCTTAAAAGAGCTTGGACAATTACAGAAAATTGTATCATAGGCTACTTGACATCATTTGAGTTAATTTGAGGTCTACCTGTGGATGTATTTCAAGGCCTAACTTCAAACGCAGTGCCTCTTTGCTTGACATCATGGGAAAATCTGCCAAAACCTCAGAAAAGCCATTGTAGACCTCCACAAGTGTGGTTCATCCTTGGGAGCAATTTTCAAAATGCCTGAAGGTACCACGTTCATCTGTACAAACAATAGTACGCAAGTATAAACACCATGGGACCACGCAGCTGTCATACCGCTCAGGAAGGATGCGCGTTCTGTCTCCTAGAGATGAACGTACTTTGGTACGAAAAGTGCAAATCATTCCCAGAACAACAGCAAAGGACCTTGTGAAGATGCTGGAGGAAACAGGTACAAAAGTATCTAATGAGTCCTATATTGACATAACCTGAAAGGCCGCTCAGCAAGAAAGAAGCCACTGCTCCAAAACTGCAATAAAAATGCCAGACTAAGGTTTGCAACTGCACATGTGGACAAAGATCGTACTTTTTGGAGAAATGTCCTGTGGTCTGATGAAACAAAAATAGAACTTCTTGGCCATGATGACGATCGTTATGAACTGAAAAGGTGTGTGCGAGCAAGGAGGCCGACAAACCTTACTCCGTTACACCAGCTCTGTCAGGAGGAATGGGCCAAAAATCCCCCAATTTATTGTGGGAAGCTTGTGGAAGGCATCCCTTGTTTGACCCAAGTTAAAAAATGTAAAGTCAATACTACCAAATGCTAATTGAGTGTATGTAAACTTCTGACCCACTGGGATTGTGATGAAAGAAATAACAGCTGAAATAAATAATTCACTCTACTATTATTCTGACATTTAACATTTTAAAATAAAGTATTGATCCTAACTGACCTAAGACAGGGACTTTTTACTAGGATTAAATGTCAGGAATTGTGAAGAACTTTAAATGTATTTGGCTAAGGTATGTATGTAAACTTCCGACTTCAACTGTATATATATATGTGTGTGTATATATATGTGTGTGTGTATATATGTATGTATGTATAATATACACATATATGTACTGTTCAAAAGTTTGGTGTCACTTAGAAATGTCAACACACATTTATAAGCAACCATCACTCTGGTGTTCCAATAGCTAATCCAAGTTTATAATTTCAAAAGGCTCATTGCACCTCTGCCTTGAAGGCCAGCATCCCGGAGTCGCCTCTTCACTGTTGACGTTGAGACTGGTGTTTTGTAGGTACTATTTAATGAAGCTGCCAGTTAAGTACTTATCTTCTTGCTCAGTTGTGCACCGGGGCCTCCCACTCCTCTTTCTATTCTGGTTAAAGCCAGTTTGCGCTGTTCTGCGAAGGGAGTAGTACACAGCGTTGTACGAGATCTTCAGTTTCTTGGCAATTTCTTGCATGAAATAGCCTTTATTTCTCAGAACAAGTATAAACTGACGAGTTTCAGAAGAAAGTTATTTGTTTCTGGCCGTTTTGAGCCTGTAATTCAACCCACAAATGCTGATGCTCCAGATACTCAACTAGTCTAAAGAAGGCCAGTTTTATTGCTTCTTTAATCACGGAGCGCCACCGATCCATCACGACTGGTCTGCCGACGTAATTCCGTCCGTTGTGCCCTCAACCGGCCTTTGCCGGACGTCAGTGAAGACGCTTCTGCTAGCCACGGCCTGCTATCTTTATGTATGCTGTGTGTCTCGCTTGCTAGCGTAGTAACGACTACCTAATGGCTTCCTTGTTTCATCTATTGCTGTTCACTGAACCCCATGATCATCTGGCTACATAGCTGATGCCAGCTGGACTTTTCATTAATCACGGTACTCCATTTTGTTGATCTGTCGGTCCCAGCCTTGAACTCAAGCCCTGTGTGTAGTTAACTGACCCCCTCCGCCCATTCATCACCATTTTACCTGTTGTTGTTGTCTTAGCTGAATAGCTGTTGTCTTACCTGTTGTTGTCTTAGCGAGCTCTCCCAATAAACACCTGTGATTGCTTTATGCCTCTTTTTATGTCTCTCTCTAATGTCAATATGCCTTGTATACTGTTGTTTAGGGTTGTAATCATTGTTTATTTTTGTTGCGGAGCCCCTAGACCCACTCAACATGCCTCAGATACCTATTTTGTCCAACCTCCCACACATGCGGTGACCTCAGCTAGCATAATTAGTGCCTCCAGAGATGCAACCTCTCTCATCATCACTCAATGCCTGGGTTTACCGCCACTGTACCCGCACCCTACCATAACCTAAATCTACTGCAGAGATGGCCTGCAAATTTCTGTCATACTTTCCAGGTCTATGCCCTAACAGTTCGAGCTTCTAATTTTAAAAATGAATCTCTCCAGAAATAAACTCTCACTGTTGCCGCCTGTTATAGACCCCCCCCCCTCAGCTCCCAGCTGTGCCCTGGACACCATGTGTGAATTGATTGTCCCCCATCTATCTTCAGAGTTTGCTCTGCTAGGTGACCTAAACTGGGATATGCTTAACACCCCGGCCGTCCTACAATCTAAGCTAAATGCCCTCAGTCTCACACAAATTATCAAGGAACCTACCCGGTACACCCATAAATCTGTAAACATGGGCACCTTCATATATCCTGACCAACTTGCCCTCCAAATACACCTCTGCTGTTTTCAATCAGGATCTCAGCAATCACTGCCTCATTGCCTTCATCCGTAATGGGTCCGTGGTCAAACGACCACCCCTCATCACTGTCAAACACTCCCTTTCTAATCGACCTGGCCTGGGTATCCTGGAAGGATATTGACCTCATCCCGTCAGTAGAGGATGCCTGGTTGTTCTTTAAAAGTAATAAGCATGCCCCTTTAAAAAAAAATTGAACTAAGAACAGATATAGCCCTTAGTTCACTCCAGACCTGACTGCCCTCGACCAGCACAAAAACATCCTGTGGTGTACTGCACTAGCATCGAATTGTCCCGCGATATGCAACTTTTCAGGGAAGTTAGGAAAGCAAAGGCTAGCTTTCTCAAACAGAAATTTGCATCCTGCAGCTCTAACTCCAAAAAGTTATGGGACACTGTAAAGTCCATGGAGAATAAGAGCACCACCTCCCAGCTGCCCATTGCACTGAGGCTAGGAAACACTGTCACCACCGATAAATCCACAATAATTGAGAATTTCAACAAGCATTTGTCTACGGCTGGCTATGCTTTCCTCCTGGCTACCCCAACCCCGGCCAACAACTCCGCACCCCACGCAGCTACTTGCCCAAGCCTCCCCAGCTTCTCCTTCACCTAAATCCAGATAGCAGATATTCTGTAAGAGCTGCAGAACCTGGACCCGTACAAATCAGCTGGGCTAGACAATCTCGCTCTTTCTAAAAATGATCCACCGCCATTTTTGCAACCCCTATTACTAGTCTGTTCAATCTCTCTTTCGTATCGTCCGAGATTCCTAAAGATTGGAAAGCCCTGCCATGCCTTTCCAAAGTCTTCGATAGCCAACAGATCACTGACCATTTCAAATCCCACCGTACCACCGTCCACTGTGCAATCCGGTTTCTGAGCTGGTTACGGGTGCACCTCAGCCACGTTCAAGGTACTAAACAATATCATAACCGTCATCGATAAAAGACAGTACTGTGCAGCCGTCTTCATCAACCTGGCCAAGGCTTTCGACTCTGTCAATCACTGTATTCTTATTGGCAGACTCAACAGCCTTGGTTTCTCAAATGACCTCCTCGCCTGGTTCACCAACTACTTCTCAGACAGAGTTCAGTGTGTCAAATCGGAGGGCCTGTTTTCCAGACCTCTGGCAGTCTCTATAGGGGTACCACAGGGTTCAATTCTCGGGCCGACCCTTTTCTCCATATATATCAATGATGTCGCTCTTTCTGCGGGTTATTCCTTGATCCAAACTTATTTTCCACCATATTTTGCAAATAAATTCATAACAAATCCTACAATGGGATTTTCTGGATTTTTTTTCTCATTTTGACTGTCATAGTTGAAGTGTACCTATAATGAAAATTACAGGCCTCTCTCATCTTTTTAAGTGGGAGAACTTGCACAATTGGTGGCTGACTAAATACTTTTTTGCCCCACTGTATATCTCATTGGTCAACCCCAAAGCCAACACCCCCTTTGGCCGCCTTTCCTTCCTGTTCTCTGCTGCCAATGACTGGAACGAATTGCAAAAATCGCTGAAGCTGGAGACTTATATCTCCCTCACTAAGTTAAACATCAGCTATCTGAGCAGCTAACCGATCGCTGCACCTGTACATAGCCCATCTGTAAATAGCTTGGCCAGGTCGCAGTTGTAAATGAGAACTTCTCAACTGGCCTACCTGGTTAAATAAAGATGAAATAAAAAAAATCAGAACAACAGTTTTCAGCTGTGCTAACATAATTGCAAAATGGGTTTTGTAATGATCAAGTAGCTTTTTAAAATTATAAACCTGGATTAGCTAACACAACGTGCCATTGGAACCCAGGAGTGATGGTTGCTGATAATGGTCCTCTCCACCTATGTAGATATTCCATTAAAATAACTGCCCTTTCCAGCCACGACAGTCATTTACAACATTAACAATGTCTACAGTGTATTTCTGATCAATTTGATGTTAAACATTACTAAGTGACCCTAAACTTTTTAACGATAATGTCTATATATAGTGTAAATTGTAATAATATATGCGTTTTCCTCTTCTTCCATTTTTTACATTCCATATTGAGTAAAACATTTTTATATTATCTTACATCCTAGATTTAGGTCTGTCTGGCAAATTCCCTCAAACCCCTAATTCCTCCAATGCTAAATAAGATCAGTGTGTTACAGGTTCAAAGGATGAGCTCTGCTCTTAGCCCTATGCTACATTGCCTTCTAAAAATACAGCTTAGTCACTGACTGACACAGTCAGGATTAAACCCACCACCACATTAAATCTGCATGATTTTCTATATAACAATTTGTTGTATTTGCTTCACAGAAGCAGGTTAGGTTCTCTGTTGTTCTTTCTCCCACTCATCTGTCTTTCTTCTTTCTCTTTTCTCTCTGTGTTATTGTGGCGGCAGTGTTATTGTCCAACACAAATGTCCTGACCCTCACTCTCATTGTCCCCCACAGCTGCCTCCTGCCTCCTTTTGTTGGCTAGAATTAGCACTGGCAACCCAGGCCTTCCATTTAAGAGTGTGTGTGTGTGTGTGTGTGTGTGTGTGTGTGTGTGTGTGTGTGTGTGTGTGTGTGTGTGTGTGTGTGTGTGTGTGTGTGTGTGTGTGTGTGTGTGTGTGTGTGTGTGTGTGTGTGTGTGTGTGTGTGTGTGTGTGTGTCACATGCCATATGTTTGTGCATTCATTACTTGTAAAACCAGGAACAGACATTTCCTTGCTAATTTAAAATATAGTTTCAGTATTGGCAAACTATATTTTTGGACTTTGTTCAATAATTGGACCTCATTATTGCAATAATATCCCATCCAAACTCTGCATGGAATTGAGGATTCAAGTATCCCTTTGATATGAAAGTCATTGTATATAAAAGTCGATGTACTTACTCGGACATGACATGTTTGGAGTCGTTGAAGATGTTTTGAGGAGAAGTTATCCCCGTCTTTTGATGAGAAATAAAAAAACAAGGGAAATGAGTGTCATAAAGAGAAAGCCTCTTAACAGCCACCACAGCTTTTTCTCTCTCAAATATCTGGAAAATATTGATTTCAGCTCGCACCTGTTCGCTGTGCTACTTCAAAGAGCAGCAATCCTTTCAAATGGCTTCTTGATGCCCTCGGTGGCTTGTGCGGTCTCTCCAAAGCTCTTGGATGTAAGTGGCATGAAAACTGCCTTAGTGTTATGTGTTTGTTTTTACATTTCCTCCTCAGGATGGCCACCCTGCTCAGCAAGTTCAGGATAGACTTCTCTGACATCAACGTACTGGGAGACATCAACACCAAGCCCAAGAAAGAGAAGTATGTCGTTTTTCTCTCAAGATTGATTCTCCCTTATATGACAGTTCTGAGGTTGCCGGGCGGGTTGGGGTTCTAAATTGAAATGTCAAGGCAAAAAGCCAAGGCCTCCCGAGTGGCGCAGCGGTCTAAGGCATCACAGTGCTTGAGGCATCACTACAGACCCGGGTTCTACCCCAGGCTGTCTCACAACCGGCCGTGACCGGGAGTCCCATAGGGTGGTGCACAATTGGCCCAGGATCGTCTGGGTTAGGGAATTGAACACATATGGGAGATTCTGGAGCGGTGCCTGAGACTGTGTTTTCCAACAACATTAACAAAATACCAAATGTTGTATTTATTAGGATACCCATTCGCTGCTGCAAAAGCATCAGCTGCTCTTCCTGTGGTCCACATGAAACATGACATAGTACAGAACAGTATTAGTCAAGGACTGAAATACATACATTTTAAACATCGCACATAGCCTACATATTAGTACATACACACAATATCTAAGTCTAATACATAGCACAGTGCAAATTACAATACCAAATATATCAAATGGCTCTCTCTTAATGGCTCTCCCTTTGTGCAGTAAGGTGTTATTTTTTGGACCTGGGAACTGAAGAGGCTACTGTCTTGTATTGCATGTCTTGTACCGATGAGTGTCTGAACTGTGTGCTAACTGCTTAAACAGATTTCAGTACCTTCAAAACATCAGTACCTTGCACAAAGAACAATAGTTATGCAGTCAATCTTTCCTCAACTTTGATCCAGGAGAGACTGACACTTCCCTCCATGTACATCTAAGTGTGATATGTGCTGCTCCGTTCTGGACCAACTGCAATTTACCTAGGTCCTTTTTTGCCACACATGACCACACAGCTGGGCAGTAGTCCAGGTGTGACAACTAGGGCCTGTAGGACCAGTCTGGTCAAATGAGATGTCAAGACGGCAGAACAACGCCTTATCATGGACAAACCTCTTCCCATTTTAGCAACCAATGAGTCGATATATTTTAACCATGACAGCTTGCTATCAAGAGTTACACCCAGCAGTTTACTCTCCTCAAATTTCCCAATAGCCACATTATTCAATATTAGATCTAAACTACTGTGAGGCAGATGAACCTGTAGCCATATTATTTCCACATCATCTGACATGAGATTATCTCTCAGCCTAAAAGGAATATGACTCTGGACATACCTTGTAAAAGTATTCATCCCCCTTTGCATTTTTATATTTGTTGCATTACAACCTGTCATTTAGATTTTTATTTGGATCTCATGTAATGGACATATACAAAATAATCAAAATTGGTGAAGTGAAATGAAAAAAAAGACTTGATTCAAAAAATTCTAAAAAATAAAATATGGAAAAGTGGTGCGTGCATACAGTGGGACATTTAGTCAGCCACCAGTTGTGCAAGTTCTCCCACTTAAAAAGAGAGGCCTGTAATTTTCATCATATGTACACTTCAACTGTGACAGACAAAATGAGAAAAAAAATCCAGAAAATCACATTGTAGGATTTTTTATGAATTTATTTGCAAATTATGGTGGAAAATAAGTATTTGGTCACCTACAAACAAGCAAGATTTCTGGCTCTCACAGACCTGTAACTTCTTCTTTAAGAGGCTCCTCTGTCCTCCACTCGTTACCTGTATTAATGGCACCTGTTTGAACTTGTTATCAGTATAAAAGACACCTGTCCACAACCTCAAACAGTCACACTCCAAACTCCACTATGGCCAAGACCAAAGAGCTGTCAAAGGACACCAGAAACAAAATTGTCGACCTGCACCAGGCTGGGAAGACTTAATCTGCAATAGGTAAGCAGCGTGGTTTGAAGAAATCAACTGTGAGAACAATTATTAGGAAATGGAAGACATACAAGACCACTGATAATCTCCCTCGATCTGGGGCTCCACGCAAGATCTCACCCCGTGAGGTCAAAATGATCACAAGAACGGTGAGCAAAAAATCCCAGAACCACCCGGGGGGACCTAGTGAATGACCTGCAGAGAGCTGGGACCAGTCCAGGGGCACTGGTTAAGATTGATGGAATAATGAATTCTACCAAGTACCAGGCAATTTTGGCTGACAAATCTGGTTGCCTCTGCCAGAAGGCTGGGACTTGGCCGTATGTGGACTTTCCAACAAGACAATGACCCAAGATCTCAAGATCCACACAGAAATGGTTCTGTGACAAAAAAATCTATGTTCTGCCATGGCCATCTCAGTCGCTGGACCTCAATCCAATCAAAAACCTGTGGGCTGAGTGGCAGAGGGCAGTTGATATGAGCAAACCCAAGAATGTGAAGGATCTTGAAAGGATCTGCATAGAGGAATGGTCCAAAATCCCTCCAAATGTGTTCCTTAACCTTGTCAAACATTACAGGAAAAGACTATGCTGTTATCCTTGCCAGAGGTGGTGGCACTAAGTACTAAATGAGGAGTGCCAATAATTATGAAACCTTGATTTTGGTTAAATGTCTTTTGTATTAAATAATTGTATGATTTTGGTGGGTTCCATTGGAACATTAATAAAGTACAGTATTTCTGACATGTTGGTATTTTGAGTTTCTCTATAATTATTTTGTTTATATTTTTTAAGTATTGTTTGTGCATTGCCAGTCATGGATGCCAGTAATTTTGGAGCCCACTGTATATACACCTGTTCTGAAACGCCCCAGAGTCTGCAACACCAATAAGCAAGGGGTACCACCAAGCAAGCGGCACCATGAGGACCAAGGAGCTCTCCAAACAGGTCAGGGACAAAGTTGTGGAGAAGTACAGATCAGTGTTGGGTTATAAAATAATATCCAAAACATTGAACATCCCACAGAGCACCATTAAAACCATTATTAAAAAATGGAAAGAATATGGCACCACAACAAACCTGCCATGAGAGAGCTGCCCACCAAAATTCACAGAACAGGCATGGAGGGCATTAATCAGAGAGGCAACAAAGAGACCAAAGATAACCCTGAAGGAGCTGCTAAGCTCCACAGCGGAGATTGGAGTATCTGTCCATAGGACCACTCTTAAGCCGTACACTCCACAGAACTGGGCTTTATGGAAGAGTGACCAGAAAAAAGCCATTGCTTAAAGAAAAAAATAAGCAAACACGTTTGGTGTTCGCCAAAAGGCATATGGGAGACACCCCAAACATATGGAAGAAGGTACTGTACTAAATTTGAGCTTTTTGGCCATCAAGGAACCGCTATGTCTGGCGCGAACCCATCACCTCACATCACTCCAGAACACCATCCCATGAAGCATGGTGGCAGCATCATGCTGTGGGGATGTTTTTCATCAGCAAGGACTTGGGAAACTGGTCAGAATTGAAGGAATGATGGATGGCTCTAAATACAGGGAAATTATTGAGGGAAACTGGTTTGTCTTCCAGAGATTTGAGACTGGGACGGAGGTTCACAATGACAATGACCCTAAGCATACTGCTTAAGCAACACTCGGAGTAGTTTAAGGGAAAAATGTAAATGTCTTGGAATGGCGTAGTCAAAGCCCAGACCTCAATCCAATTGAGAATCTGTGGTATGACTTAAAGATTGCTGTACACCAGCGGAACACATTCAACTTGAAGGAGCTGGTGCAGTTTTGCCTTGAAGAATGGGCAAAAATCCCAGTGGCTTGATGTACCAAGCTTATAGAGACATACCCCAAGAGACTTGCAGCTGTAATTGCTGCAGAAGGTGGCTCTACAAAGTATTGACTTTTGGGGGGTGAATAGTTATGCACGCTCAAGTTCTGTTTTATTGTCTTATTTCTTGTTTGTTTCACAATAAATAATATTTTGCATCTTCAAAGTGGTAGGGATGTTGTGTAAATCAAATGATACTAAAAATCTATTTTAATTCCAGGTTGTTAGGCAACAAAATAGGAAAAATGAAAGGGGGTGAATACTTTCGCAAGCCACTGTACATGGCAATACCTCCTCCGTTTACGTGAATTACAAAAGTATTCAGACCCCTTCACTTTTTCAAAATGTTACGTTACAGCCTTTCTCTAAAAGTGATTAAACGTTGTTTTATCAAATCTACATATGATACCCCATAATAACAAAGAAAAAAAAGTTTATTTAAATTTAGCAACCATTGAGTCTTTTTATTTAAATATCTTAAATAAAACATTTAAATATCACATTTACATAAGTATTCGGACCCTTTACTGTGAGATGTTACCCCACTCTTCCACCAAATTCACCACATATATATATATATATATATATATATATATATATATATATATATATATATATATATATATATATATATAGTATTTACAAATTCACCACATTTCTGATTTTAAATGGGAATCAAAAATGTTTCATGAATGTTCACCATGTGCTGATGTGCTCAGCACTGTCAACCGACCCCATTATGACATCACCGTCTGTACGCTGTTAGTGTCTTAACGACCGTTCCACAGGTGCATTATGGTTCATTGAACAAGCATGGGAAACACTTTACAATGTTTAAACCCTTTACAATGAAGATCTGTGAAGTTATTTGGATTTATCTTTGAAAGACGGGGTCCTGAAAAATGGACTTTTCTTTTTTTGCTGAGTTTATATGTTAATATGGGCTATTTTTAATCATTTTCTGGTTTGTTTTTAGTGCTATTCTGAAAGGCTGATTTTGAGTTAGACATGTCAGTGACATTTACATTTGGATCAATGGTGGTGAGTGGGCTGCCCACAGTTGGCTTCTTCAATGCAAACAGTGGAATTAAATGTGCATATGATTATTGCAGACAATACCCTCGGAGGTAACACTTAAAGGAACATAAATTAGATTACATTTACTGCACTTCCGTTTCTCTGGAATATAATATGATTTCCATGTCCTCTGTTGCTTAGTATGACAGGGAGGACTGGAGCACTATCAAACCTAGACCATCAGTCTCTTAAGCAGTTTGCTATGTTGGAGATAATCCTGGAACCCCTGCGGTCAGGGTGAATGACTTTTAAAGAGTGTTGGTTGCTCCCGCAGCAAGATACATTTGTCAAAAAAGGAGACATTCCTGTCTTTACAGAGTTTCTTCGGGAACTAATTTAGGGCAGCGAGGCAGCTGTAACGTTTCGAACCCCTTCTATAGCACGTCAGGGGTCCAGAGATGACTGCTCTCTTTCCTGTGCAAAGAAGGGTGTTCAAGGGAATGTTGTAGCTCTTCTTCAGTTCCTCAGATTGTCAAAAGCGAATGTCGTTAAATCCAACGTGAGTGACAATAGTGCTAATATTAGATTAGTTGGATAGAACTGTGGGCAGGAGGGAGTCCTTCACATTTCCAGTGTCTCCCACTGGCTGCGGAGTTAAGCTTGCCATCTGTCCAGTGGTTTGGAGCAGGTCAGTACTGCCAGACTCATCGAACCCCTTGGCTGTATTAGGCATTCAGAACTGACATTCTGTGTGCCTGGGTTGCATCCAAGTACTTAGAAAGCACATCTTGTTTTTCCACAGTTGAGGTAGCAGCCGGAGAATCTCTTCACTAAGCTGTTTGATGATGATACATTTGGAACAGACAAAGAATTCATCTTCATTTGAGTTCCACCTTTTCCTCTTGCGTTGATATGATATCAGACCGAGTGTAGACCTCTCTGATGACGGCTGTTGCGTGATGACCTATGCCCTCACATAGCATTGGGTTGAACTTTGACACCTTCAATAATCATGACAGTGTTGGCTCTTGGGGGGGTGTGACTCAATATTAGGAAGGTGTTCCTAATGTTTGGTACACTCAGTGTATATACTCAAATATGTTATATATACTGTGCGTGTGTACTAAAGTTTCTAACTAATCATTTACTAACCTTTGATCCCCTATGGTTTTGCAGTGTTACTGCTTTTGAAGAGATGATCGAGCCGTACCGGCTGAAGGAGGACGACATGGAGCAGGATACGGCGGAGGCACAGAAGGCCAGCGAGCCCTGGAGGATAACCGACAACGAGCTGGAGCTCTACAGGGCCAAGGTAAATCTAACCACTCTAGCCATCACCATATTACTTACTCCTATCCAGTTATTTCAGATCTGTGAACATGGAAGTGGTAGGGGCTAGCTGTAGGATGCTAGGAGCCAAATAGAATCAAGCCTATAAAACATTTTAAATTGGGGTCCTCCAGAGTCAGGTATTGTGCCCAATGTCTTTGAGATATATGGGGATGAAAGTGCTCCCATATCTGTCTATCCTACAGCAAAGTGTGGCTGCTGCTTTAGATGGTAATCTCGTAACGTGTATCCATTTTAACCTGTGTTTTTGTTTTGGTTCTTCTCAGACTAATCGTCAGATCAGACTGAACGAACTGCTGAAGGAGCACTCAAGCACAGCTAACCTCATTGTCATGCAAGTAGATTTAAGAGCATTTCTTTTTTTGTGTGGTGTGTGTGGCACAGAAGTATTGAGGCCTCATGTTTGGGGCCGGCAGGTAGCCTAGCGGGTTAAGAGCTTTGGGCTGGTAAACGAAAGTTCACTGGTTTGAATCCCGAGCCGAATAGGTGAAAAATCTGTCAATGTGCCCTTGAGCAAGGCACTTAACCCACATTGCTCCTGTAAGTTGCTCTGGATAAGAGCATCTGCTAAATGACTAAAATGTAAATTGTAATAACAGCCACTAAGTGAATCAGCTGGGTGCCCAGTAAACTGAGACACCAGCCATCCTCACACTCCCTCGCTCTCCTCTGTCACCCTCCTCGTCTCCTTTAGGTCTTCTCTCCATTTCCCTGACACTTCTTTTATCTTTTCTCTCTGTTGCTCTACCTTCTCTTTCTCAATCCACTCTTCATCTTCTTTTGTCTCTGCTACATTTACCTCTTCCAATTCTCCCCCTCTACATTTTCCTCCCATCGTCCTGCTTCTCATTTATTCTCCCTCTGCTTCCTTACTCATCCTTCCCTCTCTATGCATGGGCGCACACACACAATACTCTACTCGCACTCATTCAGTAGCGCTGTGGGTTAATTACCCTAGTGTTGTCTCTTTCCACCACTGGCTTGGCTCTGCTTCGGTCCCTGCTGTCCTATCCTATTCACAACACCACAGCACTACTGCTCTCCTCACCTCCACCACTGATACTGAATGGGGCCAGTGGCCAGAGAGCAATAGAAAAACCCATTGTCCTCAGTGTCACTGGTCCTCCATTTTGTGTCTCATTAATGGATGTGTAGAATAGGGTGTTTCAATGCTCTGTTAGTCATACGGCACTTTATTGAAGTATATGTGTGGTATTGAGTTTATTGTGCTGTTGATATACCGGGCACGAGGGTGAGATTTGAAAGGATCCAAATGGATAGGGCTATTTCTGTCACTCATCACATCACACTCTCTCTCGATCTACAGGAGCATGCCCTTGGCCAGAAAGGGAGCAGTGTCCAGTGCTCTCTACATGTCCTGGCTGGAGACTCTGTCCAAGGATCTGCCTCCCCTCCTCCTGGTGCGCGGAAACCACCAGAGCGTCCTCACCTTCTACTCATAAACACACACATGCTGCCTTTGGGACCTCCCATCCCTACCCCAGCCCTAACTAAGACACGCACACATATTCTTCAATGAAGGTAGAAATAGTAGCTATTGATGATAATATTAATAATGATAAAGTATATGGTGTTGCTGTGGACATCCAGCCTCTTACACTACATGATCAAAAGTATGTGGACACTCGTCAAACATCTCATTCCAAATTCAAGAAACATTAAAATACAGTTGCTGCTATAACAGCCTCCACTCTTCTGGGAAGACTTTATACTAGATGTTGGAACATTGCTGCTATAACAGCCTCCACTCTTCTGGGAAGGCTTTCCACTAGCTGTTGGAACATTGCTGCTATAACAGCCTCCACTCTTCTGGGAAGACTTTACACTAGCTGTTGGAACATTGCTGCTATAACAGCCTCCACTCTTCTGGGAAGGCTTTCCACTAGCTGTTGGAACATTGCTGCTATAACAGCCTCCACTCTTCTGGGAAGACTTTACACTAGCTGTTGGAACATTGCTGCTATAACAGCCTCCACTCTTCTGGGAAGACTTTACACTAGATGCTGGAACATTCCTGCGGGGACTTGCTTCCATTCAGCCTCGAGCATTAGTGAGGTCGAGCACTGATTTTGGGCGATTAGGCCTGGCGTGCAGTCGGCATTCCAATTCATCCCAAATGTGTTCGATGAGGTTGAGGTCAGAGCTCTTTGCAAGCCAGTCAAGTTCTTCCACTCCGATCTCAACAAACCATTTCTGTATGGACCTCGCTTTGTGTACAGGGGTATTGTCATGCTGAAACAGGAAAGGGCCTTCCCCAAACTGTTACCACAAAGTTGGAAGCACAGAATGTAATTTTATGCTATAGCAATAAGATGTCCCTTCACTGGAACTAAGGGGCCTAGCCCAAACCATGAAACAGCCCCAGAGCATTATTCCTCCTCCACCAAACTAACAGTTGGCAGGTAGCATTCTCCTGGTATCAGCCAAACCCAGATTTGTCCGTCGGACTGCTAGATAGTGATTCATCACTCCAGTTTCCACTGCTTTAGAGTCTGCTCGGCCAAGGAAACCAATTTCATAAAGCTCCAGACGAACAGTTATTTTGCTGATGTTGCTTCCAGAGGCGGTTTGGTACCCGATACTGAGTGTTGCAACTGAGGACATACGATTTTTACGCACTTCATCACTGTGGCCTACCACTTCGCGGCTGAGCCGTTGTTGCTCCTAGACGTTTCCACTTCACAATAACAGCACTTACAGTTGACCAGGGCAGCTCTAGCAGGGCAGACATTTTACGAACTGAATTGTTGGAAAGATGGCATCCTATGACGGTCCCATGTTGAAAGTCACTGAGCTCTTCAGTAAAGCCATTCGATTGCCAATGTTTGTCTATGGAGACTGCTTGGCTGTGCTCAATTTTATACACCTGTCAGCAATGGGTGTGGCTGAAATAGCCAATTCCACTAATTTTAAGGGGGCGTCCACATACTTTTGAATATAATGTATGTGAAAGGGCAGTCAGTCAGTGAAGTCCCCACTACTCTTATGAAACTGGAGACTGAAGAACACGTGGGACCCCTGGCTAACACATTCAACCTAACGTGAAAAGAAGTGCACAATTTAATTTACAAAGTTGATTTCCACTCTGGCTTGAAAGGGCCTGTTCATGCTTCGCACTATTTTGTTATTACTATTAATATTGTTATTATTATTCCGATTCTTCTTGATATCATGTTAAGTTATAGATCATTTTATTTTTTTTTCAATGCAGCAATAATCGCCCTCTTATATTTCCTTTTCTTGTGTTGGGAGAGAGGCATGTCAAATGCTTTGCAACACTTTTTATTGCCTTATGTATGTGCCTTCCAGTTGAAATCAATAATTAAACTATTAATCGCTCTACCCAGATTGAACGGTATGAAACATTTATAATAGCTCTATTTTTATTAGGTTTTAAATGTAATCTTTGTTTTTAGTGAGGATTTTTATGGTAGTGGATTGATTGTAGGAGGTTAGCAGAGTCTCCACTTGATGGCATCAAAAGCTTTCTCTGGTGTTTATTTTCCCTAAATTGTTTCCTGTTTTTTTTAATGGCCTCTGACTTTATTGTCTATCAGTTTGTTTGTCTTCCTTTAAGCTGTGTAAATGAAACAGTTTATAGTGCAGTACCCTCTACTTAATACTAGAGGCAATCTGCTTCAATTCTGAAAGTTGATTGGATGATGTCGAAGAATTGTCTCTTAACAGAAAGCATCCACGGATCTAGAATTTGAAGTTCTAGGGTTCTTATTTCCACACTGTGTCAGAAATGACTGCAGTTGGCTAGAATTGGGCTTAGCTTCTGATTAGCTTTGCCATGCTAAAGAGCCAGTTGTCTATAATAATAATAATAATAATAATAATAATAATAACAACAGCTGCTAACACAAACAAGTGTTTCAACCAAAAACAAGTCTCCTTTGGACTCAAGTAGGTCCCCACATTAAAGTCTGTCACCATATTGGAATCTATCGGCTGAATCCTAACTTCAGATGCTCCAATTTTACTCAAACTTTTTGCGGAATTCGTGTATCGATGTCCATAGGAGACTTGAAAGTGAGTTACTTCTCAAATTAGGACACGGCCCCTCGGGTTCCCCACATTGGAGTGACTCTATGAAGGAACTGGTCTAGCCCTTACAACCGCGAATTAGACTTTGCCTTAATGCTAGAAGTAATGATTGTTGTCATTGTCTTTCTCTTATAAGCCGTACTGGCTGTATGATTGAACTAGTGGGTCAATGCAGATGTAGCTATAGAGGAGTATTGCAAAAAGAAGAATGTACTGTCACTCTACTTTATCCAGTTTTAAAAACAATTCTGTATATGTATGTACCATTTTATTATTGTTTCCATTTCAAGAAAGCCCCCCTTAGTCTGTTACATGGAACAGTCTGGAATTTGTGCTTGCTTTAGGTTCAAACATTGATAGAAAAGTGCCGTTTCGTGTCAGTCTTTTCTCCAGTAGTGGTGGCATTAGCTCATTCTGCCTCAGACAATGGTACCTGGACATACTCTGGTGTAGACTGTTTTTACGTATTCCACTAAACAGTGGACCGGAGTCCTTCATGCCCACATGTCTGACTGTTTGTCTGCTTGCCCTGATGTACATTGGACTAGTAGCCTCAATTCTCCTCTGTTCGTTTCTGTTCAATGCAGAAACGACTCCCACTCTGTCTGGTCTGTGTAGATGAGTAGGCACTTTGCTGAGTATCTTTCCGTGGCTGTTCTTTTTGGGTGTTCTCAAAAGAAGGGAAATTGTTGATACATACCTCTAAGCAGGTGAGCTACTGTAATAAGGTATTGGGATAAAATTCATGGTTTATTTGAAGGGTCCCTCAGTTCATTTTTGGCCCATTTAGGCTGGCCCATATACTTACTGTCAGCACACTTTGCCATTGTTCCGGGAGAATTAAAGTTGTGGTGCGTACCATGTGGGGCCTTTCTCGCAGGGGTGAAATGTCCCGAAGCAAAGGGGCATGTTAACTGTTTCTTTAACTTGTGAATGAGGGTTTTATAATAACTGCCGAAAGCTACTGGATCAAAACAGGGTTATTTGCATTTATAACGTACAGTATTGCCCACGCCTTACCCAACACGCTGTCTATAGGTCATAGCATTTAAGGCCAACCACGTCATTGCCCCTCTCTTCCATAGTTCTTATCCTTTATGCAATTTAAAAAAAATAAAAAATGAATGACTTTTTAGGCAGGAGGTTTGGGTCAGTTGAATGTAAATCTGATAAACACTAAACGGAGAGTTACTTTTATTTTTTACATCTACAGTGCCGAGTTCAATGTTTTTGCTAAAAGCTACATCCTTTTAGATTTCAGTCCCACATGGAAATCCAAGTGCAGTGTGCTTTGTATTTCAGGCTCAATCAACTATTCCCAGCCACACGACTGCATCTCACCGTTCCGCGTCCTTTATCTAGAGAATGACTACGCCATGTGATTGTGAACTAATATATACACATATAGTGTAAATATACTCGTGTATAAAATTATATTTCTTTGAAATATGTACAAAGCATGTAACACCTTTTTTTTTAAATGGGTGGAGGATTGTAAAGCTTTTTAGAACCCAGATGGTACAATCTCACTTACCAAATCTGTTCTGTGTATCGGTGAGTAAACCACTCAACCCTCAGTTACTATACAAAGCAACAATGTTACAAACAAAACACGGGTTACTCTACATTTATATTTAAATATATAAATAACACAATGTGTGGGGATTTTTGTCGAGTGTGTTATTTTTTTCCATCTATGTATAGGTGTGAGGAGAGGAATACTATAACGTTCTCAAAACGTCGTTATTTAGCCGAAACCTGACACTACTGTGCTCTGTCCAAGAGACCAAAACATGTTGCCTGTAACTTGTGGCCGAGCCATGTTGAGACGTCGTCCTCCTCTGTATTTGTATTGATATGCTGTACTGTTAACTCACAGATATGCTTTTTTCAAACATTTTAACATACTTTGTACATGTTTATTGCATTAAATCAAATGAAATCAATCATCATTGATGCACTTGGGTATTTTTTTACTTTTGTTTAGGTTCTTTCTTTATCCACCTATAACTAGCAACGTAACGTAAGCAACACTGCTAGCTAGCCAGCTAGCCCCGATTAGCAGCACTGTAGAAACTGTAGAAACTATTACACTCAACGGAACGACTTGATTAGTGTAGTGTCAACAACGCAGCCACTGCCAGCTAGCCTACTTTAGCAGTACTGTATCATTTTAATCATTTTAGTCAATAAGACTCTTGCTACGTAAGCTAACTTTCTGAACATTCGAGACGTGTAGTCCACTTGTCATTCCAATCTCCTTGCATTAGCGTAGCCTTTCTGTAGCCTGTCAACTATGTGTCTGTCTATCCCTGTTCTCTCCTCTCTGCACAGACCATACAAACGCTCCACACCCCGCGGGGCGCGACCACCCTAATCTGGTGGTCCCAGCGCGTACGACCCACGTGGAGTTCCAGGTCTCCGGTAGCCTCTGGAACTGCCGATCTGCGGCCAACAAGGCAGAGTTCATCTCAGCCTATGCCTCCCTCCAGTCCCTTGACTTCTTGGCACTGACGGAAACATGGATCACCACAGATAACACTGCTACTCCTACTGCTCTCCTCGTCCGCCCACGTGTTCTCGCACACCCCGAGAGCTTCTGGTCAGCGGGGTGGTGGCACCGGGATCCTCATCTCTCCCAAGTGGTCTTTCTCTCTTTCTCCCCTTACCCATCTGTCTATCGCCTCCTTTGAATTCCATGCTGTCACAGTTACCAGCCCTTTCAAGCTTAACATCCTTATCATTTATCGCCCTCCAGGTTCCCTCGGAGAGTTCATCAATGAGCTTGATGCCTTGATAAGCTCCTTTCCTGAGGACGGCTCACTCTCTCACAGTTCTGGGCGACTTTAACCTCCCCACGTCTACCTTTGACTCATTCCTCTCTGCCTCCTTCTTTCCCTCCTCTCCTCTTTTGACCTCACCCTCTCACCTTCCCCCCTACTCACAAGGCAGGCAATACGCTTGACCTCATCTTTACTAGATGCTGTTCTTCCACTAACCTCATTGCAACTCCTCCAAGTCTCCGACCACTACCTTGTATCCTTTTCCCTCTCGCTCTCATCCAACACTTCCCACACTGCCCCTACTCGGATGGTATCGCGCCGTCCCAACCTTCGCTCTCTCTCCCCCGCTACTCTCTCCTCTTCCATCCTATCATCTCTTCCCTCTGCTCAAACTTTCTCCAACCTATCTCCTGATTCTGCCTCCTCAACCCTCCTCTCCTCCTTACTGCATCCTTTGACTCCCTATGTCCCCTATCCTCCAGGCCGGCTCGGTCCTCCCCTCCCGCTCCGTGGCTCGACGACTCCTTGCGAGCTCACAGAACAGGGCTCCGGGCAGCCGAGCGGAAATGGAGGAAAACTCGCCTCCCTGCGGACCTGGCATCCTTTCACTCCCTCCTCTCTACATTTTCCTCCTCTGTCTCTGCTGCTAAAGCCACTTTCTACCATTCTAAATTCCAAGCATCTGCCTCTAACCCTAGGAAGCTCTTTGCCACCTTCTCCTCCCTCCTGAATCCTCCCCCCCCCCTCCTCCCTCTCTGCAGATGACTTCGTCAACCATTTTGAAAAGAAGGTCGACGACATCCGATCCTCGTTTGCTAAGTCAAACGACACCGCTGGTTCTGCTCACACTGCCCTACCCTATGCTCTGACCTCTTTCTCCCCTCTCTCCAGATGAAATCTCGCGTCTTGTGACGGCCGGCCGCCCAACAACCTGCCCGCTTGACCCTATCCCCTCCTCTCTTCTCCAGACCATTTCCGGAGACCTTCTCCCTTACCTCACCTCGCTCATCAACTCATCCCTGACCGCTGGCTACGTCCCTCCCCGTCTTCAAGAGAGCGAGAGTTGCACCCCTTGAAAAAAACCTACACTCGATCCCTCCGATGTCAACAACTACAGACCAGTATCCCTCTCTCTTTTCTCTCCAAAACTCTTGAGCGTGCCGTCCTTGGCCAGCTCTACCGCTATCTCTCTCAGAATGACCTTCTTGATCCAAATCAGTCAGGTTTCAAGACTAGTCATTCAACTGAGACTGCTCTTCTCTGTATCACGGAGGCGCTCCGCACTGCTAAAGCTAACTCTCTCCTCTGCTCTCATCCTTCTAGACCTATCGGCTGCCTTCGATACTGTGAACCATCAGATCCTCCTCTCCACCCTCTCCGAGTTGGGCATCTCCGGCGCGGCCCACGCTGGATTGCGTCCTACCTGACAGGTCGCTCCTACCAGGTGGCGTGGCGAGAATCTGTCTCCTCACCACGCTCTCACCACTGGTGTCCCCAGGGCTCTGTTCTAGGCCCTCTTATTCTCGCTATACACCAAGTCACTTGGCTCTGTCATAACCTCACATGGTCTCTCCTATCATTGCTATGCAGACGACACACAATTAATCTTCCTTTCCCCCTTCTGATGACCAGGTGGCGAATCGCATCTCTGCATGTCTGGCAGACATATCAGTGTGGATGACGGATCACCACCTCAAGCTGAACCTCAGCAAGACGGAGCTCCTCTTCCTCCCGGGAAGGACTGCCCGTTCCATGATCTCGCCATCACGGTTGACAACTCCATTGTGTCCTCCTCCCAGAGCGCTAAGAACCTTGGCGTGATCCTGGACAACACCCTGACGTTCTCAACTAACATCAAGGCGGTGTCCCGTTCCTGTAGGTTCATGCTCTACAACATCCGCAGAGTACGACCCTGCCTCACACAGGAAGCGGCGCAGGTCCTAATCCAGGCACTTGTCATCTCCGTCTTGATTACTGCAACTCGCTGTTGGCTGGGCTCCCTGCCTGTGCCATTAAACCCCTACAACTCATCCAGAACGCCGCAGCCCGTCTGGTGTTCAACCTTCCCAAGTTCTCTCACGTCACCCCGCTCCTCCGCTCTCTCCACTGGCTTCCAGTTGAAGCTCGCATCCGCTACAAGACCATGGTGCTTGCCTACGGAGCTGTGAGGGGAACGGCACCTCAGTACCTCCAGGCTCTGATCAGGCCCTACACCCAAACAAGGGCACTGCGTTCATCCACCTCTGGCCTGCTCGCCTCCCTACCACTGAGGAAGTACAGTTCCCGCTCAGCCCAGTCAAACTGTTCGCTGCTCTGGCCCCCAATGGTGGAACAAACTCCTCACGACGCCAGGACAGCGGAGTCAATCACCACCTTCCGGAGACACCTGAAACCCCACCTCTTCAAGGAATACCTAGGATAGGGTAAGTAAGGGTAAGTAATCCTTCTCACCCCCCCCCAAAAAAAAAAAGATTTAGATGCAAGTGGCTGTTCCACTGGATGTCATAAGGTGTATGCACCAATTTGTAAGTCGCTCTGGATAAGTCTGCTAAATGACTTAAATGTAATGTAAATGTATTTTAAACAAGGTAGCACCTTCAGAAGTGCTTGATTTGTACAGTACCTTCAGAAAATATTCTTGGACTTCCATATTTTGTGTTACAGCCTGAATTAAAAATGTATTTTTCTCCGTCTACACACACTGCCCTAAAAATGACAGTGAAAACATGTTTTTAGAATTTTTTGCAAATGTATTGAAAATTAAATGTAGAAATATATTTTATTTACATAAGTATTCACACCCCTGAGTCAATACTTTTGTAGAAGCACCTTTGGCAGCGATGACAGCTGTGAATATTTCTGCGTAAATCTCAAACAGCTTTCCACACCTGGATTGTGCAACAATTGCCTATTATTCTTTTTCAAATTTCTTCAAGCTGTTGATCATTGCTAGACAACCATTTTCAGGTCTTGCAATCGATTTTCAAATAGATTTAAGTAAAAACTGTAACTTAGACATTCAGGAACATTCACTGTCTTCTTGGTAAAAAAACTCCAGTGTAGATTTGGCCTTGTGTTTTAGGTTATTGTGCTGCTCATCACCCAGTGTTTGGTGGAAATCAGACAAGTTTTCCTCTAGGATTTTGCTCCGTTCAGTTTATTTTTTATCCTGAAAAACTCCCCAGTCCTTAAAGATTACAAGCATACCCAAACCATGATACTGCTACCACTATGCTTGAAAATATTGAGAGTACTACTCAGTAATGTGTTGTATTGGATATGCCCCAAACATAACTTTTTGTCCTGAATACAAAGTGTTAATTGCTTTGCCAAATTGTTTGCAGTATTACATTAGTGCCTTATTGCAAACAGGATGCATGTTTTGGAATATGTGTATTCTGTACAGGCCGTCAATTAGAGTATTGTGGAGTAACTACAATGTTGTTTATCCAACCTCAGTTTTCTCCTATCACAGCCATTAAGCTCACCATTGGCCTCATGGTGAAATTCCTGAGTGGTTTCCTTCCTCTTTGGCAACTGAGTTAGGAAGGACGTCTGCAACTTATTTAGGGTTGACATAAGAAAACTAAGGGGTTGAATATAGGGACTTCCGGCGCCGACAGAGATGGCCGCCTCGCTTCGCGTTCCTAGGAAACTATGCAGTTTTTTGTTTTTTTACGTGTTATTTCTTACATTAGTACCCCAGGTCATCTTAGGTTTCATTACATACAGTCGAGAAGAACTACTGAATATAAGATCAGCGTCAACTCACCATCAGTACGACCAAGAATATGTTTTCCGCGACGCGGATCCTGTGTTCTGCCTTACAAACAGGTCAACGGAATTGATTCCATGCAGCGACCCCAAAAAACGACTTCGTAAAGAGGGAAACGCAGCGGTCTTCTGGTCAGACTCCGGACACGGGCACATCGTGCACCACTCCCTAGCATTCTTCTTGCCAATGTCCAGTCTCTTGACAACAAGGTTGATGAAATCCGAGCAAGGGTAGCATTCCAGAGGACATCAGAGACTGTAACGTTCTCTGCTTCACGGAAACATGGCTCACTGGAGAGACGCTATCCTGGGCGGTGCAGCCAACGGGTTTCTCCACGCATCGCGCCGACAGAAACAAACATCTTTCTGGTAAGAAGAGTGGCGGGGGCGTATGCCTCATGACTAACGAGACATGGTGTGATGAAAGAAACATACAGGAACTCAAATCCTTCTGTTCACCTGATTTAGAATTCCTCACAATCAAATGTAGACCGCATTATCTACCAAGAGAATTCTCTTCGATTATAATCACAGCCGTATATATCCCCCAAGCAGACACATCGATGGCTCTGAACGAACTTTATTTAACTCTTTGCAAACTGGAAACCATTTATCCGGAGGCTGCATTCATTGTAGCTGGGGATTTTAACAAAGCTAATCTGAAAACAAGACTCCCTACATTTTATCAGCATATCGATTGCGCAACCAGGGGTGGTAAAATCAATCAATCAATCAAATTGTATTTATATAGCCCTTCGTACATCAGCTGATATCTCAAAGTGCTGTACAGAAACCTAGCCTAAAACCCCAAACAGCAAGCAATGCAGGTGTAGAAGCACGGTGGCACGGTGGCTAAAAACTCCCTAGAAAGGCCAAAACCTAGGAAGAAACCTAGAGAGGAACCAGGCTATGTGGGGTGGCCAGTCCTCTTCTGGCTGTGCCGGGTGGAGATTATAACAGAACATGGCCAAGATGTTCAAATGTTCATAAATGACCAGCATGGTCAAATAATAGTAAGGCAGAACAGTTGAAACTGGAGCAGCAGCATGGCCAGGTGGACTGGGGACAGCAAGGAGCCATCATGTCAGGTAGTCCTGGGGCATGGTCCTAGGGCTCAAGTCCTCCGAGAGAGAGAAAGAAGGAGAGAATTAGAGAAAGCACACTTAGATTCACACAGGACACCGAATAGG
Source organism: Oncorhynchus keta (assembly GCF_023373465.1). Classification (NCBI taxonomy): domain Eukaryota; kingdom Metazoa; phylum Chordata; class Actinopteri; order Salmoniformes; family Salmonidae; genus Oncorhynchus; species Oncorhynchus keta. The sequence continues at coordinate 510,120 of NW_026290910.1, forward strand.
ACAGGAGAATTACTCCAGATATAACAGACTGACCCTAGCCCCCCGACACAAACTACTGCAGCATAAATACTGGAGGCTGAGACAGGAGGGGTCAGGAGACACTGTGGCCCCATCCGAGGACACCCCCGGACAGGGCCAAACAGGAAGGATATAACCCCACCCACTTTGCCAAAGCACAGCCCCCACACCACTAGAGGGATATCTTCAACCACCAACTTACCATCCTGAGACAAGGCTGAGTATAGCCCACAAAGATCTCCGCCACGGCACAACCAAGGGGGGTGCCAACCCAGACAGGATGACCACAACAGTGAATCAACCCACTCAGGTGACGCACCCCCTGCAGGGACGGCATGAGAGAGCCCCAGTAAGCCAGTGACTCAGCCCCTGTAATAGGGTTAGAGGCAGAGAATCCCAGTGGAAAGAGGGGAACTGGCTAGGCAGAGACAGCAAGGGCGGTTCGTTGCTCCAGAGCCTTTCCTCAATTAAGTCTTTCCAAGCTAGTCAGAAGACTTCCAGTTTGGTGTGGCGCCATTTCCGTTCCAATTTTCTGGAAGCCTGCTTCAGAGCTCGGGTATTTTCTGTGTACCAGGGAGCTAGTTTCTTATGAGAAATGTTTTTAGTTTTTAGGGGTGCAACTGCATCTAGGGTATTGCGCAAGGTTAAATCGAGATCCTCAGTTAGGTGGTTAACTAATTTTTGTCCTCTGGCGTCCTTGGGTAGGCAGAGGGAGTCTGGAAGGGCATCAAGGAATCTTTGTGTTGTCTGTGAATTTATAGCACAACTTTTGATGGTCCTTGGTTGGGGTCTGAGCAGATTATTTGTTGCAATTGCAAACGTAATAAAATGGTGGTCCGATAGTCCAGGATTATGAGGAAAAACAATAAGATCGACAACATTTATTCCATGGGACAAAACTAGGTCCAGCGTATGACTGTGACAGTGAGTGGGTCCAGAGACATGTTGGACAAAACCCACTGAGTCGATGATGGCTCCGAAAGCCTTTTGGAGTGGGTCTGTGGACTTTTCCATGTGAATATTAAAGTCACCAAAGATTAGAATATTATCTGCTATGACTACAAGGTCCGATAGGAATTCAGGGAACTCAGTGAGAAACGCTGTAGATGGCCCAGGAGGCCTGTAAACAGTAGCTATAAAAAGTGATTGAGTCGGCTGCATAGATTTCATGACTAGAAGCTCAAAAGACGAAAACATATTTTTTGTTTTTGTAAATTGAAATTTGCTATCGTAAATGTTAGCAACACCTCCGCCTTTGCGGGATGCACGGGGGATATTGTCACTAGTGTAGCCAGGAGGTGAGGCCTCATTTAAAACAGTAAATTCATCAGGCTTAAGCCATGTTTCAGTCAGGCCAATCACATCAAGATTATGATCAGTGATTAGTTCATTGACTATAATTGCCTTTAAAGTAAGGGATCTAACATTAAGTAGCCCTATTTTGAGATGTGAGGTATCATGATCTCTTTCAGTAATGACAGGAATGGAGGTGGTCTTTATCCTAGTGAGATTGCTAAGGCGAACACCTAGGTCGAGGCACAGACACGGTCTCAATGGTGATAGCTGAGCTGACTACACTGACTGTGCTAGTGGCAGACTCCACTATGCTGGCAGGCTGGCTAACAGCCTGCTGCCTGGCCTGCACCCTATTTCATTGTGGAGCTAGAGGAGTTAGAGCCCTGTCTATGTTGGTAGATAAGATGAGAGCACCCCTCCAGCTAGGATGGAGTCCGTCACTCCTCAGCAGGTCAGGCTTGGTCCTGTTTGTCTGCGAGTCCCAGAAAGAGGGCCAGTTATCTACAAATTCTATCTTTTGGGAGGGGCAGAAAACAGTTTTCAACCAGCGATTGAGTTGTGAGACTCTGCTGTAGAGCTCATCACTCCCCTAACTGGGAGGGGGCCAGAGACAATTACTCGATGCCGACACATCTTTCTAGCTGATATGCACGCAGAAGCTATGTTGCGCTTGGTGATCTCTGACTGTTTCATCCTAACATCGTTGGTGCCGACGTGGATAACAATATCTCTATACTCTCTACACTCGCCATTTTTAGCTTTAGCCAGCACCATCTTCAGATTAGCCTTAACGTCGGTAGCCCTGCCCCTGGTAAACAGTGTATGATCGCTGGATGATTCGTTTTAAGTCTAATACTGCGGGTAATGGAGTCGCCAATGACTAGAGTTTTCAATTTGTCAGAGCTAATGGTGGGAAGCTTCGGCGTCTCAGACCCCGTAACGGGAGGAGTAGAGACCAGAGAAGACTCGGCCTCTGACTCCGACCCGCTGCTTAATGGGGAAAACCGGTTGAAAGTTTCTGTCGGCTGAATGAGCGACACCGGTTGAGCTTTCCTACAGCATTTCCTTCCAGAAACCGTGAGAAAGTTGTCCGGCTGCGGGGACTGTGCCAGGGGATTTATACTACTATCTGTACTTACTGGTGGCACAGACGCTGTTTCATCCTTTCCTACACTGAAATTACCCTTGCCTAACGATTGCGTCTGAAGCTGGGCTTGTAGCACAGCTATCCTCGCCGTAAGGTGAGTACAGCGACTGCAATTAGAAGGCATCATGTTAATGTTACTACTTAGCTTCGGCTGTTGGAGGTCCTGACGAATCGTGTCCAGATAAAGCGTCCGGAGTGAAAAAGTTGAGGAAAAAATAAATAAATATATAAACTGTAATTAAAAAGTGAAAACCGTAAAGTTGTCAGGTAGCAAAATAGGTTGGCAACAAAACGCACAGCAACTCGAAAACAAGCCTGCAAGTTGTGACCGGAAATGACATCGAAGTAAAACCTTGGATCATTGTTACTCTAACTTCCGCGACGCATATAAGGGCCTGCCCCGCCCCCCTTTCGGAAAAGCTGACCACGACTCCATTTTGTTGATCCCTGCCTACAGAAAGAAACTTAAACAAGAGGCTCCCACGCTGAGGTCTGTCCAACGCTGGTCCGACCAAGCTGACTCCATCCATCACGTGGACTGGGACATGTTTCGTATTGCGTCAGATAAAAATATTGACGAATACGCTGATTCGGTGTGCGAGTTCATTAGAACGTGCGTTGAAGATGTCGTTCCCATAGCAACGATAAAAACATTCCCTAACCAGAAACCGTGGATTGATGGCAGCATTCGCGTGAAACTGAAAGCGCGAACCACTGCTTTTACTCAGGGCAAGGTGTCTGGTTACATGACCGAATACAAACAGTGCAGCTATTCCCTCCACAAGGATATTAAACAAGCTAAGCGTCAGTACAGACACAAAGTAGAATCTCAATTCAACGGCTCAGACACAAGAGGCATGTGGCAGGGTCTACAGTCAGTCACGGACTACAAGAAGAAACCCAGCCCAGTCACGAACCAGGATGTCTTGCTCCCAGGCAGACTAAATACATTTTTTGCCCGCTTTGAGGACAATAGAGTGCCACTGACACGGCCTGCAACGAAAACATGCGGTCTCTCCTTCACTGCAGCCGAGGTGAGTAAGACATTTAAACGTGTTAACCCTCGCAAGGCTGCAGGCCCAGACGGCATCCCCAGCCGCGCCCTCAGAGCATGCACAGACCAGCTGGCCGGTGTGTTTACGGACATATTCAATCAATCCCTATACCAGTCTGCTGTTCCCACATGCTTCAAGAGGGCCACCATTGTTCCTGTTCCCAAGAAAGCTAAGGTAACTGAGCTAAACGACTACCGCCCGTAGCACTCACTTCCGTCATCATGAAGTGCTTTGAGAGACTAGTCAAGGACCATATCACCTCCACCCTACCTGACACCCTAGACCCACTCCAATTTGCTTACCGCCCAAATAGGTCCACAGACGATGCAATCTCAACCACACTGCACACTGCCCTAACCCATCTGGACAAGAGGAATACCTATGTGAGAATGCTGTTCATCGACTACAGCTCGGCATTCAACACCATAGTACCCTCCAAGCTCGTCATCAAGCTCGAGACCCTGGGTCTCGACCCCGCCCTGTGCAACTGGGTACTGGACTTCCTGACGGGCCGCCCCCAGGTGGTGAGGGTAGGCAACAACATCTCCTCCCCGCTGATCCTCAACACGGGGGCCCCACAAGGGTGCGTTCTGAGCCCTCTCCTGTACTCCCTGTTCACCCACGACTGCGTGGCCACGCACGCCTCCAACTCAATCATCAAGTTTGCGGACGACACAACAGTGGTAGGCTTGATTACCAACAACGACGAGACGGCCTACAGGGAGGAGGTGAGGGCCCTCGGAGTGTGGTGTCAGGAAAATAACCTCACACTCAACGTCAACAAAACTAAGGAGATGATTGTGGACTTCAGGAAACAGCAGAGGGAACACCCCCTATCCACATCGATGGAACAGTAGTGGAGAGGGTAGCAAGTTTTAAGTTCATCGGCATACACATCACAGACAAACTGAATTGGTCCACTCACACTGACAGCGTCGTGAAGAAGGCGCAGCAGCGCCTCTTCAACCTCAGGAGGCTGAAGAAATTCGGCTTGTCACCAAAAGCACTCACAAACTTCTACAGATGCACAATCGAGAGCATCCTGGCGGGCTGTATCACCGCCTGGTACGGCAACTGCTCCGCCCTCAACCGTAAGGCTCTCCAGAGGGTAGTGAGGTCTGCACAACGCATCACCGGGGGCAAACTACCTGCCCTCCAGGACACCTACACCACCCGATGTTACAGGAAGGCCATAAAGATCATCAAGGACATCAACCACCCGAGCCACTGCCTGTTCACCCCGCTATCATCCAGAAGGCGAGGTCAGTACAGGTGCATCAAAGCTGGGACCGAGAGACTGAAAAACAGCTTCTATCTCAAGGCCATCAGACTGTTAAACAGCCACCATTAACATTGAGTGGCTGCTGCCAACACACTGACATTGACACTGACCCAACTCCAGCCACTTTAATAATTGGAATTGATGGGAAATTATGTAAATATATCACTAGCCACTTTAAACAATGCTACCTTATATAATGTTACTTACCCTACAGTATTCATCTCATATGCATACGTATATACTGTACTCTATATCATCGACTGCATCCTTATGTAATACATGTATCACTAGCCACTTTAACTATGCCACTTTGTTTACTTTGTCTACATACTCATCTCATATGTATATACTGTACTCGATACCATCTACTGTATGCTGCCCTGTACCATCACTCATTCATATATCCTTATGTACATATTCTTTATCCCCTTACACGGTGTATAAGACTGTAGTTTTGGAATTGTTAGTTAGATTACTTGTTGGTTATCACTGCATTGTCGGAACTAGAAGCACAAGCATTTCGCTACACTCGCATTAACATCTGCTAACCATGTGTATGTGACAAATAAATTTTGATTTGATTTGATTCAATAAGTCATTTCATCTTTACATCTATGAATTTGTAAAAATGCTTTGTAAGTCACAAGTTGCATGGACTCACTGTGTGCAATAATAGTGTTAATTTTTTTACTACCTCATCTCCGTACCCCACACATCAGTCGAGCAGTGAATTTCAAAAACAGATTCAACTAAAAAGACCAGGGAGGTTTTACAATGCTCGCACAGAAGGGCACCTGAAGAAGCAGGCATTGAATATCCCTTCGAGCATGGTGAAGTTATTAATTACACTTTGGATGGTGTATCAATACACTCAGTCACTGAACTTATTTAGGCTTGCCATAACAAAACTAAGGGGTTGAATACTGAAGTTATTTCAGCTTGACATTTAGGAATTAGTAAAAATGTATAAAAACATTATTCCACTTTGACATCATGGGGTATTTGTGTAGGCCAGTGACAAAAAACATCGCAATTTAAACTATTTTCAATTCAGGCTGTAACACAGAAAAATGTGGGAAAAGTCCAGGGGTGTGAATACTTTCTGATTGGAGGGAGTTGATTTAGAAACTATAAATCCCCCATGGTGAGACCTGTTCAGTTTGAAAACCTGGCTGAGAACTATCCAGTGCACGCAACCACACCTCTACCACCATCTAGTGCTCAGATGTGCCCAGTTATCACAAGCTCTGTCTTTGAAGACATGATAGTCATCTTGTTGAATACTGTAGTTTTGCAATCCTAAAACATTGAGGATTATTGCTAAATAGAAACGTCTTATTAGTTAAATTTACCATGAAGGCAAACCAACAGTACGTACCCACACTTTTACTAGATACGCAGGCCAAGCAATTACGTGCAAATGATTCATTTTATACAACTTATCTTTCATATAGGCTAATTGTGACTCACCACAACCACTTACAGCCAAGATGGCCAGCCCTCCCACTCAAGGAAATTGGGTATATTTACCAGCTCATTTAGCAAGCATAATTGCCCCACTTGTGCAGCCTGCCTAAACTGTTATGCAGTGTAAATACATTGCCAAACACAGTCTGCAACAATTGTAACCCTCCTCACACTTAATAAAAATACATTGTTTTTAAGTGCTTTGTCCTACTGTTATGAATTTTATGAATAATGACTAAACAATGTATACATTTAATTACAACTATAACTAACTGAATTCTACCCTGTTTCACTATATCTTGATTAATAATGTTAGTTCATAAGAAAGAGGTTATATCTGATTAATAATGTTAGTTCATAAGATAGAGGTTATATCTGATTAATAATGTTAGTTAATAAGAAAGAGGTTATGTAACATGGACAAGGGGTGAATGAAAATGATAACCATTGTGGAAGAAGGAATGTATGTGTGTACTGAAAGAAAGCAAAGAGACTTCTTAACCTATGTTTGAACCTACCCAGCTATATACAGTGGGAAGTATTTGAAACACTGCCGATTTTGCAGGTTTTCCTACTTACAAAGCATGTAGATGTCTGTACTTTTTTTATCATAGGTACACTTCAACTGTGAGAGACGGAATCGAGAACAAAAATCCAGAAAATCACATTGTATGATTTTTTAAGTAATTAATTTGCATTTTATTGCATGACATAAGTATTTGATTACCTACCAACCAGTAAGAATTCCGGCTCTCACAAACCTGTTAATTTTTCTTTAAGAAGCCCTCCTGTTCTCCACTCATTACCTGTATTAACTGCACCTGTTTGAACTCGTTACCTGTATAAAAGACACCTGTCCACACACTCAATCAAACCGACTCCAACCTCTCCACAATGGCCAAGACCAGAGAGCTGTGTAAGGACATCCGAGTTAAAATTGAAGACCTACACAAGGCTGGGATGGCCTACAGGACAATAGGCAAGCAGCTTGGTGAGAAGGCAACAACGGTTAGCGCAATTATTAGAAGATGGAAGAAGTTCAAGATGACGGTCAATCACCCTCGGTCTGGGGCTCCATGCAAGATCTCACCTTGTGGGGCATCAATGATCATGAGGAAGGTGAGGGATCAGCCCAGAACTACACGGCAGGACCTGGTCAATGACCTGAAGAGAGCTGGGACCACACTCTCAAAGAAAATCATTAGTAACACACTACGCCGTCATGGATTAAAATCCTGCAGCGCACGCAAGGTCCCCCTGCTCAAGCCAGCGCATGTCCAGGCCCATCTGAAGTTTGTCAATGACCATCTGGATGATCCAGAGGAGGAATGGGAGAAGGTCATGTGGTCTGATGAGCCAAAAATAGAGATTTTTGGTCTAAACACTCGCTGTGTTTGGAGGAAGAAGGATGAGTACAACCCCAAGAACACCATCCCAACCGTGAAGCATGGAGGTGGAAACATCATTCTTTGGGGATGCTCTTCTGCAAAGGGGACAGGACGACTGCACCGTATTGAGGGGAGGATGGATGGGGCCATGTATCGCAAGATTTTGGCCAACAACCTCTTTCCCTCAGTAAGAGCATTGTATGGTCGTGGCTGGGTCTTCCAGCATGACAACGACCCGAAACACACAGCCAGGGCAACTAAGGAGTGTCTCCGTAAGAAGCATCTCAAGGTCCTGGAGTGGCCTAGCCAGTCTCCAGACCTGAATCCAATAGAAAATCTTTGCACGGAGCTGAAAGTCTGTATTGCCCAGCGACAGCCCCGAAACCTGAAGGATCTGGAGAAGGTCTGTATTGAGGAGTGGGCCAAAATCCCTGCTGAAGTGTGTGCAAACCTGGTCAAGAAATACAGGAAACGTATGATCTCTGTAATTGCAAACAAAGGTTTCTGTACCAAATATTAAGTTATGCTTTTCTGATGTATCAAATACTTATGTCATGCAATAAAACCTCTTAGAGCTCCCCCCTACTTTGTGCAATTTCCGCCTGAAGACATACCCAAATCTAACAGCCTGTAGCTCAGGCACAGAACCAAGGATATGCATATTCTTGGTACCATTTGAAAGAAAACACTCTGACGTTTGTGTAAATGTGAATTGAATGTAGGAGAATATAACACAATAGCTCTGGTTTAGATAAAACAATGAATGTTTTTTATTTTTATTTTTGTATCATCATCTTTAAAATGAACAAGATAAAACAAACATTCAGATAGGATGATGGGGACAATTTCAGTGAAAAATATAAGAGGGCAACAGTACTTGTGCAAAGTTTCAGAATGATAACTTCCAAAATTGAGTGTGCTACATGACATTTATCATGTCACCCAGGTGTCCCACAAAAGTAGCCCAAATGTACCCAAGTGGCCAAATTGGTGACGGTATACATTTTGAAACAAATAACTATATACAAAATGGTTTTCTAACACACCCCCACCCAAAAAAAAAAATTATGGGAAAATAATAATTATTGATTAAAAATGTATATGAAAAAAAATATATATATACATTTACAAAATAACATGAGTAACTATTGCACACTTTCAATATTTGGAAGACCCTCAGTCCTCTATCAAATCAAATCTATTTATATAGCCCCAACCTAAATCCCCAAACGGCAAGCAATGCAGGTGTAGAAGCACGGTGGCTAGGAAACACTCCCTAGAAAGGCAAAAACCTAGGAAGAAACCTAGAGAGGAACCAGGCTATGAGGGGTGGCCAGTCCTCTTCTGGCTGTGCCGGGTTGAAGATCACAGTGGTTGTAGAGGGTGCAACAGGACAGCACCTCAAGAGGAAAAGTGAACAGTTTAGGGTTCCATAGCCGCAGGCAGAACAGTTGAAACTGGAACAGCGACAAGGCCAGGTGGACTGGGGACAGCAAGGAGTCATCATGCCAGGTAGTCCTGACGCATGGTCCAAGGGCTCAGGTCCTCCGAGAGAGAAAGAGAGAATTAGAGAGAGCATACTTAAATTCACACAGGACACCGGATAAGACTCCCACTCGGAGTCAGTGTCACTGTGAAAGAAAATGTTCAGTTAGAATAGTTTCACATATGAGCCCTGTATCAACAGGTATAATAAACAGATATATATAGAGTACAGGGAACATAAGGTTGAATATATTATTATAGACCTGGTAGATCTACTGTCTCTATTATATTATGACAGACCAGCTGTATCTACTGTCTCCATTTCACTTTGGCCATTGTTGTGGGCCTGCCCTCCCCTCAACAGCCTCAAATAGGCTATTTCATGTGGGTTGGGGTGGGGCGGCAGACACACGCATCTCACATTTCATGGCATTACATGTTTATATATTGCTTCTAAAATTTAAAAAAAAATCACAAATAATATTTTATATTATTAATTTCAAACAAGGGCATTAGCATGATAAGAACTTACCAATCCAAAACGATGTCCTCTCCCATTCAAAAAATATTCCTCCACAATCGCTAAATGAATCGTCCTACAACAATCTCTGTCTCACTTTCCCAATCAATTTATTCTAAAATTGTGTGTACATCTGTATATCTAGACTTAGATTTAGCTTTCCCTGACTTAGTCGCTATAATTATTGACATATAAACCGCTGAATCTGTGCATTTACCAAACAATGCAGTGCGTAATATGTGTTTCTCCTTCCGGTACGAAACTTCAATAGCGAATGACTCTCGTTATGTTGGTCTTGCAACACATAAACATGAACTATTGCCGTTTAGCTCAGCTCATTGGCTATCTACCTAGCAAGATTTCAAGACGATCAGTGGTCATTGGGTTAAAAGACAGTCAATCAACGAAACAGCGGGCAAATCATTGGTGCACAATGATGTCATGACTTGTTGTCTTCAAATCGGTTTCTTTCAGTCCCGCGAAATGGCCCATCACGTTTGATTGTGTTACAAACAAACCAGTTGATTGCAGTGAAACCAAACATGATTGGAAAAGTCACGTTCTGTGTGGGTTATTTACCTGGAATGTGTCGTCGATAATGGAGTGAGACGGAATTCACGACGCAAGTGGTTCACAAAATGTTTCGTGTTAGGCTATAAAAATGGATTTTATCAAATAAAAGATCATTCATTGTGTAACAATGAGCATTGGAATTGCAAACAGACGAAGATCGTCAAAGGTAAACTATTTATTTTAATGCAGTTTGTGATTATGTTACGCCTGTTTTTTATGGGTCTCTATGCTCAGATAATCGCATTGTATTCTTTCGCAGTAAATCCTTTTTTAAATCTGACAATGCAGTTGGATTAGCAAGATTCTAGGCTTTCGATACATGTGAGACACTTTCCGAGCGCAGAGAGGTTAAGAATCATAATGTGATTTTCTGGATTTTTGTTTTAGATTCCGTCTCTCACAGTTGAATTGTACCTATGATAAAAATTACAGACCTCTACATGCTTTGTAAGTAGGAAAACCTGCAAAATCGGCAGTGTATCAAATACTTATTCTCCCCACTGTATCTGTGGAGATAAAATAAGACAGCGAGAGCCCCTCCAGGTTTTCCGTATCTGAGGGGGACTGGAACTGTCAGCTAAGTGGTAATAAACTGTGGTGAAACTTCAGGAGATAATCCAGATATAGTGTGTAATGTATGTGTGTTAGTGGGTTGGAATGGACTTTTGAAGCAGTTTTGTCCTTGTCGGAGAGGAGGAGGGACATTTTAAGACGCTATGACGTTATGTGTGATATATAAACTAATATACATTGTGATTATGTTCAGAGCTCTCGGGAATAAACGCTATTAATTGATTTTGAGACTGATCTTTGTCTATTTTATGAAACGGACAAAGTGTTATGCTTTGTTATAATTAAATTGGTTGATGAACATATAGGAATTGTTAAATTCCTTTAACACCTACTCCCTAGTACAGATGATTACTGGTAGATGGAGCATAAGCTGGCCATTGAGTGCCCTGTCCCTTGGCAAGCCTTTCTCTGTCTCTAGCTAAATGAGTGCATTATCTCCCTCATTAAACAGCCATTGTTCCTCTACCCAAGCCTCAGAGCGTTTAGCACACAACAGCTAACATTTCCGTTGCCAGATCTCAGCCAAAGGGCTGGATTCAACCTGTATCGCTGAAGTGCAGCGTTATTTTCTACTATTTATTTTACCAGGCAAGTCAGTTAAGAACAAATTCTTATTTTCAATGACGGCCTAGGAACAGTGGGTTAACTGCCTGTTCAGGGGCAGAACGACAGATTTTGTACCTTGTCAGCTCAGAGATTTGAACTTGCAACCTTTCGGTTACTAGTCCAATGCTCTAACCACTAGGCTACCCTGCCGTTATAGCGTGATTGATATGTAAAGGGGGGCTGAACTTACATTTACATTTACATTTAAGTCATTTAGCAGACGCTCTTATCCAGAGTGACTTACAAATTGGTGCATTCACCTTATGACATCCAGTAGAACAGTCACTTTACAATAGTGCATCTAAATCTTAAAGGGGGGGGGGGTGAGAAGGATTACTTATCCTATCCTAGGTATTCCTTAAAGAGGTGGGGTTTCAGGTGTCTCCGGAAGGTGGTGATTGACTCCGCTGTCCTGGCGTCGTGAGGGAGTTTGTTCCACCATTGGGGGGCCAGAGCAGCGAACAGTTTTGACTGGGCTGAGCGGGAACTGTACTTCCTCAGTGGTAGGGAGGCGAGCAGGCCAGAGGTGGATGAACGCAGTGCCCTTGTTTGGGTGTAGGGCCTGATCAGAGCCTGGAGGTACTGAGGTGCCGTTCCCCTCACAGCTCCGTAGGCAAGCACCATGGTCTTGTAGCGGATGCGAGCTTCAACTGGAAGCCAACTTCCTGATTTGGCCTCGTTTTTCAGCTTGATCATTAACAAATGCAGCGGCCAGGACTGATACCAAACGAGCATTGTCTTGGGGGGATGGATTAATTTGGGTGTCTCTTGTGTGTGTGAGTCTGTTCTTATGTGGCACACTTTTGTACACTGACTCTGCCAAAACAGTACACAGTCACTCACCCTTCTACATACAATGCATTTGGAAAGTATTCAGACCTGTTGACTTTTTCCACGTTTTGTTACATTACAGCCGTATTCTAAAATGGATTAAATACTTTTTTTCTGCCTCAATCTACACACTGTACCACATAATGACAAAGGAAAAACAGTTTTTTTTTTTAAATACAGCCTCGCATCTTGGGTATGACGCAACAAGCTTGGCACACCTGTATTTGGAGTTTCTCCCATTCTTCTCTGCAGATCCTCTCAAGCTCTGTCAGGTTGGATGGGGAGTGTCGCTGCACAGCCATTTTCAGGTCTCTCCAGAGATGATCGATCAGGTTCAAATCCGGGCTCTGGCTGAGCCACTAAAGGACATTCAGAGACTTGTCCTGAAGCCACTCCTCCCTTTTCTTTGCTGTGTGCTTAGGGTTGTTGTCCTGTAAGGAAAGGTGAACCTTCACCTCAGTCTGAGGTCCTGAGCGCATCAAGGATCTCTCTGTACTTTGCTCCATTCATCTTTCCCTTGATCCTGACTAGTCTCCCAATATCTGCCACTGAAAAACATCCTCACAGCATGATGCTGCTACCACCATGATTCACTGTAGGGATGGGGCCAGGTTTCCTCCAGATGTGACGCTTGGCATTCAGGCCAAAGGGTTCAATCTTGGTTTCATCAGACCAGAGAATGTTGTTTCCCATGGTCAGAGTCCTTTGGGTGCCTTTTGGCAAACTCCAAGCGGGCTGTTTTGTGCCTTTTACTGAGGAATGGCTTCTGTCTGGCCACTCTACTATAAAGGCCTGATTAGTGGAGTGCTGCAGAGATGGTTGTCCTTCTGGAAGGTTCTCCCATCTCCACAAAGGAACTCAGGAGCTCTGTCAGTGACCATCGGGTTCTTGGTCACCTCCCTGACCAACGCCCTTCTCCCCCGATTTCTCAGTATGGCCGGGCGGCCAGCTATAGGAAGAGTCTAGGTGGTTCCAAACTTCTTCCATTTAAGAATGATGGAGGACACTGTGTTCTTGGGGACCTTCAATGCTGCAGACATTTTTTGGTACTCTTCCCCAGATCTGTGCACTGTCAGCTATGAGAGAGAATACAGTAGACGGCACACGTCAAAGGTGTGATTTATGACCCTACTTGATGGTTCAGGTGTGTGTGCCCATATATGGGCATCCTGCAGGACACCCTGCCTTCCTTTCTCATGGTAGGGGAAGGGTGTTTATTTAACCAGATAGTGCATCTGTTCCTTTGAAGCTGTTTAATGTGATTGATGTGTAGGGACCTCGATCTGGCTCTGATGCCAGAACCGGCTGATAACCTAGTACACACTGAAACGGAGACAGGTTAGTGGAGGAGTGGCGGTGGGAGTTCTGGGCCATCTCTGCCCAGGGGATGAAAGCCGACCACTACCCCGGCCGGTCCTGGCAATAAGAGTGCAGAAACCTACCCACATCCCGGTTAACTCTCTCCACCTGCCCATTACTTTCTGGGTGAAACCAAGAGGTCAGGCTAACCGAGACTCCCAGACGGTCCATGAACGCACTCAAGATCCTTGATACTGAACTGGGGACCCCGATCAGACACTATATCCTCAGGTACCCCATAGTGCCAGAAGATGTGTGTAAACAGGGCCTGCGCAGTCTGTAGGGCCGTAGGGAGACCGGGCAAAGGAATGAGGCGGCAGGACTTAGAAAACCGATCCACAACAACCAGAAACGTGGTGTTCCCTTGTGACGGAGGGATATCCGACACGAAAGCCATCGATAGGTGTGACCACGGCCGTTGTGGAACGAGTAGGGGTTGTCATTTCCCTCTGGGCAAGTGTCTAGGTGCCTTGCACTGGGCGCACACCGAGCAGGAGGAAACATACACTCTCACATCCTTAGCTAAAGTGGGCCACCAGTACTTCCCACTAAGACAATGCACTGTCCGACCAATGCCAGGATGACGTATGAGCCCAACAGGCACGTCACGCATGTGACGCCCGCTCGATGTCCGCGTCAACCTCCCATACCACCGGTGCCACCAGGCAAAAAGCATGGGAGTGGGATCTGCGGACCACTCCTCTGTGTCATACATCCGAGACAGTGCGTCTGCCTAAGCGTTCTGGGAACCTGGTCTAGGATAGAGCAAACACAAAACGGGTGAAAAACATGGCCCATCTTGCCTGGCGAGGATTCATTCTCCTTGCCACCTGGATGAAAAGGGTGTTTAGTCCCCTCAAGCCAATGCATCCACACTTTCAGAGCCACGACAACAGTCAACAGCTCCCGGTCCCCCACATCATAGTTTCGCTCCGCCGGCCTGAGCTTCTTCAAAAAGAACGCAAAGGGGCGGAGTTTTTGTGGTGTACCTGAGCGTTGAGACAGCACAGCTCCTATCCCAGCCTCGTACGCGTCCACCTCAACTATGAACGCTAAGGAGGGATCAGGATGAGCCAACACAGGAGCTGAGGTAAACAGAGCCTTCAGGTGACCAAAAGCCCTGTCTGCCCCAGCTGACCACTGCAGTCGCACCGGTCCCCCCTTCAGCAAAGAGGTAATGGGAGCCGCTACCTGACCAAAGCCCCGGATGAACCTCCGGTAGCAGTTGGCAAACCCTAAGAACCCGCTGCACCTCCTTTACCATGGTTGGAGTCGGCCAATTACGCACGGCTGAAATGCGGTCATTATCCTTCTCCACCCCTGACTCGGACAGGCGTTACCCTAGGAAGGAGAAGGACTGTTGGAAGAACAGACATTTCTCAGCCTTAACGTACAGGTCATGCTCCAACAGTCGACCAAGCACCTTGCGCACTAGAAACACATGCTCTGCTCGTGTAGCGGAGTATATTAGAATGTCATCTATTTACACCACTACACCCTGCCAGTGCAGGTCCCTGAAAATCATGTCTACAGGTACTCATAGTGCCCAGAGGTGGTATTAAATGCTGTGCCCAGAGGTGGTACTAAATGTGGGGAAAACTCAGGAAATTCTATAGATATATACATGTGCGCAACAGGAAGCTATGGGTGAGTTGGGTGCATACTCACCTGGGATGATACTCGACTTCCTGGGGAACCTCTCCAGCACCGACCAGCAGTGTGTCCTCGGAGGCCACAGGTAGTGCAGGAAACAGCTCCCCCTTCGGTCACCCTTAGAGCAGCACTGGGGGATGGAATGGACGGACCCCGATCCGGACGTCCGGGGGTAGCCAACAGATTATTCAGCCGGATGGATAAATCCACCAGCTGGTCGAGGGTAAGGGTGGTGTCCCTGCAGGCCAGCTCCCGACGAACGTCCTCACGTAGACTATATTGGTAATGGTCGATCAGGGACCTCTCATTCCATTCCACGCTGGCAGCCAGGGTCCTGAAGCTCAGTGCGAATTCCTGTGCGCTCCTCATCCCCTGTCTGAGATGGAACAAGCTTTCCCCAGCAGGTGGAAGATTGAAGTCCACCCGGAAGCGGCGGGTGAAATCCTCATAGCGGACCAACACTGCGTCTATACCTCCCCATTCAGCGTTGGCCCACTCAAGCGCCTTCCCCGACAGACAGGAGATGAGGGCTGACACGCTCTCGTATCCCGAGGGAGCTGGGTGGACGGTCACCAGGTAGAGCTCCAACTGGAGCAGGAACCCCTGGCACCCGGCAGCCGTCCCATCATATGCGCTCGGGAGCGATAGCCGAATCCCACTGGGTCCAGGTGACGGAGGGGTGGATTGTGGTGTTGGTTGGAGTGAAGTTGATGGGGTTGTGGGAAAAAACCCACAAGCAGCACGCGATCCATGGCTATGCCAAGATGTTAGAGCATCGTCGCGTGCTGCTGGACGAGTTCCTCCACTGGTACCGGAGGACTGGGTGCACCTGCTGACTCCATTAAAAAGGTGTGTGATTCTTTCATGTGTCAGTTGTGCAGAGGTAAGGACGGAGTCAGGCGCAGGACACAGAGCTGAGTAAAATAACGTACTTTACTCCGAAAAAATTATCAGCCAATAAATCCACGCAGGGATAACAAACCCTAACACAAAAGACTAATACAAAACCAGGAACAATCACGCACAAAACATAATGGGAACCAGAGGGGGAAATAATAATAACTTAATGGGAACCAGGTGTGTACAATCAAGACATAACTGTGTGTATCCATCTACGTGACCCAACCGCCTTCTCCCCATTATTCAAAGCATGTTGAATAAAAATGTTTTTATCCTGGGCCAAGTAATCCAACCATTGAATGGACCTGCTAGAGTGAAAACCTGTTATCGCAGATCCCAGCAGAACTCATTCATATGGTTAATCAAATGAATGAGACAGGCCCAACAGATCCATCAATAATTCCGACAGATGAAAATCTGTTATCGCAGATCCAGAACTCATATCCTTAATTAACCAAATGAATGAGAGCATATCATCTTCAACACCATCCCACACACACACACACACACACACCTCCTTTAACTCCCATGTCCGAGGAGTCAGAGCAGCCACACAATGTTTTTGAGGAATTGGAAAATTGTGTAATAAATCAGAGTGGCGATGGTATTGATAGAAGTGTTTGTGTTGTGTACCGAAATAAGTTCAGCAATACAGAGATTCGACAGTTTTTTAATTTCACATGGATGAATCAGAACCTTGATTATGCTGTTTTTTATGTGATGATCTTGGATACGCTGAGCGAACTTTTAGAGAGGACAACAGATTTTGCCGAACCTTGTGATGTCTTACACTTGAAATTTGTGGAGATGGTATGCAAAACACTTTATCTCTTGTTTTGCCCAATGGCGCAGCAGATCTTGAACAGTTTATAGCCCTGCTGGAACGACTTGTTCAATGTAATTTTTCCATCATAGCTGATAGGACCTTAGAGCTCGTTGTACAAATCGTACGTCAACCCCTAGGTGGAGGGGGTCAGAGAAGGAAACTTGATAGTCTCATGCGATCAGAAATCATAAACAATAAAAGGGCATATCTCATAAACGTTCACAATCCTGGTACTTCTGTACTTTTATGTGCAAAACGCCCATTATTATGCCATTACCAACATCACAGCGTTTTTAGGAGCGCCATATGTGTGTCCATCATGTCATACAGGCTACACCCGAAAGGGGGGGGCACTCTATGTCTGGATGAAACATGTCCGATGCAACCCTTAAACTAGTAAGTAGTTGCAAAGTTAGCTAAAATGCTAAAGTTGTCCGTGATGAGATCTGAACATGCAACCTTTGCACTAAGAAAGTTGCTGGCTATGGGGAATTAATTTAAAGTCAAACTTGATTGTGCAAGTTAAAATATGATCATGGTACATGTGTGTGTGGATTGTCAACGCACATGTCGTTCGGCATACTGCTACGAAAAACACAAAATTGAAACATGGCACCCCAAGGCATGTAAATCTGTAAGCAGTTGTGACATTAACAAGAAATGCCAATGCAATGACAACCTTAAAATAGACAGCGCTAAACCGCATGTGTGTGGAATCATACATTGTCCAATCTGTAAAGGGCCTTTGAAAAGCAGAGACGCTGAAGTGGTTCAAGAAGTGCCACACGAGTGTTATATTCAGCCCTTGGCTGAAGATAAACATTCAGAGAAATGTGTTTTATGATTTTGAGACTAATCAGCAATCAGGGGTTCATTTGCCTATTTTTGTATCTACCATGACTTTCAAGGGTGAAAAGTGGTCTGCAGAGGGACCCAATTGTGCACTACTCTTTCTAAAACACTTCAGAAAACCCCAGTACAGAAACTTCACGTTTGTAGCTCACAATTCTAGAGCCTATGATTCCTATCTTCTTTTGAACCCCCTGATACAACAAGGCGTTGCACCCAGTGTCATAGCGCAAGGTAGTAAAATCTTGTGTTTTGTAGACCCCGCCTTCAACCAGAGATACATTGATTTAAGTTTCTTACCCGTGAGATTGGCTCAAATGCCTGAGGCCTTGGGTTTTGAAAACTGTGAAAGGTTGGTTTCCTCATTTCTTCACATATGAGGAGAATCTACATTATATTGGATCTTATCCCAGCCCTGAAATGTACGGGTGTGATCAAATGTCTCCCTAAGAGTGAGAGAGATTCATGACATGGTATGAGACAGTATATCATAACACCTTTGATTTCCATAAAGAGATGGAGTCATACTGTGACAATGATGTGGTTATACTTCGTGAAGGAGGCCTCAGATTCAGAGAAGAGGTAATCAAAGATGCAGGCATTGACCCCTGGAGTTGTACAACTATTGCATCGGCATGCTTGAAAACCTATCGTGCACATTTTTTACCTCCAGCATCTATTGCTATTCCATCGCCTGACAACTACTGACGCCAATTCAAGTCATACTCTAGCGGGTCCATTCAATGGTTGGAATGCTTGGCCCAGGATAAAAACATTTTTATTCAACATGCTTTGAATAGTGGGGAGAAGGCTGTTGGGCCGTATCACGTAGAAGTATACACACAGATTGACGGTGTTGAGACAGTGTTTGAGTACAACGGGTGTTTACATTTACATTTAAGTCATTTAGCAGACGCTCTTATCCAGAGCGACTTACAAATTGGTGCATTCACCTTATGACATCCAGTGGAACAGCCACTTTACAATAGTGCATCTAAATCTTTTAAGGGGGGTTGTAAATTTGTGCCCCAGGCCATGTGTGTCCTAACCCAAAATACTTTTGGGGATATGTACCAGGAGTTCCAAGACCAATTGGAATCTTTACAGGCTACTTATGGGTTGAAAGTGAATGTGATGTGGGAGCATGAGTGGACCAAACTCAAAAAGTCTGATCCCTGAGCCTTCCTTTCCAGCTTTGACACACCAGAACCCTTGGAACCACGACAGGCCTTGTATGGAGGCCGTACCAATGCACAACCCGACGAGACAATAGGATATGTAGATTTTACATCCCTTTATCCTCATGTAATGAATACCTCATGCTATCCTATGGGGCATGCTGAAATTATTCACTGTGACTTTGACTTACCCCAAAACTATTTTGATCTGATTATTAAAGCAACAGTTTACCCTCCCCGGGGTTTGTTTCTGCCAGTGTTCCTTACAAGGGACCTCAAGGAAAACTTTTCTTTACCCTTTGTCGCACCTGCAGTGAAAACAACAACCAGGAAAACCCTTGTGATCATTCAGATCAAGAAAGAGCCCTATGGGTCACCGTTGAATTCTCTAAGGCTCTAGAGATGGGGTATCGTGTGGCCAAAATCTTTGAAGTGTGGAACTTTTCCAGGAAATCAGACACTCTTTTTGAAGAGCACATCAAGACCTTCTTGAGATGCAAGCAAATGGCTTCAGGGTATCCTGCATCGGTCACAGATCGAGAGCAAAGACAGGTACATTCAGGACTATCACGACAGAGAAGGTATACGTTTTGTCCCTGACAGAATAGAGGTCAACAAAACCAAAAGAAATCTGTCGAAATTGTACTTCAACTAAATTTGGGGCAAACTTTCCCAGAGAAGCAATATGCTAACAACGTCGATCATTAAAGACCCCGAAGAATTTTTGGAATTTGTTTTATTGGACCAAGACATTGCACTGGTGCAATGGAGACAATACAAGAAGTGGGTTCTACCCCCGGGTAATGTAAATGTGTTTCTTGCAGCATTTACCACGGCCTATGGTCGACTTGAACTGTACACGCTCATGGAACAGTTGCAGAGTCGTGTTCTTTATCATGACACAGACTCTGTGGTCCATGCAAGTAAACAGAGTGATTGTAACCCCCCTCTTAGCAACTATCTGGGTGGTTTAACGAGTGAACTCGAAGATGGTGACCATATTACATTTACATTTAAGTCATTTAGCAGACGCTCTTATCCAGAGCGACTTACAAATTGGTGCGTTCACCTTATGACATCCAGTAGAAT
This sequence comes from Oncorhynchus keta, assembly GCF_023373465.1. Lineage (NCBI taxonomy): Eukaryota > Metazoa > Chordata > Actinopteri > Salmoniformes > Salmonidae > Oncorhynchus > Oncorhynchus keta. Next base: position 530,215 of record NW_026290910.1, read on the forward strand.
AGTCACTTTAAAATAGTGCACCATATCACAGAGTGGTCCTCCTGTGGTCCCTAAAAGCTATGCTTTTAGGACTAAAGACAATCACGTGGTGTTGAAAGCCAAAGCCGTGACTCAAAACTATGAAAATGCTCCACATGTTAACTTGGAATCAATCACACTCCTGGTCGAGGGGTTCATAAATGACCCGAATAGTGAATTGGAAATTTTGAACTACTACAAAAATAGTGTTAGGGATAAAAAGGGTTTCCATCTAAGGAATGCCCCACTTACTGAAAGATTCCAGGTAGTCTATGACAAGAGACTGCTTTTACCTGACGGGACCACCTTGTCCTTTGGCTACTGACTTATGTTACAAGTCCTGTATGTCTTAAACCTTAAGATATAATGGCTGCGGTAGAAGGTTTCGATCCCAGGATGCAACTACCATTATCGGCCTTAATCGCAAGCCCATCCAATAGTGGTAAAACTGGTTTTGTAAAAAGTATTTTAGAGAATTCTGAACATGTATTATCTCCGAAACCTGACAATATTGTGTGGTGTTATTCATGTTATCAACCTTTGTATGATGAGCTGTTGAAGAAAATAAAAATCAAGTTTGTTGAAGGAATATCCGCATCCCTGTCTGATGATGAACTTCTAACTCCTCATAAAAACAATCTGCTTGTTTTGGACGATATGCGATTTGCAGGTAGCGAACATCCTGAAATTGCCCGAGCTTTTACACAATATAGTCCTTCGAGACAACAGCATAAGCCCGAGCCTTCTTGATACTCGGGATCTGATGAAGCCCTTCTGGTCATAGCATTGGCTACAACCTCACTTACAATATTTTAGCCGCTGATTTTAAATGTGGTTTGGCCATGCTGAGGCCTCTCTTCATAAACGGTAAAACCATCCTAAAGAGGTTACGAAATATGCCTCCTATCCCCGAACCGTACATGGTCGGGGATCCATGGTAACCCATTACCCACTTGGTCAACATAGTATGAGACATATCGGTTAGGGTCGTGATGGTGGTTGTGTACCATAACCATTTTAATTGATTTGTATTATGTTTATAAAAAAATATATATATAATACTAATAATATGTAGATAGGTTTTGGTGGGTCTAATGTGGAGTTTTACAATCGTTTTACCATAAGTAATTTCAATATTTTTAGTTCTGATCCGTTTTAAGCTCAACCAGGGCTATATCATTGGTAACTCACATTATCATGGTTATATAAATGGCTATATTAAGCAAAGGTTTCATTTGGGTTATAATTATGACTTACAAATGAAAAAGTCAGTAGTTCATTGTATATTATGTAATTGGGGATTCCATTCTTTTTCATTATTTTTTTATACAGATTATATACAACTCTTTGTGTTTTGTCTTAGTGATTGTTCTTTAGTAAATAGGGAACTCAACAGTGTGTTAGTCAGAGAAACATTCATTAGATAGTTGTTTTATGTTTGTGAAACCTTGAAATGTACACAATGAGAAGTGATATTTTAACACCAGTTTTTAACGGGGTATTTGTATCAAATATATATCTTTGCGTGTTTGAAATAGAGCTCCTTTTTTTGGAGACAACCTGTGTGCTAATGATCAGATATTGTTTCAAGCACAATTGAAGAGACGCACACACAACCCCCACACACGTAACCCCCATCCTCAGGGTAAAACGTGTGTTTTGAGAGGCTTATATGTAGATGACCCCTAATTTTGAATTGTTTCAAGCACAATTGAAGACATACGCACACGCATAGACACACACCTGAAAATAACATTGTTTTGAAACACACACACGCCCACACACACACACGTCTTTCCTGAAAGCCTTTCTCTGAGACAGACTGGGAGAGAGAAAAGACAGATTCCTTTTGTTAAAAGGTGAGATACAATTTTAAAACCCTTTATTTAATTCTAAATATTTAGTACAGACCTTTTTAAACATGTTATAATTAGTTAAGCAATTGTACTATTCCTTTCTCACAGATAAAGGGGGCAGCTATATGATTAACCCAGACATCCATCCGTTTCTAATTCTCCATCTTCAAGCTGTGACCTGATCAGACCTTGTCTCTTCCTCGCGAGATATCCCGCACACTCCACGTTCCGTAAGTTGTCTTTCCCTGGATAGATCAACCTTCTTGCAATTAGGCCCTGGTTGTGGCTTAAGGATAGAAGCGCCCAGCGGCGTAATTGTTCACGATGTTGGAAAAGATTGTCCAACTGTTTCATAATGGCCAGGAATATATGAGAATCACCCCACCTAAAGACACATAATATTTCACATCCATGCAGGCTTTTGAAAATATATACAAACTAATTTTGTTGCATTTGAACTACTGAATTGGGCACATGCTAAAATTATCACTTTGGAGTCTGGACTATACGCCTGTTACGTTCCCCAGTTTCTGTGTTGTAGTTTGTGTATTTGAGTGTGTGTTTCAGGAGATGGCTTCCTGAAATCCCCCAAGCAGCTGATTGGTCGACTCCACAGCTGACCCCGCTCCCTCGTCAAGTTACAGCTGTATCCCATTAGACTCCTTCCCCAGTTATAAAAGCCAGTGTTATGTTGTTTAGCGGAGAGATCATTGTTGGGAGATTCATTGCAGAAAGAGGATTGCTGAGAGAGGAGGTTAATGGTTATAGTATATGTTGGTTGTTTCTCAAGCAGTTGGTATGTACTATGTTAGTTGTATATGGGAGCAGCTTTGGCATGTTCTGTGTGAGTTTGTTGCTCAGTCAGAACCTATTTGATGTCCTGTGTTTCTCAGTGTGTTTGTGAAATTGTTTATAATATTCTGTTTAATTTGTTCCCAGGGGGGAAGGCACCTAGGGAGTGCTTAGGCAAGAGGCCCACGGACATGCATATACCCATAGTATATTCACTGTCTAGGCACACTAGTTAAGACCTGGGTGGACCACCCCCTGTATTTTGGTTGGGCAGGTTAGATAGGAGAGGGGGCTTTTACATTTACTTTCATTGCTTTGGTTCCGTCCAGCCCCTTTTCCCCATATTACCATGTGACGGAATAAATTCCTTGTAAACGGTACCACTCTCTCTGCCTTTGTCATCCTTACTCACACCTACAGTCCCATACATTTACATTACATTTAAGTCATTTAGCAGACGCTCTTATCCAGAGCGACTTACAAATTGGTGCATACACCTTATGGCATCCAGTGGAACAGCCACTTGCATCTACCTCTTTCACTTCACGTTGAGTTGTAGCAGGGTGTTGCGTTCCCTCTTCATAGAGTTGTGCGTAACAACGCCATTGAAGAGATTGTTATGGCTTTAAAATCATCTCGCCTGCACACTTCCTCTTCCAACGCATACCCGGGCAGTGTTGACCCACTCAGGGCGTGTTCGATCTGGCATAGCCCAAGCCATATCTTAAGCCATTCTCTCATATGCAGCGGAGGAGAAACTCCCGTGTTTTGTTTGATAAAGGGGGCTGTGGCTGCTGTCTGTGAAAATCTTCACAGTTGAATCCTCCGGTTGGAAAATGTAACCCATATGTCCATCCATACTCCATTAAAACATTCAGGGTCCTCACACAGAATGTCCTTGATGTTTTTGTCATTGTGTTCTTGACACGAGGCACAAAGTACACCTACAATTGGCCTAGGAGACATGTTTAATTTTTTATTTAGTGTTCTGGGTTTATTTCAATTGTTTGGTGTTCTGGGGTTTATATATAATGCATCTGCCCGAGATCTTCAGTTTCTTGGCAATTTCTCACATGGAATATCCTTAGTCACCTATTCACTGTTGATGCTGAGAATGGTGTTTTATGGGTACTATTTAATGAAGCTGCCAGTTGATGACTTGTGAGGTGTCTGTTTCTCAAACTAGACCCTCTGGAAATTGAAACTGGTTCTGAGGGAGGTGTCGTGGCCATAAACAGTACCTGGGACAGCTTCCAGCGCTACCGATGTCTGGAGGACAGCCAGAGGGTGGTCCAGGACATGTCACAACAAAATCTTGATTTGATTTTGATATGCTTAAACATACTTATGTTCATTTATGTGTTTCTTTAAGCGACAATCAGCAGTTGAAACAATAACAAAGTATTCTCCTCCCCCTGTTTCTAAAAAAGCTGAGGGATATGGCTGGAGAAATGTAACCACTCAAATTCATAGAGCTATGGATGCAAGGACTGACCATCACGCCTCCTAAAACCCCATTGAAGGAGACAACCCAAGGTTCCTTGCCCCTCCAATGGGTTTTAAGAAGGATGCGAGTATAGGGGAAGTGAGGAGTTGAGCAGAGAGCTCATGTCATTGTTTTAGGTGGAATCTTATGTTGAATGATGCACTTCTTTGTTCTACTTGTGCTCTTTCCACAGATTGCTGATAACATCTGATCTGATGAGACTCCCTATGCGATTTGACTCTATTACTGATTATTCAATCAAATGTCCCATGTCAAATATAAATCATTTGGGATTTTGTAATTGATAGACGATGGTAGTTCCCATTCAGAAAATTACAAAATATGTTTTCCTCAGTGCAATGTTTGGTGAATGCATGGTGGTGTTTTGTCCTCAGTCCTCCTTTGAGTGTTGTGTACTAATTCAGTTCTAAATGACCATCAGAGTCCCTCCTCACTTCCTCCATCACTGAAACAGATCGTCCGGTCTGCTGAGAGGGTCAGCCACCTGCCCTCCATCGAGGTCCTGCACAACTCCATCGCAAGGAAGAGTGCAGGAAAGATCATCGCCGACCCCTTCCACCCCGCTCTTTCAAAGACTGCCCTTTGGCAAATGATTCAGGTCAATCACGACGTGAACAGTTTCTCCCCTGTGACGTGGCCCTCGCCAACTGTCCACCTGGTCCACTCATGCATGGACTTTGCACTCTGCGTCCACAGACTATGCACCCTGCACTATCACTATTTTTTTTTTTTAATTGTCAATTAGCAGATGATCTTATCCAGGACCAATTAGGGTAAAGTGTGAATAAAGCTGATTCTGACATGTTAATCGGAGTTTAGCTGGTTTATCATACTGTATGTCAGTTTACATTCTATTATTTGGGACTGGTTATAAACTGAATGAACTGTAGCAGGTAGCAGATCCTCCCCTTTGTGTCTTCATATAATTCCCATGAGCTGTGTGTGTCCTTGGGCTTAATACCCTTAAATAATGGCTCCTGTGTGCAATTAATGGACTTGTTTTATGGTGTTTGCTGGAGATGACCGTCTGCTTTTCGTTTTACAGACAAAAGTTAGCTAACTTTAGCAAGTAGATTCCACTCAACTGAAGGTATAGTAAACCTATTAGAATGTATTTCTCAATTTGCTTGGTTATCAAGCTGCCGGGTTTCCCTAGTTGTTCAGCACTTACTGATCAAACCACTAACTAAACAGACGGCTCTGCAGCGCGTTGCAAACAGAAGGCTCGTTATAGCCAATCACAACACTGGACTGGCCATTGGCAATTTGTTAGTTCGTCCATCATTCCAGTGAAAGTGACCAATCTAAGGTCTTTAGACTGACACCCGCCTTAATCCCCCCCCCCCCTGCCTGAAATCCAAACCCAAAGATGCCAATACTTGAGAGCGAAAACTTGACAATGAAAAGTTGACTTTCTGGTGGACGATTTAATGCACTCACATTTATTTTTAACATGTTTTAATATGTACTGTTGAAATACTTTTTTCTTTTCGATCTGTGACTGATGTTATGCTCGCTCAAAGTCACACTTCCAAGCTCTCAAGTTTAATTTGTGCTCTTGACTGACCTTTGCACTTGCGGAGCTGTCGTTGTCAATTTTCTTCTCTCTTGACTCTGTTTCGCGTCATCTCGTGCTCGTCCAACTTTTGAACCGTATTTTACACCAAAGCCACTCACCGGGCCACTGCCTGCTATGCCTCCCGATCTTACGGTAAGATAGGGAGGCATGGCAGGCAGTGGCCCGGTTCCATGAACCAGTCGCAGTAATACCGGGATGAGGAAAAGCTGAAGCTTTGTGGACTCGGGAGTACCATATAGCTGTCTGGGGCTCGGACGCCTGGTGAGGTCGCCGTAAATAATTACTATATCAACAGATGTTTAGCTCAATGGAGGGTGTTCTCCTTAATAACAGAGCCAAGTCGCCTTTGCCATGTAGAACAAAAATGCTCCTCAGAACCTAAAGGGCTGAAGGGGTTTCACAGTGAGCCCTGGAAACATGTTCTGCCGTAGAACGGAGAAGCGAATATGGCTAGAGTTCTCCTGCCTTGTTGTCTATAGTGGCAGCGCCCTCTGGCGGGAAAGCCTGAGCAGCGTGTCTCAGAGCTGGCTTGACTGATTGCTTGCACAATAAATCAGAGGGAAAAAGGCCACAGTGAATGGCGAAAGACAGATTGTCCTAGAAAGATTTATACGGTTATCAAAACGTCACACCAGGGTAAGCCTACAGGAAACACAGCCCTTAAGTGTTTCTATGGAAAAAAATGAATGATGGAAAAACCATTGGAACCATTTCCTTGTTTGACCGCTATTATGACTATGCCTGAAGTACTGCGTTCAGCCTTGAACTAGCGGGGCTATGGGTAAGCTATAGCTAGCACAGTCCTAGCCAAACTTTCCTGGTTAAATAAAATAAAAATGGGAACAGTGTGGTGCATTTGAATTCAAGCTGAAAATCTCCCACAACCGTAATGCCATGAGGCTAAACTGGTCAGTCTAGTCAACACAAACAAGGGAGCTAGCAACGCTACCATCTTAGCAGGTAGGGAACTAATGTCCAAGTTATCTAGCCATGCTTATGCAACCGTATGTGCTAGTGTGGTTAGCTTGCTTTCCAGCGAGCTAGCCACCATAAGCTAGCTAGTTAGAAGCCTCACCGCTAATGTTAGATAGTTGAGCATAGTAATGCACTAAATAATTAGCAGCTACCTTGATGTGAAAGTGTGCCATTTCAAGCTCAGTGCTGGCTGAAGGAAACCACGTCGGGACAGTTAGTGTATTCCGCGACCAGTTAGTGTATTCCGCTGTGAGATGTTTTAACTAACGAGAGACGGGAGCTAGCAATGCTACAGTGTTACAATCGGGGTATGCTAATGAGGTTAACTGGCCTCAAAGTGAGCTAGCCAAGTTAGCTTTGCAGCACGGGCTACAGGAAACAGAGGCTGAGCACGCCCCCATTCACATCGACAGGGCTGTAGTGAAGACGATCCAGAGATTCAAATTTCTCGATGTCCAAATACACCAACACAGTTGTGAACAGGGCATGACAATGCCTCTTCCCTCTCAAACCCTCAAAATGTTATACAGATGCAACATTGAGAGCATCTTGACTGGCTGCATCACTGCTTGGCATCCGACCGCAAGGCACTACAGAGGGTAGTGAGTACGGCCCAGTACATCACTGGGGCAGAGGTCCCTGTCACCCAGGAAGACTATACCAGACAGTGTCAGAGGAAGGCCCTAAAAATTGTCAATGACTCCAGCCACCCAAGTTGGTCTGTTCTCTCTGCTGCTACCACACAGCAAGCGGAACGGGAGCGCCAAGTCTGGGACCAAAAGGCTCCTGATCAGCTTATACCCAAAGCCATAAGATTGCTGCACAGTTAATCAAATGGCTGCCCGGACTTTCTGCTTTTCACCCCTACCTACATGTACATAGTACTTCAATCAATCACCTAACCAAAAATACATGTACATATTACCTCAAATCAATCAACCCAACTACCTCATACACCAGTATACTGACTTGGTACCTGTACTCTGTGTGTATATAGCCTTGGGATTGTGTTACTATTTTCTTTATCCATTTGCAAATTTTCTTACTTAACGGTATTGTTGGGAAAGGGCTCGTAAGGAAGCATTTCATGGTAAAGTCTATACTTATTGTATTCATGTGACATAGCATTTGATCATCTGATGGGCTAGCCATGAAGCTAGCTACCAATAGAGACTGAGAAGTAGAAAAGCAATTTCTACACAAAAGAAAAACCATTCGGTCAGTACTGAAGACCTATGATCGGCAGCGATATCTTCACGGTTCACTTGTGAGCAGTTAAGCAGGAAAACAGGGAACCACTCGATCTGAGGAGAGCTACAGTAATCTAGTAATGTATTTATTTAAAATACTCTTTGAAGAGGTAGGGTTTCAGATGTTTTCAGAAGATGGGCAGGGACTCTGCTGTCCTAGCTTAAGGGGGATGCTCGTTCCACCATTGGTGTGCCAGGACAGAGAAGAGCTTGGCCTGGGCACTGTCCTCCTGTAGGGGTACGAGGGCCAAGAGACCAGAGGTGGCAGAACGTAGCACTCAGGTTGGGGTGTGGGGTTTAAGCATTGTCTGAAGGTAGGGAGAAGCAGTCACTCTTGTAGTGGATATGAGCTTCGACTGGAAGCCAGTGAAGTGTGCAGTGGCGCAGGGTGACATGGAAGAACTTGGGAATGTTGAACACCAGGTGGGCTGCAGTGTTCTGGATAAGTTGCAAGGTTTTGATGTTACAAGCAGGGAGCCCAGCCAACAGCGAGTTTCAGTAGTCCAGACAGGACATGACAAGTGCCTGGATTAGGTCACTAGCGCCGCTTCCTGTGTGAGCTAGGGTCGTCCTTGTGCATAGAGTTCTATGGTTTATTTAACTTTGAAATCAATGGTTCTCATTTAGATATTTTACAAATAGGGGATTCGCTAGGATCACCTACTCTTGGAAGAACATATCCTACTGTGTAAATTGTTCAAAGTAGTCATTGTGCGGTTTTTGTTTGGCATACATTTGAAAGTGAAAAATCGGAGTCTCTGCATAATTCTGTTAATGCAAATTGCCCTGCAGTAATTGGTTAAACCTACCCATATTTACTCTAACGTCTTACCCTCAAGTCAGCAAAAGCTGACATTTTATAGAATCTTCTCTTATCAGAGTGCTTATTAAATTCCACGGAATTGTCAATTCTTTCAGTTCTTCCAAAATGTCTGTAAGAGGTCAATTTTTAAAGCAGATCTAACAAAACACGAGACAGTTTTAAGGAGTTTCAGAACTAAGGGCTGAATTCAATCATGTTAAAAGCAGCTTTTCTGTGTTGGAATGGTGTGTGTACCCCAACAGAATGGTGTAGGCGTAAACCGGTCATTAAAAATATTCATGCCAGGAGACCACTGATTGGCCAGCTCAGCCAATGAGCCAATACATCATGTTCTTTGAGGAAATAGCAAGCCTTTTTTAGAATTATTTTCTCCAAAATGTGTTGGCCAAAAATGACAGTCTATCCTAGTACATAGACACTTTCAAGGTAAGGAAACATATCTAATTTCCCTATTTAACACATAGGGAGGGGAAAAAGACAAACTATCATTAAGGTTAGCAACTTCCATTTATTTGAAAGACTGCAATATTGTTATATACAACCAACATACCTGAATTAAGCTGATTGATGTATGCAAGTGAAAAAAAGATTACAGTTTAGTGAGGCAATGCATGTAGTCTGACCTCAGAGGCCTTGTTTGAACTAATAAAACATGAGATTGTATCAGCAAAAATGTCTAGGTTTACCGTACCATTCATCAGCTGCTTAGTAAGGCATAAACAGAATGGCAGGAGAGCTACTTGTCTGTACAGATTACAGAACTTCAGAGTGCGAATCAGTAATCCTTGGGAGAAGGGAAGCATAGACTGTCTAAAAATGTTACTAGCGTTCAAATCCTTGCTGCCTCCATCCTTGTTTCCTCAACTACCTTTTTACCTTTCAAGGTGTTTTGGAGAAGATCCTAGGTCCCACCCTCAGACCTCCCCAATGAGCTTTGAGAAAGAGTACAAGGAATCGATGAAACAAGAATGGAAGAAGCATGTATTTAACAACTATTAAATGTTTCAGAAACAGCCATGGTGTAAAATCTATCCGGTCTTTTCCACTTAACTGGGAAGACTCCTGATATCTGAGGTCTCTGAAAGAGTATTAAAACATCTCTGGGCTAAATTCACCTCTGAGCAACCAATGTGATCTTTAGAGAAAATCACATATGTAAGTATTGAAATGGACATTTAAAAACTGCATGGATGGGTATTTGACTCGGCCTAAGTACACTGCTGAACTGAATGTCACTGTAAAACATAGCTGAGAGTCAAGTCTTGCTTTGACTCCCAAGCTGATAACCAATTGCTCACTCATTCACATTGTGCAAAATTCCCAACTTCAAATCCTGTTAAAAAAACATTTACCTGGTCTATACTTCAATAACGCAATTCACAAGAAATATTCAAGTGAATCATGTAGGGTAAAAAGCAGCAGGATTTAGTGTTGCAAGTGGCAAGATTTAGTGTTGCACGGTATACCGGTACCACGGTAATAAAAGGTACCAAAACGGATGATCTTTATAATACCAACATTTTAGAACACCATTGTACCATTTCACAATACTACCAACTTGTTAAGCCCTGCCGATCTAAAGAGCCTGCTGGCGCCTGTTGTTTAAAGTCAGTTTTGTTAATAAATTGAGTTGAATTTAAGCCACTCGTCTCTTGTATTCGCAGGTCCAATGATATCCACTTCTGTCATTCGCGTATCAAGTGTCGCAGCTGTAATCAGTGCATTGCATCCACTAACAGCCCTCACTCACCCGCTTCTCTGTCCGCTCTTCAAACTCGGCTATTCCGCCATCAGTTTAAAAATATATAGAATTTACATGCTGACCGTGCTTGAGTCGCAAAATAAATGTAGAAATCCGTGTCATTCAATTATTACGCGCGTCAGCGATGTCATGGCCTAAAATATAACTATTTCTGACGCAGATCGCACTGAAAGTCCTGCCTCTCCTATCTCCTCATTGGTTTATAGAAGCAGGTCCTCATTGGTTATACCCACATGGGTGATTGAAAGACGAAATGTTTTGCCGGTTGTCGTGGTAAGTGTAGATGCCAATCACCATATAAGTTCAAAGATAAAAAAGCCTGGAAGGAGGAGAGATGACTAGAAACAATTCAGTTGGCCGTTCTAACTAGCTAAATTGCCATGTTTAATGGTTTTCAACCTGTCCCCAAATTAATGTCATTGGTTCAGAGTTTTTGATATTTTAACCTGCATGTCGTGATCGCGTTTGGTGTAGGGGGACAAAATACATTTATGCACGATAGCGCACGCGCGTAGCCGGTGGCGAGCGAGAACGCAGATTAATTGAATAACATGGATTTCTACATTTATTTTGCGGCATCCGCGATGTGTCTGGCCTGGTCGGCATGTCAGAGAGGTGAAATGGAGCACCCTTTCGCCACAGGCATGCTTTACAGCAACAACAAAAAACGTCTAGTCTTTAGTTGGCCTAAACATTCAAAAAAATATTACCCATATTAACAGAATGCCTTTTTTCCCTTTCTATCAGGATCCGCGCGCATTTTATATAATTTCACAAACCATGTCGCGGGCCATTTTAAACTAATCCCGGGTTGCTAATTATTCGTTTGCAGCATGATACTTGGCCTGATGTAAAAATGGTTTGTAAAATGTTGGTATCGTGACCTAGTAAGTTTAGAAATACATTGTATGCGGTTGGTTATAGTATGGAGAGTACGAAAGATAATAAAAATATATATACAATTACAACATTCATTATCTCATTGCAATGTGCCTGGTAATAATGAAATTCTAGTTTGATTTGTCACACCTAGGTGAATATTCAAATCAAAGGAAAAGGCACAACTTAATGTCATGTTGACTTTTAAGAAAAGCATTATCAAACAATGGATTTACATTGAATATGGTACAAATCCGATGCACCAAACCACTTTGAACATTTCAACATAAAACTCTCATGGGGATGGTATTTGACAGTCTAGGAAAAACTGTGCCAAAGTCATAGATGTACTTTCGTGTAACGAAGTATTGTGTTAAGGCAACTTCCCGCCTCGTAACTGCTTGAAGAACCTTGTCTGAAGTTTAAAAGTTCTGATACATGGTAATACAGGGGAAATGTCTACAGCTGTAGAGCCTGACTTGTTTTGCAATGTTTTTTGTAAAATTGTCACAGTCCAATGGTTGTAGACCATGCAGTTCTTCGAGAGTTCGGTCTTCATTCAGCCACCGTCCCGGTCCTTGTATTTCCTTCAAAGTGAGAAGACCCATGGCAGGGTTGGAACTAACACCAACTGCTTCCTTGGCCCTCTGAACTGGGCCTTTCTTCCCCTTGTATTCATAGCAGCGTTTCGGTGTGTCTTATGGTTGGTGACAGCATGTCACATGATGCGTGTATGAGAGCTTGTGTCGAGAAAAAAAAGAAAGGGAAAACAACTTTGGCCCATGCATTATCTAACTTGATGTTGGGTTTCGAAAGTCAGAGCACCCTGTTTACATGGCAATTGACATTCTAGCTCTCGTAGGTTTCGCCGATAGCTTTCTTTATCGGTTTTCTTTCCACAGAACCAAGTGAATGCTATGGTCAGGCATGCTCGTGGCGAACACGAGGCCAGAGTCATTTCGCCCATCCAGCCCATTGAGCCAGGAGGTGACTCCCGGCAGGAAGCTGGAACCTCGTTTGGACTTCCTGTAGGCAGGCAGAGGCCAACGACCCGTTATCCTTTCTGTCCTCAGGTCCATGACATACAAGAAGTCGGTGTCGAAGAGGAGCGAGAACACCTCACCGAAGCTGAGCAGGGAAAGGTTGGCGGGGTCTTGCGTTTTGATGACCCTGGAAAGAAGGAGATTCAGCAACTGATTGTTGGCAGGTATGAAGGGCTCCGTTACATTCCATGTATGAACACCCACACAACTCCTTTTGTTCGCTACCATGGATATTGTGAGTCATATACTCCAAAATTCTGAGGATTTTGTGGCTTATTCACAGCAAGTCTAGCAAGGAATCAAGTCGTTTACAACCTGGTCGTTTTGAGGGTTAAAGTTCTGTTTCCTGATAGAAACAAGGCCCTGGGCAGTTTACCTGAGGATATCGAAGCTGGCAAAGTCCCACTGGTAGATCCCCAGGTCCGAGCTACAAACGACATAGCGGCCGTCAAACTGCAGGCGAGGCTGCAGACACACACTACGGTCCTCTGACACAGACAAGGTCTTCAAGCACTTACAGTTGATTTCCCTGCCTATAGGCCAAACCTGCAAAATAACCAATGATACACGCACATTCATTTGTTTATATGCATCTCTGTAGAGAAAACAGCACTGTGGTCAAACTGTGCTGAGGGAGACACTGTATGGAGCCATCTTAAGTATTACAGTGACAAAAGACAAAAAGCACAGGGTTAAATTATTGCATGAAAGTTGAATGGCAGCAGATGCAAAAAATATCAAATTAATTAACCATATTACCTTTATTTCATATTTGTCAGCACTCAACAGAATGTAGTCGCCAGGACAGTGCACCATGGATTCTACTTCACTCTTCTGAAGAATCACCTACGCAGGGGAAATGGTTTGATAGTCTTAATATGCGAGACGAGTTTGGGTCCTTCATCTAGTATTCTTATTGAACACTGGGTAGCTTGCAGTTTGTAAACAAAATGTACCAGCAACAAAACAAAAATAATCTGTGAATATGCTAGATATGGCTTTGCTATAGATTGCAACACTGCAAAACCTTCTCCTTTCATCCATTTCACAGGCATTTGCACAAGACAATGGGCACAATCACTGATCTACAAATCACCTTGCATCCCAGATATCTACTCAAGATCAGCAAAACATGTTGTGAAATTCTGCCCCAGGTCCTCAACGGATACCCATAAACACACCGATTCAATTTTCCAGCAATCCTTAACATGACCAAGGACAGGAGGTTGATAGGCAGGTTTACCTTGGTGACCCACTCAGTATGTCCCGTGAGGGTGTTGAGGCAGGCGCCTGCCGACAGGGACCACACCTTGACAGAGAAGTCGGCAGAGCCGCTCACCAGCGTGTCCAGATCATCCTCGTAGTCCACGCTGAACACTGCCAGAGGCAAGGAGAGAGACCTGGCTTTAGTACACCAACACACATTGCTCTGCCAATTGTGACCATCATTCGTAGCCTTAAGAATTTGTTGTTGTTGTAAAATAGAGCTATTTAGACACTGATACGGTCTCTATGGAGGCTACTTGGAGTGGTAGCTCCCACGCATAAAAGCAGAGTTCATATCTGCCTGTCAATCAAAAGACCCACAGATCAGCACAGTCCAGCTGTCTCTAGGAAACAATGCTTAACTCACAAGTTATTTCCTAAAACCCAAATGAACAATGGACGTAACACCCCTAACTCAGCAACTGGGAAAGGTAGGGACCCCAGCGGTACACTGACCTGCACCCGTGTGCCCACGGAACTGCTGGATCTTGGCACCTGTGCTCCACTCCCAGCAGGCGATAGTGTTGTCAAAGGACCCAGTCACCAGCTTCTGCTCATCAAACTTCACTGTGGCGCAGGTGTGTGTCTGAATGCCGTAGATGCACTGCCCGGTGCGGACGTCCCACAGTTTGGCAGAAAGGTCATCAGAGCCTACAAGATAATTTGTACATTTTACAACGAGGATAGCCTGATGAAGACAGCCTGGCTGTCGAAACGTTGGTGAATTAAATTATTGCATCGGAGCTCGAGGTTGCAGCTTTAAGATTTTATTTTAAAGAAAGAGCCTATGAAATAATGTGAGTTTTACAATGAGGAATTAAACAATTGCATGTATGAATGTAACGACAACATTTGAAGACAAAAGACCTCCAGCAAACTAGCGATTGTTGCAGATACTACATTTTGCACAAAAGTGCCAATAGAAGCATTATTCACAGATGCTAACACCTAAACCTTAAATTCAACCTAACAGGCAAGAGTAAAAAGGCCACCTGGCCAAATGGATAGTAGGAGAACACTGAAGACCACTCCACCACACCCCAGAATGACCATACGCATATAACCCACCTGTGCAGAGAAGGCCATCCTTGTAGTAGAGGGCGTAGACGCGCGCACTGTGCCCGATGAGCGACGAGGTCTCAAAGGCCTCCTGGTCCTTCAACTGCATCATGCGCAGCTTGGCCTTGAGGTAGATACCCTTCCAGTGGGACGCGTCCTGGATGGAGTCATCGATGCGCCAGCCCAGGTCGCGGCACACACCCTGCCACACCTCCGTGCACGCACTTATCACCTACGGGAGTTATCAAAAGGATTATATAGTTCAACCGGAACCGAGGACAAAGCAACCCAAAGAAACGTCAAATCTAACTAACCGAGGCAAATCTTAGGAGGAAAGGTTCAAAGTTAATCTCAATAACACACATTAAAATAGGTCCTTACTTGCACCACTAGTACATTTCTCAATCCAAAATATTATCAGTAACCACATTTCCATCCAGTTATGCGAGTAAAGTCATAGCATACAAAACAATAATAACAGCTGTGATGGAAACAGGAAGTTTCGGTTCAATTGAATAAATATAGATACATCTGTGTCCGTAAAATTAATTATGCAAGAAATGGTAGCAGAAACGCCTTTACGCCCAAATATTGATATCGAAGTCAACTTATAGTCACATGATGATATGGATGTGTGGTACTACCACTCAAACAATGCAGTTTATTAGGCTACATATGAAATAAGTTCAACTTCACAGGGTGGTGAAGTGCACGGTGATCTTGATGTGCCGTTCCAATAAATAAATAGAGGATCTTATTCTGGTGGCATGATGATCGACGCTTGACAAATAAAAATATTCTCAACCATTATAACATCATATAGGCTAGTCTACCTGCACTGTATCTGCCAGCTGTTGGCTAGAGCACACGTGCCAAGATCAGAGTAGGCACATTTGCCATTTTCACAACAGTTTGTGACCAAACTATCAGAACAGTTGAAAAGGAGGTGGAAACACATTGAGAACTTTTGATTTTATTAGGTAAATGAAAACTTTTGCAAAAAGAAAATTCTGTATCCTCTCGTCATCCACAACAGGTATGTTTGGTGGAAACACACCACTGGTGGGAGAATGCACATTTTCTTTATGCTGATTCTAAGATATTCCCATAAAAATCTGTCACCAATTGGATGGAAACCTAGCTAGTGTCACATGTGGGAAACCCTGGCCTTATTCAATTGCATGCACACCAGCTACTAACAAATACCCCTTCAAACATAGAGTTGTACTGTGCTGGCCTGGTTATGCATCCACCAACAGTTGACAGAACCACACTGGAAAGGTGAAAGAAAAAAGAACCAAGCCAGCACAATATGGTTCAGGTCAGCACAATGGTGTGAGAAGGGTATAACATGAAGCCTGGGCCACATTCAGTTTCCAAACATTGCAGATAGAAATGACATGAATAGAGCCATTCCTTGTTCATGTGTGTCCTACATAACATGTTTTTCTATCTGAACGTTCCAAAATGTTGTGTCCTGCTGAATGCGCCACAGACCTTTGTCGTACTGCTTATACACCACCAGAGATCCAACCACCATGACAGAGAGAGCCTGACCTTATTCCACCCCTTGCACACCAGGCAGCAGGTGAGCAGGGTCTGCGGGTCGAGCCAGTGCAGCAAATAGAAGGTGAGCTCCAGGGGCAGCAGTCGCAGGAAGTCCCGCTTGAGCAGCGCCTCCAGTCCGTTGGACAGGTGCCGCAGCTGGACTGCACCGCTCAGCGAGATGAGTTGGTCCAGGGACTGGTTGCGCTGCTGGTCGCTCAGTGTGAGGAAAGAGGCGGAGACCGACTCCAGCCACCCCTCAAAGGCCGCCTTCTCCATGGACACATGAGAACGTCGACCTGCGGTTACAGGGTTCAGTAACGATGATTAGTTAACGTTACATACCATTATCATGTATTTAAAAGGTAGACTCAGCGACATGGCGTAGATGCAGAAAGTAAACAAACAACTTAGTTGGTACATTTCTGCAACAGCTAAGAGTGTTGAAGCGCGAGACTCAACTTCTCGGTTGTTTTGGTCCCGTGGCTACCAAACTAACAGCGAGAAGCGAATCCGTGCTCATGGGTAGATAATGTGTTGGTTATCGCCAATGTCAATAACTGCAGTGCTGCTCGTGGCAACGTCATTTCGCTGAGTTCACCTTTAAAGTGTAATTAATACATTCTCAAAGATCACCTTTTGACGGTTTACAATACTTTAACACTACCAGCAAATGTCTACCTCAATCGTTTACTTGGGCCTAGCTAACGTTACATACTTCACACGTTTAAGGCAACATGAGTCCTTCGCTAACTAGCGTAGACATCACTGCCTGTTGGACTGAGTAGAACATCTACTGTTCTGACTAGCTGGCTTTGCCCCTTTTATTTAAAGTTATAGCTCAGGGTTAACGTTGCTAAGCTAGCTAGCGTTTCAGCAGTAAGGTGCAGTGTACACTAACGTGTAGCTGTAGAAACCGTAGAACGACGTACCATTTCCCGTAGAACCCGTATCTGTGGGCGGTATTGTGCTCGCTAGCCAGGCGGACAGGAACACCGGGTATTCTGAGTTCTACAAACAAAACAACGCTACTTAACTATCAGAATATTCCTTTTGCGAGATGCCAGAAGGTCATTCGTTTATCAGCTTAGAAAATAAACGTTACGTTAGCTTTTCTGGCTGGCTGGAATGAGGGACTCTGCTTCTTTCCGAAGTTAACGGATAGGTAATGTTACACGCACCAATACAGTCACGTTTTACCTAAACGTAGATGAATACATTTACTACCGTTAGCTACCTAAATCCAATCTAGCTCGATGGATGCACCCACTGAGGTAATGGCTGGAACCATAGAGATACATAGAGGACTCGTGTCTGTGACAAAAATTAGGCCGCGCCATTGAGGCAATCTCCGTTTTGAAGTAGTCCATTTTCTTTTTCGCGTTTGCCTTAGCCCTCCTCATGACCCGGTTGAACATGTCTCTAATAGGGTCACCAGGACGGATCAGCCAATGAAGTCGGAAGTCCCACCCAGTTGACGACATTAAAATTGGTGGATGCCCTCAATTGCGCTGCCTATAATGTTATTTTGGCCACTAGAGGCCTCTATCATTCTCTATGGATGCATGCCTTATGTTGCAAACTTTTTCTGCAAACGTTCTTCCGACTACTTAGCAATGGTTTTCCGGGTCAAGCTCACTTTTTTTTCAAAGTAAAGGCCAGTTTTATGATTTTGGGTTCACAGGACGCAATGACTGTTCAGCCAGGGTACTGAAGGACGAACGAAGTAGATAAACAGTGGTGTGTATTCATGGATGTCTAGCGAAGTCAGGCTTCCCCAAAAAAATTACCAAGAAAAAAAACATACAAAACTGTATCTTTCTTCTCTTTGTGTTTCATAATTTAACTTCAATTCGCAAGAATGAACCTTTATTTAATTAGGCAAATTAGTTAAGAACAAATTCTTATTTACAATGACGGCCTACCAAAAGGGACACCAACTAACTTTGTTAGTTACTTTTGATGTTGAGTCGTTATACACAAATATTCCACACGAGGGCGGTATTGAAGCTGTGGAACATTTTCTTCTGCAACGTGACCCTAATGAACTACCTTCCAGTGCATGCATTGTAACATTGGCTGAAATAGTACTCACACATAACTATTTCGTGTTTCTAAATTATTTCTTTATTCAGACTAAGGGTACTGCTATGGGATCCCCCATGGCTCGTAACAATGCTAATTTTTACGTGGGTAACATGGCGAAACAGTCCATTTTCAAACCTCAAAAATGTTTTCTTGCCTAACATCATTATTTGGAAACGGTATATTGATGGTATTTTTGTTCTATGGAGGGGTGATGCAAAACAGCTCCAGGTGTTCCATGCTTTTCTTAACTCCTGTTCTGAGCATCTGAGATTTACTATGCATTCTGATACACGTCAAATCAGTTTTCTTGATCTTCTGTTCTTGTGTTCTATACACTGACCTTTACAGGAAACCTACTGATCGTAACAGTTTGTTGAGGGCTGATAGTTGAAAAATTGTTTGCCTTCCCTTGAAAAATAGTTTGCCCTACAGCCAATTCTGTTGAATCAAAAGAATTTGCAAAAAACAATCCGATTTTGACAGAACTATGGCTGAGACACAAAGAAAATTAAAGGAGAGGGGTAAATTAAGGGAATCGTTCATAAACTTTGGCACATTCTAAGATCCGATGATAGTATCGGTAATGTGTTTTCGGACCTTCCCTCGGTCGTATTCTCGCGGGGCAGAAATCTCAGAGATCAATTGGTAAACTCTGATTTACCACTCAAAGATATCCCTGCACAACCTCTATTTGCGCCCCTACTGGAAAGAAACTACAAGTGTAATGTCTGTGCTCAATGCAATGGCACTTATACATGTAGATCCTTCAAACAGGGAAACAGATTCCAATCAAAGCTGTTATCATGTGCTCCACTAAGGCAGTCATTTATCTTATAACTTGTCCTTGTGCTAAAAATTATGTGGGTAAAACAAAGTGCGAATTAAAAGTACGAATTTCGGAGCATCGTAGCACCATTAGGTGCCCAAACTTACCCAGTTTCGGAAGCATCAAACATTGGCATCGAATGTCACCCTCCCTAGGAGAGGCTGCCCGGATCTTTAATTTAAAGACCCTTGCTCCCTCAACGTAGACTTTGATCTGAAGCCATTCTTGTGATTGTTGTGATTTTGCTGTTGTAAATGTTTGTAGGCCTATGTAGCCAAATTGAATCTATGATCGTATGCTATCCATTCATGTTTTTTGTATGCTATTTTAACATATGAGATTTAACCAATGATTTCAGGCCAAACCGGACCATGATTACAGACACCTGTCTGTGTCTTTTGACACTTTATAAATGAGTCACCCCACAGTGTTTGTCATTATACCCTGAGGAAGACAGCTTGTCTGTTGAAACGTTGGACATGCATTTTATTTTGCATCTGAGCTCCTAGGGTATGCGGCTCTCCTTTATTTTTCAAGTGTTCCACTCCGCAAGCCAGCACCTCGCCTAAATAGGTGTGCGTTCCTTTCACCTCTAGTAATTTTTCCAACAATTGTTTACAGACAGATTATTTAACTTATAATTCACTGTATCACAATTCCAGTGGGTCAGAAGTTTATTGACACTAAGTTGACTGTGCCTTAAAACAGCTTGGACAATTACAGAAAATTGTATCATGGCTTTAGAAGCTTCTGATAGGCTACTTGACATCATTTGAGTCAATTGGAGGTGTGCCTGTGGATGTATTTCAAGGCCTAACTTCAAACGCAGTGCCTCTTTGCTTGACATCATGGGAAAATCAAACGAAATCAGCCAAGACCTCAGAAAAACAATTGGAGACCTCCACAAGTGTGGTTCATCCTTGGGAGCAATTTCCAAACGCCTGAAGGTACCACGTTCATCTGTACAAACAATAGTATGCAAGTATAAACACCATGGGACCACGCAGCCGTCATACCGTTCACCATTGGACCACGCAGCCGTTATACCGTTCTTTCTCCTAGAGATGAACATACTTTGGTGCGAAAAGTGCAAATCAATACCAGAACAACAGCAAAGGACCTTGTGAAGATTCTGAAGGAAACAGGTACAAAAGTATCTTTTTCCACAGTAAAATGAGTCCTATATCGACATAACCTGAAAGGCCACTCAGCAAAACCAGCATAAACATGCCAGACTACGGTTTGCAACTGTACATGGGGACAAAGATGATACTTTTTGGAGAAATATCCTCTGGTCTTATGATACAATAATAGAACTGTTTGGCCATAATGGCTATCGTTATGTTTAGAGGGAAAGGGGGTAGGCTTGCAAGCCGAAGAACACCATCCCAACTGTGAAGCACAGGGGTGGCAGCATCATGTTGTGGGGGTTCTTTGCATCAGGACGGACTGGTGCACTTCACAAAATAGATGGCATCATGAGGTGGGAAGGTTATGTGGATATATTGGAGCAACATCTCAAGACATCAGTCAGCAAGTTAAATCTTGCTCGCAAATGGGTCTTCCAAATGGACAATGACCCCAGCATACTTCCAAAGTTGGGGAAAAATGGCTTAAGGACAACAAAGTCAATGTATTGGAGTGGCCATCACAAAGCTCTAACCTCAATCCTATAGAAAATGTGTGTGCAGAACTGAAAAAGCATGTGCGAGCAAGGAGACCGTACAAACCTGACTCAGTTACACCAGCTCTGTCAGGAGGAATGGGCCAAATTCACCCAACTTATTATGGGAAGCTTGTGGAAGTCTACACGATACGTTTGACTCAAGTTAAACTCTTCATACCTTCGACTTTATACGATTATATTAGTCTAATGGCTAGGGCCTCTCTTTTGTACCTGCATGTACAGATAAACCATTCAATACGAAAGTAGATCTGTTTAAATTCCTTTGCAAGATTAAACTTAAGCATGTGTTTTCGCAAAACACTGCTTCGGCTCAAGAAACACATCAAAGAACTGGTACCCATTTTAAGCCCAAAAGCAAATTCTGTCCTATGGTAAACAACTCCTCGATTAATACCTATTGTAGGTTAATCGAACAAGAAGCCATGTCAGTAAATAGGAGACAAACAAACCACATTCAGAAGAATCTCACTAGAACAGAACAGGCACTTAATGAATTAATGAAATATTAATCTTTGGTTATTAAACCTGCAGATAAGAGGGGTGCTGTGGTTGTTTTAGACTATGAAACATATAAAGAAGAAATTCAGAGGCAACTCAGCAATGAACATTTCTATAGAAAACTGAGTGTTGATCCCACACAGGGGAGACAACTAAATGTCCATGTCTAGGAAATGCCCTGTTGTTAAATTAAATACATTTTTGCTCCATGAAGTAATCCAACATTGTGTACACCGCCATCTTGTCTATTTCAAATCTTATCTATTTGATCGAGACAGATGAGTGTTATCATGACATGCGGGACTTTGGGGTGGACACCCACCCATTACTTCATGGACCAAAACATTTATTCAATTTAATAACGAATTCTAACAAACCCCCTGCAACTAGACATGGGCGTTTAGAAGAAATTGGTTGTCTTCCAAGTCGGGAATTGAGGAAGTATTTTTAAGGTTGGTTGAAAATACCTATCAGCCAGCTGAAACAGAGTAATGGTCTGACTAGGAAATATTTTCAACAGCTAGTCACACTGTAGAAATCAGGAAAAATACCTACTGGTGTATTTTAATGCCGAGATACATAAGCATTTAAGATAAGGCCACTTTATTATCATAATCTTGCACCATTCAGTCAGGAGATATGATGCTCAATGTCACCAAGCTGTCCTAGGTGTCTGATAAAGAAAATGCAAAGTCCTTGTTCTGATTTTTTTCAAATAAATTTTTTCAAATACATTTGGCATTTAATGATTTTTACACAAAATAAAAATGATATCAAACATAGTAAACAATTCAGCACATTAGCCAGGTTTCCTTCCAAACATTTCATGAATTACCTGACTCATGAAAATAATCACGCCCGGGATGATGGAAACAGGAAATGCCGGTACAATTTTATACATGGTGGGATCTTTTTGTTGTTAAAATGCGATAAATGACGGTAGAAACACCTTTACAGTGCCTTCCAAAAGTATTCATCTCCCTTGGCATTTTTCCTATTTTGTTGCATTACAACCTGTAATTTAAATGGATTTATATTTGGATTTCATGTAATGGACATGCACATAGTCAAAATTGGTAAAGTGAAATGAAAAATATAACTTCTTAAAAAAATAAAAAACTGAAAAGTGGTGCGTGCATATGTATTCACCCCATTTGCTATAAAGCCCCTAAATAAGTTATGATGCAACCAATTACCTTCAGAAGTCACATAATTAGTTAATAAGTAAAGTCCACCTGTGTGCAATCTAAGTGTCACATGATCCGTCACATGATCTCAATATATACACCTGTTCTGAAAGGCCCCAGAGCCAGGGGCACCAACAAGCAAGCGGCCCCATGAAGACCAAGGAGCTTTCCAAACAGATCAGGGAGAAAGTTGTGGAGGAGTACAGATCAGTGTTGGGTTATAAAATAATATCGGAAACTTTGAACATCCCACGGAGCACCATTAAATCCATTATTAAAAAATTGAAAGAATATGGCACCACAACAACCCTGCTAAGAGAGGGCTGCCCACCAAAA
This sequence comes from Oncorhynchus keta, assembly GCF_023373465.1. Taxonomy (NCBI): domain Eukaryota; kingdom Metazoa; phylum Chordata; class Actinopteri; order Salmoniformes; family Salmonidae; genus Oncorhynchus; species Oncorhynchus keta. The sequence goes on from NW_026290910.1 coordinate 553,191, forward strand.
CTCACGGACCAGGATAGGAGGGCATTAACCAGAGAAGCAACAAAGAGACCAAAGATAACCCTGAAGGAGCTGCAAAGCTCCACAGCGGAGATTGAAGTATCTGTCCATAAGTCCACTTTAAGCCATACACTCCACAGAGCTGGGCTTTACGGAAAAGTGTCCAGAAAAAAGGCCATTGCTTAAAGAAAAAAAATAAGCAAACACAATTGGTGTTTGCCAAAAGGCATGTGGGAGACTCCCCAAACATATGGAAGAAGGTACTCTGGTCAGATGAGACTAAAATTGAGCTTTTTGGCCATCAAGGAAAAAGCTACGTCTGGCGCAAACCCAACACCTCTCATCACCCCGAAAATACCCTCCCCACAGTGAAGCATGGCGGTGGCAGCATGCCGTGGGGATGTTTGGAAAACTGATCAGAATTGAAGAAACGATGGATGGTGCTAAATACAGGGAAATTCTTGAGGGAAACCTGTTTCAGTCTTTCAGATATTTGAGTCTGGGACGGAGGTTCACCTTCCAGCAGGGCAATGACCAGGGCAAGTTTTCAGTTTTTTTGTCTTATTTCTTGTTTGTTTCACAATAAAAAAATATTTAGCATCTTCAAAGTGGTAGGCATGTTGTTTAAATCAAATGATACAAAGGCAACAAAATAGGAAAAAATGCCAAGGGGGGTGAATATTTTCACAAGCCACTGTATGTGCAAATACTAGTATAATAACCACCATATTAAAGTAAACTTGGAGTCACTCAATGATATGTGGTGTGATCCTCCCATTATGACTTCACAGGCTGGTAAAGCTCACAGTGATGAGCTTGATGTTCCTTTCCAATAAATATCAAGGTACTTATTCTTTTGACATGATGATTGATGCTTGGCTGCCAATTGACAAATCAAAATAATCACACTCGCAGCATAATCATTTAATCATGTGGGTAGCCTACCCGTAGCTGTTGGCTACAGCACACGTGCAAAGACAAGAGTGGGCTATATACAGTGCATTCAGAAAGTATTCAGAGCCCTTCCATTTTCCACATTTTGTTACGTTACAGCCTTATTCTAAAGTGAATGAAATAAATGTTTTTGCCTCACCAATCTACACACAATACCCCATAATGACAAAGCGAAAACAGGTTTTTTGAAATTTTTGCAAATTTATTGAAAATAATAAACACATACTTTATTTACATAAGTATTCAGATCCTTTGCTATGAGACTCGAAATTGAGCTCAGGTGCATCCTGTTCCATTGAACATCCTTGAGATGTTTCTACAACTTCATTGGAGTCCACCTGTGGTAAATTCAATTGATTGGACATGATTTGGAAAGGCATACACCTGTCTATATAAGGTCCCACAGTTGACAGTGCATGTCAGAGCAAAAACTAAGCCATGAGGTCGAAGGAATTGTCCATGGAGGTTCGAGACAGGATTGTGCCGAGGCACAGATCTGCTTAAGGGTACCAAAACATTTCTGCAGCATTGAAGGTTCCCAAGAACACAGTGGCCTCCATCATTCTTACATTGAAGTAGTTTGGAACCACCAAGACTCTTCCTAGAGTTGGCCGATTGGCCAAACTGAGCATTCAGGGGAGAATGGTCCTGGTCAGGGAGGTGACCTAGAACCCAAATGGTCACTCTGACAGAGCTCCAGAGTTCCTCTGTGGAGATGAGAGAAACGTCCAGAAGGACAACCATCTCTGCAGCGCTCCACCAATCAAGGACTTTATGGTAGCCTTTATGGTAGAGTGGCCAGACGAAAGCCACTCCTCAGTAAAAGACACAAGAGTTTGCCAAAAGGCACCTAAAGCAAGATTCTCTGGTCTGATGAAATCAAGATGGAACTCTTCGGCCTGAGTTCCAAGCGTCACGTCTGGAGGAAACCTGGCACCATCCATACGGTAAAGCATGGTGGAGGCAGAATCATGCTGTGGGGATATATTTTAGCAGCAGGGACTGGGAGACTAGTCAGGATCGAGGGAAAGATGAACAGAGAAAAGTATAGATTGATCCTTGATGAAATCCTGCTCCAGAGCCATCAGCACCTCCGACTGAGGCGAAGATTCACCTTCCAACAGGACAATGACCCTAAGCACACAGCCAAGACAAGGGAGGAGTCGCTTTGGGACAAGTCTCTGAATGTCTTTGAATGCCCAGCCAGCAGCCAGAGCCCAGACTTGAACCCGATCGAACAGTTCTGAAGAGACCTGAAAATAGCTGTGCAGCAACACTCCCCATCCAACTTGGCAGAGCTTGAGAGGATCTGAGGAGAAGAATGGGAGAAACTCCCCAAATACAGGTGTGCCACGCTTGTAGCGTCATAAGCAACATGATGCAATTCTATAATTCCTGCCAAAGGTGCTTCAAAAAGTACAGGGTAAAGGGTATGAATACTTGTTTTTGCCTTGTCATTATGAGGTTACATTTTTGAATAACGCTGTAACATAAAAACATGTGAAAAGTCATCAATTTTGTGACAAAACCATCAGTAGAGTTGAAAATGCGATGGAAGTTATTTTTTGTATTTTATTCTCTTTTATTCTCTTTTATTCTCAGTTTGATGGAAACATCTCTGGTGGAATAATTTACATGTTGTTTTATGCAGATTTTAGAATGTTGGCATGAAAATCTGTCGCCAATAGGATGGAAGCCTAACTACGGTCAGAAATTAACATTGACATTACTAGATCTCCAACCATTACAGCAAGCACACACCTCATTTCCTAAGCCACTTGTCTAATTTCCAAAAAATGCAGTAAAAATGATTATGATCTACTAACATAGCTAGTAAAATAGGCCAAGATGGCCACTATAGGCTTTTCCCAATGTGAGCATTTCTCAAGATTAGAGCAAATTAGGAAGAGCCAACAGATGCTGTGAAGAGCCTGTAATGGGATATCAAAATCAAATCAATTGTTATTTGTCACATGTGCCGAATACAACAGGTGAAATGCATACCTACAAGCCCTTAACCAACAATGCAGTTTTAAGAAAAAGTAATAAATAGATAAGTAAAATGTTTAATTCAAATAACAAATAATTAAAGAGCAGCAGTGAAATAACAGTAGCGAGGCTATATACAGGGGCTATATACAGGGGGTACCGGTACAGAGTCAATGTGCGTGGGCACCGGTTAGTCGAGGTAATATATGATCCGATTCAGGAAACTAGGCGTATGTCGCAAGTCACGACTTCACAGGAGAGCCTTTTGAACTAAACTTTTTTGTTTGTTTTTTTGGCAGAAATGGCTTCTCGAACATGTGAACTTTCATGTGCCTTAATATCAAACTTGTATGTCATCTGTAAATACGAATACAATTGTTAAATTACGAGCCTTGTTGGTTTAGCCACAGAAAAAGCAGCAACCTTCCCGCTAGCCATGATTGGCTGAGATAATGAGTGGGCTGGACATTGTATCTTGTGTCTATAAAATGAGCTGCTCGTACTATTTAAAAAAATATATATATATATTATGTTAGCCATGGAGAACTGCAAATATGTTCAATAACATTGCTGCCCTGAATTTATCAGGTGCTATCGTCAAAGGTCAGTGGGAAAAATGATGTGATGGACTACTTTCTGGATGACGATCGTCGTTTCATAACACTTTTTGAAATTAGTGGAACACAACGAGCCAAACAAGCTGTGCAAACTAAATGGAAACAACACCGGATGTCTTATAAAAGGGGTTGCAGTCTGCCGTGAATCTTTCATCCATGTATACAGGTAATAATATAATAATAATAATATATGCCATTTAGCTGACGCTTTTATCCAAAGCGACTTACAGTCATGTGTGCATACATTCTCAAGATGGAATCTAGCTACATATATTATACGTTTCTAATTTGGTCAGAAAGTTGTTTTCAGTGCAAGCTAAAGCTTGCTGTTAGCTAGCCGGCTGGAGTTCGATGGCTGGCTTGCTAACTAACAATGAACCTCACATTATATGGTTAACTTTAGCTTGCTATGGCAATCACTTTGTATTGCTAGTAATGTTACTCTATGGATTGGGATTATAGTTCATTTTTTTATCTAGCAAATGTTAACGTGACATGTCTAAACAAGTGATCCCAAGTTAAAGCTTGCTGTTAGCTAGCTAACGTTAGCTGAGGTTAGATGGCTGGCTTGCTAGCTAACATTAATGAAGTGTATGATGTGTGTGTAACATTAGTGATGTTTTCTCAGAATGCCATTTTGCATTGATATTTATAGTCTAATGTTAGCTAGCTAACATTGAACCTATTGTTTAACTTTAGGTAGCTATGATAATTGCTTTGTATTGCTAGTTAAAGCTTGCTGTTAGCTATCCAGCTGACGTTAGATGGCTGGCTAGCTACTGTAGCTAACATTCCCTGTATGAACAAGTGTAGTGATGTTATCTCAGAATACCATTTCGCATCTATTATATAATAATGCTAAAATATTTGTATCTGGAATTTGTCATTCAGCATCAATCTGTAGAACACGCCTGACTCTAATCCACCAGTCATACAGTCATCAAAATGAGAGCTGGCCCAAGCAAGCAAAGTTAGCAGCACAGTCATCAACTACATGCACCATTTCTTCACCAAGCAAAGACAGCAGCGCAGTCATCAACTACATGCACCATTTCTTCACCAAGCAAAGACCGCAGCGCAGTCATCAACTACATGCACCATTTCTTCACCAAGCAAAGACAGCAGCACAGTCATCAACTACATGCACCATTTCTTCAACTACGGAAAACACTTGTGGACCTGCAGTTGCCAAACAAGAACAAGTTTGTGCTCTGGTATTGTGCCTGGTGAACCATGCACAAGCTCCACCACAATCTGGCCCTTCACTTTCTGATGACAGGCCACACCAAGTTTGCCCCTGACTTGTGCTTTGGCCTCATCCAGCAGCGCTTCAGAAAGACCAGAGTGAACACTTTCTCTAAGATTGTTGGTGTTGTGAAGGACAGCACTGTGACGGGTCAACATCACTGGAGTCTGGTGTTGTCGCCAAGGAGCGTTCGGACTCAGTCGGGACCAGGTTTCAGCTGCTGCGCAACAGTGACATCCTTCCTCCCAAAGATGGTCTGCCTGTAAAAGCACCACCTGGACTGGACACAGATAGACAAACTATCTTTGTGATAAGATCAGGGAGTTTTGCAACGAGGAAGCTACGGACATTACATGCCCTGCACCAAAGTCAAGGGCAGGACAGAAACAGGCTCTCCAAATATAGCTTCCCTTATTCATGCGTGGTTTGGACTGACCAGTCATCATCACTATCTGCAGTGCCTCTATTCACATGACTCTCCTAACACACGCCATACGTTGCTATTTTTAATTTTTTTATCCTGCTTCTCAGCCACTTTACCCCTGATTGTATGCATATAACTACCTTGTCTATCACTGTTATTGTTCTTGTACATACTGGATATTTTATTTACATTGACACTATCTATTTCTGATATTTGTACTATGCAACTAACCATTCGGCTGTACCGTTTACACCTTCTGTAGAGACCATCCACTTAGCAAGACTTAGCAAAATATCAATATATACAATTCATATTGATATGTGTGGTCGTAACATGATTTTGTGACACACCACAACAATATCATGTGACCGTATCAAGTGTCCACCTCATAAATATATGGCGCATGCATCTGTTTATGTACTGTACATGTGCACCTCACTCAGGTTGCATGACCTTAACTTATGTATAGAATACTATGTGATAAGTGCATGTGTAACAGTATATAAAGTATGCTAATGTACTGGTGTGGAGGCATTTGGGCAGTTGTGTGAAGTACTTAAGTTGTTTTTTGTGGTATCTGTACATTACTTAAGTATTTATATTTTTGGCAACTTTTATTTCACTACATACGTAAGAAAAATAATGTACTTTTACTCCATACATTTTCCTTGACACCCAAAAGTACTTGTTACATTTTGACAGGAAAATTGTCCAATTCAGACACTTATCAAGAGAACATCCCTGGTCATCCATACAGCCTCTGATCTGGCAGGCTCACTAAACACAAGTACATTGTACCCCTGGATATAAAAATAAAATAAAAATACAATTGTGCTGTCTGGTTTAATAAGAAATTTGAAATGATTTATACTTTTACTCAAGTATGACAATTTAGTAATTTTTCCACCACTAGATGTGGCTGGGGGTTATAGCGTTTCTTTCACATGACCCATCAACTTAGATAAGTGTGTCTGGGCGTCATCTAATATTTTTATCTGGACACTTTGTTTACCTGGAATTTTTCTTTATTGTAGGCTACTACCACTTTTAGTCTTTAGCACATGACCTCATGTGATTCCTTAAAGAGATGGGTGCAGCTGTATAACGTTTTGTTTTGAGGATCTGAGGACCCATGCCAAATCTTTTCAGTCTCCTGAGGGGGAATAGGCTTTGTCGTGCCCTCTTCACAACTGTCTTGGTGATAGTTTGTTGGTGATGTGGACGCCAAGGAACTTGAAACTCTCAACCTGCTCCACTGCAGCCCCGTTGATGAGAAGGGGGGTGCTTGGTCCTCTTTTTCCTGTAGTCCACAATCATCTCCTTTGTCTTGATCACGTTGAGAATAAGGTTGTTGTCCTGGCACCACATGGCCCGGTCCATGACCTGCTCCCTATAGGCTGTCTCATCGTTGTCGGTGATCAGGCCTACCACTTGTGTCAACTGCAAATCTACATTTATAGGGTCCTAGACTACAGATTAACAATATATATATATATATATATATATATATATATATATACACAGTGGGCAAAAAAGTTTTTAGTCAGCCACCAATTGTGCAAGTTCTCCCACTTAAAAAGATGAGAGGACTGTAATTTTCATTATAGGTACACTTCAACTATGACAGACAAAATTAGAAAAAAAATCCAGAAAATCCCATTGTAGGATTTTTTATGAATTTATTTGCAAATTATGGTGGAAAATAAGTATTCATGTTTTAACCAAAAAACTGTTCAACAAATCAAAATATGTTTTAGATTTTAGATCCTTCAAAGTAGCCACCCCTTTGCCTTGATGACAGCGTTGCAAACTCTTGGCATTCTCTCAACCAGCTTCACCTGGAATGCTTTTCCAACAGTGTTGAAGAAGTTCCCACATCTGCTTTTCCTTCACTCTTCGGTCGAACTCATCCCAAACCATCTCAATTGGGTGATTGTGGAGGCCATGCTGTGTAAGTTCATCTGATGCAGCATTCCATCACTTTCCTTCTTGATCAAATAGCCCTTACACAGCCTGGAGGTGTGTTGGGTCATTGTCCTGTTGAAAAACAAATGATAGTGGGACTAAGCGCAAACAAGATGGGATGGTGTGGTAGCCATGCTGTTTAAGTGTTCCTTAAATTCTAAGCTAAATCACAGACAGTGTCGCGAGCAAAGCACCCCCACACCATCACACTTCCTCCTCCATGATTCACGGTGGGAACCACACATGTGGACATCATCCGTTCATCTACTCTGCATCTCACTACTCTGCGTCTCACAAAGACATGGAGGTTGGAACCAAAAATATGAAATTTGGACTCATCAGACCAAAGGACAGATTTCCACCGGTCTAATGTCCATTGCTCGTGTTTCTTGGCCCAAGCAAGTCTCTTCTTCTTATTGGTGCCCTTTAGTCGTGGTTTCTTTGCAGCAATTTGACCATGAAGGCCTGATTCACGCAGTCTCTTCTGAGCAGATGATGTTGAGATGTGTCTGTTAATTGAACTCTGTGAACTCTGCACATTGACTCTGTACCGGTACCCCCAGTATAAAGCCTCTGTATTATTATTTTACTGCTGCTCTTTAATTATTATTTTTTTTAATGAAACTTTTTTCTTAAAACTGCATTGTTGGTTGCATTTCACTGTAAGGTCCACACCTGGATTCTGCGCATGTGACAAATAACATTTGATTTGAACTATGGCTAATTTACAGTCACGTCAAACAGTGCAGACAAAACAACAACAGTAGCTGTATTTGTTTAAGCTCTTTTCTAGTAAAAAATTTTGGGATACATCCATAACAATGAGCTATTGAGGCACGATTTAGACTGGCATAGAAAATGTGCTCTCTCGTCAGGACACTGTTGATCAGAGGAGCTAACCAACAAAACAGCTAACAATCACTTCAAACTGAAGACTGCAATCTAGCTGCACTTCGTTTGACCTTTTTTCTATTGACATTTCTTTGTATATATCCATAAAATTATGCCAACTGATTCATGATTTCGAATGGCTGAGAAACGCGGCCTGCCTCTCTTTTGTCGTCCCGACTCCCGACACATTCAATACTATGGGACAGTTGGAGATCGAATTTGAATATTGAAACAATGTTGCAAATGTCGGAGAGACACAGTCAGTTTTATACAAATCTCCTGCTGTTGAAATTTTAGTCTAAAAGAAATGTGAGATAATGTCTAGATTATTTTTTATAGTGGAGATCAAGTTTATAACTTCCCTGCCTGGGTTGATGAGACAATGGATTCAGATGGAGAAACAGAGTAAATAGGCATATTAACAGCATAGATTTAGCCGGTGGTAACTTGTGGAATAGACACCGTCTGGAATGCGCTTTTAACCAATCAGCATTCAGGATTAGACCCACCCGTTGTATAATGTATTAATTATGTTTCAGGCTACGTCCCAAATGACACCCTATTCCTTATAAAGTACACTACTTTTGCCCAGAGTCCTGACAAAAGTAGTGCACTATATAAGGAATAGGGTGCTATTTGGGAGACTACATCTGCCATAGGCTTGGTGCTAACCAACTAAAAATAGCTGACGCTGAGTTGAAGGGAACATTTCATTACCCTACACTGTACGGTGTACACATCAGTGTGAAGACAGAACTACCTTTCACTGAATAATGGGAACTGCCTTGCACTGAATCATCCCTCATGGATTATGGCGCACACATACAGTACATGCACACACACACACACACACACACACACACACACACACACACACAAACCCCTGGTCGACAGCATGATGTAATGCGTTAGATTGGGGCTATATGACTTTAGTGCTGTCTGACATGTTTTGCTCAAATTAAAACGCTTCACTTTTAAATAACGAATGACGATCTAAAGCCTACATAACAAAGGCACAAATGCGACGACTAGAAAAATGGGCAGTGACTCATACAGTTAGGCTCATGCCTTCATTGCCTTGTGTAATGAACAATGTGTGATGGCCCAAAGGAGTGACTGTGTTGTGCGTACTGTGTGGCATTGAGTATGGCTCAGTGGAAATGTAATTTTTAGAGTTGCACTAGAAGACCGTAAAGGTTATCTCAGAGATTTAAAAAAGTTTCAACATTAATGACTGTGATAAGATATGATCTGGTAAGAGGTTTATATTCCTTCTTATAAGCTTCTCTATGACAAAGCACATCAAAGCAAACCACCCGACCCACTACCTGTGGCTTTAGGCATAAATATCAGTTGACCATTTTTCTTTGTAACTACAGTAAGTGTTAACTTGTTTTTGATAATTTTGAGATTGCATCTTAATTTGGGGCAAGCTTATACACTCCAAGGAAACATCTTATGGCTCTGTTTTGAATAGACTTAGCTGTTTTGGCTTCTTTACAACCCTAGATTCCAGCAGTATAGTTCAATAATTGACACACTCACACATTAATTATAGAGCCATGAATATGTAAAATAGCCAAGGTCTTTACAGATGTTCTATTTACTACCAACAGTCCCCAACACTCTACTTGCAGAAGGGACTTTATACCCTCCTCAAAGGTCATATATTCATCAAAAAGGATATCTTAGGGTATTGCTCCAAAGAAAAGTAATTCATATTTCCTACGCTACCCTTTTTTCTGAAGTGCATCATCTGGGTTTTAACTTGGTTGATCATTAATATCTACTTTGTACAACAGAGATTGACAGTTTTCAACATACATTGCAAATCGTGCTCAGTCTCTGCAAGAAATTGAAAACAATATTGTCTACGGACACTAGTATCCCCAGAGTTGTGTCATGTACTTTAACCCATAAATTAGCATGTTTGATTTGCTGGGCCAAGTCATTTACTAAAAGGACACATCACCTTGTTTGACTGCAAACAGAGTGAGAAACCATCCAGTCCTCATGTCATTTACCTGTACACAGGTGACTTCAAAACTTCATTAGATAAGTCATTGATTCCTATGGCTTTCTTTGCTTTTGCCAGCTCAACCACCATTATGTCCTCTAGTGTTGGAATTCAGAGAGTGGTTATGGCTGTAAGAATCCTTTATGTCCTCCTCTAACTCAACCTTACAAGAGCATGTTTCTTTCAAAAACTCAAACATAGAAGGGCCAACTTATTTATCTGAAGTCTAAAACGGTTGTGGGTTATTGGTCTGTAACCGTTCCAACTGTAATGCCTGCCTAAATCTACGCTTAAATCTACGCTTTATAGATTGTAATCTTTTCAAAAAATTATATTGACAAGCTTTAAATTAATTTTGTAGCTCTTCCTTCTTTTTATTTCCGTTTCACATTAGAAACCTTTCTTCACACAACCTAATCTATGACCACAATGCATCTGTTTACTTAGTCCAGAAGGGTTTACTTATTATTTCTTTTCTCTGGATGTATTTACAGATTTCCCCTTAATAGGGATCGGCGTCCCATCAACGGGACAGTTGTAAATCATGCAGCGCCTTATGTCAAGATCGCAGATTTTAGAGAAACAACAAATGTCGGTACATATAAATGTCTTATATCAGCTGACAGTTTAAATAGTTGTTAATATAACTGCACTCTAATTTACAGTAGCTATTACTGTGAAAAAATGCCACGCTATTGTTTGAGGAGAGCTCCTAAATGTAGGTGCTAATCTTTTGCGACAGCATGCCTTTTCCTTTTGGACAAACATTATAAGAATATTCAGAGTTATGAAGTTATGAAAACTGGTTGTTTTGCAAATGTTCAACTTATAATATGGCTACTAATACTGGAAAAGCTAAATCAAAGTCCAAGTACACAGATTTGACGATATTCTTGCAGAAAAAATGTAATATGAATGCAACTTCTCCTTCACGGTTTGCCAAATGGTTCTGGGTGACTTCACACTAAATGTCATGGACAACGCTCATACGCTCGTCTGAAACTTTGCACATACACTGATGCCATCTTGTGGACACCATCGGAATTACAACCATAGTGATGGCTAGAACTGGGACCTTTCTCTTGCATTTCAAATATGCTGGTAGAAAAAAAAAAAATCTTTGAATTTTCTTCTACCAGATCTATTGTGTTATATTCTCCTACATTCAATTCACAGTTCCACAAACTTCAAAGTATTTCCTTTCAAATGGTTCCAAGAATATTCATATCCTTGCTTCAGGGCCTGAGCTACAGGCAGTTTGTCACGATTGTCATTGGAATGAGGTGAGGACCAAAGCGCAGCGTGGTATGTGTTCATGATAATATTTATTTAAACTCAGAACACTAAACAAAATAAGAAAGAGAAAGAAACAAAACCGAAACAGTTCTGTAAGGTGACAAAACACACTAAACAGAAAATAAACACCCACGAAACAGGTGGAAAAAGGCTACCTAAGTATTATTCTCAATCAGAGACAACTGATGATACCTGCCTCTGATTGAGAACCATACCAGGCCAAACTCAAAAACCAACATAGAAAAACCACCCAACTCACGCCCTGACCATACTAAAACAAAGACCTAAATGAAAGATCTAAGGTCAGAACGTGACACAGTTAGATTTGGTATGTCATTTTAGGAGAAAATTGAAAAAAAGGGGGCTCAACACAGTTATCCAATTCATTATATAACACATCCCACAATTAATCTTCTCCTTTCCCCCTTCTGATGACCAGGTGGCGAATCGCATCTCTGCATGTCTGGCAGACATATCAGTGTGGATGACGGATCACCACCTCAAGCTGAACCTCGGCAAGACGGAGCTGCTCTTCCTCCCGGGGGAAGGACTGCCCGTTCCATGATCTCGCCATCACGGTTGACAACTCCATTGTGTCCTCCTCCCAGAGTGCTAAGAACCTTGGCGTGATCCTGGACAACACCCTGTCGTTCTCAACTAACATCAAGGCGGTGGCCCGTTCCTGTAGGTTCATGCTCTACAACATCCGCAGAGTACGACCCTGCCTCACACAGGAAGCGGCGCAGGTCCTAATCCAGGCACTTGTCATCTCCCGTCTGGATTACTGCAACTCGCTGTTGGCTGGTCTCCCTGCCTGTGCCATTAAACCCCTACAACTCATCCAGAACGCCGCAGCCCGTCTGGTGTTCAACCTTCCCAAGTTCTCTCACGTCACCCCGCTCCTCCGCTCTCTCCACTGGCTTCCAGTTGAAGCTCGCATCCGCTACAAGACCATGGTGCTTGCCTACGGAGCTGTGAGGGGAACGGCACCTCAGTACCTCCAGGCTCTGATCAGGCCCTACACCCAAACAAGGGCACTGCGTTCATCCACCTCTGGCCTGCTCGCCTCCCTACCACTGAGGAAGTACAGTTCCCGCTCAGCCCAGTCAAAACTGTTCGCTGCTCTGGCCCCCCAATGGTGGAACAAACTCCCTCACGACGCCAGGACAGCGGAGTCAATCACCATAATCCGGAGACACCTGAAACCCCACCTCTTTAAGGAATACCTAGGATAGGATAAAGTAATCCTTCTCACCCCCCTTAAAAGATTTAGATGCACTATTGTAAAGTGGCTGTTCCACTGGATGTCATAAGGTGAATGCACCAATTTGTAAGTCGCTCTGGATAAGAGCGTCTGCTAAATGACTTAAATGTAAATGTAATGTAAATGTATGTCATACCAGTGACTCTTTTGTAACAAACCGACACATTAGTAAATCTAAACGCTGGTGTTAGCGCTATAGGTCCGGGGGTGTGTCAGAAATATTTGTTGCTATTTTCACAGCTGGAATTATGAACAGAGTCTGGCGGTTGTGCGAAAGGGCTGGGTTTTGATGAATAAACAAGTTCTAGGTGTGAGGAGGGCTTTCCACTCACTGGCCATTTAATGCATTCCATGTCTTAATACTGTTGACCATATTTGTCTCAAGTTCTGTAGGTTATTGACGGTCTTTGCGTCATCAAATCCAATTTGGCTGGAAGCAGAGAATATTCTAGTCCTGGTCCATTGTGGATTGAGTAATAGCAACAGTAAAAAAAAATCATCCATTGTTTGCTCAATAGCCAATGTTTGCAGTGTTGGCAGTCAACATTGTTGTAATTGGCTTCAACGAGCCTAGCCTACATGTCTTTATACATCGCACTTCTCCTAAAATACAAAATACTAGGCTCCCGTAAATTGTATTGTTTTTGTGAGGCACGTTCTCAATAAGCAAAATATAGCCTAGGCCTGCCGTGATACTACATTAATCAATCAATCAATCAAATGTATTTATAAAGCCCTTCATACATCAGCTGATGTCACAAAGTGCTGTACAGAAAACCAGCCTAAAACCCCAAAGAGCAAACAATGCAGATGTGGAAGCACGATGGCTAGGAAAAACTCCCTAGAAAGGCAGGAAACTAGAAGAAACCTAGAGAGGAACCAGGCTCTGAGGGGTGGCCGGTCCTCTTCTGGCTGTGCCAGGTGGAGATTAAAATATTACATGGGCATTAAGGTCAGATAGTTCTTCAAGATGTTCCAACGTTCATAGATGACCAACAGGGTCAAATAATAATCACAGTGGTTATAGAGAGTGTAACAGGTCAGCACCTCAGGAGTAAATGTGACCGAACGGCTCAAATCGGTCTAACGTAGCAAAATTTGAAATGGTGTTTTTTAAATTGGATAAAAGTAGAAACTGTATTTTTGAGGTGCAATGGAAAAGTAATTCTGCTTTGACAGTTGATAAACTTGTAAACTCACTTTTGAGAAAATGGCCTTTGAATGTTTTGGTACCTAGTGAAGAGCTCGTCTTTGTCTACACCCATTCAGCTTTGTTCACACCCTCTCAAGCTTTAGCCCCACCCATCTCGCTTCGCTCTCGGAGCGTTCAGAGTGCACACTTGACGCTCTGGCCGATGATTTGTTTACGTCTGGATAACAGGAAAATAGCCTAACCAGCTCAAATGCATTTTGATATAAAAAAAACGTTTACATTCAAATGGTTCTCTTGTGAAGTAGTGACCTGCGAAATACACGGAGTTTCCTGAAAAGAGTCACAAATGTCAGATGGCTTTTCATAGCCGGTCATTCAGAGGTCGAGACAGCAGGTCCGGGAAAAGGTAGAATGTCCGGTGAACAGGTCAGAGTTCCATTGAACAGATGAAACTGGAGCAGCAGCACTACCAGTTGGACTGGGGACAGCCAGGAGTCATACAGCCAGGTAGTCCTGAGGCATGGTCCTAGGGCTCAGGTTCTCCGGGAGGGGAGGGAGAGTGGGAGAGAGAGAGAATTAGAGGGAGCATACTTAAATTCACACAGGACACCAGATAAGACAGGATAATTACACCAGATATAACAGACTGACCCTAGCCTTCCAGCACATAGACTATTGCAGCTAAGATACTGGAGGCTGAGACAGGGGGGTCAGGGGACACTGTGGCCCTGTCTGACGATACCCACTGACAGGGACAACCAGGCAAGAATAACCCCACCCACTGCCAAAGCACCACTAGAGGGATATCAATAGACCACCAATGTACTACCCTGAGACAAGGCTGAGTTTAGTCAACAAAGATCCACTCCATTGCATGAGCCCGAGGAGGGCGCAAGACTGGACAACCAACTCAAGTCGAGTATAGCACAAAAAATCTTGGCACGACATGACGCACCCCTCCTAGGGATGGAAGAGCACTAGTAAGTCAATTACTCAGCCCCCATCATAGGGTCAGAGGCAGAGAATCCCAGTGGAGAGAGGAGAACTGGCCAGCAAGGGCAGTTCATCATTCCAGTGCCTTGCTGTTCGCACCCCTGGGCCAGACTATACTCAATCATAGGACCTACTAAAGAGATGAGTCTTCAGTAAAGACTTAAAGGTCGAGACCGAGTCTGCGTCTTTCACATGGATAGGCAGACCTTTCCTTATTAAAAATTGAGCTCTATAGGAGAAATTCCTGCGTCTTTTTACCGTTCCATACGTGTAGGTATGTACTGCAGGACCAAATTGGAGAGGTATGTAAGTCCATGTAATGCGCAAGTCCATGTAATGCTTTGTAGGTTAAAAATAACACACTTAAATCATGGGACAGTTGAGCTAACGTAGGCTAATGCGATTAGCATGAGTTTGTAAGTAACAAGAACCTTTCCCAGGACACAGACATATCTTATATTGGCAGAAAGCTTAAATTATTGTTAATCTAACTGCACTGTCCACTTCACAGTAGCTATTACAGTGAAAGAATACCATGCTATCGTTTGAGGAGAGTGCACAATTTTTAACATGAAAAGTTATTAGTAAACAAATTAGTCACATTAGTCACATTTGGGCAGTCTTGATACAACATTTTGAACAGAAATTCAATGGTTCATTGGATCAGCCTAAAACCTTGCACATACACTGCTGCCAATTGCAGCTGGGCTGGAATAATACATTGTGGCCTTTCTCTTGCATTTAAAAAATGATGGTACAAAAAAATACAAAAGATCTATTGTGTTATATTCTCCTACATTCCTTTCACATTTCCACAAACTTCAAAGTGTGTCCTTTCAAATAGTATCAAGAATAGGCATATTGATGCCTCAGGGCATGAGCTACAGGCAGTTAGATTTGGGTATGTCATATTAGGCAAAAATTTAAGAACAGGGACAGATCCTTAAGAGGTTTTAACAGGAAGCCAGTATAGAGAGTCTAGCACTGGAATAATATGATCACATTTTTTGCTTCTAGTCAAAATTCTAGCACCTGTTTTTAGCACTAACTGAAATGTATTTAGTTTTATTTGAGACGACTGTACAACCATCAAGCTGAATTTTCAGATCAAACAGCAGATCTCTTTGTTTCTTGGAATCTAGAACTAGAATATAACTAGAATGGTGGTCCGACAATAGTGGTCCGAAAACAGAACCTTGAGGAACAACAAAACGTATAATTAATTTGTCAGAGGACAAACCATCCACAGAGGTGACAAACCATCCACAGAGATGAACTGATATCTTTCTGACAGATAAGATCTAAAATCAGGCAAGAACTTGTCCGTGTAGACCAATTAGGGTTTCCAATCTTACCAAAAGAATGTGGTGATCGATGGTGTCAAAAGAGACACTAAGGTCTAGGAGCACAAAGACAGATGTACTGTAGAGCCTTGGACTGACACCATTAAAAGGTAATTTACCACCTTCATGAGTGCAGTCTCAGTACTACGAGGTGGTCTAAAACCAGACTGAAGCGTTTTGTATACATTATTTGTCTTCAGCTTTTTTTATTGAGAGGAATGGGACATTCAATATGGATCGATAGTTTTTCACATTTTACAGATCAAGGTTTGGCTTTTTCATGAGAGGCTTTATTACTGCCACTTTTAGTGAGTTTGGTAAACATACAGAGGATAGGTAGCCATTTCTTATGTTAGGGTCCATTATACAGCTGGAAGGTTTAGAGGCCATGACTATTTTCATGAATGTGTCAAGAGATACAGGATTAAAAAACGTTAGTGTCTCCATTGATCCTAGGCACTGGCAGTTCTGTGAAGACTCAGGACAACTGAGCTGGAGAAATACACAGATTCAAAGAGGAGACCTTAATTTGCTTTCTAATCATCATAATATTTTCGGCGAAGAAGTTCATGAATTCATCACTGCTGAAGTGAAAGCCATTCCTTCTTGGGGAATGCAGGTTTTTTGTTAGCTTTGTGACAGGAAAAAAAATAATTGTTGGATTGTTCTCATTCTCCTCAATTATGATGGAAAAATAGGCAAAACGTGCAGCAACGATATTGCACGGTATTGTCTTTCCAAGCTAGTCGGAAGATTTCCAGTTTGGTGGAGCGCCATTTCCGTTCCAATTTTCTGGAAGCTTGCTTTAGGTATGGGTATAGGCTTGGGTATTTTCTGTATTCAAGAGAACTCATTTCTTGTGACAAACGTTTTTTGATTTTTGGGGTGCGAGAACATCTAAGGTATTACGCAAGGTTACATTTAGATCCTCAGTTAGGTGGTTAACGGGTTTAACAGCGGCTCCTTGGTTGTTGTCTGAGCAGATTATTACAATATATATGTTTTTATTTTACCCCCTTTTTCCCCCTAATTTTAATCTTGTCTCATCGCTGCACTTCCCCAACGGGTTCGGGAGAGGCGAAGGTCGAATCATGCGTCCTCCAAAGCATGATCCGCCAAACTGCGTTTCTTAACACCGGCCCCACTTAACATGGATGCCAACCGCACCAATGTGTCGGAGGAAACACCGTTCAACTGACGCCAGACATCAGCCTGCAGGGGCATGGCCTGCCACAAGGAGTCGTTAAAGCGCAATGAGCCTAGTAGCTGCTGCCTTGGCAGCTACTCTTCCTGGGGGTCCAGGAAAATTAAGGCAGTTTATACAATTTTAAAAACATTGCAATACATTCACAGACCGTGTGCCCTCGGGCCACTACTCCACCACTACCACATATATACAGTACAAAATCCATGTGTACTTGTGTGTATAGTGCGTATGATATTATGTGTGTGTGTGTGTGTATATGTGTCTGTGCCTATGTTTATGTTTTACTACCACATATCTACAACACAAAATCCATATGTATGTTTGTGTATAGTGCGTGTGTTATCCTGTGTGTGTATGCATGTGTCTGTGCCTATGTTTGTGTTCTACTACCACATATCTACTACACAAAATCCATGTGTATGTGTGTGTAGTGCGTGTGTTATCCTGTGTCTGTATGCATGTGTCTGTATGCATGTGTCTGTGCCTATGTTTGTGTTCTACTACCACATATCTACTACACAAAATCCATGTGTATGTGTGTGTAGTGCGTATGTTATCATGTGTCTGTATGCATGTGTCTGTGCCTATGTTTGTGTTGCTTCACAGTCCTGCTGTTCCATAAGGTGTATTTTTATCTGTTTTCTAAATCTAATTTTACTGCTTGCATGAGTTATTTGATGTGGAATATAATTACATGTAGTCATGGCAGTATGTAGTACTGTGTGCCTGCCATAGTCTGTTCTGGACTTGGGGACTGTGAAGAGACCTCTTGTGACATGTCTTGTGGGGTATGCATGGGTGTCTGAGCTGTGTGCCAGTAGTTCAAACAGACAGCTCAGTGCATTCAACATGTCAATACCTCTCATAAATACAAGTAGTGATGAAGTCAATCTCTCCCCCACTTTGAGCCAGGTGAGATTGACATGCATATTATTAATATTAGCTCTCTGTGTACATCCAAGGGCCAGCCATGCTGCCCTGTTCTAAACCAAATTGCAATTTTCCTAAGTCCTTTTTTGTGGTACCTGACCACACAACTGAACAGTAGTCTAGGGGTGACAAAACTAGGGCCTGTAGGACCTGCCTTGTTGACAGTGCTGTCAAGAAGGTAGAGCAGCGCATCATCATGGACATACTTCACCCCATTTTATCAATGTATCAATATGTTTTGACCATGACAGTTTACAATCCAGGGTTTAATCCAATCCAAGCAGTTTAGTCACCCCAACTTGCTCAATTCTCACATTGTTTATTACAATATTTAGTTGATGTTTAGGGTTTAGTGAATGATTTGTCCCACATACAATGCTTTAAGTTTTAGAAATATTTAGGACTAACTTATTCCTCTTTGTTAAGTCTTGCAGTCATTTCAGTCTCTGTAGTAGCTGACATGTATAGTGTTGAGTCATCTGCATACATAGACACCCTGGCTTTCCTCAAAGCCAGTGGCAATTCATTAGTAAAGATTGAAAAAAGTAAAGGGCCTAGACACCTGCCTTGGGAAATTCCTTATTCTACCTGGATTATGTTGAGCGGCTTCCATTAAAGAACATCCTCTGCGTTCTGTTAGACAGGTAACTCTTTATACACAATTTAGCAGGGGGTGTAAAGCCATAACACATATGTTTTGCCAGCAGTAGACTATGATTGATAATATTAAAGGCCACACTGTCTAACTAAACAGCCCCCACAATCTTTTTATCATCAATTTCTTTCAGCCAATCATCAGTCATTTGTGTAAGTGCTGTGCTTGTTGAATGTCCTTCTTTATAAGCATGCTGAAAGTCTGTTATATCTGGTCAAACACAACCCAACAGTTTACTGAGGGTTGGTAACAGGCTGATTGGTCAGCTATTTGAGCCAGGGGCTTTCCTATTCTTAGGTAGCGGGATGACTTTTTCTTCTCTTCAAGCCTGAGGGCACACACTTTCCAAGCAGGCTTAAATTGAAGATGTGGCAATATAGTAATTTTCCATCCAAGTTGTCAGACCCCGGTGGCTTGTCATTGTTGATAGACAACAATAATTGTTTCACCTCTTCCACACTAACTTTACGGAATTTAAAATGACAATGCTTGTCTTTCATAATTTAGTCAGTTATACTTGGATGTGGCTGGCATGCTATGCCTACATTTGCTAATGCCTACATTTGCTAATCAATGAAAAAATAATTAAAGTAGTTGGCAATATCAGTTGGTTTTGTGATGAATGAGGCATCTGTTTCAATGAATGATGTAGCTGAGTTAGCCTTTTTTCCCAGAATTTCATTGAATTTCATTCTTTATTTAATTTATATTGGTTTCATAGTGTATTTTCTTCTTCTTTTTATTCAGTTTAGTCACATGATTTCTCAATTTGCAATAAGTTTGCAAATCGGTTGTGCAGCCATACTTATTTTCCATTCCTTTTGCCTCATCCCTCTCAACCATTTTTCAAGTACTCATCAATCCATGGGGATTAAATCACGTCTGTAGTGATGCCTCAAGCACTGCGATGCAGTGCCTTAGACTGTTGCGTTACTTGGGAGGCCCCTGAGTAGATTATTGCAAACGTAATAAAATGGTGGTCCAATATTTATTTCACGAGACAAAACTAGGTCCAGCCAGGGTATGACTGTGGTAATGCATAGGTCCAGAGAAACGTTGGACAAAACCCAATGAGTCAATAATGGCTCCGAAAGCCTTTTGGAGTGGGTCTGTGGACTTTTCCATGTGAATATTTAAGTAAACCAAAAATGTGAATATTATCTGCCATGATGACAAAATCAGCGAACTCAGTGAGGAACACTTTGTAAGGCCCAGGAGGCCTGTAAACAGTAGCTATAAAAGTGATTGAGTACTCTGATTAGATTTCATGACAAGAAGCTCAAAAGAAAAAAAGGCAGTCTTATTTTTGGGGAGGAAATTGAAATTTGCTGTCGTAAATGTTAGCAACACCTCCGCCTTTGTGGGATGCACAGGGGATATAGTCACTAGTGTAACCAGGAGAAGAGGCCTCATTTAACATAGTCAATTTATTAACAGGCTTGTGCCATGTTTCAGTCAGGCTAATCACGTCAAGGTTATAATCAGTGATTAGTTCATTGACTATGATTGCCTTATAGGACTGAATAATTGAAATACGTTTAAATCGCTAATCTAGTTTTGTTTAAAAAAAAATGAAATATCACATTTACATAAGTTTTTAGACCCTTACTCAGCACTTTGTTGAAGCACCTTTGGCAGCAATTACAGCCTCAAGTATTCTTGGGTATGATGCCACAAACTTGGCACACCTGTATTTGGGGAGTTTCTCCCATTCTACTCTGCAGATCCTCTCAATCTCTGTCAAGTTGGATGGGGAGCGTCGCTGCACAGCTATTTTCAGGTCTCTCCAGAGATGTTTGATTGGGTTCAAGTCTGGCCTCTGGCTGGGCCACTCAAAGACATTCAGAGACTTGTCCCGAAGCCACTCCTGCGTTGTCTTGGCTGTGTACTTTGGGTCGTTTTTCTGTTGGAAGGTGAACTTTCACCCCAGTCTGAAGTCTGGAGCGCTCTGGGCAGGTTTTCATCAAGGATCTCTCTGTACTTTGCTCCGTTAATCTTTCCCTCGATCCTGACTAGCCTCCCGGTCCCTGCTGCTGAAAAATATACCCACATTCTCCAATCAAGTTGTATAACCATCTCAAGGATGATCAATGGAAACAGAATGCACCTGAGTCCAATTTCGTGTCTCATAGCGAAGGGTCTGAATACTGATGTAAGTAGGGTATCTGTATTTAATTTTGATAAAATTTGCAAAAATGTCTACAAACCTGTTTTTGCTTTGTCATTATGGGGTATTGTGTGTAGATTGATGAGTTTTTTTATTTAATACATTTTAGAATAATGCTGTAACGTAATAAAATTTGGAAAAACTCAAGGGGTCTAAATACTTTCCGAATGCACTGTATATCATGCTGCTAAACCAGCCTTGATTAAGGGGAGGGTAGGCTATGCTTGGTTTTTAATCAAATTAAACAAAATGGGGGGGAACCAATCGTTTTCATGTTTCACTGGCACAAAAGGCACATCTCTCTTCCACGGGCACTGTGCCTCATGGCTGGATAGGGTCAGTCCTTTGCGTTATATTGTCACGCTGGCATAAATGGTCGGGAGACAGGCGCAGGAATGCGTAATAGTTTTTAAAATGTCTTTACCCAAATTACAGCGTGCCGTGTACAGACACGGTATGAAGACCAAACAAACACGTAACAAAACACAGGGTTGAGACCCAAACAAAAGAACGAGTAGTACCTTGAATATACACAATCGCACAATAATTATCACACATGACGAGACCCGTAATCATCTGCACAATACACGTGGCATGAAAGCCAAAACAACACAGCACAGGTACTCACACGACCACCGGACATTGTAACTGTTGCGTCAAAAAACATAACACTCAAAACACGAGCACAATGGCAGCTCTTCCTTTAAAGAACTCCAGGCCTCAAGAGGGCAGATAACACAAAAACACGGGTGGAACTAAAAAAATTGAGTCAGGCTTTCTGGAGGGACTACTTTTACATGCGCACCGGGCAGATAAGCATGGGTATAACATGTTTGGGCTTATCTTTGCTTGGGTTCTCAACATACAAACAGCTAATTGTTCAACCCTAAAGATGCAACTGGTATGTCATGTTTGGAATGATTTATTATGTTGCATCCAGTGCTTAGCACAATTTACATGTTTGACTCTGGTAGGAGTGGTAACTTATTTTTTGTGGATATTTTCTAACTGCAGAAGTAATTGCTTGAAGTGCAAGATTAAATAGTTTAAATGTTTAATTTATTCAAAGCCATGTTTTTTTGCTGTATCATGCATTGTTTATTGTGTAAAATAATGCATGTTTATTCTCTTTAAGGTTATCAACCTATTCCTATTCCTGTCATTCAACTACTCTATTCAACAAATCAACTATTTCAACATATTCAACAAATGGCATCAAAACCATAATAAAAGACTAAAAAGGAATTGTTGTTTCTTTGCATCCTTCACGTGTTGAGCAAGCCATTTTCAAGTTTGGGCAGAGCTAAAATAATTATAACACCTAGACAACATGACAGTAACAATAACGATGGTGAACCAAAGGGCACATTTATACAATACAATCAGTGGAAATGGGGACCAGGTGTGCGTAATGACACATTTCTGGAGGAATCCGTGACATATATCCCTCCTCCGTGACTCTCTGCCCCTGCTACCAGCATTAGGACCATATGGAGACCATTGCATCACTCCTCCACAGTGCTGTAGAAGTTCTTCCCGGTCGGGATCTCCTGCAGAAGAGTTTGGAAGTTTAGAGCAATGAGTCGCTCCGCCTGTGACTTTACAGATCACAGATAGACCCTGCTAAACCTTTCGTTGCTCCTTATCCTTTGTTTCTGCTGAAGGGCAGCCACATTCTCCTGGACAGAGCGTAGTTCCATGTATGAGAATGTATGCGTGATTTTTGTGTGTGCCACAGGAGGTTGGTGGCACCTTAATCGGGGAGGGCAGGCTTGTGGAAATGGTAATGGCTGGAGTGGAATATGAAATGGTATCAAACAAATGGTTTTCAGGTGTTTGATGCCATTCAATTTGCTCCATTCCAGCCATTATTATGATCCCTCCTCCCCTCAGTAGCCTCCTGTGGTGTGTGTGTTAGTATGAGAAAGCGTGCGTGTTTCCAATTGCCCATCCTCTGGCTTTCCATCACACTGTGTGACTCGAGCTGTAACTGTGTGTGTGAGTCACTGTGAATGACCTGGTGTCTGCACTCCCAGGGGCGATTCGAGGATTGTTTTAATGGGGTGGCCAATGGGAGACAAAAAAATATTCATGGGTGGCCATGGGAAAATAGAACATATCATATATACTTTGAAAATTGGCTTGAACTATTGAACAACTCTAGTATTGAACAACTGTTTCAAATTTTAATTTGTGTCTGCACTAATTTATTCAAATAAATCAATTTGAAGTGATTCAAATGGATCCATATTCAAGTTAGATACGTGTTCACTGGTAACTTCCCCTCCAAGGAATGTAAAAGTTCAAATGCTATTTGGACAACAGCAAAAATACTCCAGTCATTATCATCATGGCTGCTGTTGCTTCATTCACCTCTGTCGATAAGAGACATGCATAACATACTAGAACAAACTCAAGCCATAGCCTACAGCAATTACCTATTAGATAGCTCGGCACCGAGATTAAAAACTAGTTTAGTTTCCTGTCAAGTCAAACAGCAGTTACCTAGACATCTTCCACCTTTGCACTGTTTTCGTCAACTCAATAGAAAGAAGTAGTGCTGTTCGATCACTGCAGCTGTATTCCTAAAGCCAACCAGCCAATCCAATAGCATTCCCACCGGCTCTGAGACTTCCGCATGGTCCTGAAGCAGTGTTTCCTAACTCCAGTTCTCGAGTACCCCCAACAGCACACATTTATGTTGTAGCCCTGGACCAAAACACCTGATTCTGGTGGCCACAGATAGGGCCTGATGATTAGTTGACAGATTCAGGTGTGCTTGCCCTGGGCCACAACACAAATGTACTGTTGGGTGTACTCAAGGACTGAAGTTGGGAAACACTGTTCTAAAGCCATCCCTCTAAATGCGCTAAACTGCCAGAACAGAATGCACCGTCTTTTCTCTAAAATCTGAGCCAGATTGACAGTGCTCTGACCCAATGAGAATGGGGGGAGCACTAAGGATAGCCAATCATATTTCTGGGGAGCTGCTGCCACCCCTCTAAAACCGCACCTGGCTGCTCCTTTCCCCTCCGCATCGCTCAGCTCAGCCAAGTCAAGGGTTCCAAAACATCCCACAAGGACCCTTCTCTGTCCGTCACTGTCACATGCTATGCTATTAAAAAACAATATTGTATATTTACCTCAAAGGTCCTTGTAGTGGTGAGGAAATAAGAATGTCTTGTCGTCCACATTAGTCTTGTTACTCCCAGGACTGTTGTATTGTAACAATTCCACTTGAAGCTGTCATGACTCATGAGTGTAATGCAAGAGATGCCATACGAAGTCTTACTAGCTGACTTTGATAGCCTAATTCTGTCATTTCAGATTAAAATACAGTCTGCGGCTAGATGACAGTTTAGCGAAACAACTAATCTGTATCATGGCCTTGTTGAATAAGATATTACTGATGGTAGTATAAAGACAACGCCATATTCCTACTAGGTTTGGGGTTAATTCCATTTCAGTTTACTTCCAGAAATTATTTTGATGGAATTGACCCCAACCCCGATACCTACACACTTTTTACTACTTTCTCTTCTGAAAGATGAAGGTATATTCCTATCATGGTCTGAGGGAAGCAGTGGCCATCATTTTTCACAGGAAGCCAATTTGCACTGTGACAATGCTGGTCCCAACATCAAGATTAGGCACCACATATTAATACGCCCCCTCCCCGTTATCTCTAAAGGACATCTTATTTCTCATTAAAACATCTGTGTCCACCAGCTTTTCTATTCGCCACTAGCGGGAATGTAAGGTCACGTTTTGAAGTCTCATCTTATCTCTGTTTTTGTAATTTACAGATTAAAATACCAGACAATCCTTCCATTACTGATGCTCAAGCAGAGAAACTGCTAGAATATTAAACACTTATCTGCATAGCTGTGATGTTGCACAGCCCAAAATGGGCTAGCTATCACAGCAGCGAACACTCTGATTTGTGTGCCTCTTGTAGGGATGTCTTTTCAGTTATGGACTAGTCTCGCGTTTCCATAGCACCCAAATGACGTTGGTGTCATGCCTTCCCTTGAAGGTCTGGATAATTTTTTATTGCAAAAACGGTTTGAATGGTCTGTTGGCTCCCAGAGACAATATTTTTATTGGATGTTACATTTCAAGAACCCTCCTCTGACACGCCCATAGAAGGGGTGCTGTATGTTGTCTGCGTCACTGTTTGTTGTTGCCTATAGTAGTTTCAAGTGTTAGTTTTGAATTGATCAACTGTGGCCGACAGACTGCGATTGAAATTGATTGAAATTGAAAGTGGATTACACTGGTAAAGACAAAAGTCACAACATGTTCTAAATCGCTCTAGTGACAGGCTTTTTCCCTTGTTTCCATTCGTACACATGGCTGCTGGCTGCGCTTTGCTATCACAAAATGTCATGAATATTGCCCATTATTTTGTATTTATAACGACCCAAAAAAGGGAGAACCTATTCAAGTAAGTAAGCACATTTTGGAAAATAAATAAATCTATTATTAGCAAGCTAGCTAAAGTATGGCACTTTGTAGGCTAACTCAAGTGAGCTGCTAGCGAGCAAGCTGATTTACACACTGTTTAATTAAATGTAATCAGCTAGCTAACTTCCTATGTGGGATGTGGACAGCTGCTCGTCGAACACCTCATTCCAAAATCATGGGCATTAGATGTTAAAGCTTTGCTGTGGGGACTTGCTTCCATTCTGCCACAAGAGCATTAGTGAGGTCGGGCAATTAGGCCTGGCTCGCAGTCGGCATTCCAATTCATCCCAAAGGTGTTCGATGGGGTAAAGTTCAGGGCTCTACGCAGGTCAGTCTAGTTCTTCCACACCGATCTCAACAAACCATTTGTATGTGGAGCTCTCTGTGTGCATGGGGCTATTGTCATGCTGAAACAGCAAAGGGCCTTCCCCAAACTGTTGCCACAAAGTTGGAGGCACAGAATCGTCTAGTATGTCATTGTATGCTGTAATGTTAAGACTTTCCTTCACTGGAACTAAGGGGAACCATGGACAAAAGCCCCAGACCGTTATTCCTCCTCCACCAAACTTTACAGTTGGCACTATGCATTGGGTCAGGCAGCGTTCTCCTGGCTGACGACAAACCCAGAATCGTCCGTCGGACTGCCAGATGGTGAAGTGTGATTAATCACTCCAGATGACATGTTTCAACTGCTCAAAAATAAAATGGGGGCGAGCTTTACTCCCCTCCAGCCAAAGCTTTGCATTGCGCATGGTGATCTTAGGCTTGTGTGCAGCTGCTCTGCCATGGAATCCCATTTCATGAAGCTCCCGACGAACAGTTCTTGTGCTGACGTTGCTTACAGAGGCAGTTCGGACCTCGGCAGTGAGTGTTGCAACCGAGGACAGGCGAATTTACACGCTACATGCCTCAGCACTCAGCGGTTCCGTTCTGTGAGCTTGTGTTCTGTGAGCTTGCCTACCACTTCATGTCTGAGCATTTGTTGCTCATAGATGTTTCCACTTCACAATAACAGCACTTACAGTTGACCACGGCAGCTCTAGCATGGCAAAACAATTGACGAACTGACGTGTTGGAAAAGTGGCATCCTATGACGGTGCCATGTTGAAAATTACTGAGCTCTTCAGTATGGGCCGTTCTACTGCCGATGTTTGTCTACGGAGATTGCATGGCTGTGTGCTCAATTTAACACGCCTGTTAGCAATGGGTGTGTCTGAAATAGCCGAATCCACTCATTTGAAGGTGTCCACATACACTACATATACACAAAAGTATCTGTATCATCATCAATAGCGTCTCCCAGGTTTTCCTCACACGTTTTGTGTCATCTGGAAAAGCCACCATTGATACATTTTGGAAATCCATTTTAGAGGTTTGTCAGGCTGCCTTAAAATAGTTTAAATCTTTGAAACTTGTTGCTTGTCCAGTGTTTTCTGCACTGAGAGAATAAAGTGTTGTATCTGTAAATGTTCACCTCTGCACCATCACAGACTGTTATTCCCTGGCTGCCTGACCCTGATGAGACCCCTGTTACCATCTGATCCTGCTCAGTTGAGGCATGACAAAGAATTACATTGGTGTACATTTATACATTATGTTATCCAAGAATAGAATCAATGGTTCAATAATTGAAATGACCATTATTCCCAGATCCCAGACTGTGGCATTCACATCAACTCAAGATGGAACTTAGTATCCATTCACTGATTGTTATAATATACTGCAAAATTCACCCGAGCTCCGTAGACTGGTCTTCTCTGGCTGTCTGACCCTGCTGGGACACCTGTCACCATCTGATCTTGCTATGACATGATGAGCATAGTGTTGTGTACAGACTGTGCACCATGACATTAAGCTTGTAGAGCAGTTTATAAAGTGTCCGTGTGAAAAATAGGGAATTAGATAGGGAAACTGACAGATCAATAACGTTACGTTGCTTTATTGACCAATAAAACATGCTGAATTGTTTGGCCGCTGGTTTCGTCATTTGACTCAGGTCTAGTCTGATTTTGGCAAAAATAATAGCTAAATTTAATGAGTTAGCTAGCTAACGTTAGCCAACTCATCAAATGTATTTCTGTTGAAATGGCCCAAAACAAAGGCTACAAATAATTTCCAGACACACAACAGCTGTTAGATACTGCTACCTGACAGATAGCTAGAGGATAGCTAGAGCTGAACCGGCTGTAGTAGCTACTAGCTAGCTAACTAGCTGTTAATAGTTCATTCACTTCAGTCAAGAGGGGATGAAACATTGGCAAACGTAACATGTCAGTTACACTACTAACTCAGAACTGGGCATAAATGCTTTTGTCCCCTTGTCAACTAAAGAGAAGCTTGTTTCTGCTCTGCTTGCTTTTAAAACCTAGAGAAAAGGCGCAACACAGACAGCAGCTGCCTCTGATCATCTCTCCCGTGCTGGTCCTATACACCAGCCTTTCAGAAGCTTTGCCTTCACACAGCCTACCCGACCGCCCTGAGGCGTTCACATGGTCCTAAAACACAGCATATCACAATGCAATTATAAAACTAGGGGGGACAAAACATACATTTTTAGAATGTGCATGTGGGGGGGGATCATGTCCCCCTCGTCCCCAGTTAAAGTTGCTCCCCTGGAATCCATATTCAAATGATCATTCTATTACAATAAACGTGGTAATTTTGTACTGACCCATTTTGATTGAATGTAGAGCTCCAAGAACCCCAGTATTCCTCTATTTGTATGGAAGTCAAATATTTTTTTGGGTGTGGTGTTTGTTATTTCTGTTCTGTGTGTATCCAACTTCCTGTGTATACACTTAGTGTGACGATCTGGTTGATGTTTTGGGACGGTGCCCATTTGGGGTGCATCCCAACCAGCATTCTCTCTTCTTACCCTCTTCTCCCGGTGACAACTGTGCTCCTCTCGATGATGTCAACCCCATGACAACAACGCCATTGTGCGTGCCCCGCCGCCCATAATGCACGAGAACTCTCACCCTCTTGTCTCTGTCTTTCTTTTCCTTTCCTTTTTATCTACATATTTTATTCACCCCTCCAACAACTCCCCTCTTCGGAGGACAAATATCTTTCTTTTTCTTTTTTTACAGCTTTTTGCTACATATACATACATTTTCATTATATAAATAGGCACGTTTAATTTAGTCTGTTTTAGCATATACATTTGACATATACATTTTACATACATGGTACTTTTATATAAAGCAGTCACATAATAATGGTCCTTCAAAGCTCAGTTACCAAACATCAGCCAGTAACGCCAGTCAGTGGCCCAATCCCGGGACCACCCCATACGTAGAATGTATGCACACATGACTGTAAGTCTCAGCTTTGGATAGAAAGCCGTCTGCTAGCCCATCCCACCTATCACCATAGACCACCCCTCAGCCAGTCTCAGCCCATCCCACCTATCACCATAGACCACCCCTCAGCCAGTCTCAGCCCATCCCACCTATCACCATAGACCACCCCTCAGCCAGTCTCAGCCCATCCCACCTATCACCATAGACCACCCCTCAGCCAGTCTCAGCCCATCCCACCTATCACCATAGACCACCCCTCAGCCAGTCTCAGCCCATCCCACCTATCACCATAGACCACCCCTCAGCCAGTCTCAGCCCATCCCACCTATCACCATTGACTGTGATGTTTTACATAATTGTTCAGCCCATCCCACCTAATCACCATAGTCAGCCCATCCCACCAGACCACCCCTCAGCCAGTCTCAATCCCACCTATCAATAGACCTTTCCTCAGCCATTTTTTAACAGCTATTATTTATTGACTTAACTATGGAAACATTTGACCCAAGTTAAACAATTTGAAGGCAATGCTACCAAATACTAATTGAGTGTATGTAAACTTCTGACCCACTGGGAATGTGATGAAATAAATAAAAGCTGAAATAAATCATTCTCTCTACTATTATTCTGACATTTCACATACTTAAAATAAAGTGGTGATCCCAACTGACCTAAAACAGGGAATTTTTACTAGGATTAAATGTCAGGAATTGTGAAAAACTGAGTTTGAATGTAGTTGGCAAAGGTGTATGTAAACTTCCGACTTCAACTGTATGTATGAGTGAAGCTTTTAGTGAGAGATTTAAAGCTTTAATATTTAATCATTTTATCCCCCAAACTTATTCTCATTATATAAATAGGCACGTTTAATTTTGTCTGGTTTAGCATTCCAAATCAAATGAAATATTTTTTGCTCGTATGATTTAAAAAACAAGTAATCTGGAGTAGGCAGTGCCATTAGTAAGTAAGTAAACTGTGATTGGACCGAAGAGTTAATCAATGTGATTTTTCCATAAATAGACAAGTATTTACCTCTCCATGGTTGCAGAATCTTTCTATTGAAACTAATTCTGGTCAGTTGATTTATATTTTTGATTACTACCTTGGAGTTTTATTGGTAAACTACAAGGCAGTGTAAACACTATTTTTTAACGATCCAATGTGTAATATGATACACTTGTCATAATTAGGTTTTAGTCCAGAGAGGCTAGAAAAGGGATCAAGATCTTCAATGAGTGTCACCGCCATGTGTATAGGTGGCAGGGAAGTTAGGCGCAGGAGAGTCGAAATGGAGTGTAAATGGAGTCTTTTAATAAATGTCCACAGAACATGCTCCATAACACTAAAACATACAGACATGAAAAAACATGGATACGAGGACCCGTCACGCACCAACACAACAAATAAACAACACTAACAATAAAACAATCTCTGACAAAGACATGAGGGGAAACAGAGGGTTAAATACACAACAGGTAATGAATGGGATTGAAAACAGGTGTGTGGGAAGACAAGACAAAACCAATGGACAATTAAAAATGGATCAATGATGGCTAGAAGACCGGTGACGTCGAACGACGAGCACCGCCCGAACAAGGAGAGGCAACGACTTGGGCAGAAGTCGTGACAGTGAGACTGTGCAGGGATCCAGATTGCGGATTTAAGAAAAAACTTGGCATCATCGGCATTCATTGACACTTTTGTTTTTAATTGCTAGCATTTCAATGGCCATAATAAATAGATATGGATCCAACGGACAGACTTGTTTTCCTCCTCTTTAACACTGAATACTTTCTGAGAAGTACCCATTGTTTACCATTTTACATCTGGGGTTCCTGTACATAACTTTAACCCATTTTACAAGAGATTCACCGAAATTAAAGTAATCCCGGCATTTATATTCGAGTCGTGCTTTACCAAACGCTTTTTCAAAATCTGCTATGAAGACCTGGCCTGGTATCTTCGATGTTTCATAATGTTCAAATGTTTCAAGTAATTTTTGTCTATTATCTCCAATATATTGTCCATGTAAACCTGTCTGTTCAGGATAAACAATATCTGGTCAAACCTTTTTTATTTTATGTCTATGCATTTCGCCATGAGATACAATTGACTGTTTTAAATTTTAAAATGCAGAGATTTTATCGTCTCAGAAATCCCCCCAAAAAAACAGTGCAGTCATGTTGTGGACTGGGTAATATGGAACAGTTACACTTTGTGTGAAACACACATTTCAGAAGCTCAGGCCAATGAAAGCATCATAAGACACAAATAGAGTCCAATCAAATATATATTTTATTTATTCCAAATGGACCCATGCGTGTCTTGATTTAGTGAGACTACATAGGATAGACAATATTTTGAGCTAAACAAAAGATAATAAGATTATGTTAAGCAGTAGATGTGAATTAACATCTACTTAGTCGAATGCCCAATTGCATTGTCCAATCCGTTTTGAAATGGTGTATTTTTCTCCAGTGAAACAATTGACCGCATTTAGATAACGCATTGAAAAATCTCTCTCTCTTCACTTATTTCTCCCTTATTCCCACATCCCATTCACTCATTCAACAGGAAGTGTGTGTGCTAACCCTATCTATATGTCTCTGTACTCTGGACTCTATTATAAAG
Source organism: Oncorhynchus keta (assembly GCF_023373465.1). Classification (NCBI taxonomy): domain Eukaryota; kingdom Metazoa; phylum Chordata; class Actinopteri; order Salmoniformes; family Salmonidae; genus Oncorhynchus; species Oncorhynchus keta. The sequence goes on from NW_026290910.1 coordinate 584,699, forward strand.
GAGTTAGACCTTAGTGTCCTGAGAAGGCCTGCTGTCCCACTCCTGTATCTTAAATGTAAATGTAAATGTATCTCTCATAGCCCCCAGAGCTACACACATCTAATCTAAACCAGGCTGTACTGTAGACAGCTCTGGAATAACGGGGAATTGAGGGGGAGGTGGGAGGTTTTGGGCCTGATATAGACTCTATGGTGGGAGAATAATGTTGTGCTGCCTGCCGTCAAAATGTCTGTGGGAATTGGCTACATTAGGGGCTTGGAAGGTTGGGAGTCTACATTCTCTCATTGGAAAGAGAGTGGGCACAGGGGATGGAGGAGTTTGGCTATCTGTGAGGGTTAGGAAAGGTACCAGACATACCTTGGGGTTTGATATTCGGAGTCTAATTTTTGATTGGATATACATTTAGCGTCTTGAATGGATGTAACTGGCTAATCGATGGGATTTTTCCTAAATAGTAGCAAGTATATACCCAAATGGTTGCAGAATCAAAATATCCAATCAAAATCTGGTCCTTTGTTTATTTTTTTTAATGACCTTGGAGTTAAATTAATCCACAAAAGAGGGAGATGGGGGATGGGGGGTAGTGAGTTTTGTGAAGCAGCAGGCTGCGTTAGCTTGGATTAAAGAGGTACTGAGGCCCCTTTGGGTGTGTGTATGTGTGTGTGTCTACGGTATGTGTGTGTACTGTTTTGTCCAATGTGTGTGGGTCAAGTGTGTGTGTGTGTGTTATATGTATTATTAGGTGGCAGGGTGTGTGCAGGAGACGAAATGGTGTGTGTGTGTGAGTTTAATAAATGTCCACAGAACATGCTCCATAACACTAAAACATACAGACATGAAAAAACATGGATATGTGACCCGTGTGCACCAACACAACAAATAAACAACACTAACAATAAAACAATCTCTGACAAAGACATGAGGGGAAACAGAGGGTTAAATACACAACAGGTAATGAATGGGATTGAAAACAGGTGTGTGGGAAGACAAGACAAAACCAATGGACAATTAAAAATGGATCAATGATGGCTGTGAGCACCGCCCGAACAGAGGCAACGACTTGGGCTGACAGTGAGACTGTGCAGGGGCACGGATTTAAGAAAAAAACTTGGCATCATGCATTCATTGACACTTTTGTTTTTAATTGCTAGCATTTCAATGCCTGAGTTTGATCTTATTTAAGAAAATTCATTGACACTTTTGTTTTTAATTGCATTTCAATGGCCATAATAAATAGATATGGATCCAACGGACAGACTTGTTTTCCTCCTCTTTAACACTGAATACTTTCTGAGAAGTACCCATTGTTTACCATTTTACATCTGGGGTTCCTGTACATAACTTTAACCCATTTTACAAGAGATTCACCCGAAATTAAAGTAATCCCGGCATTTATATTCGAGCGTCTGGCTTTTTCAAAATCTGCTATGAAGACCTGGCCTGGTATCTTCGATGTTTCATAATGTTCAAATGTTTCAAAGTAATTTTTGTCTATTATCTCCAATATATTGTCCATAAACCTGTCTGTTCAGGATAAACAATATCTGGTCAAACCTTTTTTATTTTTTTATGCATTTCAAGCCATGAGATACAATTGACTGTTTTATTAAAATGAGATTTTATCATGAATACTTTTCAGAAATCCCCCAAAAAACAGTGCAGTCATGTTGTGGACTGGGTAATATGGAACAGTTACACTTTGTGTGAAACACACATTTCAAAGCTCAGGCCAATGAAAGCATCATAAGACACAAATAGAGTCCAATCAAATATATATTTTATTTATTCCAAATGGACCCATGCGTGTCTTGATTTAGTGAGACTACATAGGATAGACAATATTTTGAGCTAAACAAAAGATAATAAGATTATGTTAAGCAGTAGATGTGAATTAACATCTACTTAGTCGAATGCCCAATTGCATTGTCCAATCCGCCTTTTGAAATGGTGTATTTTTCTCCAGTGAAACAATTGAGGCATTTAGATAACGCATTGAAAATCTCCATTTTTTCACTTATTTCTCCCTTATTCCACATCCCATTCACTCATTCAACAGGAAGTGTGTTGCTAACCCTCATCTCTTATGTCTCTATACTCTGGACTCTATCTATAAAGGAGTTAGACCTTAGTGTCCTGGAGAACCTTAGTGGCCTGCTGTCCCACTCCTGTATCTTAAATGTAAATGTAAATGTATCTCTCATAGCCCCCAGAGCTACACACATCTAATCTAAACCAGGCTGTACTGTAGACAGCTCTGGAATAACGGGGAATTGAGGGGGAGGTGGGAGGTTTTGGGCCTGATATAGACTCTATGGTGGGAGAATAATGTTGTGCTGCCTGCCGTCAAAATGTCTGTGGGAATTGGCTACATTAGGGGCTTGGAAGGTTGGGAGTCTACATTCTCTCATTGGAAAGAGAGTGGGCACAGGGGATGGAGGAGTTTGGCTATCTGTGAGGGTTAGGTGGTACCAGACAGTTGGGGTTTGATATGTCTCAGTGTTTTTGATGATATACAGTAGTTTATGTGTCAGGGGGCTAGGGGTTTGATATTCGGAGTCTAATTTTTGATTGGATATACATTTAGCGTCTTGAATGGATGTAACTGGCTATCGAGGGATGTCCTAAGCCTGTAGCTAGACCTATATACCCAAAAAGTAAACGAGGAAATAACAAAATATCCAATCAAAATCGGCCTTTGTCTTTTTCGGTTTTTAATGACCCCCCTAAATTAATCCACAAAAGAGGGAGATGGGGGATGGGGGGGTAGTGAGTTTGTGTGAAGCAGCAGGCTGCGTTAGCTTGGATTAAAGAGGTACTGAGGCCCCTTTGGGTGTGTGTATGTGTGTGTGTCTACGGTATGTGTGTGTACTGTGTGTGTGTGTGTGTGTGTATGTGTGTGTGTGTGTGTGTGTGTGTGTGTGTGTGTGTGTGTGTGTGTGTACAGTGTGTGTTGTGTGTGTGTGTGTGTGTGTGTGTGTGTGTGTGTGTGTTTTGTGTGTGTGTGTACAGTATGTGCTTTGTGTGTGTGTGTGTACAGTTCGTGCTTGTGTGTATGTGTGTGTACAGTATGTGCTTGTGTGTGTGTGTGTGTGTGTGTGTGTGTGTGTGTGTGTGTGTGTGTGTGTGTGTGTGTGTGTGTGTGTGTGTGTGTGTGTGTGTGTGTGTGTTACTAGGGCTCCGTATGGGTCTGGTTTCCATTTGGGGGCTCCTAGACAACGCCGCTGTTGCTTTCCACTGGAAATGATTATTACATTTTTATTTTTTTAACCAAACAAAATAAATGTGAAAAAATGTTTATTCCCAGCGTGGTTACATTTAGCAGACTGACTGGCAACAACAAATAAAGGTTGCTCAAGCGGATGCTCAATTAAATATTGCATCAAATATTGGCCCGGGATATTGGTACACTCATATTCAACTACAGAGGCACCAATATTTTAGACAGGCCAAATTCAATATCTGTCAATTCATTCTGTGCAAAATAAACTACTGAACAGTTTTCTATCCTACAAATAGATCAAATTAAGGGGCCATTTGATCTCTGTTTCAATGGACATAGTACCGGAGTCTAACTAATTCATTGTAGTTTAAAAGGAGCCCCTTAAGAACAAGGTTATGTAGGGATTTAGAGTAGGCCTGTATTTTTAAGTAGCACACCCTTGACATGAGCTCACGAAGCAGTGTGGTTAATACTCCTCTGTCCCTGATTGGCTATACATTGAACCTCCACGCTAGAGTCCTCTTCATTGATTGGTCCTCGAGGTGTTTGAACCGCAGTGTTCATTCATTGATCAGTGAGTTATATTCACATCAAACCCACCGACAGCAATGAATGTTTATCGCAGCAATCAGCTTACGAAGGGAGGAGAGAGGATCCAACTGGACTTCTGTCAAAACAAGGAGATAGGAAATATGTGCACTACCTTTCAAAAGTTTGGGGTCACTTAGAAATGTCCTTGTTTTTTAAAGAAAAGCACCTGCAGTTGGTCCAGAACGGAGCAGCACATATCACACTTAGATGTACATGGAGGGAAAGTGTCAGTCTCTCCTGGATCAAAGTTGAGGAAAGATTGACTGCATAACTATTGTTGCACCTTCTGTGCAAAATGCTGATGTTTTGAAGGTACCGAACTGTCTGTTCAAGCAGTTAGCACACAGTTCAGACACTCATCGGTACAAGACATGCAATACAAGACAGTAGCCTCTTCAGTTCCCAGGTCCAAAAAAGAACACCTTACTGCACAAAGGGAGAGCCATTAAGAGAGAGCCATTTGATATATTTGGTATTGTAATTTGCACTGTGCTATGTATTAGACTTAGATATTGTGTGTATGTACTAATATGTAGGCTATGTGCGATGTTTAAAATGTATGTATTTCAGTCCTTGACTAATACTGTTCTGTACTATGTCATGTTTCATGTGGACCACAGGAAGAGCAGCTGATGCTTTTGCAGCAGCGAATGGGTATCCTAATAAATACAACATTTGGTATTTTGTTAATGTTGTTGGAAAACACAGTCTCAGGCACCGCTCCAGAATCTCCCATATGTGTTCAATTCCCTAACCCAGACGATCCTGGGCCAATTGTGCACCACCTTATGGGACTCCCGGTCACGGCCGGTTGTGAGACAGCCTGGGATAGAACCCGGGTCTGTAGTGATGCCTCAAGCACTGTGATGCCTTAGACCGATGCGCCACTCGGGAGGTCTTGGCTTTTTGCCTTGACATTTCAATTTAGAACCCCAACCCGCCCGACAACCTCAGAACTGTCATATAAGGGAGAATCAATCTTGAGAGAAAAACAACATACTTCTCTTTCTTGGGCTTGGTGTTGATGTCTCCTAGTACGTTGATGTCAGAGAAGTCTATCCTGAACTTGCTGAGCAGGGTGGCCATCCTGAGGAGGAAATGTCAAAACAAACACATAACACTAAGGCAGTTTTCATGCCACTTACATCCAAGAGCTTTGTAGAGACCGCACAAGCCACCGAGGGCATCAAGAAGCCATTTGAAAGGATTGCTGCTCTTTGAAGTAGCACAGCGAACAGGTGCGAGCTGAAATCAACATTTTACAGATATTTGAGAGAAAAAAAGCTGTGGTGGCTGTTAAGAGGCTTTCTCTTTATGACACTCATTTCCCTTGTTTTTTTATTTCTCATCAAAAGACGGGGATAACTTCTCCTCAAAACATCTTCAGCGACTCCAAACATGTCATGTCCGAGTAAGTACATCGACTTTTATATACAATGACTTTCATATCAAAGGGATACTTGAATCCTCAATTCCATGCAGAGTTTGGATGGGATATTATTGCAATAATGATAATGTCCTCATTATCTTCGGCAGAATGTCAGTTAAATTCTTATTTTTTTTCCCGCTGTAGAAAGACGGCAACAAAATGTAGAGTCAGTTTTGATGTCACAGAAACGAGAGCCTCGAGGGATAGGAAGAGGTTTGCTGAGAAAGTGATGTCATCATGAGTTATTAAGAGGAAGAAAAAAAAGGGTCTGGGAGTAAGGGACCGTCTGAAAAGTGTGAGAAATAAAAATAAACCGAAAATGTCTGCATTGGTTGGAAATATATATATAGATGAATCTGTGGAACAATGGAGTTCTTACACAGAACGTTTTGAGTACTTTGTGTCTGCAAATGGAATTAAAGCAGAAGTCGTTGTGCCAACATTTTTGACTGTTACGTGAGGAAAAACATTCAATCTACTGCGCAGCCTAGTAATGCCTGAAACATCTGGTGATAAATCATGTGATGAAATTGTGGCTACCTTAAAGGACAATATTCTCCAAAACCACTGATAATCGCAGAGAGATTAAGGTTTCATAAGAGAAATCAAGAGGAGGGGGAATCAATCTCACAATTTGTGGCTGTATTGAAACAGTTATCCGAACACTGTGAATTTGGGCGATCAATGAGTAACACTGTGTATGATAGGTTAATTCAGAAATTCCTTTTGACTGAGAGTAACATAACATTGCAGAGAGCAATAGAAGTGAGTACGTCAACAGAGATGGCAAATAAAGACACACAACAGCTAAGTGCATCGACCTAAGTGCGTATGGTGTCTATGGAGTTAAAAAACAAGGCAGGAGGTGACAAGCCATGCTTTCGCTGTGGGAAACCAGGTCACCAAGCAGAGGAGTGTTGGTGCAGAGACTTAGACTGCAGAAGTTGTGGAATAAAGGGTCACATCGAACGTGCATAAAAAACAAAAAGAGACAATCAAACAAAAGTACTGAACAAAGGAAAAGTGACTTCTGAGAGTACAAAAAGAAAGTGCATAAAAGAGGATGAACAAAGTGATACCCTGTCTGAAGGGGAATAATCTTTGCATGTTCTGTCCATTTCAGACAACCCACATGGATACTGGGTGACACCGCTACTGGATGGAAACGCAGTATATGATGAGATGTCGAACTGAGCAGGTCAGGAATTGCAGCTACATTTGTTAGTGTATCACCTTATTCTGACAGAAATGACTCCTTAGAGTTAAATTAAGTGGACACTGGAGCAGCCATATCTTTGCTGTCTGAGGCTGTATAGAAGGAGAAACTACATCACCTCACACTACAACCCACAAAGATGACGCTGAAAACATACACCGGTGAGATTGTTCAAGTGAGAGGAAGCGTGATTGTTACAGGGGAGCTCAACAAACAGAAGGTAAAGCTACCGCTCGACTTTGTGAAAGGCAACCATCCAGCATTGCTAGGACGCACATGGCTGGAAAAGATCAAACTAAACTGGCAGGAAATTCACATTGTTGCAAAATAGGACACAAACCTACAAGGGATATTGAGGAAACACGCGGATGTGTTCAAAGGAGAACTTGACAGTATGAAGGACATAACAGTTAAACTGACCTTGAAACCAGACAGCAAGCCAAAATGCTTCAAAGCTAGGCCTGTCCCATACGCCATAAAACCAAAAGCTAAACAGACTAGTGGAGAGTTGAGCATTGAATCCAGTGAATGTTATTGAATGGGCTATACCCGTTGTTCCAGTCATAAAAAAAGATGGATGACTCAGACTTTGGTGATTTCAAAGTCACAATTAACCCAGTCTTGACTGCTGAAAAATATCTACTACCCCTCATTGACAACCTCTTTTCTGGTTTAGCTGGAGGACAACAATTCAGTAAGATAGACTTATGTCTACAGATGCATGTGGACCAAGATTCACAAGAACTGTTGACCATAGTTACTCACAAAGGCCTGTACAGGTACCGGAGGCTTCCTTTTGGAATTACCTCAGCTCCGGCCTTGTTTCAGAGAGCTATGGACCAGATACTGAGCGGACTCACTGGGCTCCAATGTTACCTCGATGATTGACTCATCACCGTTAAAGACGAGCAGGAGCACCTGAGAAACCTGAACGCTACACTATAGAGATTGGAGGAGTACAGTCTGCGAGGTTTTCCGACCCTCTGTGGAGTACCAAGTCATCGACAGTTCGGGGCTCCACAAGGTGCCATCGAAGGTGAAGGTCGTTGCGGAAGCTCCATCCCCACAGAACGTGAGTCAACTGAGATCATTCTTAGGACTACTGACATACTACGCAAAGTTTGTGCCAAACCTAGCTAACATGTTACAGCCACTGCAGGAACTTTTGAACAAAACCAGACAGTGGAAGTGGACAGAGATGTGAGGAGGCCTTCAAGAAAGTGAAAACAACCTTAGCTCAGTCAGAGGCCCTAATCCACTTCAACCCCAACTTGCCATTACAGTTGGCATGTGATGCATTGCCTTATGGCGTTGGTGCGGTTTTCTCACACATCATGCCATCAGATAAAGAAAGACCAATTGCTTTCATATCACGGACCTTAAAAACTTCTTAGGGATAGGGGGCAGTATTCAGAAGTTTGGATGACTGAGGTGCCCAAAGTAAACTGCCTGTTACTCAGGCCCAGAAGGTAGGATATGCATTTGCATGGCAGTATTGGATAGAAACCACTCTAACGTTTCTAAAACTGTTAAAATAATGTCTGTGAGTATAGCAGAACTGATTTGGCAGGCGAAACCCAGAGGACAATCCATCCAGGAAAAATAATGTTTGAGGTCATTGGATTTTCCAATGCTTTTCTATGGGGAAGCCAAATTATTAGGACCCAGATTGCAGTTCTTATGGCTTACACTAGATGTCAACAGTCTTTAGAAATGGTTCAATGTTTTTCTTTTTTATGAAGAAGTAGTTGTATTCTTTCTAAGTGTCACTCACGTGGACTCTAGTCTTTTGGTGCACGTGAATGAGAGCATGCTCCGTGTTGTTTTTCTCCAGTATTGGAAACAGTTTATTCCGTCTTAAATTTGATTGATTATTTACGTTTTAGGGTACCTGAGGTTGGATTAGAAACGTTGTGTGAAATGTTTTACAGGTAACTTATTAGATACTTTGTAGGCATGTTGGGCGAGTTGGAACCGGTGTATTTCTGAATCAAACGCGCCAAATAAACAGACATTTTTGGGACATAAAGAAGGACTTTATCGAACAAAACAACCATTCATTGTGTATCTGAGACCTTTGGGATTGCAAAAATATGAAGATCTTCAAAGGTAAGCAATTTATTTTATCGCTATTTCTGACTTTCGTGATGCATCTGTTTGGTTGGAAAATGTTTTTCATGCATTTGTATGCAAGGCGCTGTCCTCAGATAATCGGATAATGCTTTCGCCATAAAGCCTTTTTGAAATCTGACAAAGTGGCTGGATTAACAAGAAGTTCATCTTTGTGCCGATGTATAACACTTGTATTTTTTATGAATGTTTATTATGACTATTTCTGTATTTTGAATTTTGCGCTCTGCAATTTCACCGGATGTTGTTGAGGTGGATCACTAGTGGAACGCCTGCGCCAGAAAGGTTAAGTAAAGCAGAGGGCAATTATGCACAGATAGAGCATGAAGCACTCACCATTGTGTTTGTAGTTAAGAAATTTCATCCGTTTCTGTTTGGCCGACGATTCACACTGCTGACGGACCATAAACACCTCACCTCCATCTTTGGTCCCCACACCGACATTCCGTTACTTGCAGCCAGCTGTATGCAGCGATGGGCATTATTATTATCTGCTCACCAGTACAATATCAAGTACAGAAGGTCTGAGCAGCACTGCAATGCAGATGGCCTCTCAAGGCTTCCCTTACCTGTCTCACACACTGAGCACTCCCAGGCTGAAATCTTCTACTTCAAGGAAGTGACGAACGCCCCAGTTACTTCTGTCCAAGTGAAAAGGTTCACCCACACTGATCCAGTGATGTCTGAGGTCCTGGACATGGTGAAAAGGTATTCCCGCACTGATCCAGTGATGTCTGAGGTCCTGGACATGGTGAAAAGGTATTCCCGCACTGATCCAGTGATGTCTGAGGTCGTGGGCATGGTGAAAAGGTATTCCCACACTGATCCAGTGATGTCTGAGGTCCTGGACATGGTGAAAAGGTATTCCCGCACTGATCCAGTGATGTCTGAGGTCCTGGACATGGTGAAAAGGTATTCCCGCACTGATCCAGTGATGTCTGAGGTCCTGGACATGGTGAAAAGGTATTCCCGCACTGATCCAGTGATGTCTGAGGTCGTGGGCATGGTGAAAAGGTATTCCCACACTGATCCAGTGATGTCTGAGGTCCTGGACATGGTGAAAAGGTATTCCCGCACTGATCCAGTGATGTCTGAGGTCCTGGACATGGTGAAAAGGTATTCCCGCACTGATCCAGTGATGTCTGAGGTCCTGGATATGGTGAAAAGGTATTCCCGCACTGATCCAGTGATGTCTGAGGTCCTGGGCATGGTGAAAAGGTATTCCCGCACTGATCCAGTGATGTCTGAGGTCGTGGACATGATGAAAAGGTATTCCCGCACTGATCCAGTGATGTCTGAGGTCCTGGACATGGTGAAAAGGTATTCCCGCACTGATCCAGTGATGTTTGAGGTCCTGGACATGGTGAAAAGGTATTTCCGCACTGATCCAGTGATGTCTGAGGTCGTGGACATGGTGAAAAGGTATTCCCGCACTGATCCAGTGATGTCTGAGGTCCTGGACATGGTGAAAAGGTATTCCCGCACTGATCCAGTGATGTCTGAGGTCCTGGACATGGTCACTCGTGGAAAAGAAGGAGTGCTGTCAGACAACCTACAACCTTACCTAGTAAGGAGAAACGATCTCACAGTTCAGTTTGGATGCTTGCTATGGGGTTTTCGAGTCATCATACCGCCACCATTGAGGCAGATGCTTGAAGAACTCCATTCAGGGCACTGTGGCATGGTGCGAATGAAGAAGATTGCACCCAGCTACTTTTGGAGGCCAGGTTTGGACGCAGCTATCGAAGACAAGGTCAAGTCATGTTCTGCATGTCAAAAGATGAGGAACATGCCTCAGCTAGTACCACTACACCCATGGGACATCCCAGAGGAGCCTTGGCAACGAGTCCACATAGACTATGAAGGCCCACTGGATAATCGTAAGTTCTTAGTCGTAGTTGACGCACACAGCAAATGGCCTGCGGTCACAGTGATGAAGAGCACCTCAGCGGAGAGAACCATCGAAGAGCTACGGTCAATCTTCAGTCACTTCGGCTTGCCAACGCAACTCATTAGCGATAATGGCCACCAACTGGTGTCTGAAGAGTTCTGTTCATTCATGGAAGCAAATGGAATTCAGCACTTCAAGTCAGCGCCGTATCACCCTGCAACGAACGGCCTCGCTGAAAGGTTTGTCCAAACGGATGAAGCAAGCTTTAAAATCATCACAAGGGAACGGCTCCCTCAATAACACCTAAACACCTTCCTGTTAACCTACAGAAATACTCCCCACGCTACAACCAAAGTGGCACCCGCGTCAGCCATGATGAAAATACAGCTTCGCACGCGACTCGACCTCCTGAGTCCTCCAAAGACTAAACAGATTTTACAGACTCAACAGAGAGCACAGGTGGAGAGATGGAGCAAAGCAAGAGACAGAAGCTTCATAGCTGGCGAGAGAGTTCTTGCTCGGAACTACTGCAAAGGTCCAAAGTGGATACCAGCCACAGTGGCTGCACAAACAGGGCCTGTGTCCTACACAGTTCACACACTGGAAAACATAATTGCCAGGAACCAACCTCAGAGAAGACTTCTGTCAAGTGACAAACCAAGATCAGCAACTGGAGACCTACCATGACTTTGAGCCATCACCTGAGCATCCACTGCAGCAACATACAAATGTGGAAGGTGCTCCAGACTCACCTGAACCAGCCAGAGTGCCTACTCAGGGTATTGTTGCACCCCAGTCTGGGCATACACCATCACCACTCAGACTCAGAGACAGTGTGACTGTAAACTCACCTGTACATCGGCATTACCCTGCAAGAGAAAGATGACCCCCTGACAGGTTGACTATTTAGTTCAGACTACCCCGACATTGTGGCAGAATACACCCCAGGGTTAAGTCTGGGAACTGAGGCAGTCTACCCTCTTTCCCTAGTTCAGAAAAGGTTATTCTGAAAAGTTAATTTATTTACATTAAGAGAATTTATATTAAAAAGAAAACACAAGGCAAAACAGTGAATATTGACTTTTTACTTTTGAGTCATCAAAAGGGGGAGGAATATGTTGTGTATTGATGTTCTAGTTTTGTCCCTTTAGTGCACCTGTAACCCCCCTTGCTTACCTACGTTGAAATGCTTGGAACATTCTTCCTGTGAAACGCATTAAACAATGCCTACGTTAATTTCTACTCCAGTCTCATTTCCTGTCCATATATTAGTTGTATAAGTAATACAGTGTGCTATACAACAGCTTTTTTTCTAAATTTCCCCTACTGTGATGTAGGAACTAGCGCCAAACGCCCACCTTCCTGAATCCGGTCACATTTGTGTGTATCTGTTGGTGTGTGCCCTTACGATGTGTTTGTGTGTGTGAGTGCGTGCGTGCGTATGTGCATGTGTGTGTATTTGTGTTTATGTGCGTGTGCATGTGTGACTCTTTAGAATTCAAGTTTGTCTGTGCCTTTAGGATTCAACTTCACGTTTGTGTGTGTGTTTAAGATTCTCAGTGGCTTCCATGTATGAGCGTGTGTGTTCATCCACCTGGACGGGAACAGTGACCCTCAGGGTACAGTCAACCGTCGATGGTTTCTGTCAGAGGCTCAAACTCACCGACAGCGTTGAATGTTCCCCGAAAGCACCAGAGTTATAGCTAGCTCTCTGCACACGGAATCAGAAGCTATTCACACCCTGATTCACCTGTCTTGTGATTGTCTCCAACCCCCACTAGGTGCCTCCCATTACCTCATGTGTGTTTATACCTAGGTTTTCTGTTTGTCTGTTTCCCGTCAAGTCCTACCAGCGTGTTCCCGTGTTTCCTGTGCTCTAATTTTTAACCTTTCTGCCTGTCCCTGATCCTGCCTGCCGTCCTGTACCTGCCTGACTCTGATTTGGATTACAATTCTTTGCCTGCCTTGATGACCCTTTTGCCTGCCCTTTGTACTATAATAAACTCTGAGACTCGTACTATCCACTTCCTGTGTCTGCATCTGGGTCTTAGCCTGAGCTGTGATCGGCTGTGTATTCGGATAACTCACTGTGCTGAGGGCTGATCCTGCATCTGTTGTTTGGTCCATATGGCCTGTTTTACTGTATTTCACTTTTCTAGGGCCGTTCTTCGATCTGTTGTCTGCGACATTGACCACTCTCAGTGTCATGGTGTACAGTGCCAAACCTAAGAATAATCCTGGATTTGTTGTTGGGTCTCTAGGGCCTCTGTTTTACTTTATTTCACTATGCTAAGGCTGCTCATAAACCTGTTGTTGGGTCTATGATCTCTTTTACTACTGTTTACTGTCCTGTACAGGCTTCCTTTCCTTTAAAAACATCAGGCTCTCTGACCACAGTCACCAGGTGTTTGTGTCTATGCAAGTATGTAAGTGTGTGTGTGTGTTCAAGACAGAACTATAAATTAGAATGGTCCTCCTTCAAGGATCTCTCTCAAGGTGTCATGGTCGACGCACTGGCACCTGCTGCATTGTAAACGTTCCCCTCATGCCAACAAACACCACCAAGAGATACCATCTGGAAAGAGAGGGAAACAAAAAGAGGAGGAAATACATCAATGGAATACTCATTTTCCCCCAAACATCCTCACAATTACTGCCAAATGACTGCGGCTATAATCGTGTACAGTGCCTTGTGAAAGTATTCGGCCCACTTGAACTTTGCGACCTTTTGCCACATTTCAGGCTTCAAACATAAAGATATAAAACTGTATTATTTTGTGAAGAATCAACAACAAGTGGGACACAATCATGAAGTGGAACGACATTTATTGGATATTTCAAACTTTTTTAACAAATCAAAAACTGAAAAATTGTCCGTGCAAAATTATTCAGCCCCCTTAAGTTAATACTTTGTAGCGCCACCTTTTGCTGCGATTACAGCTGTAAGTCACTTGGGGTATGTCTCTATCAGTTTTGCACATCGAGAGACTGAAATTTTTTCCCATTCCTCCTTGCAAAACAGCTCGAGCTCAGTGAGGTTGGATGGAGAGCATTTGTGAACAGCAGTTTTCAGTTCTTTCCACAGATTCTCGAATGGATTCAGGTCTGGACTTTGACTTGGCCATTCTAACACCTGGATATGTTTAATTTTGAACCATTCCATTGTAGATTTTGCTTTATGTTTTGGATCATTGTCTTGTTGGAAGACAAATCTCCGTCCCAGTCTCAGGTCTTTTGCAGACTCCATCAGGTTTTCTTCCAGAATGGTCCTGTATTTGGCTCCACCCATCTTCCCATCAATTTTAACCATCTTCCCTGTCCCTGCTGAAGAAAAGCAGGCCCAAACCATGATGCTGCCACCACCATGTTTGACAGTGGGGATGGTGTGTTCAGGGTGGTGAGCTGTGTTGCTTTTACACCAAACATAACGTTTTGCATTGTTGCCAAAAAGTTCAATTTTGGTTTCATCTGACCAGAGCACCTTCTTCCACATGTTTGGTGTGTCTCCCAGGAGGCTTGTTGCAAACTTTAAACGACACTTTTTATGGATATCTTTAAGAAATGGCTTTCTTCTTGCCACTCTTCCATAAAGGACAGATTTCTGCAATATATGACTGATTGTTGTCCTATGGACAGAGTCTCCCACCTCAGCTGTAGATCTCTGCAGTTCATCCAGAGTGATCATGGGCCTCTTGACTGCATCTCTGATCAGTCTTCTCCTTGTATGAGCTGAATGTTTAGAGGGACGGCCAGGTCTTGGTAGATTTGCAGTGGTCTGATACTCCTTCCATTTCAATATTATCGCTTGCACAGTGCTCTTTAGGATGTTTAAAGCTTGGGAAATCTTTTTGTATCCAAATCCGGCTTGAAACTTCTTCACAACAGTATCTCGGACCTGCCTGGTGTGTTCCTTGTTCTTCATGATGCTCTCTGCGCTTTTAACGGACCTCTGAGACTATCACAGTGCAGGTGCATTTATACGGAGACTTGATTACACACAGGTGGATTGTATTTATCATCATTAGTCATTTATGTCAACATTGGATCATTCAGAGATCCTCACTGAACTTCTGGAGAGAGTTTGTTGCACTGAAAGTAAAGGGGCTGAATAATTTTGCACGCCCAATTTTTCAGTTTTTGATTTGTTAAAAAAGTTTGAAATATCCAATAAATGTCATTCCACTTCATGATTGTGTACCACTTGTTGTTGATTCTTCACAAAAAAATACAGTTTTATATCTTTATGTTTGAAGCCTGAAATGTGGCAAAAGGTCGCAAAGTTCAAGGGGGGCGAATACTTTCGCAAGGCACTGTAGATATTAAAATTGTATATCCTAATATAGAACACAAATAATTTAGCATGTTTTGGTTCTAAGTTAGGGTAACACCTTTCTCAGTAGGGTATCACAGTCAATTGTGACTGTGGGGGGTCAGGGTCAATGGGTTATGGGATCAACACCCTTCTAGGGAGGTCCAGGGGCATGAACACAGTGTGATATTATTTTGAAAGAAACAGCTGTGAATTGTTTTTTTTTCTGGAAAATTTGTAATGGAAAATACATCCCAAACTTTCCTGATACTTTGGTCAATATATTCCAACCACAACTGAAGTACCAAAAATGTCTGTATATCTTTAAAATGTTGGTCTAACTCTAACAATTCATTAAGTAATGACTCTTGTCAATTTGTTTGTAGAATGACTGAGAAAGTCAGTTCTGGGGTGTGTTCAGTTTGATTGAACGTTTGCCACGTTGTGTAACGGCTTGTGCTCAACGACACGTTTCCATAAAACGTAAAACTTTTTTTTTAACAGGCTGAGACAGCCTATGTTTACTCCATTTTTTTAACAGGCTTGAAGCAAGAGTGATGTTTCCATTTTGAACCTACAACCCCCCCGTTTTTCAAAAACTGAAATTGGTGACTTTTTTACTCCAAGATTAATTAAAATAAAATGGTGACAAAAATGAGCCTAACAACATATTGGTCCATATTATCAGGCTGGTGTGATATTTAGCAGAAAGTCCATCTGTAGATGAATACCTTTCACTCAAGAAACAGTACATACAAACACCAATTCCTGGTTTCCCTTCCATACTGAAATCAAGAAGAACAAATTATTAAAGGATAAATAAGTCACATGCATCTCTATCAATAAAGACTAGGGTGGGACAATTTCATTTGTAGATTTTCTCAATTTAAATAAAATATAAAGGTGGTTCTAGAAGTATTTAAAGGGTGATTATTAGCTTGTATAAACATGATGAGTGCTTCCCCCTATAATTTGGCCTTCGCATTTGTTTTCTAAACATAAATAAGGAGGATAGGTTGCTGCTGCTGATCAGAGTCTGTGAGACAGGCAAGAAACAGGCTTGCTTGAGCCTACTGCCTGAGGTTCAGAGAAACATCCCTTCTCTAATTCTGTAGCCTACTAGAAACCAGGGGCTTCATTTATCAGACATGTGTAGGCACAAATCTGTGCGTAAACCATGCCGGTGCCAGGCGTGCCGGATCCAGCATCTTTGAAACGTCCGCTCTCCGTCTGCCCTCCTCATGCATGCCCATTCTAACTGGAAAAGTCCAGGAGGGAGGCCGTTTCTAAGATATTAGACAATCACCGACGATCATACCAAACTCAAAGTCGCTTAGGACCCTAATTTTTCCCCATTCTAACGTTCAATCGAACAGTACCTGAATGCCTCGATGCCAGTCTGCCTGCTTTATATGGCCACGTGACTCAATGTATGTAGAAGCAATCCATTTCATTGAATGGGGTGGTGTACCTAATAAACGGACCAGTTAGTGCATATTCCCTACTGGCATTAAAGGGATGTTTTTGACCATATATGGCGTTTCTAAATGCAAATAGCCAAGGTCGTGCACGAGCACTGAGGCTGAGAACAATTATTCTAAATTCCATTTTAGAATAGTCTTTACGCAATATTGATAAATTAGGCCCCAGATGTTTCAAAGTTTATAATACTACTGAAGTTGTCTTTGAACTCACAAAATGTAGCCCAATACAACCGTTAGATGCTCATCTCATCAATTCGCAATAGAAATATTCTCCATTTGAAAAACATCCATTTATTTATAATTATTATTTGTGCTCATGAATGTACCATGTTAAATGTGACTGTACCTCTTTATTTGTTGCAAGTTGGCTCACAGAATTCAGGATTTTGTTAAGGAGAGAGAGAGGAGCAATTCTCCATTCTCCTTCCAAGCTTTGATCAACTTTTTTCCCTTGACTAACAATGGCCTCTGAGGACCAGGCCAAACCAAACATAATAATTAGGAATTGAGTAGTAGTGTAAAGCCACTAGATTTTGTTAGTTGTAATTGCAGCAAAAACCTGTGCATTACAGTATAAATGCACACACACTCATGCACAAATCCGCAGGAAATGTGTCACATCCTGACCATAGAGAGTCCTTATTTTCTATGGTAGAGTAGGTCAGGGCGTGACTGGGGGGTTAGTCTAGTTAATATTTCTATGTGGGGTTCTAGTTTGTTTTTTCTATGTTGGTGTTAGTGTATGATTCCCAATTAGAGGCAGCTGGTAATCATTGTCTCTAATTGGGGACCATATTTAAGTAGCTGTTTTTCCCACCTGTGTTTATGGGATATTGTTTTCAGTTATTGCACGTAGTGGTTCGTTGTTAGTTTATTGTTTATTTGTTTTTGTCTGTGCTAAGTTACACTTTCTAATAAGTAATGTGGAACTCAACATCCGCTGCACCTTGGTCCGTTTCTACAAACAAACGTGACAGAATATCCCATAAATCCCATAAGACCAAGCAGCGTGTTCACCAGGTGATGGATTTCTGGATATGGGAAGAAGTGATGGGGAGATGCGAAACCCTTCCTTTGCGACTGAAGGAGATAATGGAGGACAACGACGACGACAGGGTTCGCGGCTACAGAAAGCCCAAGGACAACCCCAATTTTTTTTGGGGGGGGAAAACATGGAGCTGGCGACTTAGTAGAGGAAGGAACCAGAGACTGTCAGGGAGGCGATGGCGAAGTTGGGAGAGAGTGAGATGAGAAAGCTGTTGTGCAAGTGTGTTCTGCTCAACATCCGACCAGAGGATACGGTAAGCAGTCTGGTGCAACCTGTGCCGGTTCCACGTTTCTGGCCTCAAGTGCACTTCTCCAGTTCGGTACGTCATGTGTCTCCTCCCCGCACTCTCCATGAAGTGCGTGTACCCAGTCCGGTAGGTCCTGTTCCTGCTCCTAGCACTCTCCCTCAAATGCGCCTTCCCAGTCCGGTACATCCTGTGCCTGCTCCTCGCACTCTCCCTGAAGTGCGTGTCCCCAGTCTGGTGTGTCCTGTGCCTGTTCCTAGCACTCTCCCTGAAGTGCGTATCCCCAGTTCCACAAGCTTTGGGCCCCCCCAGATAAAATATGAACATGTCATAAGCCATGACAGTTTTCTTTTTTATTGCAGGAAATTAGCTTTAAAACTGCAATATTTTCTCACAGGAAATTAGCTCATGGATTCTTGAAAGTCAATACTTGTCCGGCAGGGAAACTGGGAATATATTTAATTGCATTATTTACTTAAAATGTACATTTACAGGAGTTCTATAAGGGAAAGATTTGTTTTGGGAACAGTTTCCATCGTGGCTCTATGCCTGGAAATGCCATTGTCCAGAGCAAAAATACCAATTTCATTAAAAAAAGAAAACAACGGCAGTAATGGATAATAAGTGAGAAATTACGTAGTTTCTTGCAGTAGCTGACTGTGACTTTAAATAATATTTATCTCAAAACTGTGATTCCTAAATGATGTGTTGTCAGATTGGTCTAAAATCGTAAATGAATTAGGAATGGGCAGGGTCAGTTATACCATAAAGACCCCTTAGTCATGTCCTCATTACATCTAGTGCAACATGATCCCTCATGGTCTGTAAAATTCTCAACTTTTATCGATTTAAACAAAATTCGAATCACCATGGTCACAACCATAAAAGGTTAACTGTCATTGCCAAAAAAAGGGTACATAACAAAGTATTGAGAAACTTTTGTTATTGACCAAATACTTATTTTCCACCATAATTTGCAAATAAATTAATAAAAAATCCTACAATGTGATTTTCTGGATTTCTTTTCTTATTTTGTCTGTCATAGTTGAAGTGTACCTATGATGAAAATTACAGGCCTCTCTCATCTTTTTAATTGGGAGAACTTGCACAATTGGTGGCTGACTAAATACTTTTTTTGCTGTATATAGTGTAGTTGCATATTAAGTTGTTCCTTAACATGATGATGTCATGACATGGCCCATTCTGGGTATAGAGTGTGGAATCCCCCTCTCTCTCCCTCCGACACCCAGGTTCTGTTATCTCAGGTCGTAAATTCCTGGAGGAGACTCTCTCCTTCTGGCCATGCAGTATATAGAGAGAGACAGTGTCACTTCTTCTACATCACAGAACTTGAGAACTGAACAATGTCCATGTTTTGGAGAATGTGTAAACGGTTGGTGGAGAAGCCAGCTACGACCCGGTCCATTTTGTTTCATGTTTGTGACCTCATGAAAGACCATACATTACAAATCTGTCGTTCTGCCCCTGAACAGGCAGTTAACCCACTGTTCCTAGGCCGTCATTGAAAAATAAGAATTTGTTCTTAACTGACTTGCCTAGTTAAATAAAGGTAAAAAAATAAAAAATAAAAATGAGGTTTGAGTCAAATGATTGTATAAAATGAATGAGTAAAGATTAAACTATTTGGGAAATGATGTAATGTGATTTTAAACCGTTAATGTGAGAGAATTGTATTCCCTTTAAAGTTTAACTAAGTCATTGGCCCGCCCCCATGAACACAGACATGATATGGCTCATGGGACAGCCCTTTTCTACTGTTACGAATAGAAACCCCACCTGAATATTTCCTCTACAGACCATGCATACCTCGGACAGCTGAGGGGCGAAGGTTTGAGCAGAGACCACAAAAAGCTAAGGTTATAATGGGTTTTGAATTCCTAACCGTACCACATGGAGCCTTGGCTACACGGATGGAAATGGTTCAACTCTGAGACTATCGATCCCAACAGAATAAGAGCAAATCTTAGATACTAATTACTAGTCTGCAGCTAGAAATTATGTTCCATGGGATGCGAAGACCCACAACCGCCGAAACGTCTATCTATGTGAACATTTCTTATTGGTACACTGAAGTATCCATTCAACCACGAAATACTTCAGGGGAGCAGAGAGTGAGACGCGCGGATGAACGTTTCAACAGAAAGACGGATGATTCCATCAGAGATCACGACGACACACTGAGCGTAAATATATATTGATTGCAATTATTCCCAAATGAGTGAGTGTTCATGTGCAAAGGATTCAAATTTAAAGTAATATATTTATCAACTGTGTAGTAACTTTTTTGTCATTCCTGCCTTTCTCAGTCCACATCCACTTCCCTTTGTCCACCAAGCCGTCATATCGGCTCAGCCCACCAGGGAACCTCCCCTATCATTTCCTTGTAACCATATCCACTGTTTGTTTGTTTATGCATTTCTGTGATTATTTAGTTAGCTAGTAAATAAATGATTAAGACAATTGGTGTATGGATGATTCATAGTAAAGGCTGGGTTCGTGCAGATAACCAACAATATACAAAGTTTGGAATGAGTCTAACGTGAGGTAAAGAATAATTCATTAATTGGAAGACTAATTGATCAGATATTAAAATATCTGAAGAGTTATATTAGGAAAATTATAAATGTCTAATCTGAAGATTTTCCTTGGTGTCCCAACTTCCTAGTTAATTACATTTACATGATTAGTTTAATCACGTAATAATAATTACAGAAAATTGATTTGATAAAATAACAGTCTTCAATTTAATGATGCCAAAGACACGACATTGTGATAGTTGATACATTTTTCTACCAAATATACATTTCAAATTTTGTTAGTATTAAGACAAATATTTGTGGGGAAAAAGTTGAGATTGTCCCGTCTCAAGAATCCCTGAGCTCTAAAAGTGTAGCATTTTGTCCTCATGGTAAAATAGCATGAGATTAGCTATGAAACTGCACATTTTTCTCTGTGCCCCATGGCTCTGGTCCTGCCATACTACCACTGCCACCACACCCATTTACAGTTTACACATTCAAAAATGAGCTTTCTCCCTCTTTTTCTCCATCTTTCTCTGGCTTCCTCTTCTGAGAGCAGTCAGTGGCATCCCACCAACAATGCTACACTAACATACCATGAATGAGAAGGGGAATAATCTAGGAGGAGAGCCACCATGGAGACAGATGGAGTTTGCATCAGTCCCACTCTTTGGCAACCAGCCCCCTACCTCCTAACTCCCCTTCCAAACTTGGCCCCCTGCCTCACACTAACAAGATCGTATTTTTTATTTTTCCCCAGAAAGCACCCCCCTTCCCAAACCACTATAGCTTCTTTCCTATTTCTTGCATCTCCTCATTTGCATATATACCCACCCTGCTTTCTCTGAGTAGTATCCTGCCTGGCAGAGTCTGCAGATGACTCGAGCTGTCACTGAGCTTAACTCCCAGGTAGCATTTGAACTTTGCCTATTGGCCCATAAATAAAGTGAAGAACAGGCACTAAGCAGAGGGCTTTGATAGGCCTGCATCCAGCAGCTCTGCATGGAAGGCCCGACCAGCCAGCTTGGTGGAGGCCAGCTACCGCCAGCAAGAAAGCCGTGAGAGTGTAATAAATAAAACGTCTGCACCATCAGCGGATTCCGACTGGCAGACAACAGAGGACTGCAGGAAGCAACACCAACAACCCGCAAAGTATTTTTTCTCGCTTTTTTCACATTGACCCTGTTTTTATCCGAGCACTGGACAGACCACTTAACATTCAAAGGGAAAAAGCCTAGGACTGCTCTCAGCTGCAAATGGAGTCTCCCATTGCCTATTTTCTTGTACTGCCATTGAACCCACGCTGTAAGTTTTTTGTCGTAGTCTTAACTAAAGAAAAGGGAGAGGGGGAGAAAAGCAATGGGAAAATGTTCCTGAGAGAACAATACAGCACCTTATGGGGGTAACGTTTTGTCCTAGTTGTCCCAGTAGCTGAAAGTGGGCAACTGCAGCACTAACGACCCAGTGACGGGTCATTTGTCAAAGTGAGAATGGAGGGAGAAAAGGTAAACCGACACTGGCTGTCCAAATAGTCAAGATGACAGCAAACAAAAAAATGACCATCGCAGAGAAATTCATTCTAACCCCTGACCCTGGCCTCTTACATCATCCCACTAGCGACTCACTGCATTGCGCCCATTTCTCCTGGACCACCAGCATCTAATAATGCTCATTCGCAGAGCCCAGGGACTCTGAGGGAGGCATGAGATACATTCTATGATGTGAGGCGTAGAGTCTGTCCTGACCCCTTGGCATGGTAAAGCCCTGTTGGGTAAGTCACACTGATTTCTGATCATGCACCTTTACACTACAGCTTTAGAAATACTGTAATATTTAGCACGTTATCAAGCGGAATCAGTGTGTTATGGCAATCTTAACCCCTTCAGAAAATGATTCTGTGGGAATTTGACTACCTTGGACCAAGCACTAGGCCCATAACACTTTATTCCCTCACCTATTTGTGCCTTTCAACTAGTAACACATACACATTTTTGTACATTACTCAGGTCTCGAAATTGCACCAACAACATGCAGCAAAATTATTGGCCATAGCCTATAAATTAAGCAGGATGATGTGATACCTCTGTAATAGCTGGTGTTTTAAATTATGCTGAAATAGACCCTTATACTGAGCTTCTACCTGGCTTAGAGAGCGGGAATGAGACTCATTAGACACTTTTTAAACCAGTCTACATTGCTTCTAAACACTCTGGGTAAGCCAGACTTACGTTTGAGGATTGGATATGCCGAGCACAAAGGAATGCTCATATGTGGAGGCGTTTCTTTTTCCTTTACTCTTTTCCCCCTGCAGAAGAGGTCAGGTTTATAGGTTGCCCTCAATTTCCTTCAAAGCCTTGATATTGTTGGAGCTTCAGAGGCAAAATCCTCAAGAATGGTTTAATTCTCTGAATCATGTGGCGTGACACACCACTTTATTCTTGTCAAAAGCTCTTAAGAGGGGGAGGGCAGCAAAAGGGACTGCCCCCCTCTATTCCTGGATTTGAATAATGCAGTAGGGATCCTCAATAGTTTCAGGACATATCTCACTTTAAAGTAGTTCACTGGGATATCACAACTGCCGATGTTCACAAAAAGATCAACTCGTAGTTGTCAGAGCAGGTTGCTAATGCCTCTTAATAAACTAGAACCGTTTTGTTTTGTGAATGACTGCACATCATATCGGCCAAATTAGCATGAAAAAATATACAGATATGTTATGGACTAACATCGATTTAACAAATTTGAATTGAAATGAAGTATTTTTTGGGGAACACATTCCCCACCCTCCCTCTGCGGGAGTGATATGAATAGGCCCACAAGGGCCTGCTGTATCAAGCAAAAGGTTGTACGGCACTTGTTTGTGTTTTGCCTAATCCTCAGGTTTTAATCTCCTCATCAGATGATGTCCTACCGTATAGCGCTACGTCCAGCTGACAGATAATTATCTCTGGACGGCCTTCAACGGTAGTAATAACCATAATCTTAATAATTATTTGAATATTGGGGCACTAGGGCGTTCTTTCCAGACCTCGCCCCCTGATGGGAATCTGGTATGGGTCTGCCCATGCGTGGGGAGTAGCTATCTTTCAGTAGAAAGGAGGTAATAGACCAGTGAATTGCGGTTGTTGCAGAGCAAAACAACTTGTTCTCCCTCACAGGTTAATTACAAACGCAGAGAAAGACAGAGAAAGCTGCACTATGTTCAAAGAACAAATCCTCAAAAATATAGACTGTACTCGGAGCTAGAGTGCTCCATTTATCACTTCAGCTGGGTCTTGGGGCCTATAGCTGATGGAATGGAGGCAGAAGAAGAGGGAGGCGGTATAGACATGTGGGTGCAGGCGGGGTGGAGTGGGACAAGGGGGTTGGGTGAGAGGGTGGGGGTAGTGTGGGGTGGTATTGTTAGTCCCCGCAGCTCTGCCTGTCCACTTCTTCCTCCTCAGCTTCACTGTAAATCTCAGCGATGGCCACTGACCCAGAAGTGGTGCGTGTGAGCAAGCTGCGGGGGGCTGGAAGGGGTTAGGGTAGAAGAGTGTGAGTGTGGGGTGGAGGGCAGGGCAGCCTCCTCGTCACTCCGTGTATAAGTTTAAAAAAGAAGGTGGACATATTAGGCCGAGCTGCAGTAGCAGTCCTCGAGCCAGCGCTTTAGTGTGTGTGTGTCTGTGTGTGTGTGTGTGTGTGTGTCATGCGAAGAATTTCTCCTTCTGAAACTCCTGATTTATTATGTACTAACCTGTCACGGTTAGCAAGATTTTCTCCCTTTGCCCTTATCGGTCATCTGGACAGCTGGTTCTCTTACTGACAATTGACCACAGCCCCTTGCTCCTGACTTCAGTATCTACACTTCAAATCTGTTTGGAATTCATAGAGACCCCTGGCTGTCCTTGGTTAAGGCTGGATCCCATTGCTGCCACCAAATGTGGCAAGTATTTCTGTTCTGTGTCTTCCTTCCCCTCCCTAGCATAGACAGAAAGAGGGAAAACCCTTTGCAGCTTTCCATCAAAAGAGTGAATTGAGACAGGAGGAGCAGATTGTGACAGTGTTGAATTTCCCCAAAGCTTTCAACATCTCTTTTATGACCATAGTCCCCCACATGGGGATTTACTATAACGGAAATGCCCAGCTTTTTGCCCGCAGAGATTTTTTTTGTAGCAGATGAGTGCTTAGACTAATAAATGCTGTAGGACAGATATACAATGACTTAAGTCTCCGTGCATTGAAAACACGGTATGCACACAGATCCACCAGCCAATAGCTGACAACCGAATCCCCAACATTACAGATGGAATTTTATTTTTTATTTTTATTTCACCTTTATTTAACCAGGTAGGCTAGTTGAGAACAAGTTCTCATTTACAACTGTGACCTGGCCAAGATAAAGCAAAACAGTGCGACACAAACAACAACACAGAGTTAAACATGAAATAAACAAGCGTACAGTCAATAACACAATAGAAAAAAAAGAAAGTCTATACAGCGTGTGCAAATGGCGTGAGGAGGTAAGGCGTATTGCCTTACCTCCTCACGCCATTTGCACACGCTGTATAGGCCATAGTAGCGAAGTAACTACAATTTAGCAAATGAACACTGGAGTGATAGATGATGATGTGCAAGTAGAAATACTGGTGTGCAAAAGAGCAGAAAAGTAAATAAAAGCAATATGGGGATGAGGTAGGTAGATTGGATGGGCTATTTACATCAGAAAGCTGATGTTTAAAGAATTGATGCCCCCTACCAAAAAAAGTGTGAGGACAGTTGATAAGTGTACACGAGGCAACCCCCCTCTATCCCTGGCTCCCTTTCTATATCCCTTGCCCCCCCCCGCTTGCCTTTTCTCTGTTTCGATTCCATGCCTTCTCCACGTTCTCATTCCGAAGACAAAAGGAGAGACAGGAATTGGCCCAAGTAGATGCTCTAGTTCCCCAGTCTGCAGATCAGAGAGACAGGACTCTCACTTTCTCTTTCAGCCCTTCATTCTCCCTCTCTTTATTCCCAGTCTCCTCTCTTATGTGAGGTGCTCTGCGCTCTAACTGGAGAGAGTCTTTGATCCTTCACAGAAGCAAAGGTGCATGGAAAATGAGCCTTTGATTCAGAAATGAAAGGGCTCGGCCCTGACAGAGCATTTTTCAGAGTGCTCACCTGCAACAAAACAGATTGCTGCTGAACTATAATTTTTTGCGGTGACATTTAGCGAGCATTATTATTCTGGTGTCCCATTTGAAAGTTAGTTAAAATCAAGTTGATTGCCAGATTGGATCATTTTGAGAAGACACTGTCATTCTATAAATGGCAAAGTCAATTTAGCCTGAACCAAAATGCATGATTTATTTAGTGGACATTATTGATGAATAATTTATTAATTTTCTATTAATTATTGAAAAACCTGGAAGGGTGTGGGGAGTGTCTGTTGGGGGCTACCACTTTACTGATTCAGAGTGTTTGTGTTTAGCCTGTGTGTACTTCACCGTGTTATGCTTGGGCGTATGTTTCGCTGGGGGCGAATAAGATAGTGAGTGAGGAGCGCCTGGGAGATATGTGGGTCACCCAGGCAGATGACCATGGGCTACGTCCCCTCCTCTGCACTGTGGGCCTGCTTGCCTAATATGCACTAATGCGCAGAGAATGGCTGCCAGACAGGACTCCATAATTGACCCTGATATTCAGTGAACAGAAAAAAGCCTGTCAAATTACTTGTAGCCGCTGTGGTGAAAATGTACCCCAATTTGGGTGGAATCTCCTCAGGTTGTAATGTAACAAAATGTGGAAAAAGTCAAGGGGTCTGAATATTGTATGTGGTGGTTGAAGCATATATAATACCAATCATTTAAATTAACACATTAGAACAGTAGTCCTGGAAGATCAATATGTATTGATTTAAATATGTAGTGATAATTAATTAATTTGGGGTTTGATTAAATTGCAGCGGTTAGATAATACTCGTTAGAAAAACCAACATTGAGATAACGCCGTCTGTTCATTTCTCATGTCTGTATGCTCCATTGAACTAGATGTCGCAGAGATTCGCCATGCTACAACAAAATGGTTACACATGATTACATGACCAACACAATGGTGACAATGAGCCAGATGCCCATCTGTTCCAGAGAGACAGAAAAAAATGTGGATTTGACACGCTGTTAACATCTCCTAAATTCATATTTAACTTCATGAAATCCAGAAGAGGGTTCGTTACTGCGACCAAAACAGTCGCACTTGCGACCTTTTGACTTTGCATTGCGTTTTTTTTTAAAGCAACTGGAACCAAAAACTATTAGCATTTATTCAAACAGTAATGTGCAAAATTGAACAAAAATATACCAACTTTCTGAAGTTTACAGATCACTGCACCTATCTGTAAATAGCCCATCTATCCACCTACCTCATCCCCATACTGGTATTTATTTATTTATTTTGCTCCTTTGCACCCCAGTATCTCTACCTGCACATTTCATCTTCTGCCAATCTACCATTCCAGTGTTTAATTGCTATATTGTAATTACTTCGCCACCTATACTTGGCCTATTTATGTCCCTAACCCTAACCCTTACCTCATTTGCACTCACTTTTTGTTTTCTTTTGTTCTACTGTATTATTGACTGTATGTTTTGTTTATTCCATGTGGAACTCTGTGTTGTTGTATGTGTCGAATTGCTTTATCTTGGCCAGGTCGCAGTTGCAGATGAGAACTTGTTCTCAACTAGCCTACCTGGTTAAATAACGGTGAAATAAAATAAAATAAAAAAGAGGCAACAACGGCACGGGAAAGCCCCTGTCTGTGTGTGTCAGGGCTCGAACATTGAGGGCTTCCCACCCTCAGGGCCAGTCGATCATCCCAGTCAGTGGCTCGCTTGGGCCAGTGAAAACAGTATTGTAATAATGCTATTTTTAATCTAGGCTATATAATTGATTAAAAAAAGATTAATTCCCAAAGCTGTTCTTCCGTTATGCCGATTATCTATCACACGCACACTGTACACAGATAATCTGTCAGAAATGCCTGCAGCTCTCAAACATCTGGTTGTTGCGTGGAGCAGCTTGCCCAAAAACCAAAATATGTTCTAAGTTATGATATCTACTAGTAAATGTTAAGGCAAGAATGGGTATGCAAAGCAGGTATTTGAAAAGTCTTGGTTAAATAGTTGCGATGAGCAATTCAGTCATCAAGGAATAGCCTACCTTGAACATTTCGTCTAGGCTATTTGGTTCTTGAAAAGCCATTGAAGTTATGGTAGCCAATGTTCTACTGCTCCAATATAATTATTCTGTGATGTCATTTCTGATCAGTTTTTATGAGAGATGTAGCCGCTTTCGTTTGTTTCCCACCATTTCAATTGAAGAGTGATGCGCTAGTTGCCATATACTAAATAACAATGAATAGATCGGGCTTGGAAGCTCTAACCCTGGCGATTCACTGGTAAACTCATGGGTACACTCGCAATGGGTGCCTGGTATTGTGATTCAACAATTTCCATGGTATTTTGGAATGTTCTATCAACTGATGCTGGATTGCCATGGTAATGTAGAATTTTCATTCAAAGGATGCTAACTGATGCAGCTAATTTAGTGGAATGTATTTTTTGTAATGTCAGATAAGTTGACTCAACAAATCACAGCACAGATTTAAGGGTACAATTCCTGCTTTTACTTCATGACATGGGTACACTCAAATTGGCTGCCATTCCACCCATTATGCCATCATTGACTTGAATGGAGACGCCCCTTCTATTCATTCTCATTTCTATGCTAGTTATTATGAGTGGTTACTATGAGCAAGACAACATCGAATGATGGCTTCAACTTGGTTATCCAACTTGGTTTTCCATACTTTCCATTTTTGGTCGCTTTCTCATTTTTAAAACATGATGCAATATCCCCTTAATAACTCTTCAACATCTCTAATGGCGAAACTGACTACTACCAATGACCACATTTACAGGCGCACAGTATTCCGGATAGTAACTCATATCCCACTTAAGGTCTTATTCGGGAATAAGCTGTTTACGTGCACCGTTGATATCCTTCTCACCTTTGATATCACGCCTGTATCCATGAATAATCAAAATATTCCTCATTTAAGTATGGGTTAAATTGAATAACTGAAATATGAATGTAGGCCTATAACCTCCCACATGTAGAATAATATAATATAAACTCCTGCAGAATTAGGCATTTATTTTTTTTATTTTTTACCACTTTTTCTCCCCAATTTTGTGGTATCCAATTGGTAGTTACAGTCTTGTCTCATCACCGCAATTCTAGTACGGACTCAGGAGAGGTGAAGGTCGAGGGCCGTGCGTCCTCCAAAACACAACCCAACCAAGCCGCACTGCTTCTTGACACAATGTGGAATCCAGACACACCAATGTGTGGGAAGAAACACTGTACATCTGTTGACCGTGTCAGCGCGCACTGTGCCCGGGCCTGACACAGGAGTCATTAGCGCAAGATGGGACAAGGACATCCCTGCCGGCCAAAACCTCCCCTAACTCGGACGACGCTGGTCCAATCGTGCGCCGCCCCATGGGTTTCCCAGGTTGCGGCCGGCTGCGACAGAGCCTGGACTCAAACCCAGAATCTCTAGTCACACAGCTAGCACTGCGATGCAGTGTCTTAGACCACTGCGCTGGCTGTGCATTTCTTGCAGTGAAATTATACAACAAACATTAAGTTGTCTCAGTAACAGGAGTGGAGAAATATGATATTTATTTCAGCATCTCTGGAGAAAATGCGAATGCGCGTGTTGTGTGTTCTCTTTAACACTTGTGCAAGCAGACAGTATTTCAATCACATATAATATGCACCCAAGACAAATTGAAGTCTTATCATAAATGTGTTTAGTTATATTCTCAGCTTTTCATTTCCTTAAAACCGATGAAATTGATGAAAAAAAAAATCTCAGGTTTTTCCCAGATCTCAAAAATGGTCCCCTGATGTGGTTTAAGCATGAAATGTTGCTGTTTTTCTATTAAAATGTATGATTTTAAGAGTGAAAACCTGAGAAAATTGGGAGAAATCACAGTCCTTTTTGCTGTGTTGGTATCAAGTATTGTATTTTTCAAATTCTGCTCTCTAGAGGATTTCACAGAAAAAAAATACATGGCACTATGAAATCTGCAATAAGTACATTTTGCACTTTATTTTAAGCCTCTTTTCTTTGCTGTTACCCTAAATCAATTCAAATCAACGTAAGAATACAAGGGTATGCTAATTTAAAACATGGCTAGTCAATATTACTCTGGTTCTGTATGAATAGCAGGCACATTATGGGAAACATTCCTCGTCATTAAAATTCAATTGTTTTTATATTTTAAAAAAATGGTGCTACCAATTCAGGTGATGGTGCCTCCAACTGTAATCTGTTGGTGTAGAATCCTGCCAACTGTAATCTGTGAGCAAGTGTTAACTGCATGTTGCTTTTCACATTTCTTCCAGTGTCAAAATAATTTCCACCCTTATGTAAAAGAAGATTCACCACCCCTCCATCTTTGCCTCATTGGGTTAATCATTTTCATGCTGCCATTTTTCCTTATTTATTCAAAAACATTTTTACTGAAGAGTTAGATCACTTTCACTTCAGAGCTCAACAGCCTATATTTTGTCCAGACATCCATTTCCCCCACAAATTTGCTAAAAACTCAATTTAATCTTCTGAGAACCTGTCGCCTCTATTGTTCGTTTTTGTATGTAGCGTTTTGTTTGCTTTGCAGTGCGGCTGTAGTTATTATAGTGCTTAGGAATGCTTTGAGTCACTGAGCGAGACTAGAAAGGGGTTCTCTCTGGGCATGTGGAAACAGCCTTGCATACTACAGCCTCTCCTGCCATGTCACCTAGCCCACATCCCCTCCAAACATAAACACACACACACACACACACACACACACACACACACACACACACACACACACACACACACACACACACACACACACACACACACACACACACACACACACACACACACACACAATATGTTACTCTAAATCACACACACATACATACATGCATACATACATACATACATACATACATACATACATACATACATACATACATACATACATACATACATACATACATACATACATACATACATACATACATACATACATACATACATACATACATACATACATACATACATACATACACAATATCTTACTCTTAATCACACACACACACTCCACTGACATTGTCAATCTGTTACTCTTAATCATAAAAAACACACATGAAACGGCAGCTATCGTAACAGCCAAATGACTTAATGTAATACATTTTAAGGGGAGCATAAGGATTTGGAAAGCTGTGAGGATGCTAAAAACAAACAGTTGGTTGTCAGCTATAATGGACGCTCCTGACTATATAGTATGTTCGCAGATTGACACACATATGCTCAATCCCTCTCCCTTCCCATTCACACCCATACCCTCTAACACACACGTGCACTCTTTCACACACATACAAGCATTTACTCAAAGTCACACTCCGCTCCACAGTATATCACACAACACTCTGTATTAGTCAATGCTAGCTAACTATATATCCATCCTCGCAGGTACTAGGCCTTAATGTGAAAAACTGACAACACAATGCTTCTTCCCTGCCTTGCCAAGGAGGCCTCCAAGAAACACACACACCCATTTTCCACATCTTCCGTGTGGAAGTCCAAGCAGGTGCCCATCCATTCAACACTTCAAACCTGCCTTGCCCAAAGGCACCATGGGAGGTAAAGGGGGTCACAAAGCAAAGGGCAGAACGGCACAGGTGACCACAGCGAACCCAAACACACACACACACACACACACACACACACACACACACACACACACACACACACACACACACACACACACACACACACACACACACACACACACGTATGTCTTTGTCTATAAGCAGCGATGCAGAACTGAGCTGACAGGCATCAGTTTTAAGGTTGGTGCCTTGGCCAGGTGGCTCCATTCTCTCCACTGCAGAAAATAGTTACAATTAAGGGCTTTGACAAGGTTGGGTCCTTGTCTCGGAAACATAAACAACGTCTACTTTTACTCGCTCACTTCATTCCCGACCTCGCAAAGAGGATGTCGGGAATTCTTAACCTAGCGGGTTGGAGTGTAGCTGCTAGCTAGATGAAGGGGGTCAATAGTGCGTGATAAGATGTTGCAGATTTTTGGGGGGTAGTTTTTTTAACCTTATTTAGTATCTTGTGGTTATTCTTTTCCTTTTTTTTTATTGTTGTATGTTCTAGAGATTACGACTCAAGCGATCTCCCTAAAGTTTGTGACAAGCATGTCTTTGGTTCCTCTCTAAAAGAGGGGGAGAGATGGAAGGATAAAAAAGATGAAAAGAGGAACTGCCGGGAGGAATGCAGATGCATGGCGAGACATAGGAGAGAGATAGAGAGAGGAACTGCCGGGAGGAATGCAGATGCATGGCGAGACATAGGAGAGAGATAGAGAGAGGAACTGCCGGGAGGAATGCAGATGCATGGCGAGACATAGGAGAGAGATAGAGAGAGGAACTTGGAAAGAAGGAGGGTAGCATAAATTAACCCCCTTCCTCTCCCCTTCTTTTGAGTGTTTGTTTTTGTAGCACCTGAGTTCTTTAACGACCGTGTCATTGGCAGAGGAAGTGGCAGGTAGGTTCTGGGGCTTTACGTTGTTTCTCTCTTCCCTCTATCCCTCGTTCTCTCTCCTCACACATTTTTTACTGCACCAAATTGTCTGAGAAAGGGCCCCAGGTGGAAGGTTCAGACGGAATGTTGCCACGGCCCGTTCCTTTCCCCCCTCCTCTCGCTCCTTTTGGGGAGTGCCAATCTGTAAGTGGTTTATCAAAGGCAGACATTTCCTGTCCAGTGCTACCACCCTCTCTGAATCCTGACCCCCCTTTGTCCAAAAAACACCCACCCTCTGTACACTAACCCTCTAATCGCAACCCCTCTTTTCTCCTTCCCTCTTTTTCTCCTGCTCGTTGCAGCTCCGCTCTTGGTTGGGGGAAGGGGGTTGGTTTGGGGACTGGGTGCTAACAGATCCCCATTGTCCGGCCAGCGTCCTTGAATGGCAGCTGAGTCCAGTGAATTGCCTGTCTGGTTTCTATTCAAATCCAGGTAGAGGCTGGGAGAGGCAGTAGGACGGACAGACACCAGAGGGAGGAGAGGTAGAGAGGTAGACGATAGCTAAGGCATGGCTAAGGCACGAGGACATTTTAATGGCTGCATGTGAACAAAGTGAAGGTGTCCCTCAGGCCGTAAGGGCAGCTTAAACAAACCGTTGACCTCTTCTACCTCCCTCATAAAGTAGAGAGAAAAATAGACAAATTCTTGCTCCTAGTTTGCTGTCTGGTTGGCTGCCTCCACTGTTGCCCCTGTCATCAACAGTGGTGTGTATTCATGGATGCCAAGAGAAGCCAGGCTTCCCCACATACTTGACCATTAAATACATAAAAATTATGAAATAATTCATCTTTCCTCTCTCTCTGTGTTTTCTTAATTTTCCGTCAATTCGCAAGTGTCTGAATCTGACCGGAGAAATCATCCCAGCGAGGGAAACCCCACCCCTCTCTCTCAGTATGTGTCGCCCATATACATACTTTCCCCACATTTTGTTACATTACAGCCTTATTATAAATTGATTACATTGTTTTTTCCCTCATCAATCTTCACACAATACCCCATAATGACAAAGCAAAAACTGGTTTTTAGACATTTTTACAAATTTAGAAAAGAAACCCGGAAATATCACATTTACTTAAGTATTCAGACAATTTACTCAGTACTTTGTTAAAGCACCTTTGGCAGCGATTACAGATTTGAGTCTTCTTGGGTAAGATGCTACAAACTTTTATTTGGGGAGTTTCTCCCATTCTTCTCTGCAGATCCTCTCAAGCTCTGTCAGGTTGGATGGGGAGCGTCACTGCACAGCTATTTTCAGGTCTCTCCAGAGAGAGAGTTCAGGTTCAAGTCTGGACTGGGCCACTCAAGGATATTCAGAGACTTGAGACTTGTCCCGAAGCCACTCCTGTGTTGTCTTGGCGGTGAGCTTAGGGTCATTGTCTTGTTGGAAGGTGAACCTTCGCTCCAGTCTGAGGCCCTCAGCACTCTGGAGGAGGTTTTCATCAAGGATCTCTCTGTACTTTGCTCCGTTCGTCTTTCCCTTAATCCTGACTAGTCTCCCAGTCCCTGCTGCTGAAAAACATCCCCACAGCGTTATGCTGCCACCACCATGCTTCACCGTAGGGATGGTGCCAGAGTTCCTCCAGACGTGAAGCTTGGCATTCAGGACAAAGAGTTCAATCTCGGTTATATCAGACCAGAGATTCTTGTTTCTCATGGTCTGAGAGTCCTTTAGGTGAATTTTTGGCCAACTCCAAGCGGGCTGTCATGTGCCTTTTACTGAGGAGTGGCTTCCTTCTGGCCACTCTACCATAAAGGCCTGATTGGTGGAGTGCTGCAGAGACGTTTAAGAAAGATTGAGGTCACTGTGTTCTTGAAGACCTTCAGTGCTGCAGACATGTTTTGGTACCCTTCCCCAGATCTGTGTCTCGACACAATCCTGTCTTTGAGCTCTATGGACAATTCCTTTGACCTCATGGCTCGGTTTTTGCTCTGACATGCACTATCAACTTTGGGACCTTACAGTGCATTCGGAAAGTATTCAGACCCCTTGACTTTTTCCACATTTGTTACGTTACACCCTTATTCATGCACTGTCAACTGTGGGACCTTATATAGACAGGTGTGTGCCTTTTCAAATCATGTCCAATCAATTGAATTTACCACAGGAATTTACCATCATCTCAAGGATGATCTATGGAAACAGGATGCACCTGAGCTCAATTCTGAGTCTCATAGCAACAGGTCTGAATACCTACGTAAATAAGGTATTTCATTCTTTTGGAGAAAAAAAACTAAAGAGTATAACAACTTGCCGCCATAGCATTTGATTGATTGATAAAAACCATTCGAAAATAATTAGCCAATCAGCGTTGAGCTGAGCTCAACTGTGGGTTGTCCCTGTGCAGCAAAACACCCCCCAAGGTAGTGTGGATTTGGCATCAGACCAATCAAATCTCTTCTTTGCAAAATATAATTTTCTGAAAAAGGTGTCTGTTTCTGGTCTGCTTGTGTTGATGTCCTGCAGTAGCTAGCTTGTGTTGATGTCCTGCAGTAGCTAGCTTGCTAAATCGACCCTTTCCTAAACCATGGATGGAGATTTGGACTTGAGGTTTTTACTTAATTCTCTGTACAGGCCAATGATTATGACACCGATTCTGATCTTACAATAAATTAATATGTTGTGCCAATGGCCTGAGACGATTGAAGTTCAATATTTAGCCTAGATGTAGTCTAGTAGGCTCACATTAGGTAGCTAACTTAGGTGGTTCACTAATGCCCATGCGAGGAAGTCAGGCTAGCAAGAATTTTAGCTACAGTAGGTAGCCTATGACAACAAAAACCTAAAAGTGTACTGTATGACAGAGCCAGACCTCAAAGACAGGAGGATGGCATTGGCATTCAACTAGACTTCAAGTAGGGTGAGTCAACATGTTTTGTTTTACTTGCACACACACACAGAAATCAGTACCATGGACAGCCGCATGACATTTAGCAACATTGATTGGACTAAATTGTTTTCATTATCTTTAACTTTGTTTTCAGTGTATTAAACTAAACATATACAGCCTTGTTGATTTGATGTTGAAATGTTTAAGTTGAAATGGTGCTGGAATAGCAGAGGCAGTGCTCCTGTTGTCTTTGTGCTGACTTGCGGTAACTCCGTGGTTCTAAATCAGTAGTTTAGTAAACTGTTGAAAACACTAACATGCTTGACCATGCTGTAGGTGAAATAACTGTTTGCTTTGTGGACTTGACAGATGCTGCTTTCCTATTCCGCCACTGTGTAACTTGTATCTTTGTTGGTACATCCTTACTGTATATCACAGAGGCATATGAACTAATGGTTATGGAGCAAACAACACAATTATCACAACATAGGATGTAATATGGCTTTTTTACTGGCTTGGGTCCCTCAGTGATTTTACCCACACACTGCTACTGGTCCTACTGGTCGTCAACTAGTTTATCACAAATATCAGCAGGTACTTGCCAACATCGCTTTACTGAACGTGTGTGAGGGAAAAAAACCTTGAGCAGTGCTAGCACTAACTGAGTTTCTCTGCAACATTGTCTGACTCTGACTGTTCTGATTTATCCTATCCTATACTATCCTTCACTTCCCCCCAGGCAATGTTTCTATTTTAGCTACCGGGAGCAGAAACCACAAGAGATTTATGTCACATTGCAATTTTTTTCTGCTTCCCAGCTTCCTCTTAACCTAAGTTGACCAATACAGTTATTTAAAGAATTGTTCAAGAATTTAGAATTTTTGAGATATGTGAATATTGGATTTGACTTCTGTCTTATGGATAAGTGTGGTTTGATCTCGCACTTAAAAATCACTTGAATGGGGATAGTAGCTTTAAAGTTGACACTCGCTGCCCTGAAGGTTTATATTTAGAAGCAAGTATTGTTGTCATTGCCTCTTTCAGCTTTGGAGAAAAACACACAAAAGGTCAGACAAAGCATTTCCTGTCACTCAACACATTCCAACACCCCCTCCTACCCCCACCTCCCTGAAAAAACCTCAACACGCTCTCCGTCCTTTCATAATTGCTGCATTTCTTTCCCCTAGTCTTTTTTGGGATGAAATCTCTTCTTGCATTTTGCCATGTTGCCGTCCGGCCACTTTCTTTTCCAAGGTGGAAAAGAGAGAGAGAGTGGATAAAAATACAATTTAAAATGGAAAGGGAAAAGAGAAGTATACTACCGCCTTTTAGCATTTTGCCGGTCAGTCGAAACCTGCATATAAGCACCTCTGCAACCAGGGCCTCTCTTCCCTCACCCCAGCTCCCACGACCCTTGGTCTCTCTCCCCCCGCCAGCTCCACAGCAGTTAGCTTTCCTGTCT
Source organism: Oncorhynchus keta (assembly GCF_023373465.1). Lineage (NCBI taxonomy): Eukaryota > Metazoa > Chordata > Actinopteri > Salmoniformes > Salmonidae > Oncorhynchus > Oncorhynchus keta. The sequence continues at coordinate 620,762 of NW_026290910.1, forward strand.
TATCCAGTCCCTAGCAGTGGGGCCGGGCCCTCTGATTTTGTCCAATGTGTAGCCCCGGTCCTCCCTCCACAATCACAACCCCTTCTTTTTCCCCAAGGCCAGGCTCTCCTCTCCATCCCCCGTCGTCGTCAGGCATGTCGCAACTCCCCTAGTCTCACCACGAAAACCCCCTTCTCCACACACTCTCCGTGGAAAGAAAAACAGCTTTTCTCTCCCGGGAAATCCTCCTCCCTCCACCCAGCCACCTGTGCTAACGGATTTGCCGGTGACAATGTCGGTAGCGATGACAATAAATGGCGTCACCCTGTCGCAAGTGGCAGTGACTAGCGACTAATTACGAAGTAGACCCTTTCTGTTCGAATGGAATCTTAACCCTAAACGGTCGTTGAACCGACAAGCACACCTGGACATGAAGCTGGTCTAAAATGAAACAGCAACCACTGCAGAAGTGGAAGTGAACAGAACGGTGAGAGAAAAAAAGGAAAGTGAAACATGCTCAGGGGAGTAAGTTAGTCACAGCACAGCACAGCACAATTGCACACAGTGGACAGGAGGAAAAAATAATGTTTATTTTGCTTACCTAAACAAAGAGAGAAATATGTCCTGTGAGCTTCTCCCCGAGTCACATGGGGGGTGGGGTGCATGCTTGAGAACGGGGAAAAATAGGATGAAAAAAAGTGGGATCACAGCAGTGAGCAACATTGAGCAGAGGATGATTTCCATTAAATGTGCTCTTGTGAAAAGTTGGACTGTAAATGAGAGGAATGGGAGTGTTCTCTCTCTCTCTCTCGCTCTCTCTCTCACACACACACACACACACACACACACACACACACACACACACACACACACACACACACACACACACACACACACACACACACACACACACACACACACACACACACACACACACACACACACACACACACACACACACACACACACACACACACACACACACACCAGGCTAGACATGGTTTTGAACATGCTTCCACCCAGCCTCCTCTGCCCCACTTGAAATGAACTATATATGACCCAGTTGATAGACAGGAGCATATTCAGTCATGTGAACAGAAAGAACACTCCCCATTGGCTGAGCCCCCAGAATCCAGGGTTGGGGCTATGCGATTGGCAGAGACAGGGATCATTGAAGCATAAGTCCCATTCACAGGCTGCAGAGCTGGGCAGGGTCACTGTTTGGGTGTCTGGCACTAATCCCAGCCCATTGAGAGGCGGTGAATTAGCTTCTACTCAGGGATTTGTTTCACACACTCCTCTCCGTTTACCCCCGCAATCAAAAATCCCACAGCTGACACCAAGCCATAAGACTCCTGAACAGCAAATTGAAGGGCTACCCAGATGCCTCTTTAATGCTGCTGCTATGCTCTGTATATTATCTTCGCAGGGTCACTTTATTTCATTCCATGCTTCCTGAAGCACCTCCCACAAATTGGATGGGTTTTACCGGCACTTAATAAGTACATTTAAAATGGTTATAGTTCAAAAAGTATAAATGGTATAAGAAATCTGATTGCAGGCAACCTAAGTCGGGTCAGTCTGAACATCTTAGCGTTGATAAGTTAAACGGTGAGACGAGATACAGGTAACTGACAATATAAAGGAAACAGTTGAGTAATGTGGGATACAAGGTATATTGAAAGCAGGTGCTTCCACACAGGTATGGTTCCTGAGTTAATTAACCAATTAAAACATGCATATAAATTCCCAGTTGCCCATTAATTTGTCTACCATGGCCAAATCAAAGGAGCATAGGGTGTTTAAGTCACCAGATCTCAATCCAATTGAACACAGCCACCATCAACAAACACCAAATTATGGAATTTCTCATGGAAGAATGGTGTTGCATCCCTCCAGAGACTTGTACTGCCTTCAGAACGTGTTCACACCCCTTGACTTTTCCACATTTTGTTGTGTTACAGCCTGAATTTAAAATTGATTACATTAAGATTTTGTGTCATTGGCCTACACATAATACCCATAATGTCAATGTGGATTTTTATTTTATTTTTATTTTTACAAATGTATAAAAAATTAAAAGCTGAAATGGCTTGAGTCAATAAGTATTCAACCCATTTGTTATGGCAAGCCTAAAAGTTCAGGAGTAAAAATGTGTTTAATAGTCACATAATAAGTTGCATGAACTCACTTTTTGTGCAATAATAGTGTTTAAAAAAATGTTTTATGACTACCTCATCTCTGTACCCCACACATACAACTTTCTGTAAGGTCCTTCAGTCGAGCAGTGAATTTCAAACACAGATTCAAAATAAAAAAATAATAAAAAGCAGACATTGAATATCCCTTTGAGCATTGTGAAGTTATTAATTACACACCCAGTCATTACAAAGATACAGGCATCCTTCCTAACTCAGTTGCTGGAGAGGAAGGAGACCGCTCAGGGATCTCAACATGAGGCCAATGGTGACTTTCAAACAGTTACAGAGTTTAATGGCTGTGATAGGATAAAACTGAGGATGGATCAACGACATTGTAGTTACTCCACAATACTAACCTAAATGACAGAGTGAAAAGAAGGAATCCTGTACAGAACAAAAAATATTCCTAAACATGCATCCTGTTTGCAACAAGGCACTAAAGTAAAACTGCAAAAAATGTGGCAAAGAAATTAACGTTATGTCCTGAATACAAAGTGTTATGTTTGGTGCAAAACCAACACACATCACTAAGTATCAGTCTTCATATTTTCAAGCATGGTGGTGGGTGCATCATGTTCTGGGTATGCGTTTCATCGGCAAGGACTAGGCCGTTTTTTTAGGATAAATCAAAATCAAATCGAATGTATTTATATAGCCCTTCGTACATCAGCTGATATCTCAAAGTGCTGTACAGAAACCCAGCCTAAAACCCCAAACAGCAGGCAATGCAGGTGTAGAAGCACGGTGGCTAGGAAAATCTCCCTAGAAAGGCCAAAACCGAGGAAGAAACCTAGAGAGGAACCAGGCTATGAGGGGTGGCCAGTCCTCTTCTGGCTGTGCCGGGTGGAGATTATAACAGAACATGGCCAAGATGTTCAAATGTTCATAAATGACCAGCATGGTCAAATAATAATAATCACAGGCAGAACAGTTGAAACTGGAGCAGCAGCACGGCCAGGTGGACTGGGGACAGCAAGGAGTCATCATGCCAGGTAGTCCTAGGGTTCAGGTCCTCTGAGAGAGAGAAAGATTAGAGAGAGCATACTTAAATTCACACAGGACTCCGGATAAGACAGGAGAAGTACTCCAGATATAACAAACTGACCCTAGTCCCCGACACATAAACTACTGCAGCATAAATACTGGAGGCTGTGACAGGAGGGGTCAGGAGACACTGTGGCCCCATCTGATGATACCCCCAGACAGGACCAAACAGGAAGGATATAACCCCACCCACTTTGCCAAAGCACAGCCCACACACCACTAGAGGGATATCTTCAACCACCAACTTACCATCCTAAGACAAGGCCGAGTATAGCCCACAAAGATCTCCTCCACGGCACAACCCAGGGGGGGCGCCAACCCAGACAGGAAGATCACATCAGTGACTCAACCCACTCAAGTGACGCACCCCTCCTAGTGATGGCATGAAAGAGCACCAGTAAGCCAGTGACTCAGCCCCTGTAATAGGGTTAGAGGTAGAGAATCCCAGTGGAAAGAGGGGAACCAGCCAGGCAGAGACAGCAAGGGCGGTTTGTTGCTCCAGGGCCTTTCCATTCACTTTCACTGTCACGAGTTCGACCGAGGGTGTTTCCCCTTCCCGGGTGGGTGGAGCTCGGCTGTCGTCGTCACCGGCCTATTAGCTGCCACTGATTGTTTTTCCTCCCCCTCCTTGTGTGTTTAGTGGTAGCACCTGTTTATGTTAATTAGTTTGTCTTTATTAGTCAGCCGGCCCGCCTGGTTGTTGTGCGGGATTATTTCATTGTAACCTTCGGCTCTGTTGTAAAGGTACGTGTTAGTGCCTGGTCGTGTATTTTTCCATTGTATTTTTTGATTCCCTGTGTTTTGGGAACGTAACTTTTGTGAACACCCTGTGGTGCGTTGGTGCTATTAAAAGACGCACAGCATTGAACTCTGTCTCCTGCATTTGACTTCACACCCACGACACCCGGAGCATTACATTCACACTCCTGGGCCAGACTACACTCAATCATATGACCCACTGAAGAGATGAGTCTTCAGCAAAGACTTAAAGGTTGAGACCGAGTTTGCGTCTCTCACATGGGTGGGAAGACCATTCCATAAAAATGGAGCTCTATAGGAGAAAGCCCTGCCTCCAGCTGTTTGCTTAGAAATGCTAGGGACAATTAGGAGGCCTGCGCCTTGTGACTGTAGCGTACGTGTAGGTATGTACGGCAGGACCAATTCAGAGAGATGGGTAGGAGCAAGCCCATGTAATGCTTTGTAGGTTAGCAGTACAACCTTGAAACCAGCCCTTGCCTTGAGAGGAAGCCAGTGTAGGGAGGCTAGCACTGGAGTAATATGATACATTTTTTTGGTTCTAGTCAGGATTCTAGCAGCCGTATTTAGCACTAACTGAAGTTTATTTAGTGCTTTATCCGGGTAGCCGGAAAGTAGGGCATTGCAGTAGTCTAACCTAGAAGTAACAAAAGCATGGATTCATTTTTCTGCATCATTTTTGGACAGAAAGTTTCTGATTTTTGCAATGTTACGTAGATGGAAAAAAGCTGTCCTTGAAACAGTCTTGATATGTTCGTCAAAAGAGAGATCAGGGTCCAGAGTAAGGCCGAGGTCCTTCACAGCTTTATTTGAGACGACTTTACAAGATTAATTGTCAGATTCAACAGAAGATCTCTTTGTTTCTTGGGACCAAGAACAAGCATTTCTGTTTTGTCCGAGTTTAAAAGTAGAAAGTTTGCAGCCATCCACTTCCTTATGTCTGAAACACAGGCTTGTAGCGAGGGCAATTTTGAGGCTTCACCATGTTTCATTGAAATGTACAGCTGTGTGTCATCTGCATAGCAGTGAAAGTTAACATTATGTTTTCGAATGACATCCCCAAGAGGTAAAATATATAGTGAAAACAATAGTGGTCCTAAAACGGAACCTTGAGGAACACCAAAATTTACAGTTGATTTGTCAGAGGACAAACCATTCACAGAGACAAACTGATATATTTCCAACAGATAAGATCTAAACCAGGCCAGAACTTGTCCGTATAGACCAATTTGGATTTCCAATCTCTCCAAAAGAATGTGGTGATCGATGGTATCAAAAGCAGCACTAAGGTCTAGGAGCACGAGGACAGATGCAAAGCCTCGGTCTGATGCCATTAAAAGGTAATTTACCACCTTCACAAGTGCAGTCTCAGTGCTATGATGGGGTCTAAAACCAGACTGAAGCATTTCGTATACATTGTTTGTCTTCAGGAAGGCAGTGAGTTGCTGCGCAACAGCCTTTAAAATTTTTGAGAGGAATGGAAGATTCCATATAGGCCGATAGTTTTTTATGTTTTCTGGGTCAAGGTTTGGCTTTTTCAAGAGAGGCTTTATTACTGCCACTTTTAGTGAGTTTGGTACACATCCGGTGGATAGAGAGACGTTTATTATGTTCAACATAGGAGGGCCAGGCACAGGAAGCAGCTCTTTCAGTAGTTTAGTTGGAATAGGGTCCAGTATGCAGCTTGAAGGTTTAGAGGCCATGATTATTTTCATCATTGTGTCAAGAGATATAGTGCTAAAGAATTTGAGTGTCTCTCTTGATCCTAGGTCCTGGCAGAGTTGTGCAGACTCAGGACAATTGAGCTTTGAAGGAATACGCAGAGTTAAAGAGGAGTCCATAATTTGCTTTCTAATAATCATGATCTTTTCCTCAAAGAAGTTCATGAATTTATTACTGCTGAAGTGAAAGCCATCCTCTCTTGGGGAATGCTGCTTTTTAGTTAGCTTTGCGACAGTATCAAAAAGGAATTTAGGATTGTTCTTAATTTCCTCAATTATGTTGGAAAAATAGGATGATCGAGCAGCAGTGAGGGCTCTTCGATACTGCACGGTACGGTCTTTCCAAGCTAGTCGGAAGACGTCCAGTTTGGTGTGGCTGTAACGATCGTCTGTGGTGGAAGAAGGTGAGGACCAAAGCGCAGCGTGGTAAGTGTTCATGTTTTTTAATAAAGTAATGAACACTGAACAAAACAATAAACGTGAAGTAATCAAACCGAAACAGTCCCGTGTGGCACAAACACTAACACGGAAAGTAAACACCCACAACTCAAAAGTGAAACCAGGCCACCTAAGTATGATTCTCGATCAGGGACAACGATTGACAGCTGCCTCTGATTGAGAACCATACCAGCCCGAACACAGAAAATCCCAAATTATAGAAAAAATAACATAGACAACCCACCCAACTCACACCCTGACCATACTAAAACAAAGACACCATAAAAGAACTAAGGTCAGAACGTGACAGTGGCACCATTTCCATTCCAATTTTCTGGAAGCTTGCTTCAGAGCTCAGGTATTTTCTGTACACCAGGGAGCTAGTTTCTTATGAGAAATGTTTTTGGTTTTTAGGGGTGCAACTGCATCTAGGGTATTGTGAAGGTTAAATTGAGTTCCTCAGTTAGGTGGTTCCTCAGTTAGGATACAAATAAATGATACAGCGCTAAGCACAGGCATTATCCTAGATGAAAACCTGGTTCAGTCTGCTTTCCAACAGACACTGGGAGACAAATTCACCTTTCAGCAGGACAATAACCTAACACAAAAGGCCAAATATACACTGGAGTTGCTTCCCAAGATGACATTGAATGTTCCTGAATGGCCTAGTTACAGTTTTGACTTAAATCGGCTTGAAAATCTATGGCAAGAATTGAAAATGGCTGTCTGGCAATGATCAACAACCAACTTGACAGAGCTTGAAGAAATTTAAAAAATAATAATGTGCAAATATTTTACAATTCAGGTGTGCAAAGCTCTTAGAGACTTACCCAGAAAGACTCACAGCTGTGATCAATGCCAAAGGTGATTGATGTATTGACTCAGGCAGTTGAGTATTTATTTGATCAAGATATATTAGTCTTTTATTTTTTATATATTTTGTGTAGATCCTTGACAAAACAATTACAGTAAATATACATTTTAATCCCACTTTGTAACAGAACAAAATATGAAAAAAGTTAAGGGGTGTGAATACTCTCGGAATGCACTGTATGTCAAGGTGCATTGAAACGGTTCTGGTGTCTCGTGGTGGCTCAATGTCCGATTAAGACACCTCATTTGGGTGTTTCATTTATTTTGGCTTTCATTTTTATTTTATTCTTACCTGTAGGTCTCGATTTTTTTTTCTTACCATTCAAGTCTGTGGGTCTTTTTTTTGCATTGAAATGCATTGGAAGCTAATATAAATATTGTTGTAGTTTAAAAAGTTTAAATGCTATCAAAAATATATTCTCAAGCAATCTAAATTGGGGTGGTCTGGACAGTTAAAAGTGTTGTGTTAACTTAATAGCTTGAATCGCTCTAGAGTGGGCTGAGTTTGAATCATTCCAGAGTGGGCTGAGTTTGAATCATTCAAGAGTGGGCTGAGTTTGAATCGCTCTAGAGTGGGCTGAGTTTGAATCATTCTAGAGTAGGCTGAGTTTGAATCGCTCTAGAGCGGGCTGAGTTTGAATCTCTCTAGAGTGGGCTGAGTTTGAATCTCTCTAGAGTGGGCTGAGTTTGAATCATTCTAGAGCGGGCTGAGTTTGAATCTCTCTAGAGTGGGCTGAGTTTGAATCATTCCAGAGTGGGCTGAGTTTGATTCTAGAGCGGGCTGAGTTTGAATCGCTCTAGAGTGGGCTGAGTTTGAATCAGAGTGGGCTCTAGAGTGGGCTGAGTTTGAATCTCTCTAGAGTGGGCTGAGTTTGAATCACTCTAGAGTGGGCTGAGTTTGAATCTCTCTAGAGTGGGCTGAGTTTGAATCGCTCTAGAGCGGGCTGAGTTTGAATCTCTCTAGAGTGGGCTGAGTTTGAATCATTCTAGAGCGGGCTGAGTTTGAATCGCTCTAGAGTGGGCTGAGTTTGAATCATTCCAGAGTGGGCTGAGTTTGAATCGCTCTAGAGTGGGCTGAGTTTGAATCGCTCCAGAGTGGACTGAGTTTGAATCGCTCTAGAGTGGGCTGAGTTTGAATCATTCTAGAGTAGGCTGAGTTTGAATTGCTCTAGAGCGGGCTGAGTTTGAATCGCTCTAGAGCGGGCTGAGTTTGAATTATTCTAGAGTGGGCTGAGTTTGAATCATTCTGGAGTGGGCTGAGTTTGAATCATTCTAGAGTGGGCTGAGTTTGAATCGCTCTGGAGCAAGCTGAGTTTGAATCGCTCTAGAGCGGGCTGAGTTTGAATCATTCTAGAGCGGGCTGAGTTTGAATCGCTCTAGAGCGGGCTGAGTTTGAATCGCTCTAGAGCGGGCTGAGTTTGAATCTCTCTAGAGTGGGCTGAGTTTGAATCATTCTAGAGCGGGCTGAGTTTGAAAGATTCTAGAGTGGGCTGAGTTTGAATCACTCTAGAGCGGGCTGAATTTGAATCGCTCTAGAGCGGGCTGAGTTTGAATCATTCTAGAGCGGGCTGAGTTTGAATCATTCTAGAGTGGGCTGAGTTTGAATCATTCTAGAGCGGGCTGAGTTTGAATCAATCTAGAGTGGGCTGAGTTTGAATCATTCTAGAGCGGGCTGAGTTTGAATCATTCTAGAGCGGGCTGAGTTTGAATCATTCTAGAGTGGGCTGAGTAAGGCTATTATTATTACTTCAACAAAGCACACCTAATTAGAATGTGCTCAGAAGAAATGAGATGCCATTGTTGAGTGTGGGATAAATAGGCCACATAAAACTGGAATGTCTAAGGCAAAGTTCCCTTCAAGGACAAACTTAAATTTATTAATGTTATTATCTTATTAACAAACAATGAATTAGCTCATTGAAAGGGTCCTCCATGTTGGGTTATGCTGTGTAGGCAGAGGGGGGAAATTAGATTGTGTATGTTTTGCTGTGCCATGTGAATATTATTACGTAGCGAGAGAAGCAGTCGGTGTTTAGAACAAGGTCACACTCCATATTTAATGCTACGGTGACGATGGCACATTTATTTTTGTTTTATGTCAACCTTAAATGAGTCCAAATTTGAAGAAAGAGCTGACTATTTGAAAACATTATATATTACTGTGAAAGGACAAGATTTCCCTATATTTTCCTCTCTTTCGTTCTTTCCGACATAAACAAAAATACTACAGTTCACTATAGATTACTACAGTACTTACTATAGAATTTTGTAGTATACTGTAGAATACTGTAGAGTAGTGGTTCCCAAACCTTTTATAGTCCCGTACCCCTTCAAACATTCAACCTCCAGCTGCGTTCTAGCACCAGGGTCAGCGCAATCTCACATGTTGTTTCTTGCCATCATTTTAAGCCTGCCACACACACACACTATATGATTTATTAAACATAAGAATGAGTGTGTTTTTGTCACAACCGGGCACGTGGGAAGTGACAAAGAGCTATTATAGGACCAGGACACAAATAATAATCAATCATTTTGCTCTTTATTTAGCCATCTTACATAGAAAACTTCATTTGTTCATCGGAAATTGTGAATAACTCCACAGGTTACTGAGAAGGGTGTGCTTGAAAGGATGCACATAACTCTGCAATGCTGGATTGTATTGGAGAGTCTCAGTCTTAAATAATTTTCCACACACAGTCTGTGCCTGTATTCAGTTTTCATGCTAGTGAGGGCCGAGAATCCACTCTCACATAGGTACGTGGTTGCAAAGGGCATCAGTGTCTTAACAGCACGATTTGCCAAGACAGGATATTCTGAGCGAGAAATATGGCAGTGGCCTCTGATTAAATTACATTTTCAAAGAACCGCTTGTTGCAATTTCGATGAGGCTCTCTTGTTCAGATATCGATAAGTGGACTGGGGGCAGGGCATGTGTCACGCCATGGTCTTAGTATTCTGTGTTCTCTTTATTATTTGGTTAGGCCAGGGTGTGACATGGGTGATTTATGTGGTGTGTTTTGTCTAGGGGTTTTGTAGTTTATGGGATTGTGTTTAGTTAAGTATTCTAGGTAAGTCTATGGTTGCCTGGGGTGGTTCTCAATCAGAGGCAGGTGTTTATCGTTGTCTCTAATTGGGAACCATATTTAGGCAGCCATATTCTTTAGGTCTCTTGTGGGTGATTGTTCCTGTCTCTGTGTTTGTTTGCAACAGATAGGCCAGTCACTTTGGTTTTTCTTTTTTCCTTGTTTTGGAAGAGAAGAGAACGAGTGCCATTCTCCTTGCGGAGATGGTGCAAAATACATCAACACGGTCGGTCCCTGAGATTGGGCTGGCCAACACGATTCGGTTTGCTTGGAAGGAAAAGGAGTTGGAGCCTTTAGGACGGGAAACTTTTGGAAGGATAATATTGATGGGGATTCTAAAGCTGACGGTGAAGGACGTGTTTTGTTTCCAAGGCAACTCGTTGGAGGGAGCATACGACGTGGCACTATATACAGAGGAGAAACACGATGATATCCTGAGAAGGGCAAGAGCATTGGGAGGTGAGAGGCCGATGAGCCACTATGAAATAACAAGCCTGGCGAAGAATAACTTTAGGGTTGTAACTGTCAACATTTACAACCCTTACTTTAAGGACGAAGAGGTGAGGGCTTTTCTGGGGAGATACATGGATAACGTCTCCTCAGCAAGGCACCTCAAAGACTCCCTTGGGTTTTGGAATGGGAGGAGAGGCTTCCAGGCCCTCCTCAGAGAGGACCCAAAGGGACATGGTGGCTACCTCCATCCTCCTGCTATGTTCTCCCTAGGGGCTGACAGGGGGACGTTGTTTTATGCACGTCAGCCCCCATTTTGCAGGCGCTGTATGGCCTACGGACACATATTCGCCTCGTGCAGCACAAGAAAATGCAGATTTTGTGGATCTGAGGAACACAAGGCGAGGGATTGTGACAAGCCTAAGACGTGCCATGGGTGTGGTTCGTCAGCACACCTGTGGCGGGGGTGCCCGGCCCGTCAGAGGTCATATGCGTCTGCGGCTGGGGGGGAGCGGGGGATGGGGGATGAAGAGGAGGGGAAGGAAGCACGCCTCATGACCAGAGTACAGGTCCAGAGGGGAAGGCCGCAAGGACGGAGGAGGAGCAAGAAGCGGCGGAAGAGAGAAGGAAACGGACGGCACGGGAGTAGGAGAACCAGGAAAAGCAGCGGAAGAAGGCAACCGAGTGGAGGAGCATGAGAGAGAAGAAAGCGAGGGAGGAGTGGTGGAGAAGGAGACGGTGGAAGAGCAAGTGGACTGGGGGGAAAGTGCCCTGGTGGAAGAGATGAGGGGTATGGTGGAGGAGCTGGCGGGGGGTGGTGGTATCTCTCCACTGCCGCCATCACCAAAGAAGAGAATGAAGAGGAGGGTGCGATTGGCCGACAGTGAGAGGGAGGGGATGGCCAAGAGAGTGATGGGGGTGGGAGAAACCTCTGGGTTGCTGCTGGTTTCCCCAGGCCCTCAACTTCTGTTGGATGGGGACACACCTAACAAGACTCAGGACTGGGTACAGGAGGAGGTGGGGAGTTTTTTGTTTGGGGACTCAGCCTCCCCGATCTTTTTCCAAACCAGCTGCAGCACTGGGGAGGGGGAGGAGTGTGGGGGTAGACCCAGGGTGCAGGGCACCCCGGAGCCAAACACTATTCCTGCATCCTGGGTTGGTGAGATGGAGGAAAAGGGGGGGATGTCGGGAGTACGGATGGTGTTCTCACCGGTAGATATGGAGCAGGGAGCATCGGGTGAGTCTCCTGTTTTTTTCTGTCTGGGTTTAGAATTTGAGTGTATTACATGTTTTTATTTTTTCATGGGGTCTAATTTTACTTTTGTTAGTTTAAATGTAAGGGGTTTAAGGGATTTTGTTAAGACGAGGGCGGTTTTAAGTTATTTGGAGGGTGTGGGGTTTGATTTTTGTTTTTTACAGGAGGTTCACCTGAGGGATGGAGGGGATGTTAGTAGGTTTAAGAGGGAGTGGGGCAAGGGGGAGTCGGTTTGGGGTATTGGGGGGGTGCACTAATCGGGGGTAGGGATTTTGTGTGGGCACAGGGAGATAAAAGTGGAGGGTTCTTTTGTGGTGATGCAGGGGAGGGTTATAGGGGTGGATGTTACGATAAGGGATTGTAAATTTAGATTAGTGGTGGTGTATGGACCACAGGTGGTGGCAGACAGGAGGGAGATGGTGGACTGTCTGGCGCCCCTGTGTGTCACAAATAGGAAATTAGTGATAGGGGGGATTTTTAATACAGATTTAGGAATAGTGGGGGGATAGCAAGGTTGCGCGGAGGCTCGACTATATTTTTGTACCCAGGTCTTTGGGTAAGTTGTCTGGGCGGCTGTTGCCTGTCTTCTTTTCGGATCACGACGGGGTGCTCCTGCAGGTGGGGTCGCCAGTCTGCCTCTTTGGTAGGGGGTACTGGAAGTTAGATCGGGATGTGCTGGAGGAGCAGGCTTTTGTTGACGGGTTTTTTGGTTTCTTTTGGAGGCTTGAAGGCCTCCGGTCCATGTGCGAGGGGGTGTTAGAGTGGTGGGAATTAGTTAAGGTGAGGATTAGGGCTTTTATAATAGGGTATTGCAAGAGGGAAAAAGGGAGGAGAGGAGGCAGGTGGATTGTATCCAAAGGTTAATTGAAATTGAGTACGAGGCAGGCAACCTCGGCGGGTCGTTTGACTGGGAGAGATCCACAACCTTAAAGGCGCAGCTCAGGGAGTTGCAGGAGTGGAAGGCTGGAGCTTTCCTGGAGCGTGCGCATAGTGGCTTTCTAGAACACAATGAGACTTGTTCAGTTTGCACAGACCCAGAGGCTTCATTCAATGGCCAAAAACCATTCAGGAATGACAGCTACAGTTTTGTCGCTTGTATATCATTTAATGCTTACTGAACGCGACCCACAGATCTGTCTCATGGGTTAGCAGGGTGCAGAGGTTAGACACTGGCGAGCTCCCCTTCTGAGTTTTGGCTTGACACATTGCCCTGGCCCTGCAAAACATCTGCCCACCTTGCAACAGTCTCTCCAAGCTGCAGCACGCCACAGAAATTGGAGGCATATCTGTAACATTTTAACTAATTTTATAACTGAACTTTTCTGTAACTTATGGGCCCGAGTGGACTCATAAAATGCTGCACTACCAATATGAACAGTTGTGGACAGTGAAAAGGGAGAAGGAAGTATACTGTATCTCTGTGTAGCGAGAGAGGCCTTGTGAGAGAGGCCTGGTAGAAAGGCGATGAGGGGAGACAGGAAGATGGATTGAGAGGGTAGGAGAGTGGAAGAACCTCACGTGACCCCCATTGAACCTGTTGAACCCAGGGGTCTCCATGAAAAGTATCTCAGTTAGACTTCCTTCTCCATTATCATTGGCTGGTAGCTGGGCAGTGGGGGCCTAATCTGCCTGGTTTCCAACGTTACACACACATACACAAACAACCACAGATAAACACACAGACACCGTCTGTCAGACAGAACACCCTGTTCCTCTGGCTTGGTTTGACCTTCCCTGGCTAACTCTATTGCCACTCGCCACAGGACTGCTGTCTTGTCCTTAATTACCAATAAAAATAATAATATGGCCTTCCCTTCTTTCCAGAGCTGTCCACAAGTCCAGAACTCTTGCCAGCTGCTTCAATTTAACCCTCTCTCTCTCTTCTCTTCAGCAACACTTGCTTCTGTCACAGGCCTGGGTTATAGAACTGCTCTGCCTGTCTTGCCTGCTCAACAGCCATTCAATCATGGGCAGAGGAAGCCACACATTAGGGGTAGGAAGGAAATAAAAAGGACCTGGTATATGTAAAAGGAACCTACTGTACTAGGGGTGAGAAGGGGAGTGTTGCGTAAGGGCAGATCTGAGATCAGATGATAGGTTAGTGGGTGATATATGTCTCAGTGGTTGGAGGGAGGATGGTGGAGAGGGTGTATCAGAAGCTTGGGACTCGCAGCGACTCAAGGGCTCTTGAACTCAGACTTGAGGATTTTGCTGGGTGTTCTTTTATTGTTCTTTCTTTTTTCTTGAGGGGAGCAAGTTTAGTAGGCTGTAGGAGGTGGCTGATGTTTATGCGAGGGGGCGAGAGTGCAGACGGGACAAGTCACTCTTCCTCTCTTTTCTCTCTCTTTCTTTTTCTCCTTCCCTCGCTCGTCGCAGCAGCCACTCCCAGCCCAAAATGAAATCCAAATGTTCCCAGTTAGCTGCATGGCTGTGGCCATCTCCCTTCCTGGACCTCCCTCCTTCCCTTCATCCCTCCATCCCTTCCCTCATTCCGTCTCTCTACCCGCTGAGGCCACAGCCAACCATGAGTGACAGGGTAACACACGTAGTTTTGAGTTATAGTTTGAATCAGAGTTTTATTATTTGTTACATAGCTTTTTTTTTACATTGTCAAATGTCAAACAAACGAAAGTTCCTAAACAAATAAAATCAAGTTTTCTATGTCGCATGCTTCCTAAACAACTGGTGTGGACTAACAGTGAATTGCTTACCTACCTTCCCAACAATGCAGAGAAAGAAAATAGAGAAATAATTGAAAAGTAAAACAAGTAAAAAAGGTAATAATAGATACACAATGAGTAACGAGAACTTAGCTATACTGTATTCAATAGGTACCAGTACCAAGTCGATGTGCAGGGGTACGAGGTAATTGAGGTAGATACTTTTGGTCATGTTGTGTATGTGGACACCTGCTCGTCAAACATATCATTCCAAAATCATGGGCATTAATATGGAGTTAGTCCCCCCTTTGCTGCTATAACAGCCTCCTCTTCTGGGAAGACTTTACACTAGATGTTGGAACATTCCTGCGGGGACTTGCTTCCATTCAGCCTCGAGTATTAGTGAGATCGAACACTGATGTTGGGCAATTAGGTCTGGCTCGCAGTCGGCATTCCAATTCATTGCAAAGGTGTTCGATAGGGTTGAGGTCAATGTTTTGTGCAGTCCAGTCAAGTTCTTCCACACCGCTCTCGACAAACCATTTCTGTATGGATCTCGCTTTGTTCACGGTGGCATTGTCATGGAGAAACAGGCCTTCTCCAAACTGTTGCTTCAAAGTTGGAAGCACAGAATGCATTGGGGCAGGTAGCATTATCCTGGCATCCACCAAACCCAGATTAGTCCGTCGGACTGCCAGATGGTGAAGCGTGATTCATCACCCCAGAGAATGCGTTTCCACTGCTGCCAATGGTGGCAAGCGTACATCACTCCACCTGGCGCTTGGCATAACGCATGGTGATCTTAGGCTTGTGTGCGGATGCTCGGCCGTGGAAACCCATTTCATAAAGCTTCTGACGAACGGTTCTTGTGCTGTCGTTGCATCCAGAGGCAGTTTGGAACTCGGTAGTGAGTGTTGCAACCAAGGACAGACATTTTTGGACGCACTTCAGCGGTCCCATTCTATGAGCTTGTGTGGCCTACCACTTTGCGGCTGAGTCGTTGTTGCTGCTAAACATTTCCACATTACAATAACAGCACTTACAGTTGACCGGGGCAGCTCTGGTAAGGTAGAAATTTGATGAACTGACCTATTGGAAAGGTGGCATCCCATGACGGTGCCACCTTGAAGGTCACTGAGCTCTTCTGTAAGGCATTCTACTGCCAATGTTTTTCTATGGAGATTGCGTGGCTGTGTACTTGATTTTATGTACCTGTCAGTAACTGTGTGGCTGAAATTGTCGAATCCACTCATTTGAAAGGGTTTCCACAAACTTTTGCATATATAGTATACTTTTGCATGTACATGTTGAAGTAACAGAAGTCTTCTCTCTGATCACTCCTATGACCTCCGGGTTAAGATGCAGTTGCTTGCACAAGCACATCTTCCTGGGCACAGACAACAAAAGGGTTAGGGTTAGGTTGTTTGGTGGAGCAAACAAAGAGACACGGAGGAAGGCAGGAGAGAGAAGCTATGAGCAGCAGACCAAGACGCGACTGTGGGCTTTGTTGTAAACAGAATATCGTGCGGCTAGACCGTCATTTCAAGTCTGTACATGCACTTAAACCCAGTACTATGGAATGGACGAATGCTATGCAATTTAGCCGGTTTTCGACTGAGAGACAGCAGCCCGAATCAGGGCAGTATATGCAGCCTGACAACGGTGTTGAACCGCGGCCGGAGGACCCTGTGATTTTGCAGTGTTTTGAAAGTGAGTTGTCCGTGGAGCAGCAGCTGGTGGACGAGGGTGAGCAGCAGCTGGTGGACGAGGGTGATCAGACGGCAGGTGCGTCGGCGGCGGTGCAGCCATCCAGTCAGGTCGTTAGTGAACTGTGCTCGGAACCGAGGGAGCAAGGCTGCGTCGTGGCGACTTCCACGGAGAGCGAGAGTGATGAAGACGGCGGCGTGCCATCCAGAATTGAGGTTTGGAGTAATGCTAACCCTAACCCTTACCCTATATTACGGGTATACACCCTTCAGTTTAACTAATTGACAATAGGTGCACCAGTATTTCCAGAGTACGGGAATTCCTCCGCATTATGTCAGAGGGCAAGGCCGATGAAGGACTGTGTTTTCTGGATAACTACAGACGTGTGTCTGAGTGGTATGGTCAATGTGACGACCGTGGTTTGGCACCATCCACGTTAAAAATGTACCGAGCCGATGTTCGAGGTTTCCTGAATTATCTTATTCAGTTCCGGCCAAATGGTATGCAAGCTAAGGTCGTTGGAATTCGAAAGATGTTACCCTGCTTGGCGAAGATGGACAGGGACGCGGCAGAGGGACGCGGCAGAGCCAGGCAACGCATAGGGCAAAATTCCGCCAACACTGCAGGGACGAGGTGCTCAGCGCTGCAGAGTTAAAACGCTTTGTTGAGCTAAGCAATCAAGCCATTCCTTCAGTTCTCAGTAGGCTGGAGGTCCGTGCCACGTGCTCTGACAGGCGTAGGTTTGCAGCTCTCATGTCCACCCGGTTGGCCATATTTAATGGCACTCGACGATCCCCAGTCACCATGTTTAGTGAGAGTAATTTCACTGAAGTAACCCCGGAAGGTGGGGGTTATCAGATGTGCGTAGCGAGCCACAAAACAAACTATAGCTTCGGGGAGTGCAGAATTGTTCTATGTCAGAAGGAATACACTTGGCTTAAACGGTTCCATCAAATAAGGCCTCATCTGAGTGGAATGACCTCAGACACAGAACTCTTCTTTTTCACATCCTGCGGTCAACCGTACAGTAATCTGTGTGAGTATGTGGGGCAAATCTTTGAAGAGTTTGGCATTGGAAGTAAAGTGACCTTCGGTACAATTCGACGCAGTGTTGCCACGTTGAACTTTAACCAAGGCTCGGTTACAGACCGGGGAACAGTGGCTGATCATATGTGTCACTCTCTGGAAACGCAGTCACGTTACTACCGGTACCATAATTTGCCCCAAAATGCCAGCCGGGCCCGGACACTGATTGAGGGACAAATCAATCCATGATTAACTGATTAAATAAGGCATATTTGTTTGAAATTCACCCTTGTATTTGTGTCATTATGCATTAAAATGATTAAAAATGTGTTTCATTTTGGGTTACCAGGTGCCTATTTTCAATCACCAGTAAGTAGCACATGAAACATAGTTTTATTTTAGAAAAGTTTGGACTTAGTAAATTTTCACAAATATTTTAGAATCCTCCATATAATCCTATTATTATTACTCCCCACAAAGAATCCCCACTACTGGGTAAAATTCACTAAATGTCGCCAAAGGTACAATCTATAGAGGATTCTAAAATAGAATCCTTTGGCTACCTCTAGTGAATTTTCCCCAGTATTGCGTCTCCAAAGTGGGATTTAATATTATAATGGCTGGTAAAATGCATTTAGGACCATGTTTGAATTCTTAGGTTCCCAGGTGGCTATTTTCAATCACCAGTTGCACAGAGGTGTATCCTAATCCGCATCCACAAAAATATGTAAAAGTGTCCATAAAGCACTCAGGACGGGCCCCCATGGAAAGAGGGCCGTAGTATGATACTCCCATAGTGGGCATTAATATCAGAATGACCGGTAAGTGCATTTAGGACCGTTTTTTTTTTTTTTTAGGTTACCAGTTGCACGGTAATTTCTTTTTCTGCCCAAATTCTGTAATTTTCAAAAAATGATTACAAATACTTCCCGAAGGGCTAGAGGTCCCAAATTTCGTCTCATACCCTCTCTCTCAATGGGCAACAAGTAGAGCATGTAAAAAAACATTTAGCATCCACAGGCACCTATGTTTCCGGTAACATGCACTTTTTTTCCAAAACTTGATTTCCTATTAAACGGTTTTATACAAAAACGGGTTTAATTAAATGAAAATGCTCGTCTATGTGTGCCCTTTCGTGCAAAAAAAAACCAATCCAGATTGGATATGTACTTTTTGATTTATTCACGTTTTGGTGAATAAACGTTTTACCGGAATGTGACCCAAAATGGTGGAGCACACAGTAGCCATTAGAGTTTCAGGGATTCCATCGATACATTTGCCTGCCCCGTTAAGACACACTCAGGGGTGGTCGACCAGACAGGTACCGGCGCGAAATCAGAAACCTGGTTTTTGACAACAAGACTTCCATGTCCTAGAGAGACGAGGGTGGTGTCAAACTGTTCAGCCCGAATAGGAAATGAGTAATGGACACTTTTGAGGGATGTGAGCCCCTCGGAACCATGGCACTAGATGTCGCCAAAGGTACAATCTATGGAGGATTCTAAAATAGAATCCTTTGGCTACCTCTAGTGAATTTTCCCCAGTATTGCGTCTCCAACGTGGGATTTAATATTATAATGGCTGGTAAATGCATTTAGGACCATGTTTAAATTTTCAGGTCCCCAGGTGCCTATTTTCAATCACCAGGTGCACGGATGTATAAGGGCGCCCATGGATAGACGGCCGTAGCAGGGTGCTCCTATAGCGGGCATGAATATCTGGAACACCGGTAAGTGCATTTAGGACCATGTTTTTATTTTTAGGTTCCCAGGTGCCTATTTTCAATCACCAGTTGCACAGAGGTGTATCCTAATCCGCATCCACAAAAATATTTCAAAGTGTCCATAAAGCACTCAGGACGGGCGCCCATGGATAGAGGGCCGTAGTATGATACTCCCATAGTGGGCATTAATATCAGAATGACCGGTAAGTGCATTTAGGACGGTATTTTATTTTTAGGTTACCGGGTGCCTACCTTCAAACACCTTACGAGGTGACTACTTTCAATCAGCAGTTGCACAGAGGTGTATCCCAATCCGCATCCACAAAAATATGTAAAAGTGTCCATAAAGCACTCAGGACGGGCCCCCATGGAAAGAGGGCCGTAGTATGATACTCCCATAGTGGGCATTAATATCAGAATGACCGGTAAGTGCATTTAGGACCGTTTTTTTTTTTTAGGTTACCAGTTGCACAGTCATTTATTTTTCCGCCCAAATTCTGTAATTTTCAAAAAATGATTAAAAATACTTCCCGAAGGGCTAGACGTCCCAAATTTCGTATCATACCCTCTCTCTCAATGGGCAACAAGTAGAGCATGTAAAAAAAACATTTAGCATCCACAGGCACCTATGTTTCCAGTAACATGCACTTTTTCCCCAAAACTTAAAACACGATTTCCTATTAAAAGGTTTTATACAAAAACGGTTTTAATGAAATGAAAATGCCCGTCTATGTATGCCCTTTCGTTAAAAAAAAACCCATCCAGATTGGACATGTACTTTTTGATTTATTCACGTTTTGGTGTTTTGGGATATAGCCCAAGATTGCGGCGCACACAGTAACCGGACAGTATTTAATTTTCGGGTTCCCAGGTGCACATTTTCAATCACCAGGTGCACGGATGTATAGGGTCCCCCATGGATAAAGGTCCGTGTTAGGGTGCTCCATAGCGGGCATGAATTTTTGGAACACCGCTAATGTAATTTTAGGTTCCCAGGTGCACATTTTCAATCACCAGTTGCACAGAGGTGGATCCTAATCCTCATCCACAAGAATATTTCAAAGTGTCCATAAAGCACTCAGAATGGGCCCCCATGGAAATAGGGCCGTAGTAGGGTGTTCACAGAGTGGGCATGAATATCAGGAACACAGGCAGGTGCATTTAGGACCATATTTTAATTTTCAGGTTCCCAGGTGCACATTTTCAATCACCAGGTGCACAGAGGTGGATCCTAATCCGCATCCACAAGAATATTTCAAAGTGTCCATAAAGCACTCAGAATGGGCCCCCATGGAAATAGGGCCGTAGTAGGATGTTCACAGAGTGGGCATGAATATCAGGAACACAGGCAGGTGCATTTAGGACCATATTTTAATTTTCAGGTTCCCAGGTGCACATTTTCAATCACCAGGTGCACGGATGTATAGGGTCCCCCATGGATAAAGGTCCGTGTTAGGGTGCTCCATAGCGGGCATGAATTTTTGGGACACAGCTAATGTAATTTTAGGTTCCCAAGTGCACATTTTCAATCACCAGTTGCACAGAGGTGGATCCTAATCCGCATCCACAAGAATATTTCAAAGTGTCCATAAAGCACTCAGCACGGGCCCCCATGAAAAGAGGGCCGTAGTATGATACTCCCATAGTGGGCATTAATATCAGAATGACCGGTAAGTGCATTTAGGACCGTATTTTTTTTTTTTTTAGGTTACCAGTTGCAAGGTAATTTATTTTTCTGCCCAAATTTTGTAATTTTCAAAAAATGATTAAAAATACTTCCCGAAGGGCTAGAGGTCCCAAATCTCGTCTCATACCCTCTCTCTCAATGGGCAACAAGTAGAGCATGTAAAAAACATTTAGCATCCACAGGCACCTATGTTTCCGGTAACATGCACTTTTTTCCAAAACTTGATTTCCTATTAAATGGTTTTATACAAAAACGGTTTTAATTAAATGAAAATGGGTTAGGTTAGGTTAGGTTAGGGTTAGGTTAGGCCAGGGCCAGATTGAGGGTTAGGGTTAGGTTAGGCCAGGCCAGGCCAGGCCAGGGCCAGGTTGAAATAGGCCAGGCCAGGGCCAGGCCAGGCCAGGGCCAGGTAAGTCAGGCCAGGCCAGGCCAGGGCCAGGCTCAGGCCAGGCCAGGGCCAGGCCAGGCCAGGCCAGGCCAGGGCCAGGCCAGGCCAGGCCAGGCCAGGCCAGGCCAGGCCAGGCCAGGGCCAGGCCAGGCCAGGCCAGGCAGATCAGGCCAGGCCAGGCCAGGCCAGGCCAGGCCAGTCAGGCCAGGCCAGGCCAGGCCAGGCCAGGCCAGGCCAGGCCAGGCCAGGCCAGGCCAGGCCAGGCCAGGCCAGGCCAGGCCAGGCCAGGCCAGGTCAGGCCAGGCCAGGCCAGGCCAGGGCCAGGCCAGGCCAGGCCAGGCCAGGCCAGGCCAGGCCAGGCCAGGCCAGGCCAGGCCAGGCCAGGCCAGGCCAGGCCAGGCCAGGCCAGGCCAGGCCAGGCCAGGCCAGGGCCAGGGCCAGGCCAGGCCAGGCCAGGCCAGGCCAGGCCAGGCCAGGCCAGGCCAGGCCAGGGCCAGGCCAGGCCAGGCCAGGCCAGGCCAGGCCAGGCCAGGCCAGGCCAGGTCAGGCCAGGCCAGGCCAGGCCAGGCCAGGCCAGGCCAGGCCAGGCCAGGCCAGGCCAGGCCAGGCCAGGCCAGGCCAGGCCAGGCCAGGCCAGGCCAGGCCAGGTCAGGCCAGGCCAGGTCAGGCCAGGCCAGGCCAGGCCAGGCCAGGCCAGGGCCAGGGCCAGGCCAGGCCAGGCCAGGCCAGGCCAGGCCAGGCCAGGCCAGGCCAGGCCAGGCCAGGCCAGGCCAGGCCAGGCCAGGCCAGGCCAGGCCAGGCCAGGGGTCAGGCCAGGCCAGGCCAGGCCAGGCCAGGCCAGGCCAGGCCAGGCCAGGCCAGGCCAGGCCAGGCCAGGCCAGGCCAGGCCAGGCCAGGCCAGGCCAGGCCAGGCCAGGCCAGGCCAGGGCCAGGCCAGGCCAGGCCAGGCCAGGCCAGGCCAGGCCAGGCCAGGCCAGGCCAGGCCAGGGCCAGGCCAGGGCCAGGCCAGGCCAGGCCAGGCCAGGCCAGGCCAGGCCAGGCCAGGCCAGGCCAGGCCAGGCCAGGCCAGGCCAGGCCAGGGCCAGGCCAGGCCAGGCCAGGTCAGGCCAGGCCAGGCCAGGCCAGGCCAGGCCAGGCCAGGCCAGGCCAGGCCAGGCCAGGCCAGGCCAGGCCAGGCCAGGCCAGGCCAGGCCAGGCCAGGCCAGGGCCAGGCCAGGCCAGGCCAGGCCAGGCCAGGCCAGGCCAGGCCAGGCCAGGCCAGGCCAGGCCAGGCCAGGCCAGGCCAGGCCAGGCCAGGCCAGGCCAGGCCAGGCCAGGCCAGGCCAGGCCAGGCCAGGCCAGGCCAGGCCAGGCCAGGCCAGGCCAGGCCAGGCCAGGCCAGGCCAGGCCAGGCCAGGCCAGGCCAGGCCAGGCCAGGCCAGGCCAGGCCAGGCCAGGCCAGGCCAGGCCAGGCCAGGCCAGGCCAGGCCAGGCCAGGCCAGGCCAGGCCAGGCTCAGGCCAGGCCAGGCCAGGCCAGGCCAGGCCAGGCCAGGCCAGGCCAGGCCAGGCCAGGCCAGGCCAGGCCAGGCCAGGCCAGGCCAGGCCAGGCCAGGCCAGGCCAGGCCAGGCCAGGCCAGGCCAGGCCAGGCCAGGCCAGGCCAGGCCAGGCCAGGCCAGGCCAGGCCAGGCCAGGCCAGGCCAGGCCAGGCCAGGCCAGGGCCAGGCCAGGCCAGGCCAGGCCAGGCCAGGCCAGGCCAGGCCAGGCCAGGCCAGGCCAGGCCAGGCCAGGCCAGGCCAGGCCAGGGCCAGGCCAGGCCAGGCCAGGGCCAGGCCAGGCCAGGCCAGGCCAGGCCAGGCCAGCCAGGCCAGGCCAGGCCAGGCCAGGCCAGGCCAGGCCAGGCCAGGGCCAGGCCAGGCCAGGCCAGGCCAGGCCAGGCCAGGCCAGGCCAGGCCAGGCCAGGCCAGGCTCAGGCCAGGGTCAGGCCAGGCCAGGGCCAGGCCAGGCCAGGCCAGGCCAGGCCAGGCCAGGCCAGGCCAGGCCAGGCCAGGCCAGGCCAGGCCAGGCCAGGCCAGGCCAGGCCAGGCCAGGCCAGGCCAGGCCAGGCCAGGCCAGGCCAGGGCCAGGCCAGGCCAGGCCAGGCCAGGCCAGGCCAGGCCAGGCCAGGCCAGGCCAGGCCAGGCCAGGCCAGGGGCCAGGCCAGGCCAGGCCAGGCCAGGCCAGGCCAGGCCAGGCCAGGCCAGGCCAGGCCAGGCCAGGCCAGGCCAGGCCAGGCCAGGCCAGGCCAGGCCAGGCCAGGCCAGGCCAGGCCAGGCCAGGCCAGGCCAGGCCAGGCCAGGCCAGGCCAGGCCAGGCCAGGCCAGGCCAGGCCAGGCCAGGCCAGGCCAGGCCAGGCCAGGCCAGGCCAGGCCAGGCCAGGCCAGGCCAGCCAGGCCAGGCCAGGCCAGGCCAGGCCAAAAGGCCAGGCCAGGCCAGGCCAGGCCAGGCCAGGCCAGGCCAGGCCAGGCCAGGCCAGGCCAGGCCAGGCCAGTCAGGCCAGGCCAGGCCAGGCCAGGCCAGGCCAGGCCAGGCCAGGCCAGGCCAGGCCAGGCCAGGGGCCAGGCCAGGCCAGGCCAGGCCAGGCCAGGCCAGGCCAGGCCAGGCCAGGCCAGGCCAGGCCAGGCCAGGCCAGGCCAGGCCAGGCCAGGCCAGGCCAGGCCAGGCCAGGCCAGGCCAGGCCAGGCCAGGCCAGGCCAGGCCAGGCCAGGCCAGGCCAGGCCAGGCCAGGCCAGGCCAGGCCAGGCCAGGCCAGGCCAGGCCAGGGCCAGGCCAGGCCAGGCCAGGCCAGGCCAGGCCAGGCCAGGCCAGGCCAGGCCAGGGCCAGGCCAGGCCAGGCCAGGCCAGGCCAGGCCAGGCCAGGCCAGGCCAGGCCAGGCCAGGCCAGGCCAGGCCAGGCCAGGCCAGGCCAGGCCAGGCCAGGCCAGGCCAGGCCAGGCCAGGCCAGGCCAGGCCAGGCCAGGCCAGGCCAGGCCAGGCCAGGCCAGGCCAGGCCAGGCCAGGCCAGGCCAGGCCAGGCCAGGCCAGGCCAGGCCAGGCCAGGCCAGGCCAGGCCAGGCCAGGCCAGGCCAGGCCAGGCCAGGCCAGGCCAGGCCAGGCCAGGGCCAGGCCAGGCCAGGCCAGGCCAGGGCCAGGCCAGGCCAGGCCAGGCCAGGCCAGGCCAGGCCAGGCCAGGCCAGGCCAGGCCAGGCCAGGCCAGGCCAGGCCAGGCCAGGCCAGGGCCAGGCCAGGCCAGGCCAGGCCAGGCCAGGCCAGGCCAGGCCAGGCCAGGCCAGGCCAGGGCCAGGCCAGGCCAGGCCAGGCCAGGCCAGGCCAGGCCAGGCCAGGCCAGGCCAGGCCAGGCCAGGCCAGGCCAGGCCAGGCCAGGCCAGGCCAGGCCAGGCCAGGTCAGGGCCAGGCCAGGCCAGGCCAGGCCAGGCCAGGCCAGGCCAGGCCAGGCCAGGCCAGGCCAGGCCAGGCCAGGCCAGGCCAGGCCAGGTCAGGCCAGGCCAGGCCAGGCCAGGCCAGGCCAGGCCAGGCCAGGCCAGGCCAGGCCAGGCCAGGCCAGGCCAGGCCAGGCCAGGCCAGGCCAGGCCAGGCCAGGCCAGGCCAGGCCAGGCCAGGCCAGGCCAGGCCAGGCCAGGCCAGGCCAGGCCAGGCCAGGCCAGGCCAGGCCAGGCCAGGCCAGGCCAGGCCAGGCCAGGCCAGGCCAGGCCAGGCCAGGCCAGGCCAGGCCAGGCCAGGCCAGGCCAGGCCAGGCCAGGCCAGGCCAGGCCAGGCCAGGCCAGGCCAGGCCAGGCCAGGCCAGGCCAGGCCAGGCCAGGCCAGGCCAGGCCAGGCCAGGCCAGGCCAGGCCAGGCCAGGCCAGGCCAGGCCAGGCCAGGCCAGGCCAGGCCAGGCCAGGCCAGGTAGGCCAGGCCAGGCCAGGCCAGGCCAGGCCAGGCCAGGCCAGGCCAGGCCAGGCCAGGCCAGGCCAGGCCAGGCCAGGCCAGGCCAGGCCAGGCCAGGCCAGGCCAGGGCCAGGCCAGGCCAGGCCAGGCCAGGCCAGGCCAGGCCAGGCCAGGCCAGGCTCAGGCCAGGCCAGGCCAGGCCAGGCCAGGCCAGGCCAGGCCAGGCCAGGCCAGGGCCAGGCCAGGCCAGGCCAGGCCAGGCCAGGCCAGGCCAGGCCAGGCCAGGCCAGGCCAGGCCAGGCCAGGGCCAGGCCAGGCCAGGCCAGGCCAGGCCAGGCCAGGCCAGGCCAGGCCAGGCCAGGCCAGGCCAGGCCAGGCCAGGGCCAGGGGCCAGGCCAGGCCAGGCCAGGCCAGGCCAGGCCAGGCCAGGCCAGGCCAGGCCAGGCCAGGGGGCCAGGCCAGGCCAGGCCAGGCCAGGCCAGGCCAGGCCAGGCCAGGCCAGGGCCAGGCCAGGGCCAGGCCAGGCCAGGCCAGGCCAGGCCAGGCCAGGCCATAGGCCAGGCCAGGCCAGGCCAGGCCAGGCCAGGCCAGGCCAGGCCAGGCCAGGCCAGGCCAGGCCAGGCCAGGTCAGGCCAGGCCAGGCCAGGCCAGGCCAGGCCAGGCCAGGCCAGGCCAGGCCAGGCCAGGCCAGGCCAGGCCAGGCCAGGCCAGGCCAGGCCAGGCCAGGCCAGGCCAGGCCAGGCCAGGCCAGGCCAGGCCAGGCCAGGCCAGGGGGCTCAGGCCAGGCCAGGCCAGGCCAGGCCAGGCCAGGGGCCAGGGGCCAGGCCAGGCCAGGCCAGGCCAGGCCAGGCCAGGCCAGGCCAGGCCAGGCCAGGCCAGGCCAGGCCAGGCCAGGCCAGGCCAGGCCAGGCCAGGCCAGGCCAGGCCAGGCCAGGCCAGGCCAGGGCCAGGCCAGGCCAGGCCAGGCCAGGCCAGGCCAGGCCAGGCCAGGCCAGGCCAGGCCAGGCCAGGCCAGGCCAGGCCAGGCCAGGCCAGGCCAGGCCAGGCCAGGGGCCAGGCCAGGCCAGGCCAGGCCAGGCCAGGCCAGGCCAGGCCAGGCCAGGCCAGGCCAGGCCAGGCCAGGCCAGGCCAGGCCAGGCCAGGCCAGGCCAGGCCAGGCCAGGCCAGGCCAGGCCAGGCCAGGCCAGGCCAGGCCAGGCCAGGCCAGGCCAGGCCAGGCCAGGCCAGGCCAGGCCAGGCCAGGCCAGGCCAGGCCAGGCCAGGCCAGGCCAGGCCAGGCCAGGCCAGGCCAGGCCAGGCCAGGCCAGGCCAGGGCCAGGCCAGGCCAGGCCAGGCCAGGCCAGGCCAGGCCAGGGCCAGGCCAGGCCAGGCCAGGCCAGGCCAGGCCAGGCCAGGCCAGGCCAGGCCAGGCCAGGCCAGGCCAGGCCAGGCCAGGCCAGGCCAGGCCCAGGCCAGGCCAGGCCAGGCCAGGCCAGGCCAGGCCAGGCCAGGCCAGGCCAGGCCAGGCCAGGCCAGGCCAGGCCAGGCCAGGCCAGGCCAGGTCAGGCCAGGCCAGGCCAGGCCAGGCCAGGCCAGGCCAGGCCAGGCCAGGCCAGGCCAGGCCAGGCCAGGCCAGGCCAGGCCAGGCCAGGCCAGGCCAGGCCAGGCCAGGCCAGGCCAGGCCAGGCCAGGCCAGGCCAGGCCAGGCCAGGCCAGGCCAGGCCAGGCCAGGCCAGGCCAGGCCAGGCCAGGCCAGGCCAGGCCAGGCCAGGCCAGGCCAGGCCAGGCCAGGCCAGGCCAGGCCAGGCCAGGCCAGGCCAGGCCAGGCCAGGCCAGGCCAGGCCAGGTCAGGCCAGGCCAGGCCAGGCCAGGCCAGGCCAGGCCAGGCCAGGCCAGGCCAGGCCAGGGGCCAGGCCAGGGCCAGGCCAGGCCAGGCCAGGCCAGGCCAGGCCAGGCCAGGCCAGGGCCAGGCCAGGCCAGGCCAGGCCAGGCCAGGCCAGGCCAGGCCAGGCCAGGCCAGGCCAGGCCAGGCCAGGCCAGGCCAGGCCAGGCCAGGCCAGGCCAGGCCAGGCCAGGCCAGGCCAGGCCAGGCCAGGCCAGGCCAGGCCAGGCCAGGCCAGGCCAGGCCAGGCCAGGCCAGGCCAGGCCAGGCCAGGCCAGGCCAGGCCAGGCCAGGCCAGGCCAGGCCAGGCCAGGCCAGGCCAGGCCAGGCCAGGCCAGGCCAGGCCAGGCCAGGCCAGGCCAGGCCAGGGCCAGGCCAGGCCAGGCCAGGCCAGGCCAGGCCAGGCCAGGCCAGGCCAGGCCAGGCCAGGCCAGGCCAGGCCAGGCCAGGCCAGGCCAGGCCAGGCCAGGCCAGGCCAGGCCAGGCCAGGCCAGGCCAGGCCAGGCCAGGCCAGGCCAGGCCAGGCCAGGCCAGGCCAGGCCAGGCCAGGCCAGGCCAGGCCAGGCCAGGCCAGGCCAGGCCAGGCCAGGCTCAGGCCAGGCCAGGCCAGGCCAGGCCAGGCCAGGGCCAGGCCAGGCCAGGCCAGGCCAGGCCAGGCCAGGCCAGGGCCAGGCCAGGCCAGGCCAGGCCAGGCCAGGCCAGGCCAGGCCAGGCCAGGCCAGGCCAGGCCAGGCCAGGCCAGGCAGGCTCAGGCCAGGCCAGGCCAGGCCAGGCCAGGTCAGGCCAGGCCAGGTCAGGCCAGGCCAGGCCAGGCCAGGCTCAGGCCAGGCCAGGCCAGGCCAGGCCAGGCCAGGCCAGGCCAGGCCAGGCCAGGCCAGGCCAGGCCAGGCCAGGCCAGGCCAGGTCAGGCCAGGCCAGGCCAGGCCAGGCCAGGCCAGGCCAGGCCAGGCCAGGCCAGGCCAGGCCAGGCCAGGCCAGGCCAGGCCAGGCCAGGCCAGGCCAGGCCAGGCCAGGCCAGGCCAGGCCAGGCCAGGCCAGGCCAGGCCAGGCCAGGCCAGGCCAGGCCAGGCCAGGGCCAGGCCAGGCCAGGCCAGGCCAGGCCAGGCCAGGCCAGGCCAGGCCAGGTCAGGCCAGGCCAGGCCAGGCCAGGCCAGGCCAGGCCAGGCCAGGCCAGGGCCAGGCCAGGCCAGGCCAGGGCCAGGCCAGGCCAGGCCAGGCCAGGCCAGGCCAGGCCAGGCCAGGCCAGGCCAGGCCAGGCCAAATCAGGCCAGGCCAGGCCAGGCCAGGCCAGGCCAGGCCAGGCCAGGCCAGGCCAGGCCAGGCCAGGCCAGGCCAGGCCAGGCCAGGCCAGGCCAGGCCAGGCCAGGCCAGGCCAGGCCAGGCCAGGCCAGGCCAGGCCAGGCCAGGCCAGGCCAGGCCAGGCCAGGCCAGGCTCAGGCCAGGCCAGGCCAGGCCAGGCCAGGCCAGGCCAGGGCCAGGCCAGGCCAGGCCAGGCCAGGCCAGGCCAGGCCAGGCCAGGCCAGGCCAGGCCAGGCCAGGCCAGGCCAGGCCAGGCCAGGCCAGGCCAGGCCAGGCCAGGCCAGGCCAGGCCAGGCCAGGCCAGGCCAGGCCAGGCCAGGCCAGGCCAGGCCAGGCCAGGCCAGGCCAGGCCAGGCCAGGCCAGGCCAGGCCAGGCCAGGCCAGGCCAGGCCAGGCCAGGCCAGGCCAGGCCAGGCCAGGCCAGGCCAGGCCAGGCCAGGCCAGGCCAGGCCAGGCCAGGCCAGGCCAGGCCAGGCCAGGCCAGGCCAGGCCAGGCCAGGCCAGGCCAGGCCAGGCCAGGCCAGGCCAGGCCAGGCCAGGCCAGGCCAGGCCAGGCCAGGCCAGGCCAGGCCAGGCCAGGCCAGGCCAGGCCAGGCCAGGCCAGGCCAGGCCAGGCCAGGCCAGGCCAGGCCAGGCCAGGCCAGGCCAGGCCAGGCCAGGCCAGGCCAGGCCAGGCCAGGCCAGGCCAGGCCAGGCCAGGCCAGGCCAGGCCAGGCCAGGCCAGGCCAGGCCAGGCCAGGCCAGGCCAGGCCAGGCCAGGCCAGGGGCCAGGCCAGGCCAGGCCAGGCCAGGCCAGGCCAGGCCAGGCCAGGCCAGGCCAGGCCAGGCCAGGCCAGGCCAGGCCAGGCCAGGCCAGGCCAGGCCAGGCCAGGCCAGGCCAGGCCAGGCCAGGCCAGGCCAGGCCAGGCCAGGCCAGGCCAGGCCAGGCCAGGCCAGGCCAGGCCAGGCCAGGCCAGGCCAGGCCAGGCCAGGCCAGGCCAGGCCAGGCCAGGCCAGGCCAGGCCAGGCCAGGCCAGGCCAGGCCAGGCCAGGCCAGGCCAGGCCAGGCCAGGCCAGGCCAGGCCAGGCCAGGCCAGGCCAGGCCAGGCCAGGCCAGGGCCAGGCCAGGCCAGGCCAGGCCAGGCCAGGCCAGGCCAGGCCAGGCCAGGCCAGGCCAGGCCAGGCCAGGCCAGGCCAGGCCAGGCCAGGCCAGGCCAGGCCAGGCCAGGCCAGGCCAGGCCAGGCCAGGCCAGGCCAGGCCAGGCCAGGCCAGGCCAGGCCAGGCCAGGCCAGGCCAGGCCAGGCCAGGCCAGGCCAGGCCAGGCCAGGCCAGGCCAGGCCAGGCCAGGCTCAGGCCAGGCCAGGCCAGGCCAGGCCAGGCCAGGCCAGGCCAGGCCAGGCCAGGCCCAGGCCAGGCCAGGCCAGGCCAGGCCAGGCCAGGCCAGGGCCAGGCCAGGCCAGGCCAGGCCAGGCCAGGCCAGGCCAGGCCAGGCCAGGCCAGGCCAGGCCAGGCCAGGCCAGGCCAGGCCAGGCCAGGCCAGGCCAGGCCAGGCCAGGCCAGGCCAGGGGCCAGGCCAGGCCAGGTCAGGCCAGGGGCCAGGCCAGGCCAGGTCAGGCCAGGCTCAGGCCAGGCCAGGCCAGGCCAGGCCAGGCCAGGCCAGGCCAGGCCAGGCCAGGCCAGGCCAGGCCAGGCTCAGGCCAGGCCAGGCCAGGCCAGGCCAGGCCAGGCCAGGCCAGGCCAGGCCAGGCCAGGCCAGGTCAGGCCAGGCCAGGCCAGGCCAGGCCAGGCCAGGCCAGGCCAGGCCAGGCCAGGCCAGGCCAGGCCAGGCCAGGCCAGGCCAGGCCAGGCCAGGTCAGGCCAGGCCAGGCCAGGCCAGGCCAGGCCAGGCCAGGCCAGGCCAGGCCAGGCCAGGCCAGGCCAGGCCAGGCCAGGCCAGGCCAGGCCAGGCCAGGCCAGGCCAGGCCAGGCCAGGCCAGGCCAGGCCAGGCCAGGCCAGGCCAGGCCAGGCCAGGCCAGGCCAGGCCAGGCCAGGCCAGGCCAGGCCAGGCCAGGCCAGGCCAGGCCAGGCCAGGCCAGGCCAGGCCAGGCCAGGCCAGGGCCAGGCCAGGCCAGGCCAGGCCAGGCCAGGGCCAGGCCAGGCCAGGCCAGGCCAGGCCAGGCCAGGCCAGGCCAGGCCAGGCCAGGCCAGGCCAGGCCAGGCCAGGCCAGGCCAGGCCAGGCCAGGCCAGGCCAGGCCAGGCCAGGCCAGGCCAGGCCAGGCCAGGCCAGGCCAGGCCAGGCCAGGCCAGGCCAGGCCAGGCCAGGCCAGGCCAGGGGCCAGGCCAGGCCAGGCCAGGCCAGGCCAGGCCAGGCCAGGCCAGGCCAGGCCAGGCCAGGCCAAATAGGCCAGGCCAGGCCAGGCCAGGCCAGGCCAGGCCAGGCCAGGCCAGGCCAGGCCAGGCCAGGCCAGGCCAGGCCAGGCCAGGCCAGGCCAGGCCAGGCCAGGCCAGGCCAGGCCAGGCCAGGCCAGGCCAGGCCAGGCCAGGCCAGGCCAGGCCAGGCCAGGCCAGGCCAGGCCAGGCCAGGCCAGGCCAGGCCAGGCCAGGCCAGGCCAGGCCAGGCCAGGCCAGGCCAGGCCAGGGGCCAGGCCAGGCCAGGCCAGGCCAGGCCAGGCCAGGCCAGGCAGGCCAGGCCAGGCCAGGCCAGGCCAGGCCAGGCCAGGCCAGGCCAGGCCAGGCCAGGCCAGGCCAGGCCAGGCCAGGGCCAGGCCAGGCCAGGCCAGGCCAGGCCAGGCCAGGCCAGGCCAGGCCAGGCCAGGCCAGGCCAGGCCAGGCCAGGCCAGGCCAGTCAGGCCAGGCCAGGCCATAGGCCAGGCCAGGCCAGGCCAGGCCAGGCCAGGCCAGGCCAGGCCAGGGCCAGGCCAGGCCAGGCCAGGCCAGGGCCAGGCCAGGCCAGGCCAGGCCAGGCCAGGCCAGGCCAGGCCAGGCCAGGCCAGGGGCTCAGGCCAGGCCAGGCCAGGCCAGGCCAGGGCCAGGCCAGGCCAGGCCAGGCCAGGCCAGGCCAGGCAGGCCAGGCCAGGCCAGGCCAGGCCAGGCCAGGCCAGGCCAGGCCAGGCCAGGCCAGGCCAGGCCAGGCCAGGCCAGGCCAGGCCAGGCCAGGCCAGGCCAGGCCAGGCCAGGCCAGGCCAGGCCAGGCCAGGCCAGGCCAGGCCAGGCCAGGCCAGGCCAGGCCAGGCCAGGCCAGGCCAGGCCAGGCCAGGCCAGGCCAGGCAGGCCAGGCCAGGCCAGGCCAGGCCAGGCCAGGCCAGCCAGGCCAGGCCAGGCCAGGCCAGGCCAGGCCAGGCCAGGCCAGGCCAGGCCAGGCCAGGCCAGGCCAGGCCAGGCCAGGGCCAGGCCAGGCCAGGCCAGGCCAGGCCAGGCCAGGCCAGGCCAGGGCCAGGCCAGGCCAGGCCAGGCCAGGCCAGGCCAGGCCAGGCCAGGTCAGGCCAGGCCAGGCCAGGCCAGGCCAGGCCAGGGCCAGGCCAGGCCAGGCCAGGCCAGGCCAGGCCAGGCCAGGCCAGGCCAGGCCAGGCCAGGCCAGGCCAGGCCAGGCCAGGCCAGGCCAGGCCAGGCCAGGCCAGGCCAGGCCAGGCCAGGCCAGGCCAGGCCAGGGGCCAGGCCAGGCCAGGCCAGGCTCAGGCCAGGCCAGGCCAGGCCAGGCCAGGCCAGGCCAGGCCAGGCCAGGCCAGGCCAGGCCAGGCCAGGCCAGGCCAGGCCAGGCCAGGCCAGGCCAGGCCAGGCCAGGGCCAGGCCAGGCCAGGCCAGGCCAGGCCAGGCCAGGCCAGGTCAGGCTCAGGCCAGGCCAGGCCAGGCCAGGCCAGGCCAGGCCAGGCCAGGCCAGGCTCAGGCCAGGCCAGGCCAGGGCCAGGCCAGGCCAGGCCAGGCCAGGCCAGGCCAGGCCAGGCCAGGCCAGGCCAGGCCAGGCCAGGCCAGGCCAGGCCAGGCCAGGCCAGGCCAGGCCAGGGCCAGGCCAGGCCAGGCCAGGCCAGGCCAGGCCAGGCCAGGCCAGGCCAGGCCAGGCCAGGCCAGGCCAGGCCAGGCCAGGCCAGGGCCAGGCCAGGCCAGGCCAGGCCAGGCCAGGCCAGGGCCAGGCCAGGCCAGGCCAGGCCAGGCCAGGCCAGGCCAGGCCAGGCCAGGCCAGGCCAGGCCAGGCCAGGCCAGGCCAGGCCAGGCCAGGCCAGGCCAGGCCAGGCCAGGCCAGGCCAGGCCAGGCCAGGCCAGGCCAGGCCAGGCCAGGCCAGGCCAGGCCAGGCCAGGCCAGGCCAGGCCAGGCCAGGCCAGGCCAGGCCAGGCCAGGCCAGGCCAGGCCAGGCCAGGCCAGGCCAGGCCAGGCCAGGCCAGGCCAGGCCAGGCCAGGCCAGGCCAGGCCAGGCCAGGCCAGGCCAGGCCAGGCCAGGCCAGGCCAGGCCAGGCCAGGCCAGGCCAGGCCAGGCCAGGTCAGGCCAGGCCAGGCCAGGCCAGGCCAGGCCAGGCCAGGCCAGGCCAGGCAGGTCAGGCCAGGCCAGGCCAGGCCAGGGCCAGGGCCAGGCCAGGCCAGGCCAGGCCAGGCCAGGCCAGGCCAGGCCAGGCCAGGCCAGGCCAGGCCAGGCCAGGCCAGGCCAGGCCAGGCCAGGCCAGGCCAGGCCAGGCCAGGCCAGGCCAGGCCAGGCCAGGCCAGGCCAGGCCAGGCCAGGCCAGGCCAGGCCAGGCCAGGCCAGGCCAGGCCAGGCCAGGCCAGGCCAGGCCAGGCCAGGCCAGGCCAGGCCAGGCCAGCCAGGCCAGGCCAGGCCAGGTCAGGCCAGCCAGGCCAGGCCAGGCCAGGCCAGGCCAGGCCAGGCCAGGCCAGGCTCAGGCCAGGCCAGGCCAGGTCAGGCCAGGCCAGGCCAGGCCAGGCCAGGCCAGGCCAGGCCAGGCCAGGCCAGGCCAGGCCAGGCCAGGCCAGGCCAGGCCAGGCCAGGCCAGGCCAGGCCAGGCCAGGCCAGGCCAGGCCAGGCCAGGCCAGGTCAGGCCAGGCCAGGCCAGGCCAGGCCAGGCCAGGCTCAGGCCAGGCCAGGCCAGGCCAGGCCAGGCCAGGCCAGGCCAGGCCAGGCCAGGCCAGGCCAGGCCAGGCCAGGCCAGGCCAGGCCAGGGCCAGGCCAGGCCAGGCCAGGCCAGGCCAGGCCAGGCCAGGCCAGGCCAGGCCAGGCCAGGCCAGGCCAGGCCAGGCCAGGCCAGGCCAGGCCAGGCCAGGCCAGGCCAGGCCAGGCCAGGCCAGGCCAGGCCAGGCCAGGCCAGGCCAGGCCAGGCCAGGCCAGGCCAGGCCAGGCCAGGTCAGGCCAGGGCCAGGCCAGGCCAGGCCAGGCCAGGCCAGGCCAGGCCAGGCCAGGCCAGGCCAGGCCAGGCCAGGTCAGGCCAGGCCAGGCCAGGCCAGGCCAGGCCAGGCCAGGCCAGGCCAGGCCAGGCCAGGCCAGGCCAGGCCAGGCCAGGCCAGGCCAGGCCAGGCCAGGCCAGGCCAGGCCAGGCCAGGGCCAGGCCAGGCCAGGCCAGGCCAGGCCAGGCCAGGCCAGGCCAGGCCAGGGGCCAGGCCAGGCCAGGCCAGGCCAGGCCAGGCCAGGCTCAGGCCAGGCCAGGCCAGGCCAGGCCAGGCCAGGCCAGGCCAGGCCAGGCCAGGCCAGGCCAGGCCAGGCCAGGCCAGGCCAGGCCAGGCCAGGCCAGGCCAGGCCAGGCCAGGCCAGGCCAGGCCAGGCCAGGCCAGGCCAGGCCAGGCCAGGCCAGGCCAGGCCAGGCCAGGGCCAGGCCAGGCCAGGCCAGGCCAGGCCAGGTCAGGCCAGGCCAGGCCAGGCCAGGCCAGGCCAGGCCAGGCCAGGCCAGGCCAGGCCAGGCCAGGCCAGGCCAGGCCAGGCCAGGCCAGGCCAGGCCAGGCCAGGCCAGGCCAGGCCAGGCCAGGCCAGGCCAGGCCAGGCCAGGCCAGGCCAGGCCAGTCAGGCCAGGCCAGGCCAGGCCAGGCCAGGCCAGGCCAGGCCAGGGCCAGGCCAGGCCAGGCCAGGCCAGGCCAGGCCAGGCCAGGCCAGGCCAGGCCAGGCCAGGCCAGGCCAGGCCAGGCCAGGCCAGGCCAGGCCAGGCCAGGCCAGGCCAGGCCAGGCCAGGCCAGGGCCAGGCCAGGCCAGGCCAGGCCAGGCCAGGCCAGGCCAGGCCAGGCCAGGCCAGGCCAGGCCAGGCCAGGCCAGGCCAGGCCAGGCCAGGCCAGGCCAGGCCAGGCCAGGCCAGGCCAGGCCAGGGCCAGGCCAGGCCAGGCCAGGCCAGGGCCAGGCCAGGCCAGGCCAGGGCCAGGCCAGGCCAGGCCAGGCCAGGCCAGGCCAGGCCAGGGCCAGGCCAGGCCAGGCCAGGCCAGGCCAGGCCAGGCCAGGCCAGGCCAGGCTCAGGCCAGGCCAGGCCAGGCCAGGCCAGGCCAGGCCAGGCCAGGCCAGGCCAGGCCAGGCCAGGCCAGGTCAGGCCAGGCCAGGCCAGGTCAGGCCAGGCCAGGCCAGGCCAGGCCAGGCCAGGCCAGGCCAGGCCAGGCCAGGCCAGGCCAGGCCAGGCCAGGCCAGGCCAGGCCAGGCCAGGCCAGGCCAGGCCAGGGCCAGGCCAGGGCCAGGCCAGGCCAGGCCAGGCCAGGCCAGGCCAGGGCCAGGCCAGGCCAGGCCAGGCCAGGCCAGGCCAGGCCAGGCCAGGCCAGGCCAGGCCAGGCCAGGCCAGGCCAGGCCAGGCCAGGCCAGGCCAGGCCAGGCCAGGCCAGGCCAGGCCAGGCCAGGCCAGGGCCAGGCCAGGCAGGCCAGGCCAGGCCAGGCCAGGCCAGGCCAGGGCCAGGCCAGGTCAGGCCAGGCCAGGCCAGGCCAGGCCAGGCCAGGCCAGGCCAGGCCAGGCCAGGCCAGGCCAGGCCAGGCCAGGCCAGGCCAGGCCAGGCCAGGCCAGGCCAGGCCAGGCCAGGCTCAGGCCAGGCCAGGCCAGGCCAGGCCAGGCCAGGCCAGGCCAGGCCAGGCCAGGCCAGGCCAGGCCAGGCCAGGCCAGGCCAGGCCAGGCCAGGCCAGGCCAGGCCAGGCCAGGCCAGGCCAGGCCAGGCCTCAGGCCAGGCCAGGCCAGGCCAGGCCAGGCCAGGGCCAGGCCAGGCCAGGGCCAGGCCAGGCTCAGGCCAGGCCAGGCCAGGGCCAGGCCAGGCCAGGCCAGGCCAGGCCAGGCCAGGCCAGGCCAGGGCCAGGCCAGGCCAGGCCAGGCCAGGCCAGGGCCAGGCCAGGCCAGGCCAGGCCAGGCCAGGGTCAGGCCAGGCCAGGCCAGGCCAGGCCAGGCCAGGCCAGGCCAGGCCAGGCCAGGCCAGGCCAGGCCAGGCCAGGCCAGGCCAGGCCAGGCCAGGCCAGGCCAGGCCAGGCCAGGCCAGGCCAGGCCAGGCCAGGCCAGGCCAGGGCCAGGCCAGGCCAGGTCAGGCCAGGCCAGGCCAGGCCAGGCCAGGCCAGCCAGGCCAGGTCAGGCCAGGCCAGGCCAGGCCAGGCCAGGCCAGGCCAGGCCAGGCCAGGCCAGGCCAGGCCAGGCCAGGCCAGGCCAGGCCAGGCCAGGCCAGGCCAGGGCCAGGCCAGGCCAGGCCAGGCCAGGCCAGGCCAGGCCAGGCCAGGCCAGGCCAGGCCAGGCCAGGCCAGGCCAGGCCAGGCCAGGCCAGGCCAGGCCAGGCCAGGCCAGGCCAGGCCAGGCCAGGCCAGGCCAGGCCAGGCCAGGCCAGGCCAGGCCAGGCCAGGCCAGGCCAGGCCAGGCTCAGGCCAGGCCAGGGGCCAGGCCAGGCCAGGCCAGGCCAGGCCAGGCCAGGCCAGGCTCAGGCCAGGTCAGGCCAGGGCCAGGCCAGGCCAGTCAGGCCAGGCCAGGCCAGGCCAGGCCAGGCCAGGCCAGGCCAGGCCAGGGCCAGGCCAGGCCAGGCCAGGCCAGGCCAGGCCAGGCCAGGCCAGGCCAGGCCAGGCCAGGCCAGGCCAGGCCAGGCCAGGCCAGGCCAGGCCAGGCCAGGCCAGGCCAGGCCAGGCCAGGCCAGGCCAGGCCAGGCCAGGCCAGGCCAGGCCAGGCCAGGCCAGGCCAGGCCAGGCCAGGCCAGGCCAGGCCAGGCCAGGGGCCAGGGCCAGGGCCAGGCCAGGCCAGGCCAGGCCAGGCCAGGCCAGGCCAGGCCAGGCCAGGCCAGGCCAGGCCAGGCCAGGCCAGGCCAGGCCAGGCCAGGCCAGGCCAGGCCAGGCCAGGCCAGGCCAGGCCAGGTCAGGCCAGGCCAGGCCAGGCCAGGCCAGGGCCAGGCCAGGCCAGGCCAGGCCAGGCCAGGCCAGGCCAGGCCAGGCCAGGCCAGGCCAGGCCAGGCCAGGCCAGGCCAGGCCAGGCCAGGCCAGGCCAGGCCAGGCCAGGCCAGGCCAGGCCAGGCCAGGCCAGGCCAGGCCAGGCCAGGCCAGGGGCCAGGCCAGGCCAGGCCAGGCCAGGCCAGGCCAGGCCAGGCCAGGGCCAGGCCAGGCCAGGCCAGGCCAGGCCAGGCCAGGCCAGGCCAGGCCAGGCCAGGCCAGGCCAGGCCAGGCCAGGCCAGGCCAGGCCAGGCCAGGCCAGGCCAGGCCAGGCCAGGCCAGGCCAGGCCAGGCCAGGCCAGGCCAGGCCAGGCCAGGCCAGGCCAGGCCAGGCCAGGCCAGGCCAGGCCAGGCCAGGCCAGGCCAGGCCAGGCCAGGCCAGGCCAGGCCAGGCCAGGCCAGGCCAAATAGGCCAGGCCAGGTCAGGCCAGGCCAGGCCAGGCCAGGCCAGGCCAGGCCAGGCCAGGCCAGGCCAGGCCAGGCCAGGCCAGGCCAGGCCAGGCCAGGTCAGGCCAGGCCAGGCCAGGCCAGGCCAGGCCAGGCCAGGCCAGGCCAGGTCAGGCCAGGCCAGGCCAGGCCAGGCCAGGCCAGGCCAGGCCAGGCCAGGCCAGGCCAGGCCAGGCCAGGCCAGGCCAGGCCAGGCCAGGCCAGGCCAGGCCAGGCCAGGCCAGGCCAGGCCAGGCCAGGCCAGGCCAGGGCCAGGCCAGGCCAGGCCAGGCCAGGCCAGGCCAGGCCAGGCCAGGCCAGGCCAGGCCAGGCCAGGCCAGGCCAGGCCAGGCCAGGCCAGGCCAGGCCAGGCCAGGCCAGGCCAGGCCAGGCCAGGCCAGGCCAGGCCAGGCCAGGCCAGGCCAGGCCAGGCCAGGCCAGGCCAGGCCAGGCCAGGCCAGGCCAGGCCAGGCCAGGCCAGGCCAGGCCAGGCCAGGCCAGGCCAGGCCAGGCCAGGCCAGGCCAGGCCAGGCCAGGCCAGGCCAGGCCAGGGCTCAGGCCAGGCCAGGCCAGGCCAGGCCAGGCCAGGCCAGGCCAGGCCAGGCCAGGCCAGGCCAGGCCAGGGGCCAGGCCAGGCCAGGCCAGGCCAGGCCAGGCCAGGCCAGGCCAGGCCAGGCCAGGCCAGGCCAGGCCAGGCCAGGCCAGGCCAGGCCAGGCCAGGCCAGGCCAGGCCAGGCCAGGCCAGGCCAGGCCAGGCCAGGCCAGGCCAGGCCAGGCCAGGCCAGGCCAGGCCAGGCCAGGCCAGGCCAGGCCAGGCCAGGCCAGGCCAGGGCCAGGCCAGGCCAGGCCAGGCCAGGCCAGGCCAGGGCCAGGCCAGGCCAGGCCAGGCCAGGCCAGGCCAGGCCAGGCCAGGCCAGGCCAGGCCAGGCCAGGCCAGGCCAGGCCAGGCCAGGCCAGGCCAGGCCAGGCCAGGCCAGGCCAGGCCAGGCCAGGCCAGGCCAGGCCAGGCCAGGCCAGGCCAGGCCAGGCCAGGCCAGGCCAGGCCAGGCCAGGCTCAGGCCAGGCCAGGCCAGGCCAGGCCAGGCCAGGCCAGGCCAGGCCAGGCCAGGCCAGGCCAGGCCAGGCCAGGCCAGGCCAGGCCAGGCCAGGCCAGGCCAGGCCAGGCCAGGCCAGGCCAGGCCAGGCCAGGCCAGGCCAGGCCAGGCCAGGCCAGGCCAGGCCAGGCCAGGCCAGGCCAGGCCAGGCCAGGCCAGGCCAGGCCAGGCCAGGCCAGGCCAGGCCAGGCCAGGCCAGGCCAGGCCAGGCCAGGCCAGGCCAGGCCAGGCCAGGGCCAGGCCAGGCCAGGCCAGGCCAGGCCAGGCCAGGCCAGGGCCAGGCCAGGCCAGGCCAGGCCAGGCCAGGCCAGGCCAGGCCAGGCCAGGGGCCAGGCCAGGCCAGGCCAGGCCAGGCCAGGCCAGGCCAGGCCAGGCCAGGCCAGGCCAGGCCAGGCCAGGCCAGGCCAGGCCAGGCCAGGCCAGGCCAGGCCAGGCCAGGCCAGGTCAGGCCAGGCCAGGCCAGGCCAGGCCAGGCCAGGCCAGGCCAGGCCAGGCCAGGCTCAGGCCAGGCCAGGCCAGGCCAGGCCAGGCCAGGCCAGGCCAGGCCAGGCCAGGCCAGGCCAGGCCAGGCCAGGCCAGGCCAGGCCAGGCCAGGCCAGGCCAGGCCAGGCCAGGCCAGGCCAGGCCAGGCCAGGCCAGGCCAGGCCAGGCCAGGCCAGGCCAGGCCAGGCCAGGCCAGGCCAGGCCAGGCCAGGCCAGGCCAGGCCAGGCCAGGCCAGGCCAGGCCAGGCCAGGCCAGGCCAGGCCAGGCCAGGCCAGGGGCCAGGCCAGGGCCAGGCCAGGCCAGGCCAGGCCAGGCCAGGCCAGGCCAGGCCAGGCCAGGCCAGGCCAGGCCAGGCCAGGCCAGGCCAGGCCAGGCCAGGCCAGGCCAGGCCAGGCCAGGCCAGGCCAGGCCAGGCCAGGCCAGGCCAGGCCAGGCCAGGCCAGGCCAGGGCCAGGCCAGGCCAGGCCAGGCCAGGCCAGGCCAGGCCAGGCCAGGCCAGGCCAGGCCAGGCCAGGCCAGGCCAGGCCAGGCCAGGGCCAGGCCAGGCCAGGGCCAGGCCAGGCCAGGCCAGGGCCAGGCCAGGCCAGGCCAGGCCAGGCCAGGGGCCAGGCCAGGCCAGGCCAGGCCAGGCCAGGCCAGGCCAGGCCAGGCCAGGCCAGGCCAGGCCAGGCCAGGCCAGGCCAGGCCAGGCCAGGCCAGGCCAGGCCAGGCCAGGCCAGGCCAGGCCAGGCCAGGCCAGGCCAGGCCAGGCCAGGCCAGGCCAGGCCAGGCCAGGCCAGGCCAGGCCAGGCCAGGCCAGGCCAGGCCAGGCCAGGCCAGGCCAGGCCAGGCCAGGCCAGGCCAGGCCAGGCCAGGCCAGGCCAGGCCAGGCCAGGCCAGGCCAGGCCAGGCCAGGCCAGGCCAGGCCAGGCCAGGCCAGGCCAGGCCAGGCCAGGCCAGGCCAGGCCAGGCCAGGGCCAGGCCAGGCCAGGCCAGGTCAGGCCAGGCCAGGTCAGGCCAGGCCAGGCCAGGCCAGGCCAGGCCAGGCCAGGCCAGGCCAGGCCAGGGCCAGGCCAGGGCCAGGCCAGGCCAGGCCAGGCCAGGCCAGGCCAGGCCAGGCCAGGCCAGGCCAGGCCAGGCCAGGCCAGGCCAGGCCAGGGCCAGGCCAGGCCAGGCCAGGCCAGGCCAGGCCAGGCCAGGCCAGGGGCCAGGCCAGGCCAGGCCAGGCCAGGCCAGGCCAGGCCAGGCCAGGCCAGGCCAGGCCAGGCCAGGCCAGGCCAGGCCAGGCCAGGGGCCAGGGCCAGGCCAGGCCAGGCCAGGCCAGGCCAGGCCAGGCCAGGCCAGGCCAGGCCAGGCCAGGCCAGGCCAGGCCAGGCCAGGCCAGGCCAGGCCAGGCCAGGCCAGGCCAGGCCAGGCCAGGCCAGGCCAGGCCAGGGCCAGGCCAGGCCAGGCCAGGCCAGGCCAGGCCAGGCCAGGCCAGGCCAGGCCAGGCCAGGCCAGGCCAGGCCAGGCCAGGCCAGGCCAGGCCAGGCCAGGCCAGGCCAGGCCAGGCCAGGCCAGGCCAGGCCAGGCCAGGCCAGGCCAGGCCAGGCCAGGCCAGGCCAGGCCAGGGGCCAGGCCAGGCCAGGCCAGGCCAGGGCCAGGCCAGGCCA
This sequence comes from Oncorhynchus keta, assembly GCF_023373465.1. Classification (NCBI taxonomy): domain Eukaryota; kingdom Metazoa; phylum Chordata; class Actinopteri; order Salmoniformes; family Salmonidae; genus Oncorhynchus; species Oncorhynchus keta. The sequence continues at coordinate 660,722 of NW_026290910.1, forward strand.
GGCCAGGCCAGGCCAGGCCAGGCCAGGCCAGGCCAGGCCAGGCCAGGCCAGGCCAGGCCAGGCCAGGCCAGGCCAGGCCAGGCCAGGCCAGGCCAGGCCAGGCCAGGCCAGGCCAGGCCAGGCCAGGCCAGGCCAGGCCAGGCCAGGCCAGGCCAGGCCAGGCCAGGCCAGGCCAGGCCAGGGCCAGGCCAGGCCAGGCCAGGCCAGGCCAGGCCAGGCCAGGCCAGGCCAGGCCAGGCCAGGCCAGGCCAGGCCAGGCCAGGCCAGGCCAGGCCAGGCCAGGCCAGGCCAGGCCAGGCCAGGCCAGGCCAGGCCAGGCCAGGCCAGGCCAGGCCAGGCCAGGCCAGGCCAGGTCAGGCCAGGCCAGGCCAGGCCAGGCCAGGTCAGGCCAGGCCAGGCCAGGCCAGGCCAGGCCAGGCCAGGCCAGGCCAGGCCAGGCCAGGCCAGGCCAGGCCAGGCCAGGCCAGGCCAGGCCAGGCCAGGCCAGGCCAGGCCAGGCCAGGCCAGGCCAGGCCAGGCCAGGCCAGGCCAGGCCAGGCCAGGCCAGGCCAGGCCAGGCCAGGCCAGGCCAGGCCAGGCCAGGCCAGGCCAGGCCAGGCCAGGCCAGGCCAGGCCAGGCCAGGCCAGGCCAGGCCAGGCCAGGCCAGGCCAGGCCAGGCCAGGCCAGGCCAGGCCAGGCCAGGCCAGGCCAGGCCAGGCCAGGCCAGGCCAGGCCAGGCCAGGCCAGGCCAGGCCAGGCCAGGCCAGGCCAGGCCAGGCCAGGCCAGGCCAGGCCAGGCCAGGCCAGGCCAGGCCAGGCCAGGCCAGGCCAGGCCAGGCCAGGCCAGGCCAGGCCAGGCCAGGCCAGGCCAGGCCAGGCCAGGCCAGGCCAGGCCAGGCCAGGCCAGGCCAGGCCAGGCCAGGCCAGGCCAGGCCAGGCCAGGCCAGGCCAGGCCAGGCCAGGCCAGGCCAGGCCAGGCCAGGCCAGGCCAGGCCAGGCCAGGCCAGGCCAGGCCAGGCCAGGCCAGGCCAGGCCAGGCCAGGCCAGGCCAGGCCAGGCCAGGCCAGGCCAGGCCAGGCCAGGCCAGGCCAGGCCAGGCCAGGCCAGGCCAGGCCAGGCCAGGCCAGGCCAGGCCAGGCCAGGCCAGGCCAGGCCAGGCCAGGCCAGGCCAGGCCAGGCCAGGCCAGGCCAGGCCAGGCCAGGCCAGGCCAGGCCAGGCCAGGCCAGGCCAGGCCAGGCCAGGCCAGGCCAGGCCAGGCCAGGCCAGGCCAGGCCAGGCCAGGCCAGGCCAGGCCAGGCCAGGCCAGGCCAGGCCAGGCCAGGCCAGGCCAGGCCAGGCCAGGCCAGGTCAGGCCAGGCCAGGCCAGGCCAGGCCAGGCCAGGCCAGGCCAGGCCAGGCCAGGCCAGGCCAGGCCAGGCCAGGCCAGGCCAGGCCAGGCCAGGCCAGGCCAGGCCAGGCCAGGCCAGGCCAGGCCAGGCCAGGCCAGGCCAGGCCAGGCCAGGCCAGGCCAGGCCAGGCCAGGCCAGGCCAGGCCAGGCCAGGCCAGGCCAGGCCAGGCCAGGCCAGGCTCAGGCCAGGCCAGGCCAGGCCAGGCCAGGCCAGGCCAGGCCAGGCCAGGCCAGGCCAGGCCAGGCCAGGCCAGGCCAGGGCCAGGCCAGGCCAGGCCAGGCCAGGCCAGGCCAGGGCCAGGCCAGGCCAGGCCAGGCCAGGCCAGGCCAGGCCAGGCCAGGCCAGGCCAGGCCAGGCCAATAGGCCAGGCCAGGGGCCAGGCCAGGCCAGGCCAGGCCAGGGCCAGGCCAGGCCAGGCCAGGCCAGGCCAGGCCAGGCCAGGCCAGGCCAGGTCAGGCCAGGCCAGGCCAGGCCAGGCCAGGCCAGGCCAGGCCAGGCCAGGCCAGGCCAGGCCAGGCCAGGCCAGGCCAGGCCAGGCCAGGCCAGGCCAGGGCCAGGCCAGGGCCAGGCCAGGCCAGGGCCAGGCCAGGCCAGGCCAGGGCCAGGCCAGGCCAGGCCAGGCCAGGCCAGGCCAGGCCAGGCCAGGCCAGGCCAGCCAGGCCAGGCCAGGCCAGGCCAGGGCCAGGCCAGGCCAGGCCAGGCCAGGCCAGGCCAGGCCAGGCCAGGCCAGGCCAGGCCAGGCCAGGCCAGGCCAGGCCAGGCCAGGCCAGGTCAGGCCAGGCCAGGCCAGGCCAGGCCAGGCCAGGCCAGGCCAGGCCAGGCCAGGCCAGGCCAGGCCAGGCCAGGCCAGGCCAGGCCAGGCCAGGCCAGGCCAGGCCAGGCCAGGGCCAGGCCAGGCCAGGCCAGGCCAGGCCAGGCCAGGCCAGGCCAGGCCAGGCCAGGCCAGGCCAGGCCAGGCCAGGCCAGGCCAGGCCAGGCCAGGCCAGGCCAGGCCAGGCCAGGCCAGGGCCAGGCCAGGCCAGGCCAGGCCAGGCCAGGCCAGGCCAGGCCAGGCCAGGTCAGGCCAGGCCAGGCCAGGCCAGGCCAGGCCAGGCCAGGCCAGGCCAGGCCAGGCCAGGCCAGGCCAGGCCAGGCCAGGCCAGGCCAGGCCAGGGGCCAGGCCAGGCCAGGCCAGGCCAGGCCAGGCCAGGCCAGGCCAGGCCAGGCCAGGCCAGGCCAGGCCAGGCCAGGCCAGGCCAGGCCAGGCCAGGCCAGGCCAGGCCAGGCCAGGCCAGGCCAGGCCAGGGCCAGGCCAGGCCAGGCCAGGCCAGGCCAGGCCAGGCCAGGCCAGGCCAGGCCAGGCCAGGCCAGGCCAGGCCAGGCCAGGCCAGGCCAGGCTCAGGCCAGGCCAGGCCAGGCCAGGCCAGGCCAGGCCAGGGCCAGGCCAGGCCAGGCCAGGCCAGGCCAGGCCAGGCCAGGCCAGGCCAGGCCAGGCCAGGCCAGGCCCAGGCCAGGCCAGGCCAGGCCAGGCTCAGGCCAGGCCAGGCCAGGCCAGGCCAGGCCAGGCCAGGCCAGGCCAGGCCAGGCCAGGCCAGGCCAGGCCAGGCCAGGCCAGGCCAGGCCAGGCCAGGCCAGGCCAGCCAGGCCAGGCCAGGCCAGGCCAGGCCAGGCCAGGCCAGGCCAGGCCAGGCCAGGCCAGGCCAGGCCAGGCCAGGCCAGGCCAGGCCAGGCCAGGCCAGGCCAGGCCAGGCCAGGCCAGGCCAGGCCAGGCCAGGCCAGGCCAGGCCAGGCCAGGCCAGGCCAGGCCAGGCCAGGCCAGGCCAGGCCAGGCCAGGCCAGGCCAGGCCAGGCCAGGCCAGGCCAGGCCAGGCCAGGCCAGGCCAGGCCAGGCCAGGCCAGGCCAGGCCAGGCCAGGCCAGGCCAGGCCAGGCCAGGCCAGGCCAGGCCAGGCCAGGCCAGGCCAGGCCAGGCCAGGCCAGGCCAGGCCAGGCCAGGCCAGGCCAGGCCAGGCCAGGCCAGGCCAGGCCAGGCCAGGCCAGGCCAGGCCAGGCCAGGCCAGGCCAGGCCAGGCCAGGCCAGGCCAGGCCAGGCCAGGCCAGGCCAGGCCAGGCCAGGCCAGGCCATCAGGCCAGGCCAGGCCAGGCCAGGCCAGGCCAGGCCAGGCCAGGCCAGGCCAGGCCAGGCCAGGCCAGGCCAGGCCAGGCCAGGCCAGGCCAGGCCAGGCCAGGCCAGGCCAGGCCAGGCCAGGCCAGGCCAGGCCAGGCCAGGCCAGGCCAGGCAGGCCAGGCCAGGCCAGGCCAGGGCCAGGCCAGGCCAGGCCAGGCCAGGCCAGGCCAGGCCAGGCCAGGCCAGGCCAGGCCAGGCCAGGCCAGGCCAGGCCAGGCCAGGCCAGGCCAGGCCAGGCCAGGCCAGGCCAGGCCAGGCCAGGCCAGGCCAGGCCAGGCCAGGCCAGGCCAGGCCAGGCCAGGCCAGGCCAGGCCAGGCCAGGCCAGGCCAGGCCAGGCCAGGCCAGGCCAGGCCAGGCCAGGCCAGGCCAGGCCAGGCCAGGCCAGGCCAGGCCAGGCCAGGCCAGGCCAGGCCAGGCCAGGCCAGGCCAGGCCAGGCCAGGCCAGGCCAGGCCAGGGCCAGGCCAGGCCAGGCCAGGCCAGGCCAGGCCAGGGGCCAGGCCAGGCCAGGCCAGGCCAGGCCAGGCCAGGCCAGGCCAGGCCAGGCCAGGCCAGGCCAGGCCAGGCCAGGCCAGGCCAGGCCAGGCCAGGCCAGGCCAGGCCAGGCCAGGCCAGGCCAGGCCAGGCCAGGCCAGGCCAGGCCAGGCCAGGCCAGGCCAGGCCAGGCCAGGCCAGGCCAGGCCAGGCCAGGCCAGGCCAGGCCAGGCCAGGCCAGGCCAGGCCAGGCCAGGCCAGGCCAGGCCAGGCCAGGCCAGGCCAGGCCAGGCCAGGCCAGGCCAGGCCAGGTCAGGCCAGGCCAGGCCAGGCCAGGCCAGGCCAGGCCAGGCCAGGCCAGGCCAGGCCAGGCCAGGCCAGGCCAGGCCAGGCCAGGCCAGGCCAGGCCAGGCCAGGCCAGGCCAGGGCCAGGGCCAGGCCAGGCCAGGCCAGGCCAGGCCAGGCCAGGCCAGGCCAGGCCAGGCCAGGCCAGGCCAGGCCAGGCCAGGCCAGGCCAGGCCAGGCCAGGTCAGGCCAGGCCAGGCCAGGCCAGGCCAGGCCAGGCCAGGCCAGGCCAGGCCAGGCCAGGCCAGGCCAGGCCAGGCCAGGCCAGGCCAGGCCAGGCCAGGCCAGGCCAGGCCAGGCCAGGCCAGGCCAGGCCAGGCCAGGCCAGGCCAGGCCAGGCCAGGCCAGGCCAGGCCAGGCCAGGCCAGGCCAGGCCAGGCCAGGCCAGGCCAGGCCAGGCCAGGCCAGGCCAGGCCAGGCCAGGCCAGGCCAGGCCAGGCCAGGCCAGGCCAGGCCAGGCCAGGCCAGGCCAGGCCAGGCCAGGCCAGGCCAGGCCAGGCCAGGCCAGGCCAGGCCAGGCCAGGCCAGGCCAGGCCAGGCCAGGCCAGGCCAGGCCAGGCCAGGCCAGGCCAGGCCAGGCCAGGCCAGGCCAGGCCAGGCCAGGCCAGGCCAGGCCAGGCCAGGCCAGGCCAGGCCAGGCCAGGCCAGGCCAGGCCAGGCCAGGCCAGGCCAGGCCAGGCCAGGCCAGGCCAGGCCAGGCCAGGCCAGGCCAGGCCAGGCCAGGCCAGGCCAGGCCAGGCCCAGGCCAGGCCAGGCCAGGCCAGGCCAGGCCAGGCCAGGCCAGGCCAGGCCAGGCCAGGCCAGGCCAGGCCAGGCCAGGCCAGGCCAGGCCAGGCCAGGCCAGGCCAGGCCAGGCCAGGCCAGGCCAGGCCAGGCCAGGCCAGGCCAGGCCAGGCCAGGCCAGGCCAGGCCAGGCCAGGCCAGGCCAGGCCAGGCCAGGCCAGGCCAGGCCAGGCCAGGCCAGGCCAGGCCAGGCCAGGCCAGGCCAGGGCCAGGCCAGGCCAGGCCAGGCCAGGCCAGGCCAGGCCAGGCCAGGCCAGGCCAGGCCAGGCCAGGCCAGGCCAGGCCAGGCCAGGCCAGGCCAGGCCAGGCCAGGCCAGGCCAGGCCAGGCCAGGCCAGGCCAGGCCAGGCCAGGCCAGGCCAGGCCAGGCCAGGCCAGGCCAGGCCAGGCCAGGCCAGGCCAGGCCAGGCCAGGCCAGGCCAGGCCAGGCCAGGCCAGGCCAGGCCAGGCCAGGCCAGGCCAGGCCAGGCCAGGCCAGGCCAGGCCAGGCCAGGCCAGGCCAGGCCAGGCCAGGCCAGGCCAGGCCAGGCCAGGCCAGGCCAGGCCAGGCCAGGCCAGGCCAGGCCAGGCCAGGCCAGGCCAGGCCAGGCCAGGCCAGGCCAGGCCAGGCCAGGCCAGGCCAGGCCAGGCCAGGCCAGGCCAGGCCAGGCCAGGCCAGGCCAGGCCAGGCCAGGCCAGGCCAGGCCAGGCCAGGCCAGGCCAGGCCAGGCCAGGCCAGGCCAGGCCAGGCCAGGGCCAGGCCAGGCCAGGCCAGGCCAGGCCAGGCCAGGCCAGGCCAGGCCAGGCCAGGCCAGGCCAGGCCAGGCCAGGCCAGGCCAGGCCAGGCCAGGCCAGGCCAGGCCAGGCCAGGCCAGGCCAGGCCAGGCCAGGCCAGGCCAGGCCAGGCCAGGCCAGGCCAGGCCAGGCCAGGCCAGGCCAGGCCAGGCCAGGCCAGGCCAGGCCAGGCCAGGCCAGGCCAGGCCAGGCCAGGCCAGGCCAGGCCAGGCCAGGCCAGGCCAGGCCAGGCCAGGCCAGGCCAGGCCAGGCCAGGCCAGGCCAGGCCAGGCCAGGCCAGGCCAGGCCAGGCCAGGCCAGGCCAGGCCAGGCCAGGCCAGGCCAGGCCAGGCCAGGCCAGGCCAGGCCAGGCCAGGCCAGGCCAGGCCAGGCCAGGCCAGGCCAGGCCAGGCCAGGCCAGGCCAGGCCCCAGGCCAGGCCAGGCCAGGCCAGGCCAGGCCAGGCCAGGCCAGGCCAGGCCAGGCCAGGCCAGGCCAGGCCAGGCCAGGCCAGGCCAGGCCAGGCCAGGCCAGGCCAGGCCAGGCCAGGCCAGGCCAGGCCAGGCCAGGCCAGGCCAGGCCAGGCCAGGCCAGGCCAGGCCAGGCCAGGCCAGGCCAGGCCTGAAAATAGGCCAGGTCAGGCCAGGCCAGGCCAGGCCAGGCCAGGCCAGGCCAGGCCAGGCCAGGCCAGGCCAGGCCAGGCCAGGCCAGGCCAGGCCAGGCCAGGCCAGGTCAGGTCAGGCCAGGCCAGGCCAGGCCAGGCCAGGCCAGGCCAGGCCAGGCCAGGTCAGGCCAGGCATAGGCCAGGCCAGGCCAGGCCAGGCCAGGCCAGGCCAGGCCAGGCCAGGCCAGGCCAGGCCAGGCCAGGCCAGGCCAGGCATCAGGCCAGGCCAGGCCAGGCCAGGCCAGGCCAGGCCAGGCCAGGCCAGGCCAGGCCAGGCCAGGCCAGGCCAGGCCAGGCCAGGCCAGGCCAGGCCAGGCCAGGCCAGGCCAGGCCAGGCCAGGCCAGGTCAGGCCAGGCCAGGCCAGGCCAGGCCAGGCCAGGCCAGGCCAGGGCCAGGCCAGGCCAGGCCAGGGCCAGGCCAGGCCAGGCCAGGCCAGGCCAGGCCAGGCCAGGGCCAGGCCAGGCCAGGCCAGGCCAGGCCAGGCCAGGCCAGGCCAGGCCAGGCCAGGCCAGGCCAGGCCAGGCCAGGCTCAGGTCAGGCCAGGCCAGGCCAGGCCAGGCCAGGGCCAGGCCAGGCCAGGCCAGGTCAGGCCAGGCCAGGCCAGGCCAGGCCAGGCCAGGCCAGGCCAGGCCAGGCCAGGCCAGGCCAGGGCAGGCCAGGCCAGGCCAGGCCAGGCCAGGCCAGGTCAGGCCAGGCCAGGCCAGGCCAGGCCAGGCCAGGCCAGGCCAGGGGCCAGGGGTCAGGCCAGGCCAGGCCAGGCCAGGCCAGGCCAGGCCAGGCCAGGCCAGGGGCCAGGTCAGGCCAGGCCAGGCCAGGCCAGGCCAGGCCAGGTCAGGGGCCAGGCCACAAAATAGGCCAGGTCAGGTCAGGTCAGGGCTCAGGCCAGGCCAGGCCAGGCCAGGTCAGGCCAGGCCAGGCCAGGTCAGGCCAGGCCAGGCCAGGCCAGGCCAGGCCAGGTCAGGCCAAAAGGCCAGGCCAGGCCAGCCAGGCCAGGCCAGGTCAGGCCAGGCCAGGCCCAGGTCAGGCTTAAAATAGGCCAGGCCAGGTCAGGTCAGGCCAGGTCAGGCCAGGCCGAAAATCAGGCCAGGCCAGGCCAAAATAGGTCAGGCCAGGTCAGGCCAGGGGTCAGAAAATAGGCCAGGTCAGGCCAGGTCAGGCCAGGCCAGGTCAGGCCAGGGCCAGGCCAGGCCAGGCCAGGTCAGGCCAGAAATAGGCCAGGGTCAGGGTCAGGCCAGGCCAGGCCAGGTCAGGTCAGGCCAGGCTCAGGCCAGGGCCAGGCCAGGCCAGGCCAGGGCCAGGCAGGAAAAATCAGGCCAGGTCAGGCCAGGCCAGGCCAGGCCAGGTCAGGCCAGGGTCAGGGTCAGGCCAGGCCAGGCCAGGGCCAGGCCAGGTCAGGCCAGGCCAGGCCAGGCCAGGGTCAGGCCAGGTCAGGCCAAATCAGGTCAGGCCAGGCCAGGCCAGGCCAGGCCAGGTCAGGCCAGGCCAGGCCAGGCCAGGTCAGGTCAGGCCAGGCCAGGCCAGGCCAGGCCAGGGCCAGGGGCCAGGCCAGGCCAGGCCAGGCCAGGCCAGGCCAGGCCAGGCCAGGGCCAGGCCAGGCCAGGCCAGGCCAGGCCTCAGGTCAGGTCAGGCCAGGCCAGGGTCAGGTCAGGCCAGGTCAGGCCAGGCCAGGTCAGGTCAGGCCAGGGGCCAGGCCAGGCCAGGTCAGGCCAGGTCAGGCCAGGCCAGGCAGGCCAGGCCAGGCCAGGTCAGGCCAGGCCAGGTCAGGTCAGGCCAGGCCAGGCCAGGTCAGGCCAGGCCAGGCCAGGTCAGGCCAGGCCAGGTCAGGCCAGGCCAGGGCCAGGGTCAGGCAGGCCAGGCCAGGGCCAGGTCAGGCCAGGCCAGGTCAGGCCAGGCCAGGCCAGGCCAGGTCAGGCCAGGCCAGGCCAGGTCAGGCCAGGCCAGTCAGGCCAGGCCAGGCCAGGCCAGGCCAGGCCAGGCCAGGCCAGGCCAGGTCAGGCCAGGCCAGGCCAGGCCAGGTCAGGGCCAGGCCAGGCAGGCCAGGGCCAGGTCAGGGCCAGGCCAGGCCAGGTCAGGGGAAATAGGCCAGGCCAGGGCCAGGCCAGGTCAGGCCTCAGGCCAAAATAGGCCAGGGCCAGGTAGGCCAGGGGTCAGGCCAGGCCAGGCCAGGGCCAGGCCAGGCCAGGGGCCAGGCCAGGCCAGGCTGAAAATCAGGCCAGGCCAGGCCAGGGCCAGGCCAGGCCAGGTCAGGCTCAGGCCAGGGCCAGGCAGGTCAGGGCCAGGCCAGGGTCAGGCCAGGGTCAGGCCAGGCCAGGGCCAGGCCAGGGCCAGGCCAGGCCAGGCCAGGCTGAAAATAGGCCAGGTCAGGCCAGGCCAGGCAGGGTCAGGCCAGCCAGGCCAGGGCAGGAAAAATAGGTCAGTCAGGCCAGGCCAGGTCAGGGGTCAGGCCAGGGTCAGGCCAGGCCAGGTCAGGCCAGGCCAGGTGAAAATAGGCCAGGTCAGGTCAGGCCAGGTCAGGCCAGGCTCAGGCCAGGCCAGGGCCAGGTCAGGGGCCAGGCCAGGGTCAGGCAGAAAATAGGCCAGGGTCAGGCCAGGCCAGGCCAGGCCAGGTCAGGCCAGGCCAGGCCAGGCCAGGCCAGGGTCAGGCCAGGCCAGGTCAGGCCAGGCCAAATAGGCCAGGTCAGGCCAGGCCAGGCCAGGCTGAAAATAGGCCAGGCCAGGCCAGGTCAGGCCAGGCCAGGCCAGGCCAGGCCAGGCCAGGTCAGGCCAGGTCAGGCCAGGCCAGGTCAGGGTCAGGTCAGGCCAGGTCAGGCCAGGCCAGGCCAGGCCAGGCCAGGTCAGGCCAGGCCAGGCCAGGAAGAAAATAGGCCAGGCCAGGTCAGGGTCAGGTCAGGCCAGGTCAGGTCAGGCCAGGCCAGGCTCAGGTCAGGCCAAATAGGCCAGGTCAGGCCTCAGGTCAGGCCAGGCCAAATCAGGCCAGGCCAGGCCAGGGCCAGGGCCAGGCCAGGCCAGGTCAGGTCAGGGCCAGGCCAGGCCAGGCCAGGCCAGGCCAGGCCAGGCCAGGCCAGGGCCAGGCCAGGCCAGGCTCAGGCCAGGCCAGGCCAGGCCATCAGGCCAGGTCAGGCCAGGCCAGGTCAGGCCAGGCTGAAAATCAGGTCAGGCCAGGCCAGGCCAGGTCAGGTCAGGGTCAGGGCAGGCCAGGCCAGGTCAGGCCAGGTCAGGCCTGAAAATAGAAATAGGCCAGGCCAGGCCAAATAGAATAGGCCAGGCCAGGCCAGGCCAGGTCAGGGGCCAGGCCAGGCCAGGCCAAAATAGGCCAGTCAGGCCAGGTCAGGCCAGGCCAGGCCAGGGTCAGGCCAGGCCAGGCCAGGCCAGAAAATAGGCCAGGCCAGGTCAGGTCAGGCCAGGTCAGGCCAGGCCAGGCCAGGCCAGGCCAGGCCAGGGGCAGGCCAGGTCAGGCCAGGCCAGGCCAGGCCAGGCCAGGTCAGGCCAGGAAAATAGGCCAGGCCAGGCCAGGCCAGGTCAGGTCAGGCCAGGTCAGGCCAGGCCAGGCCAGGCCAGGTCAGGCCAGGCCAGGTCAGGCCAGGCCAGGCCAGGCCAGGTCAGGCCAGGAAAATAGGCCAGGCTGAAAATAGGCCAGGCCAGGCCAGGTCAGGCCAGGCCAAAATAGGCCAGGCCAGGCCAGGCCAGGGCCAGGTCAGGTCAGGTGAAAGGTCAGCCATTCAGGCCAGGCCAGGCCAATAGGCCCAGGTCAGGCCAGGCCAGGCCAGGTCAGGCCAGGCCAGGTCAGGCCAGGCCAGGTCAGGCAGGCCAGGCTCAGGCCAGGCCAGGCCAGGTCAGGCCAGGCCAGGCCAGGTCAGGCCAGGTCAGGCCAGGCCAGGTCAGGCCAGGAAAGGCCAGGTCAGGCCAGGCCAGGTCTAGGCCAGGCCAGGCCAGCCAGGGTCAGGCCAGGCCAGGTCAGGCCAGGGTCAGGCCAGGCCAGGCCGAAAATAGGCCAGGGCCAGGCCAAAATAGGTCAGGCCAAATAGGTCAGGCCAGGAAAATAGGTCAGGCCAGGCCAGGTCAGGTCAGGTCAGGTCAGGCCAGGTCAGGCCAGGCCAGGCCAGGCCAGGCCAGGTCAGGGCCAGGCCAGGTCAGGCCAGGGTCAGGCCAGGTCAGGGCCAGGGTCAGGCCAGGCCAGGCCAGGTCAGGTCAGGTCAGGGGTCAGGCCAGGCCAGGCCAGGCCAGGCCAGGCCAGGTCAGGCCAGGCCAGGCCAGGCCAGGCCAGGCCAGGTCAGGCCAGGCCAGGCCAGGCCAGGCCAGGCCAAAATAGGTCAGCCACAAAATCAGGCAGGCCAGGCCAGGCCAGGCCAGGTCAGGGTCAGGTCAGGCCAGGGGTCAGGCCAGGCCAGGCAGGTCAGGTCAGGCCAGGGTCAGGTCAGGGAAATAGGCCAGGCCAGGCCAGGCCAGGCCAGGCCAGGCCAGGGCCAGGGCCAGGCCAGGCCAGGTCAGGTCAGGCCAGGGAATCAGGCCAGGCCAGGCCAGGCCGAAAAATAAAAATAGGCTCAGGTCAGGCCAGGTCAGGCCAGGCCAGGTCAGGTCAGGGCCAGGTCAGGCCAGGGGCCAGGCCAGGCCAGGCCAGGCTCAGGCCAGGGCCAGGCCAGGCCAGGCCAGGCCAGGCCAGGCCAGGTAGGCCAGGCCAGGGCCAGGCCAGGCCAGGGCCAGGCCAGGAAATAGGCCAGGCCAGGCCAGGTCAGGTCAGGCCAGGCCAGGCCAGGCCAGGTCAGGCCAGGAAAATAGGCCAGGCCAGGTCAGGTCAGGTCAGGTCAGGCCAGGCAGGTCAGGCCAGGCCAGGTCAGGCCAGGGCCAGGCCAGGCCAGAAAATAGGCCAGGCCAGGTCAGGCCAGGCCAGGCCAGGCCAGGCCAGGCCAGGCCAGGCCAGGCCAGGTCAGGCCAGGCCAGGCAAATAGGCCAGGCCAGGCCAGGCCAGGCCAGGCCAGGTCAGGCCAGGCCAGGCCAGGCCAGGCCAGGCCAGGCCAGGCCAGGCAGCCAAAATAGGTCAGGTCAGGCCAGGCCAGGCCAGGCCAGGCCAGGCCAGGGGCCAGGTCAGGCCAGGGCCAGGCCAGGCCAGGTCAGGTCAGGCCAGGTCAGGCCAGGCCAGGCCAGGCCAAAATAGGCCAGGCCAGGGCCAGGCCAGGCCAGGCTAGGCCAGGCCAGGCCAGGCCAGGCCAGGCCAGGCCAGGCCAGGCCAGGCCAGGTCAGGTCAGGCCAAAATCAGGTCAGGCTTGAAAATAGGTCAGGCCAGGCCAGGAAATAAATAGGTCAGGTCCAGGCCAGGCCAAAATAGGCCAGGCCAGGCCAGGCCAGGTCAGGCCAGGCCAGGCAGGCCAGGCCAGGCCAGGCCAGGTCAGGTCAGGCCAGGCCAGGCCAGGCCAGGGGCCAGGCCAGGGCCAAATAGGTCAGGCCAGGTCAGGCCAGGCCAGGCCAGGCCAGGCCAGGAGGGCCAGGCCAGGGCCAGGCCAGGTCAGGCCAGGCCAGGCCAGGCCAGGCCAGGCCAGGCCAGGCCAGGCCAGGCCAGGCCAGGCCAGGCCAGGCCAGGCCAGGGCCAGGCCAGGCAGGCCAGGCCAGGCCAGGCCAGGCCAGGCCAGGGCAGGTCAGGTCAGGCTGAAGATCAGGCAGGCCAGGCCAGGCCAGGTCAGGTCAGGCCAGGCCAGGCCAGGCCATGGGTCAGGTCAGGTCAGGTCAGGCCAGGTCAGGCCAGGGTCAGGCCAGGGTCAGGTCAGGCCAGGCCAGGTCAGGCCAGGCCAGGCCAGGCCAGGCCAGGTCAGGCTCAGGCCAGGCCAGGCCAGGCCAGGTCAGGCCAGGCCAGGCTCAGGCCAGGCCAGGCCAGGCCAGGCCAGGTCAGGCCAGGCCAAATCAGGCCAGGGCCAGGGCCAGGCCAGGTCAGGCCAGGCCAGGCCAGGCCAGGTCAGGCCAGGCCAGGCCGCCAGGCCAGGTCAGGCCAGGCAGGTCAGGGTCAGGCCAGGCCAGGGTCAGGCCAGGCCAGGTCAGGTCAGGTCAGGGTCAGGTCAGGTCAGGCCAGGTCAGGCCAATAGGTCAGGCCAGGTCAGGCCAAATAGGTCAGGTCAGGCCAGGTCAGGTCAGGTCAGGGGCCAGGTCAAATAGGCCAGGCCAGGTCAGGTCAGGGCCAGGTCAGGCCAGGCCAGGCCAGGTAGGCCAGGTCAGGCCAGGCCAGGCCAGGCCAGGGCCAGGTCAGGCCAGGTCAGGAGGCCAGGCCAGGGCCAATAGGCCAGGTCAGGTCAGGTCAGGGTCAGGTCAGGCCAGGCCGAAAATAGGCCAGGCCAGGCCAGGCCGAAAATAGGCCAGGCTGAAAATAGGCCAGGTCAGGCCAGAAAATAGGCCTGAAAATAGGCCAGGCCAGGCTGAAAATAGGTCCAAATAGGCCAGGCCAGGCTGAAAATAGGCCAGGTCAGGCCTCAAAATAGGTCAGGGCCAGGTCAGGCCAGGCCAGGCCAGGCCAGGAAAATAGGTCAGGTCAGGCCAAATAGGAAATATCAGGCCAGGCCAGGTCAGGCCAGGCCAGGGCCAGGAAAATAGGTCAGGGCCAGGCCAGGTCAGGCCAGGGCCAGGCTCAGGCCAGGGTCAGGCCAGGTCAGGTCAGGCCAGGCCAGGCCAGGTCAGGCCAGGTCAGGCCAGGCCAGGCCAGGCTCAGGCCAGGCCAGGCCAGGCCAGGCCAGGCCAGGCCAGGCCAGGCCAGGCAGGCCAGGCCAGGCCAGGTCAGGCCAGGCCAGGCCAGGCCAGGCCAGGCCAGGCCAGGCCAGGCCAGGCCAGGCCAGGTCAGGCCAGGCCAGGCCAGGCCAGGCCAGGCCAGGCCAGGCCAGGCTGAAAGGTCAGGTCAGGCCAGGCCAGGCCAGGGCCAGGCCAGGCCAAATAGGCTCAGGCCAGGCCAGGTCAGGCCAGGTCAGGCCAGGTAGGCCAGGTCAGGCCAGGGTCAGGCCAGGCCAGGCCAGGTCAGGCCAGGCCAGGTCAGGGCCAGGCAAGGCTCAGGTCAGGCCAGGCCAGGCCAGGCCAGGCCAGGCCAGGCCAGGCCAGGCCAGGCCAGGTCAGGCCAGGCCAGGCCAGGGCCAGGCCAGGCCAGGCCAGGCCAGGCCAGGTAAATAGGCCAGGCCAGGCCAAACAGGCCAGGTCAGGTCAGGCCATGGTCAGGCCAGGGCCAGGCCAGGATCAGGCAGGTCAGGCCAGGCCAGGCTGAAATAGGCCAAAATAGGCCAGGCCAGGCCAGGCCAGGTCAGGTCAGGCCAGGGCCAGGTCAGGCCAGGTCAGGCCAGGCCAGGGCCAGGTCAGGCCAGGTCAGGCCAGGGGCTGAAAATAGGTCAGGCCAGGGCCAGGCCAGGCCAGGCCAGGCCAGGCCAGGCCAGGTCAGGCCAGGTCAGGCCAGGCCAGGCCAGGCCAGGTCAGGTCAGGTCAGGCCAGGCCAGGTCAGGTCAGGCCAGGCCAGGTCAGGCTCAGGTCAGGCCAGGCCAGGCCAGGGGCCAGGCCAGGCCAGGCTCAGGCCAGGTCAGGCCAGGCCAGGTCAGGCTCAGGCCAGGCCAGGTCAGGCCAGGCCAGGCCAGGTCAGGTCAGGCCAGGCCAGGAAGGCTCAGGCCAGGCCAGGTCAGGCCAGGCCAGGCCAGGTCAGGTCAGGCCAGGCCAGGCTCAGGCCAGGCCAGGCCAGGCCAGGCCAGGTGGCCAGGCCAGGCCAGGAAGAAGTCAGGCCAGGCCAGGTCAGGCCAGGCCAGGCCAGGCCAGGCCAGGCCACTGTGGCCAGAAAATAGGCCAGGGTCAGGCCAGGGGCCAGGCCAGGCTCAGGTCAGGTCAGGCCAGGTCAGGGCCAGGCCAGGTCAGGTCAGGTCAGGCCAGGCAGGAAATAGGTCAGGCTAAAATAGGCCAGGCCAGGCCAAATAGGCCAGGTCAGGCCAGGTCAGGCCAGGTCAGGCCAGGCCAAATAGGCTGATGAAAGGCCAGGCCAGGTCAGGCCAGGCCAGGCCAGGCTGAAGGGTCAGGCCAGGCCAGGTCAGGCCAGGCCAGGCCAGGTGAAGGCCAGGCCAGGCCAGGCCAGGTGAGGTCATAGGCCAGGCCAAAATAGGTCAGGCCAGGCCAGGCCAGGTCAGGTCAGGCTGAAAATAGGCCAGGCCAGGCCAGGCTACAAAATAGGCCAGGCCAGGGCCAAATCAGGCCAGGTCAGGCCAGGCCAGGCCAGAAATAGGCCAGGCCAGGTCAGGCCAGGTCAGGGCCAGGCCAGGTCAGGCCAGGCCAGGCCAGGCCAGGCTCAGGCCAAAATAGGTCAAAATAGGCCAGGCCAGGCCAGGCCAGGTCAGGCCAGGCCAGGCCAGGCCAGGCCAGGCTGAAAATCAGGCCAGGCCAGGCCAGGCCAGGCCAGGCCAGGCCAGGCCAGGCCAGGCAGAAAATCAGGCCAGGCCAGGCCAGGTCAGGCCAGGCAAAGGCCAGGTCAGGATGAAATAGGCCAGGTCAGGGCCAGGCCAGGCCAGGCCAGGCCAGGCCAGGCCAGGTCAGGCCAGGTGTAATAGGCCAGGTCAGGTCAGGCCAGGCCAGGCCAGGGCCAGGCCAGGCCAGGCCAGGGCCAGGCCAGGCCAGGCCAGGTCAGGCCAGGCCAGGCCAGGTCAGGCCAGGCAAAAAGGGCCAGGCCAGGGCCAGGCCAGGCTCAGGCCAGGTCAGGCCAGACAAATAGGGCAGGCCAGGCCAGGCCAGGCCAGGCCAGGCCAGGCCAGACCCAAAGGCCAGGCCAGGCTAGGCCAGGCCAGGCCAGGTTTAGTTTAGGGAAATAGGCCAGGCCAGGTCAGGCCAGGCCAGGCCAGGCCAGGCCAGGCCAGGCCAGGCCAGGCCAGGCCAGGCCATAAATAGGCCAGGTCAGGCCAGGCCAAAATAGGCCAGGTCAGGCCAAAATAGGCCAGGAAATAGGCCAGGCCAATCAGGCCAGGCCAGGCCAGGCCAGGCCAGGCCAGGCCAGGCCAGGCTCAGGCCAGGCCAGGTCAGGCCAGGTCAGGCCAGGGCCAGGCCAGGCCAGGCCAGGCCAGGCTCAGGCCAGGCCAGGCCAGGCCAGGCAGGTCAGGTCAGGCCAGGTCAGCCAGGCCAGGCCAGGCCAGGTCAGGTCAGGCCAGGCCAGGCCAGGTCAGGCCAGGTCAGGCCAGGCCAGGCCAGGCCAGGCCAGGCCAGGCCAGGCCAGGCCAGGCCAGGTCAGGCCAGGGCCAGGCCAGGCCAGGCCAGGCCAGGCCAAATCAGGCCAGGGCCAGGCCAAAATAGGCCAGGCCAGGCCAGGTCAGGCCAGGCCAGGTCAGGCCAGGCCAGGTCAGGCCAGGCCAGGCCAGGTCAAAATAGGGTCAGGCCGAAAATAGGCCAGGCCAGGCCAGGTCAGGTCAGGCCAGGTCAGGCCAGGTCAGGCCAGGCCAGGGGCCAGGCCAGGTCAGGCCAGGCCAGGCCAGGGTCAGGTCAGGTCAGGCCAGGCTCAGGTCAGGCCAGGGCCAGGTCAGGCCAGGCCAGGCCAGGCCAGGGCCAGGCCAGGCCAGGCCAGGCCAGGCCAGGCCAGGCCAGGCCAGGCCAGGCCAGGCCAGGCCAGGCCAGGCCAGGCCAGGCCAGGCCAGGCCAGGCCAGGCCAGGTCAGGCTGAGAAATAGGCCAGGCCAGGAAAATCAGGCCAGGCCAGGCCAGGCCAGGAAAATAGGCCAGGGTCAGGCCAGGCCAGGCCAGGCCAAAGCCAGGCCAGAAATCAGGCCAGGCCAGGCTCAGGCCAGGCCAGGCCAGGCCAGGCCAGGCCAGGCCAGGCCAGGCCAGGCAGGCCAGGCCAAAAAGGCCAGGCCAGGCTCAGGCCAGGCCAGGCCAGGCCAGGCCAGGCCAGGCCAGGTCAGGCCAGGCCAGGTCAGGCCAGGCCAGGCCAGGGTCAGGCCAGGCCAGGCCAGGCCAGGCCAGGAAAATCAGGCCAGGCCAGGTAGGGCCAGGCAGGCCAGGGTCAGGCCAGGCCAGGTCAGGGTCAGGCCAGGCCAGGCCAGGCCAGGCCAGGCCAGGCCAGGCCAGGCCAGGCCAGGCCAGGCCAGGCCAGGCCAGGCCAGGCCAGGCCAGGCCAGGCCAGGCCAGGGCCAGGCCAGGCCAGGCCAGGCCAAAAATAGGTCAGGTCAGGGCCAGGCCAGGCCAGGCCAGGTCAGCTCAGGCCAGGCCAGGCCAGGCCAGGCCAGGTCAGGCCAGGCCAGGTCAGGCCAGGTCAGGCCAGGCCAGGCCAGGCCAGGCCAGGCCAGGCCAGGTCAGGCCAGGCCAGGCCAGGCCAGGCCAGGTCAGGCCAGGCCAGGCCAGGCCAGGCCAGGCCAGGCCAGGCCAGGCCAGGTCAGGTCAGGTCAGGCCAGGCCAGGTCAGGCCAGGCCAGGCCAGGCCAGGCCAGGCCAGGGGTCAGGCCAGGCCAGGCCAGGCCAGGCCAGGCCAGGTCAGGCCAGGTCAGGGCCAGGGCCAGGCCACAGGCCAGGTCAGGCCAGGCCAGGCCAGGCCAGGCCAGGCCAGGCCAGGCTGGCTCAGGCCAGGTCAGGCCAGGCCAGGTCAGGCCAGGCCAGGCCAGGTCAGGCCAGGTCAGGGTCAGGTCAGGCCAGGCCAAATAGGCCAGGCCAGGCCAGGCCAGGCCAGAAAATAGGCCAAATAGGTCAGGCCAGGCCAGGCCAGGCCAGGCCAGGTCAGGTCAGGTCAGGCCAGGCCAGGCCAGGCCAGGTCAGGTCAGGCCAGGCCAGGCCAGGCCAGGTCAGGCCAGGCCAGGCCAGGCCAGGCCAGGCCAGGTCAGGCCAGGTCAGGCCAGGCCAGGCCAGGCCAGGGCCAGGTCAGGCCAGGGCCAGGTCAGGCCAGGCCAGGCCAGGCCAGGCCAGGCCAGGCCAAAATAGGCCAGGCCAGGCCAGGCCAGGCCAGGCCAGGCCAGGCCAGGCCAGGCCAGGCCAGGTCAGGTCAGGCCAGGCCAGGCCAGGCCAGGCCAGGCTGAAGGCCAGGCCAGGCAGGCCAGGCCAGGCCAGGCCAGGCCAGGCTGAAAAGGGCCAGGCCAGGTCAGGCCAGGGCCAGGTCAGGAATAGGCTGAAATAGGCCAGGCCAGGCCAGGCCAGGCTCAGGAAAAGGCCAAATCAGGGCCAGGCCAGGCCAGGCCAGGCTAGGCCAGGCCAGGCCAGGCCAGGTCAAATCAGGTCAGGCCAGGTCAGGCCAGGTCAGGCCAGGCCAGGCTCAGGCCAGGCCAGGCCAGGCCAGGTCAGGTCAGGCCAGGGCCAGGCCAGGCCAGGGAAATAGGCCAGGCCTGAAAATAGGTCAGGCCAGGCCAGGCCAGGCCAGGCCAGGCCAGGTCAGGCCAGGCTGAAATAAATCAGGCCAGGCTGAAATAGGCCAAATAGGTCAGGTCAGGCCAGGCCAGGTCAGGTCAGGCCAGGCCAGGTCAGGTCAGGCCAGGCCAGGTCAGGCAGGTCAGGCCAGGCCAGGCCAGGCCAGGCCAAAATAGGCCAGGGGCCAGGCCAGGTCAGGCCAGGTCAGGCCAAATCAGGCCAGGCCAGGCCAGGCCAGGCCAGGCCAAAATAGGCCAGGCAGGAAAAAGGCCAGGCCAGGCCAGGTCAGGCCAGGCCAGGCCAGGCCAGGCCAGGCCAGGCCAGGCCAGGTCAGGTCAGGCCAGGCCAGGCCAGGCTCAGGCCAGGCCAGGCCAGGCCAGGCCAAAATCAGGCCAGGCCAGGCCAGGCTCAGGCCAGGCCAGGTCAGGTCAGGCCAGGCCAGGTCAGGGTCAGGTCAGGTCAGGTCAGGTCAGGCCAGGTCAGGCCAAATCAGGCCAGGTCAGGCCAGGGCCAGGCCAGGCTCAGGCCAGGTCAGGCCAGGCCAGGCCAGGCCAGGTCAGGCCAGGCCAGGCTCAGGTCAGGCCAGGCCAGGCCAGGCCAGGCCAGGCCAGGTCAGGGTCAGGGTCAGGTCAGGCCAGGCCAGGCCAAAATAGGCCAGGCCAGGCCAGGCCAGGCCAGGGCCAGGCCAGGTCAGGCCAGGTCAGGATAGGCCAGAAATAGGCCAGGCCAGGGTCAGGTCAAAATAGGCCAGGCCAGGCCAGGCCAGGAAATAGGTCAGGCCAGGTCAGGCCAGGTCAGGCCAGGAAATAGGTCAGGTCAGGTCAGGCCAGGCCAGGTCAGGCCAGGCCAGGCCAGGGTCAGGTCAGGCCAGGCCAGGCCAGGCCAGGTCAGGCCAGGTCAGGCCAGGCCAGGTCAGGCCATCAGGCCAGGTCAGGCCAGGCCAGGTCAGGTCAGGCCAGGCCATAGGTCAGGTCAGGTCAGGCAGGCCAGGCCAGGCCAGGCCAGGCCAGGCCAGGTCAGGCCAGGCCAGGCCAGGCCAGGTCAGGCCAGGCCAGGCCAGGCCAGGCCAGGAAAATAGGCCAGGCCAGGCCAGGTCAGGCCAGGTCAGGCCAGGCCAGGGAATAGGCCAGGCCAGGCCAGGCCAGGGCCAGGCCAGGTAGGCCAGGCCAGGCCAGGCCAGGCCAGGCCAGGTCAGGCCAGGTCAGGCCAGGCCAGGCAGGCCAGGCCAGGCTGAAATAGGTCAGGCCAGGTCAGGTCAGGCCAGGCCATCAGGTCAGGGTCAGGCCAGGTCAGGTCAGGCCAGGCCAGAAAATAGGTCAGGGCCAGGTCAGGCCAGGCAGGAAAATAGGTCAGGTCAGGCCAGGGCCAGGTCAAAATAAAATAGGTCAGGCCAGGCCAGGCCAGGCCAGGCCAGGTCAGGCCAGGCCAGGCCAGGCCAGGGTCAGGCCAGGCCAGGCCAGGGCCAGGTCAGGCCAGGCCAGGTCAGGTCATAGGCCAGGCCAGGCCAGGTCAGGCCAGGCCAGGCCAGGCCAGGGCCAGGCCAGGTAGGCCAGGTCAGGCCAGGGCCAGGTCAGGTCAGGCCAGGCAGGCCAGGAAAATAGGCCAGGCCAGGCCAGGCCAGGTCAGGGGTCAGGCCAGGCCAGGCCAGGCCAGGTCAGGCCAGGTCAGGTCAGGTCAGGCCAGGCCAGGGCCAGGCCAGGCCAGGTCAGGCCAGGCCAGGCCAGGCCAGGCCAGGTCAGGCCAGGTCGGCCAGGCAGGCCAGGCCAGGCCAGGCCAGGTCAGGCCAGGCCAGGCCAGGCTGAAATAGGCCAGGCCAGGAAAATAGGCCAGGCTCAGGCCAGGTCAGGCCAGGTCAGGTCAGGTCAGGCCAGGCCAGGCCAGGCCAGGCCAGGCTAGGCCAAAATAAAAAAAATAGGCCAGGCCAGGTTAGGCCAGGTCAGGCCAGGCCAGGCCAGGCCAGGCCAGAAAATAGGCCAGGCCAGGCCAGGCCAGGCCAGGCCAGGCCATAGGCCAGGCCAGGCCAGGCCATAGGCCAGGGCCAGGCCAGGCCAGGCCAGGGCCAGGTCAGGCCAGGTCAGGCCAGGCCAGGTCAGGTCAGGTCAGGTCAGGTCAGGCCAGGCCAGGCCAGGCCAGGCCTGAAATAGGCCAGGCCAAATAGGCCAGGCCAGGTCAGGCCAAAATAGGGCCAGGCCAGGTCAGGGCCAGGCCAGGCCAGGGAAATAGGTCAGGCTGAAATAGGCCAGGGCCAGGGCCAGGTCAGGCCAGGCCAGGTCAGGTCAGGCCAGGCAGAAAATCAGGCCAGGCCAGGTCAGGCCAGGCCAGGCCAGGCCAGGCCAGGTCAGGCCAAATAGGCCAGGTCAGAAAATAGGCCAGGCTCAGGTCAAATAGGCCAGGCCGAAAATCAGGCCAGGGCCAGGGCCAGGCCAGGCCAGGTCAGGTCAGGTCAGGCCAGGCTGAAGAAAATAGGCCAGGCCAGGCCAGGTCAGGCCAGGCCAGGCCAGGTCAGGCCAGGTCAGGTCAGGCCAGGCCAGGCCAGGCCAGGCCAGGCCAGGCCAGGCCAGGCCAGGTCAGGCCAGGTCAGGTCAGGCCAGGCCAGGCCAGGCCAGGCCAGGCCAGGCCAGGCCAGGCCAGGCCAGGCCAGGCCAGGCCAGGTCAGGCCAGGCCAGGCCAGGCCAGGCCAGGCCAGGCCAGGCCAGGCCAGGCCAGGCCAGGCCAGGCCAGGCCAGGCCAGGCCAGGCCAGGCCAGGCCAGGCGATAAATCAGGCCAGGCCAGAAAATAGGCCAGGCCAGGGGGTCAGGTCAGGCCAGGCCAGGTCAGGCCAGGTCAGGCCAGGCCAGGCCAGGTCAGGCCAGGCCAGGCCAGGCCAGGCCAGGCCAGGCCAGGTCAGGCCAGGTCAGGCCAGGGCCAGGCCAGGGCCAGGTCAGGCCAGGCCAGGCCAGGCCAGGCCAGGTCAGGCCAGGCCAGGTCAGGGCTCAGGCCAGGCCAGGCCAGGTCAGGTCAGGCCAGGCCAGGCCAGGCCAGGCCAGGCCAGGCCAGGATAGGTCAGGCCAGGCCAGGCCAGGTCAGGCCAGGTCAGGCCAGGTCAGGCCAGGCCAGGCCAGGCCAGGTCAGGCCAGGCCAGGCCAGGGGTCAGGTCAGGCAGGCCAGGGCCAGGCCAGGGCCAAAATAGGTCAGGCCAGGTCAGGCCAGGCCAGGAGGCCAGGTCAGGCCAGGTCAGGCCAGGGCCAGGCCAGGCCAGGCTGAAAATAGGCCAGGCCAGGCCAGGCTCAGGCCAGGCCAGGCAGGAGGCCAGGCCAGGCTCAGGTCAGGCCAGGCCAGGCCAGGCCAGGCTCAGGCCAGGCCAGGTCAGGCCAGGCCAGGGCCAGGGCCAGGCCAGGCCAGGCCAGGCCAGGCCAGGCCAGGCCAGGCCAGGCCAGGCCAGGCCAGGCCAGGCCAGGCCAGGCCAGGCCAGGCCAGGCCAGGCCAGGCCAGGCCAGGCCAGGCCAGGCCAGGCCAGGCTCAGGCCGAAAATAGGCCAGGCCAGGTCAGGCCAGGCCAGGCCAGGCCAGGCTCAGGGGCCAGGCCAGGCCAGGCCAGGGCCAGGCCAGGCCAAAATAGGCCAAAATAGGCCAGGCCAGGCCAGGCCAGGCCAGGCCAGGCCAGGCCAGGGCCAGGCCAGGCTCAGGCCAGGGCCAGGCCAGGCCAGGGCCAGGCCAGGCCAGGCCAGGGCCAGGCAGGCCAGGCCAGGCCAGGCCAGGCCAGGGGCCAGGCCAGGCCAATCAGGGCCAGGCCAGGCCAGGCCAGGCAGGCCAGGCCAGGTCAGGGCCAGGCCAGGCCAGGCCAGGCTGAAATAGGCCAGGCCAGGCCAGGCCAGGCCAGGTCAGGCCAGGTCAGGCCAGGCCAGGCCAGGCCAGGCCAGGCCAGGTCAGGCCAGGCCAAATAGGTCAGGCCAGGCCAGGCCAGGCCGTGAAAATAGGCCAGGTCAAAATAGGCCAGGCCAGGCCAGGGTCAGGCCAGGCCAGGCCAGGTCAAAATAGGCCAGGTCAGGCCAGGCCAGGCCAGAAAATAGGCCAGGCCAGGGTCAGGCCAGGGCCAGGCCAGGCCAGGTCAGGGTCAGGCCAGGCCAGGCCAGGCCAGGCCATCAGGCCAGGGCCAGGTCAGGCCAGGCCAGGCCAGGCCAGGCCAGGCCAGGCCAGGTCAGGCCAGGCCAGGTCAGGCCAGGCCAGGCCAGGCCAGGTCAGGCCAGGCCAGGAAAATAGGCCAGGCCAGGCCAAAATAGGTCAGGCCAGGCCAGGCCAGGCCAGGCCAGGCCAGGCCAGGCCAGGCCAGGTCCTAAATAGGCCAGGTCAGGCAGGCAGGTGGAACAGGTCAGGCCGAAGGTCAGGCCAGGCAGGCTGAAAATAGGCCAGGTCAGGCCAGGCTAGGGCCAGGCCAAATAGGCCAGGCCAGGTCAGGCTCAGGTCAGGTCAGGCCAGGCCAGGCCCTATAGGCCAGGCCAGGCCATGTGTGAAAATAGGCCAGGCCAGAAAATAGGCTCAGGCCAGGGCTAAATAGGCCTGAAAAAATAGGCTCAAAATAGGGTCAGGTCAGGCCAGGCCAGGTCAGGCCAGGCCAGGATAAAGGCCAGGCCAAATCAGGTCAGGGTCAGGAACAGGCCAGGCCAGGTCAGGTTTTAGGTTCAAATAGGCAGAAAATAGGCCAGGTCAGGCCAGGGCCAGGCCAGGCTGAAAATAGGTCAGGCCAGGTCAGGCCAGGCTAGGTCATAGGCCAAATAGGCCAGGCCAGGTCAGGTCAGGGCCAGGTCAGGCCAGGCCAGGTCAGGTCAGGCCAGGCCAGGCCAGGCCAGGCCAGGCCAGGCCAGGCCAGGCCAGGCCAGGCCAGGCCAGGCCAGGCCAGGGCCAGGCCAGGCCAGGTCCAGGCCAGGAAATAGGCCTGGTCAGGCCAAAAGGCCAGGCCAGGCCAGGCCAGGGCCAGGCCAGGCCAGGCCAGGCCAGGTCAAAATCAGGCCAGGCCAGGCCAGGCCAGGAAAATAGGTCAGGTTTGAGGCCAGGCCAGGGCCAGGCTCAGGGTCAGGCCAGGCCAGGCCAGGCCAGGCCAGGCCAGGCCAGGCCAGGCCAGGTCATGTAAGGGCCAGGCCAGGCCAGGCCAGGCCAAAAAATAGGTCAGGGCCATGCCAGGCCAGGCCAGGCCAGGTCTGTCGAAAATGGCGTTCAGGCCAGGTCAGGTCAGGAGGCCAGGCCAGGCCAGGCCAGGGTCAGGTCAGGAGCCAGGCCAGGTAGGGTTCTTTCTAAGGCCAGGCCAGGAGGGCCAGGCCAGGCCAGGTCAGGTCAGGCCAAAATAGGCCAGGCCAGGTCAGGCCAGGTCAGGCCAGGCCAGGCCAGGGGCCAGGTCAGGTCAGGTCAGGCCAGGGCCTGAAATAGGCCAGGCCAGGTGGCTCATGGGATTGAAAATAGGCCAGGCCAGGTCAGGTCAGGTCAGGCCAGGCCAGGCCAGGCCAGGCCAGGTCAGGCCAGGCCAGGCCAGGCCAGGGCCCAGGCCAGGCCAGGCCAGGCCAGGCCAGGCCAGGCCAGGCCAGGGCCAGGCCAGGGGCCAGGCCAGGCCAGGTCAGAAATAGGTCAGGCCAGGCCAGGAAAAGAAATGAGAAGGCCAGGAAAGGTCAGGAAAATATCAGGCCAGGCCAGGCCAGAAATAGGCCAGGCCAGGCCAGGCCAGAAATGAGGCCAGGTCAGGTCAGGCCAGGCCAGGCCAGGCCAGGCTCAGGCCAGGCCAGGAAAATAGGCTCAGGCCAGGCCAGGCCAGGAAAGGCCAGGCCAGGCCAGGCCAGGCCAGGGCCAGGCCAGGCCAGGCCAGGCCAGGGCCAGGCCAGGCCAGGCCAGGCCAGGGGCCAGGCCAGGCCAGGCCAGCCAGGGTCAGGCCAGGTCAGGCCAGGCCAGGCCAAATAGGCCAGGCCAGGCCAGGCCAGGCCAGGCCAGGAAAATAGGCCAGGCCAGGCCAAAATAGGCCAAAATAGGCCAGGCCAGGCCAGGCCAGGTCAGGCCAGGCCAGGTCGAAAATAGGAATGAAAATAGGCCAGGCCAGGGCCAGGCCAGGCCAGGCCAGGCCAGAAATAGGCCAGGCCAGGCCAGGTCAGGTCAGGCTGAAAATCAGGTCAGGAAATAGGCCAGGTCAGGCAGGTCAGAAATAGGCCAGGCCAGGTCAGGCCAAATAGGTGAAAATAGGCCAGGCCAGGAAATGAAAAAATAGGCCAGGCCAAAATAGGCCAGGGGCTCAAATCAGGGCCAGGTCAGGCCAGGTCAGGCCAGGCCAGGTCAGGTCAGGCCAGGCCAGGCCAAGGCCAGGCCAGGCCAGGCCGAGGCCAGGCCAGGCCAGGCCAGGCCAGGCCAGGCCTGAAAATAGGCCAGGCCAGGCCAGGCC
Organism: Oncorhynchus keta; assembly: GCF_023373465.1. Lineage (NCBI taxonomy): Eukaryota > Metazoa > Chordata > Actinopteri > Salmoniformes > Salmonidae > Oncorhynchus > Oncorhynchus keta. Next base: position 684,953 of record NW_026290910.1, read on the forward strand.
AGGCCAGGCCAGGCCAGGCCAGGCCAGGCTGAAATCAGGCTCAAATAGGTCAGGCCAGGCCAGGCCAGGCCAGGCCAGGCCAAAATAGGTCAGGCCAGGCCAGGCCAGGCCAGGAAAATCAGGGTCAGGCCAGGCCAGGCCAGGCCAGGCCAGGCCAGGCTGAAAATAGGCCGCCAGGGCCAGGCCAGGCCAGGCCAGGTCAGGCCAGGTCAGGCCAGGCCAGGCCAGGCCAGGCCAGGCCAGGCCAGGCCAGGTCAGGCCAGGCCATAAATAGGCCAGGCCAGGCCAGGCCAGGCCAGGCCAGGCCAGGCCAGGCCAAAATAGAAAGGCCAGGCCAGGCCAAAATAGGTCAGGCCAGGCCATAGGGGGCCAGGCCAGGCCAGGCCAGGCCAGGGCCAGGCCAGGCCAGGCCAGGCCAGGCCAGGCTGAAATAGGCCAGGGTAGGCCAGGTCAGGTCAGGCTGAAAATCAGGCCAGGCCAGGTAAAATAGGCCAGGCCAGGCCAGGCCAGGCCAGGCCAGGATAAATAAAATAGGCCAGGCCAGGCCAGGCCAAAATAGGCCAGGCCAGGCCAGGTCAGGCCAGGCCAGGCCAAAATAGGCCAGGCCAGGGGCCAGGGGCCAGGCCAGGCCAGGCTCAGGCCAGGCCAGGTCAGGCCAGGGCCAGGTCAGGGTCAGGCCAGGCCAAATAGGCCAGGCCAGGCCAGGCAGGCCAGGCCAGGCCAGGCCAGGTCAGGCCAGGCCAGGCCAGGCCAGGCCAGGCCAGGCCAGGCCAGGGCCTGAAAATAGGTCAGGCCAGGCCAGGGCCAGGCCAAATAGGCAGGCCAGGCCAGGCCAGGCCAGGCCAGGCTCAGGCCAGGCCAGCCAGGTCAGGGGTCAGGCCAGGGTCAAAATAGGCCAGGCCAGGCCAGGCCAGGCCAGGCCAGGCCAGGTCAGGCCAGGCCAGGAAATAGGCCAGGCCAGGCCAGGCCAAATAGGCCAGGTCAGGCCAGGGGCCAGGCCAGGGCCAGGTCAGGCCAGGCCAGGCCAGGCCAGGCCAGGTCAGGCCAGGCCAGGCCAGGTCAGGCTCAGGCCAGGGCCAGGCCAGGGCCAGGCCAGGCCAGGCCAGGCCAGGCCAGGCCAGGCCAGGCCAGGCCAGGCCAGGTCAGGCCAAAATAGGCCAGGGCCAGGTCAGGGCCAGGCCAGGCCAGGCCTGATCAGGTCAGGCCAGGCCAGGGAAAAGGCCAGGCCAGGCTCAGGCCAGGCCAGGCCAGGCCAGGCCAGGCCAGGCCAGGTCAGGCCAGGCCAAAATAGGCCAGGCCAGGAAATAGGCCAGGGGCCAGGCCAGGCCAGGGAAAATAGGCCAAATAGGCCAGGCTGAAATAGGCCAGGCCAGGCCAGGTCAGGCCAGGCCAGGCCAGGCCAGGGTCAGGCCAGGCCAGGCCAGGCCAGGCCAGGCCAGGCCAGGCCAGGCCTCAGGCCAGGCCAGGCCAGGCCAGGCCAGGCCAGGCCAGGCCAGGCTGAAAGGCCAGGTCAAATCAGGCCAGGCCAGGCCAGGCCAGGCCAGGGCCAGGCCAGGCCAGGCCAGGCCAGGCCAGGCCAGGCCAGGGCCAGGCCAGGCCAGGCCAGGCCAGGCCAGGCCAGGCCAGGCCAGGCCAAAATAGGCCAGGCCAGGGCCAGGCCAGGCCAGGTCAGGCCAGGCCAGGCTGAGGCCAAATAGGCCAGGCCAGGCCAGGCCAGGCCAGGCCAGGCCAGGCCAGGCCAGGCCAGGCCAGGCCAGGCAGGCCAGGCAGGTCAAATCAGGCCAGGCCAGGCCAGGCCAGGCCAAAATAGGCCAGAAAAATAGGCCAGGCCAGGCCAAAATAGGCCAGGCCAGGCCAAAATAGGCCAGGCCAGGCCAGGCCAGGCCAGGCCAGGCCAGGCCAGGCCAGGCCAGGCCAGGCCAGGCTGAAAATAGGTCAGGCCAGGCCAGGCCAGGCCAGGCCAGGCCAGGCCAGGCCAGGGCCAGGCCAGGGGCCAGGTCAGGCCAGGCCAGGCCAGGGCCAGGCCAGGTCATAGGTCAGGCCAGGTCAGGCCAGGCCAGGCTCAGGCCAGGCCAGGCCAGGCCAGGCCAGGCCAGGCCAGGCCAGGCCAGAAAATAGGCCAGGCTCAGGCCAGGCCAGGCCATAGGCCAGGCCAGGCCAGGCCAGGCCAGGCCAGGCCAGGCCAGGCCAGGCCAGGCCAGGCCAGGCCAGGCCTCAGGCCAGGTCAGGCCAGGCCAGGCCAGGCCAGGCCAGAAAATAGCCAGGCCAGGCCAGGCCAGCCAGGCCAGGCCAGGCCAGGCAGGCCAAAATCAGGCCAGGCCAGGCCAAATCAGGCCAGGCCAGGCCAGGCCAGGCCAGGCAGGCCAGGCCAGGGTCAGGCCAGGCCAGGCCAGGCCAGGCAGGCCAAATAGGCCAGGTCAGGCCAGGCCAGGCCAGGGCCAGGCCAGGGCCAGGTCAGGCCAGGGCCAGGCCAGGCCAGGCCAAATAGGCCAGGCCAGGCCAGGCCAAAATAGGGCCAGGCCAGGCCAGGCAGAAAATAGGCCAGGCTGAAAATAGGCCAGGTCAGGGGCCAGGCCAGGCCAGGCCAGGCCAGGCCAGGTCAGGCCAGGCCAGGCCAGGCCAGGCCAGGCCAGGCTCAGGCCAGGCAGGCCATAGGCCAGGCTGAAAATAGGCCAGGCCATAGGCCAGGCCAGAAAATAGGCCATAGGCCAGGCCAGGCCAGGCTGAAAATAGGCCAGGCCAGGCCAAGAAAATAGGCCAGGGCCAGGCAGGTCAGGCCAGGTGAAAATAGGCCAGGCCAGGCCAGGTCAGGCCAGGTCAGGCCAGGGGGCCAGGCCAGGCCAGGGGCCAGGCCAGGCCAGGCCAGGCCAGGCCAGGCCAGGCCAGGCCAGGCCAGGCCAGGCCAGGGCCAGGTCAGGCCAGGCCAGGTCAGGCCAGGCCAGGCCAGGGCCAGGCCAGGCCAGGCCAGGCCAGGCCAGGCCAGGCCAGGCCAGGCCAGGGAAATAGGCTCAGGCCAGGGATAAAATAGGCCAGGCCAGGCCAGGCCAGGCCAGGCCAGGCCAGGCCAGGATCAGGCCAGGCCAGGCCAGGCTGAAAATAGGCCAGGCCAGGCCAGGCCAGGCCAGGCCATAAAATAGGCCAGGCCAAAATAGGCCAGGCTCAGGTCAGGGCCAGGGGTCAGGCCAGGGCCAGGCCTGAAAATAGGCCAGGCCAGGCCAGGGGCCAGGCTGAAATAGGCCAGGGGCCAGGCCAGGCAGGCCAGGCGTCAAAATAGGCCAGGGCCAGGCTGAAAAAATAGGCCAGGCCAGGCCAGGAAAATAGGCCAGGTCAGGCCAGGCCAGGCCAGGCCAGGCCAGGCCAGGCAGGAAAATAGGCCAGGCCAGGCCAGGCCAGGCCAGGCCAGGCCAGGCCAGGCCAGGCCAGGCCAGGCCAGGCCAGGCCAGGCCAGGAGGCCAGGCCAGGCCAGGCCAGGGGTCAGGCCAGGCCAGGCCAGGCCAGGCCAGGCCAGGCCAGGCCAGGCCAGGCCAGGCCAGGCTGAGGCCATAGGTCAGGCCAGGCCAGGCCAAATAGGCCAGGCCAGGCCAAAATAGGCCAGGCCAGGCCAGGCCAGGCCTCAGGCCAGGCCAGGCCAGGTCAGGCCAGGCCAGGGCCAGGCCAGGCCAGGCCAGGCCAGGCTGAAAATAGGCCAGGGAAAATAGGCCAGGCCAGGCCAGGCCAGGTCAAAATCAGGCCAGGGCCAAAATCAGGCCAGGCGAAAATAGGCCAGGCCAGGTCAGGCCAAATAGGCCAGGTCAAAAATAGGCCAGGCTGAAAATAGGCCAGGGCCAGGCTGAAAATAGGTCAGGAGGCCAGGCCAGGCCAGGCCAGGCCAGGCCAGGCCAGGCCAGGCCAGGCCAGGCCAGGCCAGGCCAGGCCAGGCCAGGCCAGGCCAGGCTAGGCTAGGCTAGGCCAGGCTAGGCTAGGCTAGGCTAGGCTAGGGCTA